>NC_092131.1:90862046-91493296 GCF_043159975.1 Macaca nemestrina | reverse complement strand
ACACCCAGGATATTGTCATTGCTGTTTGATTTTCCTCATCCCCAGTCTCAAGGGGAAACCAGGACAATGAGAACAGTCACTTGCCATCAGGACTCACTGAAAGGGTCCCAGGGTGGGATGGTGGGGAGATAAGAACCATGAGAGAAGTTGGCACAGAGGAGTTTTGGGAGAAAGGGTCCAAGATAGGCAGAAAAGAAAATGTTGCCAGTTGATGGGGAAGAAAGGAAGTTAGAGGGCTTAGACACTGAGGGGGTCAGAACATCTCCGTGTACACTCTCATCTCTTATAGTCAGCAACAGGTATCCACGGGGAGGGCCCTACATCATCTGCTTCCCTGAAGGATCTGGAGGTAAGTGGCTCTGGGTGGAGGTGCAGTGACCCTGCAGGCCAGCCCTCCAGCCTCCTCCCACAGCGGGGACTGGGTGCCCCTCTGCCAGTTGAGACAGCCCACACACACTCTAATCCTAATGATTGTTCTCTCTACCTCTCCCCCGACTCCTCCTCCACCTCCTTCTCACTGCATGTGCCTCAGAGCCTGTGCCAAGAGCTAGCAGTAGTCCTGGACTCAAGGTCCGTAAAAATCAGTCAACTGAATAACATCATCAAATCTCTGGTAAGAGTCCAGTGGGGTTCCCTGATTCCACGCTGCCAATATTGGGCTCCAGTTTCCCCTTGGGGCCCTGAAGAATGGGACTGGGGTCCCCTGGTGTCAAGGGCAAATAGGGAGTTGGGGAACCCAGGCCTCAACTGGAGGGAACCCAGAGCATGCAGCATGGCTCTTCTTTTGCTGCCCTCTTTGCTGACTCTCTCCTCTCCAGTCACCCGTGCTCCTTGCTACACATGCCCTGGGGTTGTTGCCCCTCAGGGAAGTGCTAGCCTGACTGGTTGTCAGGGGCCCCGTATTTCTGCCGTGACTCAGTCCCTAATTTGCTCTTTGATTCTGGACAAGCCACCTCTCCTTTTTGAGCTCATGTTTCCAGAGGAGATATGGAGTATCAGAGTATCTTTCTGTTAGTTCTGAGAGTCAGAGATTTAAAGGCCCCCTACAGTGGAAATCTCAGTGCCAAGGGCTCCTGTCTGTCCTTTTCCATCCTATATCTGCTGTGAAGAACTGTACCTGGCCCATATGTGCTCAGAAATGTTTATTGAATGAATGCACTTTTCTAAATCACAAGCTGGCAGAAGGGGGGCCTTTCCCAAACTCTCTCTCTAGAGGTTTATGTTACTCTCTTCTCAAGAGATTACAGATTCAGACTTTGAGTTCTGTGGCTGTGGTTGAAAACCAACAAAGACCCAAATCCTCTGTCCTTGGGAGCTTGAGGAGAGTTTACCAGGTAGTGTTCCCTTTGGGTCTGAGAACTTTGTCTTTAAAATCCATCCCTGGCCCTGCCTACCACTTCCTGGTCTGGGGAATAGAGTTGAGGGGGCCACCCTCCATCACCTTAATTTGACTCTCCCCACAGAAAGAACAGAAGAAACAAGTGCAACATCAGCTGGAAGTAGTAACGTGATTTCTTTGTTTGCTCGCGACGTGACTGCTGGGTTTGGGGGGGGCACTCAGATGTAGAGGCCCAAGTCTCATCTCACCCACTCCCAGCCTGGGGAAGAAGGCTCACCCCTCAGATTCCACCCCATCCCTACAGGGTCCCTGATAACCTGGTCCCATGGGTGGGCCTGTCCTGGGGCATTGGTGGCATTCTGGGGGCCTGTCTCTTGCTGTGCCATCTCTGCATCCCCCTGGTAAGAGCTCTGTCTTCCTCTTCCTATAGGAAAAGAAAGCAAACAATGAGAAACAAAGCCGAAAGGGAGCTAGAGGTGAGTGGAGGCTGTGTGGTTCCCTCCTGTCCTCCGGAGAATGTTTCTTTCCTTCTCTTTCAGCACTTGCTTTTCTCCCAAAGGTTCAAATCCAGAGATTGAACACACAGAAAGGGAAACTAAATACAGACCTATATCACATGAAACGTTCTCCCAGATACTTTGAATGTAGGAATCTGGGCACCTTGTCATCCTTCAACCTGGCACTTTGACATGTCTTTAGGGGGAGTTCTTTGGGCCCCGTCTCAACTCTCTCATTACAGATGAGTCCAAGGATCTGGCCGGCCACCTGCAACATTCATTGCAGCATATAGCAGAGTTAGAGCGGGCTCTCTCTGCTGTCACTGCCACACAGGAGAAGAAGGAGATCAGTGTGAGTTCAGCCACTTGTCCTGTCCCCTGGCAGCTTGGCTTCCTAGATGGAGGAGTGAGCCTAAAGCTCCATTCTACAGGATGGAGTGTCCTGCCCAGAACACAGCATGGCCTTTTCCCTCTGCTTTTGTGTATGGTTGTTAGAGCAGCCTGGGGCTGAGTCAGCTGCTGTGGGTGAGTTGGGGCCCACTGTGGGGAGTGAGCACTGGACACAGAGCTTGGAGGCCAAGTGCCTGCCCTGCCCTTACCTGGCTGTGGTCTTGGCCAAGTCTTAGGTGGGGTATTGGGTATTTGTACTGCATAGGAACAGAAGAATACCTTTAATATGTTACCACTTCTGTAGAGAGAGGAAACGTGTGTGTGTGTGTGTGTGTACATACTATAATAGACATAAAACATGTCTGTAAGCATTCATAAAAAACTCAGGAGAGAGCAACAGGGTGGCTGGGAGATACTTCCCTTCTGTACCTTCTGAGTTTTGGACTATGCAAATGTATCATCCTTTCAAAAAGTGAACAAAATATTAATTTTCCCCTTCCTATCTGTGCTCCCACCCCCAGCAAGAAAAATGGGCTTAGAGAATCGGATAGACCTGGGTGTTCAAATCCCAGCTCTGCCTAAGTGATCTTAGGCAAGCACTTAACCTCAAATACTCCATGTTTTTTCATCTACACAATAGAGGTAATCATAGTAACTGTCTCCTGTGGTAGTTGCGAGGATTAAATGGGATTGCCAGCATGGTAACTGGTGAAGCACTCAATAAAAGTTCAAACAGTGGTAGCAATAACAGTAATAACAAAGCAATATTATCTGATCTCTCTGGACCTCTGTTAGCCAGCTGTAAATTCAATCTCTTTCCCTGTCCCTTCCAACTTGACTGAGTTCTTTTAAAAACCAGACCACAGGCTTGGAAATGCCTTGATCTTTACTGACCAAGTTGTATATTGAGCCAAGCCCAGCCCTTTTACGGGGCACAGTGTGGAATGGCCCAGGCTCCTAAGATTGAAACTTCTCACTCTTCACCATCCAGACCTCGAGCCACAGTAAAGCTGTTATTGAGTGGCAGTTAGAGTGGTCCATATGGGAGCAGGCACTGCTGAATGCACACATGACATGGGTAAGGTTTTGCAGAGGGAGGGATGTGGAAGGAAGATGACCCCAGGTGGCCAGGAGCAGGTGAGGACCAGTGACGGCCCTTCCTAACTTCTGTGCCTGTTCTTGCAGTTGAAGGAGTTGCTTAAACAAGTCCAGCTAGAGAGAGATGAATATGCTCAACACATAAAAGGAGAGAGGGCCTGGTGGCAGCAGAGGATGAGGAAAATGTCACAGGAGGTGAGATCTGACCCTTCAGCCCCCTACCTTCGATAGGTCACTGGATCTTTCTGGGCATCTGTAAAATGAAAATAGTACAGCCAGAGGTGGTCATGGGCTTTGTGGAGGTGGGAGCAGAGAGGGAGATTGCAGCCTGTCCAGCCACCAACCCCTCTCTCCAGGGCCCTTTGCCCCCGTGCTTTGGGCAGGTTCGCACATTGAAGAAGGAGAAGCAGCATGATACACGTCGGGTAGAGAAGCTGGAGAGGAGCTTGTCCAAACAAAAACCAGAGGGGTAAGATGGGGCTGGCATGACCTGGGAGCAGGCCTGGCATCAGACGGCCCTGGGGGTGGCTTAGAGTGCCCCAGGGAGGTGGGTGGATGGAAGGGCTTTGAGGCAGAGGAAAAGAGGTCTGTGCCAGGAGATAGCAAGTCTTGTCGTCTCCATGAGCCTCAGTGTCCCCATCAGCAAAGGGGGCCCATTGTCAGCCACCCACAGTGCTCTCTATCTGAAAGTGGTTCAGAAGATTGCCTACCATCTGAGTCCGAGGAATTATTAGCAGTAAGGCCAGGTTTGGGGAGCCTGAGAGGAGCTGTGCACTAAGAGGAGGGTTTTTTGTTTTGTTTTGTTTTTTTGAGAATCCAGAGGGCCTTATTGCCTGCTTCCTTTCTCAGCTGAACCCCTGCCTCTGGAGCCTCCAGCAGTGCCCTCTGAGGTGGAGCTGCAGCATCTGAGGAAGGAAGTTGAGAGAATGGCAGGAGAACTCCAAGCCCAGGTGGACAACAATCAGCGCATGAGTGTCCTGATCTGGGGGCAAAAGGAGAGGCTTCAGCAGCAGGAGGAGAGGCTTTGGAGCAGCAAGAGAGGCTTTAGGAGCAGGAGGAAAGGCTTTGGGAGCAGGAGGAGAGGCTTCAGCAGCTGGCCGAGCCACAGAGTGGCTTCAAGAAGCTGGTGTGTTGCCCACCTGGGGAGCCTGCCCTCCTCCCTAGCCCTCCAGGCCTTTGTTTCCCCACCTGTAAAACGGGGCAGTGTAGCCCTCACGTGAAATGTTACTTCTAAAGGCACCTGTGAGCCAGAGCGCTGCGCTGGAGGCTGTGGAGAGAGGAGATGATTTTTCTCACCTGCCTCCACTCTTCCCGATGCCATGGGAGGCAGACACCAAGTTCTTGGTTCTCCAGCTGCAGTGGGTGGCTGCTGATTGCTTCTCTCTGTCCAGAACAATGAGAACAAGAGCGCACTGCAGTTGGAGCAGCAGGTAAAGGAGCTGCAGGAGAAGCTGGGTGAGGTGAAGGAAACGGTAACCTCTGCCCCATCCAAGAAGGGCTGGGAAGCGGGCACCAGCCTCTGGGGAGGGGAGGTGCCAGGCCAGAGCCAGCTCCAGCTTTGGAGCAGGTGACCCCAGCACCCTCCAGGGCAGTCCTGTGACTGTTTCTTGCTTCCTGCCCTCTGACTATTAGACGTGTGGAGCCCTGGGCTCCTCCCAGGTCTGGACATCATCATCCCAGCTAGAGGCATGGAGCCCCCAGTCATAGGGGAAGAGACAGTGGTATAAGAGGCTCCTTATTCCAGGCACGGTGGCTCACACCTGTAATCCCAGCAGTTTGGGAGGCTGAGGCAGGAGAATCACTTGAGGTCGGGAGTTTGAGATCAGCCTGGGCAACATGGTAAAACCTCATCTCTATCAAAATTACAAAAAAAAAAAAAAAAAAGCCAGGCATGGTGGCACATGCCTGTAATCCCACCTACTCAGGAGGCTGAGGCATGAGAATCGATTAAGCCCAGGAGGTGGAGATTGCAGCAAACTGAGATTGCACCACTCCATGCCAGCCTGGGCCACAGAGTGACACTCTGTCTCAAAACAAAAACGCTCCTTAGATTAAAACCGCATTCCAGCCTCGGTTCCACTGGTCACCATTCAAATACTTTGCATCTCTAAGTCTCTGTTTGTTTAACTTCAAAAGGAAGTTATCATTTTCCTTACAGAGGAGTTGAGGATTAAATGAGATAATAGTTGGAAAGCATTAGGCATGTAGCACACTTAGCAGATGGTGGTTGTCTCTCACTGCTTTTCCACCAGTCTGTGGCCTACAGTTTAAATGGTGAGAAGAGAGTATGCAATTTGAGGCTGGGGAAGGAGGCATGGGGTTCTAGGAAAAGGAGGCAGTCACTTAGGCCCAGAGCAAGGGGCCAGGGCCTGGGCAGGTGACAGAGCCCCACATTTCCCTGGCTACCCTGTTAATGGTCCCAGAATCTGGAAGCCAGCCACCACATGCCCTCACACCCAGCATATTCCTGCAGGTGAAGCTGAAGAGCCAAGGGGCTCAGAGTCTGTAGCAGCAGCCAGACCATCACCTGGGTCACCTGCAGCAGTATGTGGCCACCTATCAGCAGCAGGTGGCCGCCTATCAGCAGCTGACCTTTGAGAATGAGGTGCTGCACAGGCAGTTACTGCAGCAGACCCAGCTAATGAACCAGCTGCATCACAAGGAAGCTTGGGGCAAAGTGGTGGTCAACCTGGCCCACAAAAAGTTGCAGGAGTCCCAGGGGAGGGAGCTGCTGAGGCTGGGGCCCTAAGGGGGACAACCTGGCAAACTCTGTGCCTTCTCACCCTTTCTTGGCCCCTTAGGAGCGCCTGGAAACTTCCAGCCAGCAGAACCAGCCCCTACAGGTCCAGCTGAGCCTCATGGTTCTTCCTGGGGAAGGTATGGGAACCTGCTCAGAGGAAGAGGAGAGAGCCCCAGGAGGAAGGGGGCACTGTTAGCAGCGCAGGATTGAGGAGTTGGAAGAGACCTTTAGAACAGCTGGTCCTTATGCCGACTGGGTGCCTGCACTAAGTTCGGCATCAATATGGTGACTTCCTGGGAGTGGGGTCCAGCAAGCTGCCTAAGGATGGCTGAACTGGCCCAGGTCAGAAATGGAGCAGGTCAGAACTCCAGCACTGACCGGTAGTGGTACTGTGCCTGGGCAGTATAGCAAGATCTTTGTCGTTAAAAGTAAAAATAAAAAACAGCAGCTTATTCCTCTCTGGGTAGGGGCTGGCTCAGGGTTACACAGTGATGGTGGAGGTAGAGGTGGGCCCACAGTACCTCCCTTGTTGGGTTGTCTGAGGACCCTTTTGGCCACCCCCCACAGGAGATGGAGGAGGACATCTGGACAGTGAGGAGGAGGAGGCACCTCAGCCCATGCTGACCGTCCCGGAGGACCTGGAGAGCTGGGAGGCCATGGTGAGCCTGACCCCCCCTGCACCGATTTTGCCACCTTCCTGTGTGGTCCCTCTAAGACCCCTTTATGCTCTTGGTTTCCCTGCCTTCTGATTTTTCCGGACCCTCACCCCTTCTGGGAGCCAGTGGTCAGACACCATTTCACCTGTGACCAACAGGTGCACTCTCTGAGGCCCCAAGGGAAGGGGCTGCGCTCCACCTCTCTGCCCGTTTGTTCTGTGTATGCCCCTACAAGAATGCTCACCTCTTGCCCTCAGGTGGCATTTTTCAACCCCGCTGGAGCCAGTGCCCAGGAGGAGCAGGCACAGTTCCGAGAGCAGGTGACAGAGCACAGAGTGTGCTGCCAGCGCCTGGCTCACCTGGTGGCCTCGGCCCAGCAGGAGCCAGAAGCAGTGATCCCAGCGCCAGTGACTGGGGGTGAGTCTCTGAGTGGGGAGACCCACCGGGTCCTGCAGGAGGTCATGGAGAAGCTGGAGGTGAGTGAGTCCTGGCATGGTCCAAGAAGGGCAGGGGTGGGACAGATTGCTGCCGCGATGTGACACCATTATTTTGGCTCCAGAGCGGCCTTATGGACCTCCTGGAGAAGGTGGACCTGAGGGAGTGGGTGGAGAAACTACAGCTTTGATTCATCCAGAACTGGAAAGACAGATGCCATCAGTGAGCTGGAGGCCAGGGCATGGCAGTGGGAGCTGCAGGGCCAACGGAGGGGCCTCAGCGTCTGAGCCCTGTTGTCCCGAAGGAAAGTTCATCACATTATAATAGAGCCAGGGGGTAGTGCCAAAGATGCAGCACCAGGAGGCCATCAGGCTGGCCCAGGACAAGGAGGAGATGAATGTAGGGTGTGCAACATATCTGATGGGGTGGGTGTGGGCGTGAGGGTGGGCGCTGGTAGCTGCATGACAGCTGAGCACCCCTCCATCCAGGTGAAGCTGCTGGAGCTGCAGGAGATAATGCTGTGGCTTGTGGTGACTACAACGAGGGGCACGGCAAATTTCCGGCCACTGCCCAGAACCCTGCTGATGAGCCCAGTCCAGGAACCCAGCCCCGCAGGAGCTGGGAGCTGCCAACAAGCATGGTGGTGAGTAGAGTCCTCAGGCAGGTGGGCAGGCAGGGGCAGGAGAGGCTCACACTGCGCTCAGATCCCCGCCTCCCTCTCCCCAAAGATCTTTGTGAGGTGAGCCTCACCGACAGCGTGGAGCACCCAGGCTTGGGCATCAACCCCTGTGTGCCATTCTTTTGCCGGGCTTCGCTGCCAAGAAGAAGGAGATTAACATCACCATCATCAAAGAGCTGGTCAAGAAATTTTTAAAAAGGAAACAAAGTTAAGGGGTTAATCTCCTACCCAATTCATTTACTTCATTTGAATGTTAGAGCCACTCATGATTATTTGTGTTTCTAATTTACAATTTAAGTTTATTTGTAAAAAGTTAAAGGAGAGTGGGTCTCTGAGGCTTTCACTGATGTTCACTCTGGCATCCTGTAGCATTTTTCTTTTTTAATTTCATAATTGTAGGTCATTAGCATGCGTATCGAGTTTGCCCTTATGTGGTGGGAGGTCAAACACACAAAGACCCACTATTTGCACAAAACTATTGTCGCTGGTTTGGAATAGGCTGCCATGCTTTTTTAATGTTATTGCAGCACGTATATTCATTATGGAATTCAGATAAAATCTGCTTATGTTCTGCTATTGTTTGACCTAATCTTAGTCACAGTGAGCTCTTCATTAGCTCAATATGTTTTGCCCCCAAGTGTGCACTGTTTATTACTTTGTAATATGCCACTGTGAGTACTGACATTTAGAGTTGTTTAAAGGCTGAGAACTGGAAACAGCCTTTCCCCCATTTTCTGTGTATTGGTGATGGGAGTAATAACATTTTGGGGGATTTTTAAATCTCACAGAAGAGGAAAGTGGCCTGCTCTGGCAGGTGTGGCGGGATACAGTGTGTTTCATTTGTTCCGGTACCAAGAATGAGCGCTGTACTATGGTAGTTCCCTCAGGATTTGTGTGTGCTCTGGGCTCATGAAGATGTTGCACCATGAGCTGCAGCAGTTGTGCTCTTTCTCGATGACCTAAAAAGGGATTATTTCTGAGGAATGAAAGGCTCCCATGGTTGACTGTAGATATGGAAAACCTTTCCTAGCTTAGAGCATTTGTATCTATAATACATTTTAAAGTAAGAGTTCATGTTACCTGTTTTAATCCCATGGCCACATGTCCCAGCACACAAAAGAGTGCTGGTTGACATTCTTCTTAACGTATTTAGTAAAGATCATAAGAAATCCTTTAAGAGTTTAGATGTCCCTGGAACAGGCATATGGGCTCTAGTCAAGAATGAATTAGAGTGAAGGAAAGCTGTGTGACACCTGGCATTCCTCTCTGTTCATGGAGCTTCTTTGGGGCTTGAAGATTGATTTACCATCTAGACCTCTCTGGATAATACTTATTCTTCAACCACCTTGGTTACTCTGACATAGGAATTTACTTCTTTTCCTTGAATGGAAAACACTTTAAAAAATAATAACAAACATTATTATAAACTAATATATGTGAGAGTACTTAGTTGAAACAAAAAGGAGTTACAGTAGACAGTATTATACTATATTTGAAATTCAAGGAGAAGTTTATGCAATTTAAAATGTTTATAAACTACAGTGCAATCTACTGCTTGTGAATGTCAATGTATTATCAGGAAATGTGTCTATACAATCACAGAGCTATATTTCCTCACAAACTTCTTCACAAAGAGTGAAATATGTTTTTGTATCTCTTGGTTTCAGTTAGGGACATATTTTGTGCAATATTTATGTGATTGTGCCTATCCATGATGAATGAATGATTTCATTCATATATTGCCTAAATCATAACTTGATGATGCTTGGGAAAGACTCAACAGTTCAAACTTCATGAAGTTCAAAACACATCACCTTATTAGGATGTAGGGAGATGTGTATGTGTGCTCCCTGGGGTGGGGATTTCTAGTTACTAGACCATCTCCATTTTTAGCGTGATACTCTTATAAATACGACATTAACAGGAGAGCAACAATACGATTTTACACATGGAATAACAGATATGCCTGCATTCACTGAAAGAGTGCAAATATTGGGTCCTTGTGACTTCAACTGACTCTTCCAAATTATATGAATGTATCAATGTATTAGATAAACCCAGTTTCAGAATGATAAAGAAAAAATGTTAGACCAAATAATGCGGCTAATTAACAGTGGTAGGATTTCTAGCCCGTGGGTTTAAAATGGACTTAACGTCCTGTTCTTGCCTTTTATTTTCTGAACTTGCCACTTTTGCATTCTTTGAGTTCAGTTTAAAGACAGTTACTTTAAGTCCATTTTAAACCCTTGGGCTGGAAATTGTACCACTGTTAATTAGCCACCTCTATTTGGTCTAACGTTTTTTCTTTATCATTCTGAAACTGGCTTTATCTAATACATCGATAAATTATTTCAAAGGTACTTTTAACGTTGAAACCACTTCACTTTTATCCTGATAAATATCAATGACCAGGAATGACCCGCAGATAGTGTTTAGCATCTGTGACCAATCTGACAATAATGTGTTCATCAGCTGCCTATGGATTAAATCACATACTGGCATATTGAAGCTGAATGTCAGTCAGGAAAATAAATTTACTATATTAACTGAAATACCACTCTTTGTGTATTTGTTGTATATTTAAGAGAAAGCTAAAAAGAATGGAAATCATATGACAATAACTTAAGTCTTTCTTCAAAGTGCGTACAGTCTTTTGCGATACCTCATTCAGTATAAGGCAGCTTTTGATTTGCTTGGAAGGTTAGAGTTCATCAGAAACATAGAATTTTAAAATGCGAGTTCAACTGAATAAATTTGAGTTTCTGTAGGAAGAATCAAAACACCTATTTAAAGATTGCAATATATAATAATTATTTTTAAAGTAGTTGATTAAACCTGATAGGTTTTCCAGAAATGAAAAAAAAATCAGTTCTAAAACCAAAGTTGATTTTTAGAAAATTTGAAATTTGAAAATATAAATCAGCTCTATCTGTAATATAGTTTCTCTAAACCTTTACTTAAAGAGTCATTTAAAAATAGTATAACTATTAAAAAATGTAACTGCTATCTTAATGTTCTGAAATAAGTTAAAACATTTTAAAATATGAATACTGTAGCTTAAAAGAAAGAAACAGTGGGAATGAAAAGTAGAGAAAGAAATGCCAGTTCCAGTCCAAAGCTTTAGTTGCCAAGCTTTCTTAGAATGAATTTTACCTATTTATAAATTCTTGTAAACAGAATGTATAATGGAAATACTGAAAAACTTTTGCCTAAAGTGGCATTATTGACTGCTGGTGTGATGCTACTGTAATGTAATAAATTATTATTGCACATTGCTGCTTTTGCCTTAAAATTTTATTTTGCCTGTCTTGAAAACTATAGTATTAAACATATTGATACTGTGCAAATGTTGGGCATGCTTGGCATGAGATAATCTGTTTCATTTTTACAAAATTGGAATATAACTATGCAAGTGTTTATTAAAAGAACACAAAATAAAAAAGTTACAGGATTAAAAAAAGTTATGGGGTGGAAAAGTTATGGGATAAAAAATGTAAAAAAGTTGTGGCAAAAAAGTTGTGGGATAAAAGTAGAAAAAAGTTTCATGAACAGTTACAAAAAAAGTTATGAAAAAGAAGTTATGGGATTTTTTAAAAAGTCATGGGATAAAAATAAAAATTAAAAGCAAGTCCCTGTCAGCAAAGCCTGGGGAAATGGGGCTGGAGTCTCCACTGCCACCATGTCCCTACCACCTCTTCCCAGTAACCCCGTTACAATTAGGGTAGCAACACAAGACCTCTGTCTAATGGGGAAAGACAAACAGACCCTTTGCCGCCTTGACCAGGGATGAGTTCTTAGATTTCTGGATGATGATGATTGTTATTTAAGAGCCAGAGGCTGGTGGAGTTGGTTTGTTCGGAGGAGGTCTGATGGTCTCCTTACTCTCACCATAGCAAGTTTTCCCTCAGGGGGTCTCCCATCTTCTTATTCAGAGAGGTAGCTGAGGTGGGCCAGTGGGGCTAAATGTGGACCAGGCGAGGGCACGGGCTGCTGGGGTGGGCCCCCTTCCCCGATGTACATATTGTGTCTGTGTAATGTTTTGTATATTCCACAGGGTAGGGCCGCCCTTGTATCGTAGCTAGTGGAGGTTGGAGCTGACACATGGGGAGGAGGTTCTAATAATTATTTGTGGCTGGGAAACTTATTTATTGCTAGCATAGGACAAAGGAAGGAGGAGGGGATGGAGTCGTGACTCCCTGGTGATGCGACTCCTGTTTATTTTGCTTTTTATTTTGGAATAAATGGATTTAGCCATACTGCTTGGCCTGGTGTGTTCCCATTTCCCTCACTGGGTCCTGGAGTTTGTGCCACTGGACGGGGAGTCCTAGAGTGTCTGAGCATGTCCAGCTGGACTGTTGGGGACCTTCCAGGCCTGTTACCTGTTGCTGCCTGGTGACACCTGGGGGATTCCATGGGAACTGCCATGGAGCCTATGGGGTGCAGTCTGGCCCTGACAGCCAACAGACTCAGAAGCCTGATCTGGCGGTGGCCAGGAAGACAGGTACCAGCACCTAAGGGCACTGACCTCCACCCACCCCAGGCATCTTCAATTCTGTCTTCTTGCCTCCCTCTCCTGTCTGCACCTGGTGGCCTGTTCCGTCTGTCCCTCTAGAGTGCTGACTGCCCCTCAGTCTCCCTCCAGGCTGAGTTCATGGCCCTGCCCCCTGTTGGCCAGAGCCGGCTTCACAGGATAAGAGCCAGCTAAGCTTCAGGGGCTTTCCAGGAAAACAGTCCCTTGGAAAAGGTATGGCCTTTTCACCACTCCCAACAGCACCCTAGAAATGGCTTGGTCTTTCCCCTCCTCTGAGGCCCACAGAGAACACAGTCAGCAGAGGATACATTTCCCCGTCATCCAGAAATGGGTTTGATTCTCAGCTGAGGGACAGCAGGACTGGTAGAGACTGTCAGGTCACACAGAGGCCTGCACAGCACCGCCATGCTTGGTGGGGGGGGGGGTGGGAAGGATGGTGGGGGCTGGATGTCCACAGGCCGGGCATGGCAGGGAGGCTCACTAGAGGTGGTGCACTTTGAAGGGGCAATGTCAGGGGACAGATTTCTCTTGTTGGGCCACAAGACTCCAGAAAGACAGCACAGTCACTGATTCCCAGCGCTAGAGGTGAAGTGGTCGGCCACGTGTTGGTGTATATATATATATATTTAAAGATATTTATAGACCAGGGCAGGGGCGTACCACAGAGGGGCCACAAGTTTTCAGCAACAGTCACACCTGGATGTGTCCGCTCACCACTACAACAGACTAAGTCACAGATGTAGGGGGCTGGCTTTGGGGCTGGGGGAGCCACTGTGAAGTCACAGAACAGCCACCCAGGCAGGCTTGGAAAGGGAGGTCTCCAAGAAGAGGACAGATCTGTTTAGAGGTTGAAGTGGGGTCTGAGGCTCTGAGGATGGCATGGTCTTGCCTGACCCATTCGGCTGGCAGTTAGAGTGAAAACAGGAGAGAGAAAGGCGAGCAGAGAGCTGGAGAGGCAAGTGCAGAGCACAGGTGTGCCACAGCAGGTGTGGGAGGGCTGGGGAGGGGAGGGCGCATGTGTGGGTATGGCAAGGTTCGTGGAAAGGGGTTGGAAGGGAAAGGGGAGGAAGATGGAGGGAGGAGCTGGAGCTTCACGGGTTGTACCTGGGGGCTGCAGTGTCCACCCCATCCCACACACACTGGCCTCTTCCAGGACACCCAGGCAGTGCACCCACTGTTCAGAGCAATGCTCAGCCCCCTCGGGCTTCCCTCATCTCTGGTCATCCATCTCCCAACCCACCAGCCCGGGGCCACCTCTTGCCTTTGGGAGTCCAACGCAACAACTACCAGCCCTGATAAAGAAGGAACAGTGCTTGAACCAGGGTGATGAAGCTAAAAGGGATGGATGGCTGGAGTAATCATTGGAGCCCCGTCTGGGCAGTCAGAAAGCCCAGGACCCTGGGGGAAACAGGGAGGGCAGGCAGCCAGATGCCACTGGCTATAGATGTATAAGTCTAAGAGGAGAGCCTCAGCTTGTTGGGGGTTGCAGGTCGCACAGGTGAGGCTGGACCCTTCCTGTTGGGAAAAGCAGAACAGGGAGAGTCCATGGCAAGGGAGATGGGCGGGCTTGCTGGGCGGAGCTCAGCCGAGCCAGCAGCCACTGTGGTTCTCTTGGCTGAATAGCAAAGGCGACCTCTAGAAGCAATAGGCCAAGGTGTGTCAGCCTGCTGGCTGGCGGTAGTGCATCAGCCGGGGCCAGGGACCCTGCCTTCAGGCACACACTAGCAGCTATGATGGTACCTGGGAGGGAGAGAAGGGGGCTGTGTGTCCCTGACTGGCCTGTGAGGTGTGTTGTGGGTTGATCATGTATATGTATGTGACTCTCGAGGTTTTATCCTCAATCACCACTGAATTGCCGACAGATAGAGGAGGTGAGACCCTGACTATCACCCCTGCTCTGCAGTGGATTTGGCTCTCAGCACTCCCAGGCTGGGAGCTGGATGCCCTGCCCTGGCAGCATGACTCAGACTGCACAACAGGTACGGCGTGCCCAGGATGACATTCCTAGGCCTCTGGCCACCTCAGAGTACAGCCCCACACATAACCTCCTCCAAGCTCTCAGCTCTTACACCATAAACCACGAGCTCTCTGACAGCTCCAGAGAGCACCCATGTCTGCCAGCTTGGGCACAGAGCCTGCTCCAAGAGCCCAGGGTCAGCCATGGAGGCTGTGGGGCTTTGGGGCTAGTAGGGGCCAGCCCTGGTACCTGCGTCCAACCGGGAGTCGTCCATGGGCCCCCGTGGACATGCTGATGGTGGTCGTGTTGATGTCGCCAATGATGCTGACCGCCTCCTTTAGCATTTGGTGCATGCACAGTATCTCGTTGCACCACTCTGCCTGCTCTGCCGACTCTGCTGACTCCTCCATCAGCGTGTCCTGGTCCCCACGCGAGTACAGGTGGAACAGCAGCTCCGAGAAGATGAACTCCTTGGTCTGAGAGTTGGCAAAGAAGGAAGGAGGTTGGGACCTGATGCCTGTGCTGCACTGGCCTCCTGCCGGGCCCTGGTGGGACTGTGTGCTGGACTTGGAGCCCTGAGTATGGCTTTTCAGATGTGGCTTCTACACCACTTAGACTCAAAGATCTGCCTCCCCACAGCCCTTTTCTCACTCAGAAAGGGACATTGAGGTCCAGAGGAAAAGTCACGTGTCCAAGGTCACAGATCTGGGAGGGGACCCTGGACCTATCATGCCACCAGGACACCTGTCTACTCTCGTTGTTTCAAAATGTTTTTGGAGATAG
Source organism: Macaca nemestrina (assembly GCF_043159975.1). Lineage (NCBI taxonomy): Eukaryota > Metazoa > Chordata > Mammalia > Primates > Cercopithecidae > Macaca > Macaca nemestrina. The sequence goes on along the minus strand of NC_092131.1, from coordinate 91,478,191 downwards.
GATCTTGCTCTGTTGCTAGGCTGGAGTACAGTGGGCGAGATCACCGCTCATGGTCTGGAACATGCCTCCCTCCGTGGACCTGGTCCCATAGGGCTGGTCGGCATCTCCCCCAGGCCAACATGGCCACCTGCATCTCCAGTGCCAAAGGAACCTCCTGTCCCCATGAGGCGGTGCACGCATGTTGTTGATCATGATGTGCATGGTGGTCTTGGGCATGACACCAACCATGAAATCCCACATGGTCTTGTTGACAATGACCATGTAGGACTCCACCAGGTTCTGGGTGGTTTCCATTTACCACTCCAGCTGTGGGTCCATGGAGTGCATGAAGCTGTTGGAGCCATTCTCCTCGGCCTTGCTGTCCTGTCATGGAGCACACAAGGGCATCAGGGTGGCCGGGCCATGCAGCCAGGCTCCAGGGATCCCTAGGATCTCAGCCCCTCCAAGGGTACCTGGAACATTGAGGCACAGAGAGAAGCAACTGGCCCGAACACACACCCAGCTCTAGACGGTTTCACGCCTCTGCCTCTCAGGACCACAGACTCTTGTGATTCAAGTCTTGTCTGAGTTCTGACTCTAGTATCCAGAATTTGCCTCAAGTTACCAATCCAGAAATTGTAAAAGAACATCTCCAGGTCCCTTGCTTGAAGACCTGGCCAGAGCTTGTGCTAGGCTGCAGATGCCTGGCAGGAGGCAAGAAAAGGGCATACTCACTTTCCCCTTGTCCTGGGAGGCCCACACACCAACACTGCCACCCCTGCTGCCACCAGGGAACACGGCAAAGTAGACACACACACAGAGGAAAATGGGAAGTGTTGCGTGAACCTGGGACACTGCACCCCAGCTTTAATGTGTTGTTGAATTCAATTAGCTAATATTTTGTTGAGGATTTTTGCATCAATATTCATCAGTGATATTGGCCTGTAGTTTTCTTTTTTGGATGTATCTTTGGTTTTGGTATCAGGATAATACTAGCCTTGTAGAATGAGTTTGGAAGTCTTCCCTCCTCTATTTTTGGAATCGTTTGGGTAAGGTTGGTATTAGTCTACTTCAAATGTTTGCTAGAATTCAGCAGTGAATCATCAGGTCCCAGGCTTTTCTTTGCTGGGAGACTTTTTATTACCACTTTGATCCCATTATTTTTTACTGGTATGTTCAGGTTTTGGATTTCATCGTGGTTCAATCTTGGTAGTCTGGATGTGTCTTGAAATTTATCTAGTTTTAGTAGATTTTCCTATTTGTTTGCATATAGTTGCTGATAATAGCCACTAGTTTTGTTTGTTTGTTTGTTTTTTGTTTTTTTGAGTGGGGGGGAATGGAGTCTCACTCTGTTGCCAGGTTGGAGTGCAGTAGGGCGATCTCGGCTCACTGCAAGCTCTGTCGCCCAGGTACACGCCATTCTTTGCCTCAGCCACCCGAATAGCTGGGACTACAGGCACCCACCACCACGCCCAGCTATTTTTTTGTTATTTTTAGTAGAGACAGGGTTTCACTGTGTTAGCCAGGATAGTCTCGATCTCCTGACCTTGTGATCTCTCCGCTTCGGCCTCCCAAAGTACTGTGATTACAGGCGTGAGCCTCCGGGCCCAGCCTGAGTTTTTGCGATATCAGTTGTCATGTTTCCTTTTGTTTGTCAATGTTGTTAATCTTTTCAAAAAAACAACTTTTAAAAAATTATTTTATTTTATTTTTACTTTTGGAGACAGAGTTTTGCTCTGTCACCCAGGCTGGAGTGCAGTGGCACAATTTCAGCTCACTGCAACCTCTGCCTCCCAGGTTCAAGTGATTCTCCTGCCTCAGCCTGCTGAGTAGCTGGGATTACAGGTGTGCACCACCATGCTTGGCTAATTTTTCTATTTTTAGTAGAGATGTGGTTTCACCATGTTGATCAGGCTGGTCTTGAACTCCTGACCTAATGAGGTGCCCACCTTGGTCCCCCAAAGTGCTTGGATTACAGGCATGAGACACCGTGCCCAGCCCACATTTTGTTTTTAAATTTTACTTATTTACTTTTTTTTTTTTCTTTAGAGAAAGGGTCTCATTCTGTTGCCCAGGGTGGAATGCAGTGGTGCAATGACTCATTGTAACCTTGAACACCTAAACTCAAGAGATCCTCCCACCTCAGCTTCATGAGTATCTGGGACTACAAGCCTGCACCACCACACCTGGCTAATTTTTCTAGTTTTCATAGAGACATGGTTTTGCTATGTTGCCCAGGCTGGTCTTGAACTCCTGGCCTCAAGCAATCCTCCTGCCTTGGCCTCCCAAAGTACTGGGATTACAGGCATGAGCCACCATACCTGGCCTATATATACATTTTCTTTTCCAAGCTATATAAAGTATGCTATATGCATCCTTATGGAATTTGTTTTTTTTTTTTTCACTTAATATTATATTGCTAAGATTCTTATTATTGTTTATAGCTGGCGTTCATTCTTTTTGACTGCTTGTGACCTCACCAGAAGATAGAGATCCTGAGATCTCTTAAGAACTGCTGCTGGGAATATACACTGGTATGACCACTTTGGAAAACAGTTTGGCTCCATCTCATAAGGTTGAATATTCACACTCCTCCTAGCCCAGCAATTCTACTCTAAATGCAACAGAAATTCTTGCCTATATAAAACAGGGTATGTGGACAAGGAATGTTCCTTACAGCTCTGTTCAAAATAGCAAAAACCTATTGCCCATCAGCTGGAGAGCAGGTGACTAAATTGTGCTTTTTATTCCTTTCGATTTCCTGTAGTCTTATGATGTAAGTGGCTTTCCCATGGCTAGCATGGGGAGGGGGATACTCTTGGCAATCTGTGGTGGTAGTCCTGCTTAGCCCTAGGGCAATTGGTGCCGACCAAAACAAGAGTAAATAGAACAAGGTGCCCCATTGAGCCAATGCCTTGGGTCCCTGAAGGTATAGTCTATACCTGTAGGAAATAGCCATCATACAAAACAGTCTCTTCAAATGCTTCTGGGCTGAGTCCAAAGGACACCGTCTCCCAAAACATTACAAAGTTTATTGGGGCTACCATTTATCAAGCATTTATCATGTACCTGATCATGTACTAGTGTACTAATTGCATACATTATTTTATTATTTTATTTATGTACTCACAGCTCACTGCAGCCTCAAACTCCTGGGCTCAGGTGGTCTCACCTCAGCCTCTCGAGTAGCTGGGACTACAGGCCTAAGCCACCAAGTCCAGCTCATTTTTTAAAAAACATTTTCACAGAAATGAGGTCTGGCTTTGTTGCCCAGGCTAGTCTCAAACTCCTGGCTTCAAGTGATCCTCCTCCTGCAGCCTTATTATTGCATTTAATCTTTGCCATCACTCTATAAGAGTGCCTGGGGGTAGGTGCTCCACACAGTAGCAATATAGCAACCTCCACTCATAGGTGACAACAAGACTCAATGTAGTCAAGCAACTTTTCAAAGGTCACACAGCTGGAGGGTAGCTGAGCCAGGATGAAGACTTAAGACTCTAAAGCTGGTGCGCCAGTAAATGAGAAAATCTCTGGGGGTTCAGGATAGCTTCCTCCCAAGAAATCTTTCTCCAAAGATTCTAAAAACAATGACAGATCCATCTTTCATAAGGCTAACAAAACTAGTTCCCCTTCATTTTGAGGGGGAGGAGGATAAATGTTAGATAAGCTCTAGGGTATCCCATTTTAATCCTACATATTTGTAAGGCAACTGCCAGGACAGCACCCCAAACCTAAAGAGCCATACACAGCTGTCTCTGTGGGCATGGCATGTCCATGGATGTAAAGATTTTCCAATGTGTGCTTACAGGCCAGTGGCATCACCCTCAGTCACAGGGTAAAGGGCAGCTAGGCCTGGTCTGCTAGGCACCACCGTGAGAATCTGCTGAGCTTTCCAACTGGTTTATCTGTTGTTTGCAATGAAAGATGCCCTGAAAAGAAGGTGTGTGGGTGGGAAGGGTTCTGATTTGAGGTCCCCTGATCCGGGCACGATCTCCTTCCCCAGTCGCAGGAATCAGGGACTCCATCTATATACACAGGCTCAAGCTATGTCCCCCAGCCCCCTCTTTCAACCAGGTGCCACCCTCTGCTTCTCTTCCATAGACAGCCTAGAGCTGCCAGCATTCCCTTAGGATCTGTGCCCTCAGGCCTGGCTTAATTTTTTCCTCTCCAAAGAGCCATCTGTAGGGCCAGAGGCTGACAAAGTCTAACTCATTACTGGATGCCAGTTCCTCTGCTTGACTTTCAGTGATTCCTACCTTACCCTGGGGTTTTATGTTTCTTGTCTCAACAGTAACATTTCTCATTCCTCCACAAGTTGAATTGCTCACTCCAGCCAACTGAAGCATGCTCTTCTTGACACAGTTACCTCTAGGCACATGGTTGGTGCAAAAAAAAAAAGAAGAAGAAAAGAGCATTATGTCAATTTCATTGATCAACAAAAGTGATGACTCCACTGCCAAGTCAAGTTGATAATGCCTGGGTCTCTGAGTTCAAGAGCCTTCTAGACAAAGAGCTCTGAGCTGAAACAAGAGCATGCACACATATGCATCTCTCTGGGTCTGATGAGGTAATTTGGATACTTGGTTGTCATCCTTGATGGTTTTCCTGTCTCATTAATGCACGTGTAGCCAACACAATAAGAATCATAGCTAATAAGGGCTAAAGCTGAGGACTTTCCTGGGCCAGGCAGCGGCTTTCAAATCTTTAAAGTGGCTTTTAAAACTTCAACAGCTAAAGCTGAGGACTTTCCTGAGCCAGGCAGTGGCTTTAAAAACTTTTAAGTTTTCACATAGACTCTCATTGAATAATTTCTGTTTTTCAGATCAAGAAACTGAGACTTACTATCACATTTGGGATTAAGTTAAAAAAAAAAAAAAAAGAAACTGAGGCTTAAAGCTGTGAAGTATTTCACAGCCAGCAAGTGGCTAAGTTGGAACCTGAACCCACGCAGTCTGGCCCCGGGATCCTGTGCCCTTACCCATTATCCAGTGTTGGCTACACAAAACTAATGTGTACACATCTTCAACTATAGTTTAAGTGGATGACATATTTTTCACTATATTTTATGTAGGTGACTTTCAGTTTGGGGGTATTCTACTTACATAATCTATTCAGCTGGATATTAACTGAGAACAAATAGAAACTAATGAACTCTGAAAAACATAAAACACGAGCAACATGATGTCACCACAAAAGACAAATCAGCACATAGCCTTCTTGTGACTGTATTTTGCCCAGGAACTAATAATCAGCCTGAACTCAGCAGTGCTCTGTTCCCTTGGGAGACACACTCACCCACCCTTGGGAGACACACACACACACACACACACACACACACACACACACGAGTTTGTGGTTATGCCGCCCTGGGCCTCCACTCCACGAGTGTGAGGAAGGGATCAGATGGGTCGCACAGAAAGGTGCTGGGTCAAGGGGAGGAGGGGGCAGCCAGGAGCGAGTGCACGCTCTGGACTCGTGTACCCGCCGAAACGGGTGCGCCCGGGTGCGCCGGGTTGAGGGGTGAGGGTTGAGGGGTGAGGAGTGAGGGGTGACAGGGACGGTGGCAGGGTGGGGGCAGCCCTTTCCCAGGTGGTAGCTGGGGCGGTGGTGCTGTTGCCCTTTTAAGCTGTGGCTTGACAGGAGCCTTGCCTCCTGTCTGTGGAGTCAGTTACAAATGGAGCAGCCCCCCAGGCCGCCACACAGCTCCCGCCAAGGCCTCCATGCCCCTTGCCATTTTCCAGCCGGCTCCCACCAGGGTCGAGGCGGCGGGGAGAGGCCGAGTCGCTAGAGCTCGGCCGGGAGGCCCTGCCAGGTGGTCTGGGCCATGACAGTGGCTCCGGAGGAGGGCTCCCCTTCTGCGCCCCTTCCAGCGGAGATGAGGGGAAGATGTCCGTGTCAGGGTTCAAGGCCAAACTGAAGTTGCTGGCGTCCCTTCCACAAGAACCAGGAGCCCAGCCGCCGCTCACGCTCCACTGCAACATCACGGTGAGGCGCCCGGCGGCGGCCTCGCGAGGCAGGCCGAGGGCGCAGAGGGGGCGCCCAGAGTCCCGGGACAAAGGGGAGCCTGCCCCGGAGAGGCCCAGGTTCCCCGCCCCTTTCTCCCTCAACTGTCCCGGCCCTGCCCCGGGACTGCGCGAGGTTTGGGTGGGAGGAGGCGGAGGGCGGGTCTCTAGGCTCCTCGCGCCGGGCTGGCTTGGGGGCTGCTGGATCCTCTTGGCCCCCGCCGCCGCGCCCCGAGGTGGAAGCCCGCGGAAGCCAGAGCCCTCTCGGGACCCAAGGTCGTCCTCAGTCAGCCGGCCTGCTCCTGGGACCGCGACAGGGCGGGGCAGGGCGGCTCCAGCTTTGTTTGAGCCCAGGCGGGGAATGGGAAAGGCCTTTAAGATTTTAGGTGTTTTGGCCCAGTGCAGTGGCTCATACCTGAATTCCCAGCACTTTCGGAGGCCGCGGCGGGCGGATCACCTGAGGTCAGGAGTTTGAGACCAGCCTGGCCAATATGGTGGAAACCCCGTCTCTACTAAAATATACAAAAATTAGCTGGGCATGGTGGCAGGCGACTTAATCCCAGCTACTTGGGAGGCAGAGGCAGGAGGTTGCAGTGAGCGGAGATCGAGCCTAATTCACTTTTTGTTTTGATTAATTTACCCTTTTTGAGGGGTGGGGGCTCAGCTGTGTCATGTGTAAAGTGAAGGATAGTAACTGGGCTGATGGTTACAGACTTGGATGCATGTCAGAACCACCTCAGAGAGCTTTTTAAAAACAGATTCTCCTTAGCACTTTGGGAGGCCAAGGTGGGCGGATGATGAGGTCAAGAGATCCAGACCATCCTGGCCAATATGGTGAAACTCTGTCTCTACTAAAAATACAAAAATTAGCTGGGCGTGGTGGCACGCACCCGCAGTCCCAGTTACTGGGGAGGCTGAGGCAGGAGAATCGCTTGAACCCAGGAGGCAGAGGTTTTCAGTGAGCCGGAGATCCTGTCACTGCACTCCAGCCTGGCGACAGAGCAAGACTCCATCTGTTAAACAAACAAACAAACAAACAACAAAAAAAAACCATTCTCTGGGTAGGCTTTGAAATGAGCATTTCAAAAATGCTCTTTCAATCACTGATGCAACCAAAGTCTTTGGGACTTGTAGGCTAAGTATATATTCTTTAGATACTCAGAATAGTTTGATTTGGAATATAACAATTTAGGGAAATGAAGAAGGGGTGAATTTTATTTTGGAAGCTGCTGCTTGCTCCCTTTTTCCATTTAGTTTTTAGAAGACAAAGAATGTCTAAAGAGATGCAGATTTAAAGGAAATATAAGTTAATGCTGCATGGATATGTTTATCTACACGGCATTCTCCAGCTTACTAATCCAGCAGAGTTCTAACACCCTCTGTGATCATGGGTTGTTTTTCTTAAGTATTCCTCCATCAGAGTATCTAAGAACAGATGCTTAGATACTGCTGAGACCTTTGTGGGTCTTACTTGATCTCTGGATCATAGTTCCTTGATATTTTACATATTCTGAGTTCTAACCTGAACTGGCCTTCATGGTTAAAGATGCATTTATATACTGTGCACTGGCCAGGAAGCTTATCTTTTGAAATTTGCCCTGAGTATGAAGGCCCTTCCTAAAACCCCATTACACTCATTTCTAAACTTAGTAATTGTAAATTGTGTCAGTTGTTAAATTCTGTCTTGTAGAGAGGTGTTTTGTAGTAAATAACATGTTTTTAAAACTGAAATTTGCATTTTAGTAAGGTGGTAATCATTTCATAATTCTTAGTTTTGTGAGGTGTCCATAAATAACACATCTGATCTTTTAAAATATAAGGCAATTGAATTTATGTAATGATTCAGGCTTTTCAAAGTTAAAAAGGTAGTTATTTTAAGGAATGGATAGTTTGTGACATTTATTTTAAACAAAATAAGCCATTGATCTTATACACATAGCCATGTAAGTAAAATGTTTTCTTATTTTAAATTAGATTATGTTTTAACTTTTTTTTGGTTTTGCTTTATATTTGACTGATTGCTTTTCTTTATTCCTAATTCTTTTATTTGTTCCATTTTTAAAAGCTGATAACTGTTGTTTGTCAAGTCAAAGTTGGATTTAAAAATAAACATTTAGTTTTAATAAGCTGATAGCGGCACTGCAGTGACAGATGGTTGAGAGTTTGTCACTAAAGCTGTGGCACCAGTCTTCTAATGGACTCAGCCTATATTCAGCCTGTGTAGCCCTGGCAGATTCTTTCTCTATTTCAGAATGGGACAACAGAAGAAGTGACTTCAGACGAAGAGGAAGAGGAAGAAGAGGAGATGGCTGAAGTAGGTATTTTATGTAAGAATGATATTTCATAAATGTCATCATTTTTGGTTTGAGTAATTCTCTAAATCTCCTTTGTAAACTACTATTAATGTGGAATAATTGAAAGCACATTGTATTTGGAATGGAATATAATTTCTCAACTCTGGCTTTACCTCTAACTGATGAGACACTTTTGAGCAAATTGCTTTATCTGAATTCTTTGGATTTGATTTCCTGGAAAACAAAAGCTCTTAACTTTTAGCACCAAAGTTTTATTTATATTTAATACTAATCAGTCCTTACCCTGTATTTGGTTATTTTTAGGCAGAGACTAGTAAGTTTAAAAAATTTTATGTTTGCATAAAAGGAGAATTTGAGAACATGTTAGGGACTACTCACCAGAAGTAGTGAAACTGTCTCTTGTTGAAAAAATCATCAAGGGATTTTGTTTGTCTGCTTCATGCTGCTATAATAGAATATCAGAGATAGGGTAATTTATAAAGAACAGACATTTATTTTCTAACAGTTCTGGAGACTGGGAAGTCCAAGATGAAAATACCAACATTGGGTGTCTGAGGGCCTTCTTGTTGCATCTTCACATGGTAGCAGGCAGAAGGGCAGGAGAGCAAGCTAGTCCAATGTGTGAAGCCTCATTCATAAGGGCCTTAATCCCATTAAGGAGGAAGGATCCCTCTTGGCCTAATCACCTCTTAAAGGTCCTACCTCTTAATATCATCACATTAGAAACACCTGAATTTTGGAGGGAACACATTCAAACAGTAGCAAATTTAGTAGAGCAAATTCCAAAGACATTGAGCCTAGGCCAGTTGTCAGTTATGGGTATAATTTTAGATGTTTTCAGACTCTGAAGCTTTGCATTTAAATTGAGACTTCAGAACAAAGATCTATGTCTCTGCATTGACCAAATAGAAGGTCTGTGAATTTTATGGTCTTGATTGTTTTAAAATATTTTTTTCTGTTTAGGGTCTTATAATTAATTTAGTCGTTCATTTTCTTGGTTTGAAATTATTAATTTAAAATATAATTTAGAGTTATTCAGAACTAAAGGAGTAGTGTTGTAGGCTTGTTTTCATTTGTTTTTTTGAAACAGGATCTCACTGTCACCCAGGCTATAGTGCAGTAGCGTGGTCACGGCTCACTGCAACCTTGAACTCCTGGGTTCAAGCAATCCTCCTGAGTAGCCGGTACTACAGGCAAGTGCCCCACATCCAGCTAATGTTTTTTTATTTTTTGTAGAGTTTGAGTCTCATTCTATTGCCCAGGCTGGTCTTGAACTCCTGGACTCAAGTGATCCACCACCTCGGCCTCCCAAAGTGCTGGGATTACAGGTATGTGCCACTGTGCCTGGCTGTAGGCTTGTTTTATGAGTCTGGGAGCAAAATACTTCTTAAAATCGTCCAGTTAGAATGGGAGTTTGTTTTAATGTTTTTATGCAGTTTAGCTGAGGTGGAATAAGCTGCATGAAAACATTAAACCTTTTCTGTGGTTCAGGCAGCCATTGCATAAAGATCATGTACCCTTTCATTTTTCCCCTCACAAGATAATAAACACGGGACCGCAACTTTTAGGGAAATCTAGAAAGGTAGGAAACTGGACTTTGGAGATGTCAGATTAGGACAGGTGAAAAGCAGATATTCTAGGCTCCTAAAAGAATGTGGGAACAGGCCCAGAACAACCTTGGACATGGTGTGTTTGGGTGCATTGGATGCCTTTCTTTTGAGAAGGAAGGTTGATGTGTTGAAGTCATGGAAAGCAAGATTGGCCAGAAAAGGCAGATGGTTAAAAGTCTTGAATTTGAGACTGGCATGTTTCTATTTGGTGTGATTATTGTTAGGAGGGCCTTAAGCAGGGAATAGTGTGCTGAGGATATTGCTTTAGAGAGATATGTTGAATTCTGTTTGTGATGTGCTAATGCTTAGTTGGAGAAGTTTTGTGGATGGGAACATGACTGAGGTTGAAGGTATAGGAGGAAATACAGACCAAAGGCATTTGTGAGCATTGCGAGGAAAACGAGCATAGGATGGAAGATCAGGGCTGAAAGGCGCACACTGGGAGAAGGGAGCTCCATGAAGTATGGAGTCATGGGCAGAGTTTGAGTGAAGGTAGTCAGTAACCTGGTCTAGAAATCAGAGAATTAACTGGCTTGGAAAAAAAAATCGCGATGAATATAAACTAGTCCTTTAGAGATATTGACAATTGAAGTAGAAAAATAAGGTAATTGAAAAAAGTTGGGAATTTAAAAATTCTGCATATATTTGTATATATGTAAGAACAGATAGTATGGAAAGGGAGGGAGCAGAATGATGTGAATAAAGATGTTGTTTTGGGGGGTATTATTCAAATTCTTTTGAAATTATTATTATTTTTTGAGATAGGGTCCCTGTCACCCAGTCTGGAGTGCAGTGGCATGATCATAGCTTACTGCAGCCTGAAACACCTGGGCCCAAACGAGCCTTCTATTTCAGCCTCCCGAGCACCTGAAATCAAATTCTTTTTCTAACTCATTTTTTAGTTATTAACATCAATAGATGCTTACTATATAAAACCATAAACTGCAATTAGGGGAAAGCACCAAATATCTCCAGAGATAACAACTAAAATTAATTGAAATTAACATTTCAATAGAAGTTCTTCTGGTCTTTTTCTGTGCATATTTCAGCATAATTGAAATTCTTTCTATTCCTTTGTGTATTCCATTTTTCATTTCAAAGTTTTTCAATGCAGGAGAAATTATGCTGTGTTGATATTTCAGTGGCCTGTTAATGTTTCATGGAATTGAGTTAACTGTTTTGCTATTTTTGCACATGCATATTTTGTGTTTGTTTTTGTGGTAGCAAGGTTGAAATAGGTATCCTTATGCCTAAATTTGTGTTTACATCTTGGACTACTGTCTTGGAATACAATTCTAGGACTCGAGTTTCTGGAACAAACTATGAACAGTTAAAGTTCTTGACACTTGCTGCTAAACTGTATCAAAGGTTCCTCTTAAGAGGAGATTTAAAAGATGGCTTGTCCAGGTGTGGTGGCTCATGCCAATAATACCAGCACTTTGGGAGACCGAGGTGGGTGGATCACTTGAGGTCAGAAGTTTGAGACCAGCCTGGCCAACATGGTAAAACCCTGTCTCTACTAAAAATGTAAACAAATTAGCTGGGTGTGGTGGTGTACATCTGAAATCCCAGCTACTCAGGAGACTGAGGCATGAGAATCACTTGAACCTGGGAGGCAGAGTTTGCAGTGAGCAGAGATCACTGCACTATATTCCTGCCTGGGTGACAGAGTGAGACCTATTTTTAAAAAGTAAATAAAAATTAAAGAAGTAAATAAATGATGGCTTATTTCATAATAGTTATGGCTTTGTAAAACTTTTAAATCTGCTTTACCCAGAGTCTAGCTTTTAAATAAAATATGAGATATAAAAGGTGGGAGCCTCTTGAATGGAATGTGGGGGTTTTTCTCTCTCCCCATAGGATAAATATATTCTGTTTCTTGTCCCCCATTGAGTCAAGAATAATTTAACATTTGGCATAAGACACTGCTGAAGAAAAATAGGTTGAATAAGCTAACATTTTTCTTCTTTTTGCAGGATATAGAAGACTTAGATCACTATGAGATGAAAGAAGAGCCTATTAGTGGGGAAAAGTTGGAGGATGAAGGAATTGAAAAAGAAAATTTGGCAATATTAGAGAAAATTAGGCAAGACCATTTAAATGTGTAAGTGTATGTAAATAGCTAGAGCTTGGACTTTTTAGTTGAGTAATTATAGTTAATACCAGGCAATTCATGAACATGCCGATCTCAGCTTCTCTCCTCCTCCATTCCTGCCTTAGTCATATGTTTATTGGTTTTGAGACAGGGTCTTGCTCTTTCACCTGGGCTAGAGTGTGGTGGCACAATCATAGTTCACTGTAGTCTTGATCTCCTAGGCTCCAGGGATCCTCTTGCCTCAGCCTCCCAAGTGTCTCGAACTATAGGCATGTGTCACCACACCAGGCTAATTTTTTTGATTTTTAGTAGAGATGAGGCCTCACTATGTTGACCATGCTGGTCTTAAACACTTGAGTTCCAGCGATCCTCCTATCTTGGCCTGCCAAAGTGCTGGGATTACAGGCATAAGCCACCATGCCTAGCCATGGTCACATGTTTTGTTGCCCAAGGTTATCTTTCTCATCTGTGAATAGCCACTTTTTACCCTGTTCATCTGCTCTTCACATCCTGGAACCACTTGCTGATCCCTGTATATGCCCCTTTCCAGCCTGTTTATGTTGTTTTCTCTGCTTACCTTCCTTCTGTGGCATCTGTATACTCACATTCATTCTCTCCTACAAAACACAACTCAAATTATTTCTCCTTCATGAGGCTGACTTTGGTCCATCCTGCTCTGACCAAACCAAAAGTAATTCTTCTCTTTTGACTTAACATCTCTTTTATGTGAAGCAGCAGGATGGGAAAAGAACACTGAGTTTGGTGACAAACACACCTTTTTTGGTTTCACTTTGCTCGGCTCTAAAATATGGATAGACAGTTCATACCTTTTGGATGACTGCTATGAAAAATAAACAAGCATGATGTGTGTATACACATAAAAGGCTCAGTCAGAGTAGGGAAACATCAAATGATTGTCTGAACACTTACTACTTCCTGCCTTGTATTAGAGCCATTTACCAACTCCACAAAATCCGAGGACAAGTTACTTTGTCTTGGGCACAGGTTCTCCAAAACAGGGAATGAATTGTTAGGCAAGTAGATGCCAAATGTTGAAACTGGATAGATTACTCTCCCTTCTTCAATCTTAGTTATATGTTTAATTAGTAATTTTTCATAGAGGAAAGAAATTTAGTCAAATTTCCATATCTTGATTATTTAAAAAACTAAGTTTGTAGCATTTGAATTAATGTTACTGTACTTTCTGTGTCTTGTGATCGATTCCAGTTTATCTTCAAAACAAGTATAAATTATTGAACACTTTTTCATGACTGATACTATGCTAAGTACTTTATACTTTATATATCTTCTCATTTAGTCTTCATAGCTGCTGTGTGAAATAGGTGCTCTTCATATTTTAGAGATAGGAGAAACTTCTCATATTTTATAGATATGAAATGAGCTCATGATCACATAGCTAGGAAGTAATATCTTTGTAAACTTAACTTTTTTTCTTTTTCAAAGTATAGTGCAGTCTTTAAAACCTTTAGTTTCACATGACCAAAAAGTAGTTCCATTTCTATTTAGTCTTAGGGTAAGATATTGATGTGTTTTCAACTTTGGAGAAGATCCTGCACTGAAAAACTGAAACCAGTTGCATGTAGGCACACATGTTTCTCAGTGTCTTCATGTGTGAACTATACCGTCTGTGTAATATTCTTGCTTATAGTCTTATGAATGGAAGTCTCTTTTAGTTAGTAATGTGTCACCTTGAGTGTCTTCTAGTATTTTCAAAAATCGCTGGGGTTTGGAATTGACTCATACTGAATTCTGTGCTATCATGGAGTCCATGGTGGTCTGAACATGTTGGCTAGAGTTTTTCAGATGATAAGAAATAGGAAATGAACCAGACTTGTGTCTAATTTTATATTCTCTTGAAACTTCATAATGCTTCATTTAATTGGACTTTTTTTTCTTCTGAAAATGTTGAGTGGTGGTCAATTTTTATTGTAATCTTTTTCTTTTTTCTTTTTTTTCTTTTGAGATGGAGTCTTGCTCTATGGCTCAGGCCAGAGTGCAGTGGTGCCATCTCAGCTCATTGCTATGTCCACCTCTCAGGTTCAAGTGATTCTCTTGCCCCAGCCTCCTGAGTAGCTGGGACTATAGGTGCATGCAACCATGCCTGGCTAACTTTTGTACTTTTTTAGTAGAGATGGGGTTTCATCTTGTCGGCTAGGCTGATTGCAAACTCCTGGCCTCAAGTGATCCACCTTCCTCAGCTTCCCAAAGTGCTGGGATTACAGGTGTGAACCACCATACCTGGCTACTGTAATCTTTTAGATCAGGTTGAAATACCTTAAATCTTTAAATTAGTTGGCTCAGTAGACCCTGGTAAACAGTGGCTTTTGTGTTTCAGGCTGCAGTGTCTGGGTCAGTGCAAGCTTCAGATAGACTTATGACAGAGCTCAGGGACATACACAGATCACAGAATTATAAGACAGCTAAGGATCTCTAAAATCCTGCTCTTCTTATTGTTCTTTTGCTCTTTTCTGTTGTCAGATTATAAATGTCATTTCTTAAAACTGGGCAAAAATGGAAATGTTTACTAGCTTTATTTTGTGAAATTCAAAGGCAACCAAGTTCCAAAAGATGTAGGGGGTAAGATAGGATGAGTTTACTTGTTTTTTGGATTTAAAGAAATTGTTTTTATAGGTCCATCAGATTTTTTTTGTCATTTTCCTGATAGAGTGAACTCTTACATGATTTTTATCTTCTGGCAAAAAGCTTGAGCAATAATGCTTGGAAAGTAAATAAGAGTAATATATTTCATTATACAGAGAATGATTGCCAAGTTGATTTTTATGACTTTCCCCCCAGTTTTGAAAGCAACATAATCAACTCTTATTGTAGAGGTAGTTATGTTATTACTTTAAAAATATATAGGTGTAGTACACCTGTAGTCCCAGCTACTGGGGTGGTGGGAGGCTGAGGCAGGAAGATCTTTTGAGCTTGGAGAAGTCAAAGCTGCAATGAGCTGTGATTGCACCATTATTTTCCAGTCTGGGTGACAGAGCGAGACACCCTGTCTCTTAAAACAAAACAAAACAAAAGTTGGGGGGAGTGAGAGGTGGGCATCATATTGGACATGTATATATAGGAGAGTTGTAGAAAAATACTGATTTTTTAGTGATTTAATTCTTCTTTTCTTCTTCTTTTTTTTTTTTTGGAGACAGAGTCTCACTCTGTCGCCCAGGCTGGAGTGCAGTGGCGGGATCTCGGCTCACTGCAAGCTCCGCCTCCCGGCTTCATGCCATTCTCCTGCTTCAGCCTCCCGAGTAGCTGGGACTACAGGCGCCCGCACCACGCCCGGCTAATTTTTTGGTATTTTTTAGAAGAGACGGGGTTTCACCGTGTTAGCCAGGATGGTCTCCATCTCCTGACCTCGTGATCCGCCTGCCTCGGCCTCCCAAAGTGCTGGGATTACAGGCATGAGCCACAACGCCCGGCTTAGTGATTTAACTTTTCATGGTTCCATCCATGGGAAATTGTTTTCCTTGAATCCCTCGGCTAATAATACAAGTCTAGGAAAGCATATTAAACTTCTTTTAAATTCTTGAGAAAATTATATACATGTGGCTGTTTTCCTTTAGAATGACTGCAAACTCTGAACCCACTTATTAGATTAGATTTAGGCTATTATGATCTCTTTTGGACATTTATTCTAAAGGAGCTGGAAGCTATAGTGACCTCTATTTTTCCTGGGGATATAGAGCAGCTTAAGAGCTTCCCTTTCTGGAACTTATCCTAGATGCTCTATTTTAGCTTTCAGATTGGTTCATTTTTGAGTTAGTTGAAAAAAAAATTCTCTTTTTGTTTGAACGGTTTTTTGTTTTGTGATTCTTAGGGTTGACCCTGATAGTCCTTTGCACAGTGATCTTCAGATCTTAAAAGAAAAAGAAGGCATAGGAGATATTTTGCTTAATTTATATTTTAAGTTAAGAAAATTGTTACAGGACTCTATATTTTTCTAATGGGGGTGTATATTTGTACAAGTGTTTTAGAAAACAATTTGGTAAAGTGGAAGATACTCATACACTATGGTTCAGGAATCTTGTGAATATTCACTCCACAAGAAATGAGTATGTAGGCACCAGGAGATACAGGAATGTTCAGAGCAGCATCATTTATAATAGCCCTAAACAGAAAATAACCCAAGTGTTCATTCCAAGAAAATGAAGAACTGTGGTATTCATAAAATGGCTTATAGCTATGTGGGACAAGATGGGCGAACCTTGAACACTGTGTTAAGCAAAAGAGACCAGACCCCCAAAACCTATTTTGTACAATTTCCTCTATATAGAGTTCAAAAATAGGCAAAACTAATGTTGGTTAGGGCATACATTCTTAGTGGAGGCAATATCACCTGCAGTGGAGTGAAAATTGGTCCTTACAGTAAAAGAAAATCTTACCTATTATAATGGTCTGCTACCCTCCAAAGGGCCATAGAATATAAACCGACATACAATATATCTGTGATGTTAAAATTCAATGGGGCATGGGGGTAGAATTAGGGAAGAAACTTCTAAAAAGGCTTCGTAGGGAGACAAAAATGAAAAGAAAACTGAGAAACACTTATTTCTGGGTTCATACTTGGGCAGTAAAACTATCAAGAACAAAGAAGTGATTACATAGAGGTTATGGTAAGGAGTACATCTAGGTGGGAGGTAGGGAGGTGTGAACTGAAAAGGTACATCCGTGGGCTTCTTGGATACTGGCTGGAATATATTTCTGGACCAGGTTGGTGGTTACATGGACAAATAATTTACAATAACTTGCTAAGATATACCTTAAGGTATATTTTACATACTTTTCTGAATGTACGTGTTATATTTAATAAAGTATTTTTAAGATACTAAAAATAAAGGTTACAAAGGAATAACAATGGAATCTAGAAAAAATATTAATGATCTAATATGGAATCTAGACAAGATGTAATGGTTTAAAATCTATGGCTATATGAGGCATTTTGATGAAAAAAGCAAAGACATAAAAGAATACTTTGTTGTACTTACTCTAAGGATGGTAGTAGTTTTCTAAAAGCTTCTTACTTAGCTTTTTGTGTGTATATTTTTGCTTGCGGATATATCTTATGATTGAACTTTCTTGAAATGACCCTAATGTCAGTATTTTCTCTCACTTTTGTTATCATAGAAACTGTTGTGGTTGTCAACTGGGTCGTCGTTGCTAATGGCTACTTCTTTATGGATTCATACGGGAGAACGAATGAAGCACGCAGGCCTAAAACAAAAAACAAAACACAAAAAAACCCAGGATGGTATCTTTCTTTTTTAAAACATTAAATCATATGTCCATATGCCCAACACCAAACTTAAGAAATAGAACCTTTGGCTGGGCATGGTGGCTCACGCCTGTAATCCTAGCATTTTGGGAGACCGAGGCAGGCAGATCACCTGAGGTCAGGAATTCGAGACCAGCCTTGCCAACTTGGTGAAACCCCATCTCTACTAAAAATACAAAAAATTAGCTGGGCATGGTGGTGGGCACCTGTAATCCCAGCTTCTTGGGAGGCTGAGGTGGGAGAATCACTTGAACCCAAGAGGCAGAGGTTGCAGTGGGCCGAGATTGCATCATTGCACTCCAGCCTTGGTGACAAGAGAGAAACTCCGTCTCTGAAAAAATGTATGTATAAAAGAAATAGAACCTTATCAGTACCTGTAGTACCTTGTGTACCCCTCCCTTGTCATGTCCTCTTTGGGAGGTATCTTGAAGGGAATATGAAATCTTGGCCAGGAAACTGGAGGATTCATGACTGCAGGTGGTGTTTTCATTATTTTGTCCTGCTCTAGTTAGAACTTCAGGGAGAGGACGATCTGGGAGATAAATGGTTGAAATTCAGTTGGATTTGTATTTGTGGCTCATGGCTCCTGATACCAGAAGGGCCTTTTCTGGGGTTGGAGTATTTCTTAAGAGGCCTGGGAAGAATGTGATTGCCTTGAGCTAACTGACCTTCTGAAGAGGACCTTAAACTGAATTGCCAAGTTGTTAGTATCGGGATTCACAGACTTTGGAGAACAGCAGGTATGACTCGGAAAGATGTACAGGAAGGAGCCAGAACAATATATATTTATGGCCTCTGATGTCCACAATGACAACTTGAGCATCATGAATACTAAGCAAAATGGAACTTGAGATAAAGTGTAACACAACGATGGGAATGAGGGCAGGAGAGAATACGACTTGGTCAGCAACTTGGTAAATCCAACTTGCTGTGTTTTTAAGGAAGTTGTCTTCTGATGTTACAGGCAACATCAGAATTACTGAATTGAATTCTGAGGTAGTACTTTAAGAAGGGTCTATTTGGATAAGTTTAGGTTCATTTAGAGAATAATAGCCAGAGTTGGGAAGAGATTCTATTCTGTGTCCTAGGATAGCTGATGAAATTGTGGATTTGGAGAGGAAAACATGGGGGTTCGTGATAGCTTGTCTTCAACTATTTGAAGGAGTATGTATATGGAAGCATTAGTTTTAATTTGTTTTTGGTGAAGACAGGGCATAAAACTAGAACTAATAAGTCAAATTACAAAGAGGTGATTTTCAACTCAATATAAGTAAGTGACTTGTGCTATTTAGACCCATCTGGTGATGTAGTCTTTGAAAAACAGTATGTTCTTCATCCTTAAGAATAACTTAGAAGGCTGAGATGTTAAATGGGAAGTCAGATAACTTCATGAGATTTTTGTAGAGCCTGAGAGTCTGGTTCAGAGTTAATATATACTAAGGTAACTCAAACTTCATTTTAACAGTCACCCTCAACTTTTTTCCCCCTCCCTGAAGAACTCTTTTTATTTCTGTAAGATCTGGATTCCTGAGTTCCAGGGTACAGAGTTTATGGAATAGAGTCCCCAGGTTTTGATATAGGAGAGTTATTCTGAACTGTTTAAAATTAATTATATAATCCATAATCAATTAATGGGTTTATAGTCACTCTTTAGGGATTCACGTATTTAAAGATCTAAATAATAGTAAGTTAAATGAAATTGTACTTTACTAAGCTTTACATCACCCTCTATAATTTCCCTTATGTCTGTTAAATTATAGATAAAAGGTGAGCTACTTTATTTGAAAGTAGATTATAGTAACGGTCATTAAGTTGGTATCTTGCGTCATTAAGTTGGTATCTTGTGGATAATCTTGCATTTCTATTGTAAGCTAGAAAAGAATTTCCTCTTATCTTTCATCTTCTATCTTATCTTCCTCTCTTCATATATTTTTATCAAGTCTGATGATGTTTGTCTTTTAATTGGATCAATTAGTTATTGCTGATACTTGGGTTCAAGTCTACCATCTTATTGATGATTCATTTGTATTTGTTTTTCTTGCTTTTTGCTCTATTTTGTCTTTCTTTTAGATTTTTTATGACTCTAGTTTTCTACCTCTGTCAGCATAGTTCTTATTCTTTTTTTATTACCCTACAGTTACAATATGTCTTTGACATGTCAAAGTCTAATATAAACTTGTAAATTCATATTTTTTTGTTTTTCTTGTTGGTACAAGGACCTTACCACACTGTGAGTTCATGTCCTTTCACCTAAATATTTGCTGCTGTTGTCAAGTATTTCAAGTCTATATTTATCTAAAACCCTACACATAATTGTATAATCAATATTCACTTAGATCCACATGCATATTTGCTCTTTTTCATGCTCTTTACTCTCCACATTTTCACTGAGGATCCTCCTTTTCCTTTCTGAAAATATCCTTTAGTATTTTCTTTAGTGTGAGTCTACAGATAGAAAAATTCCTTTTTTTTTTTTTTATTATTGAAGAGTATTTTCATTAAGTGTAAATTTCTAGGTTGGCAGTTTGCTTTATTCAGCACCTTGAAGATATCATTCTCTCACGCTAGCTTGCATTATTTCTCTTGAAGTGGTGGTTAAATCTTGTGAAGTCTTTGATCAGTTTTGGAAAATTCTCCGCAACTGTATCTTCAGCTATTGCTTCTGTCCCATTCTTTTTTTTCTTCCAGAGCTCTACGTATGTGATAAACTTTTCAATATGTTGTCTTTTATTTTCTCCATTTTCTGCCTTTTTGTCTTTCCGACCTTTTTCCAGTTTACTGAATCTCTCTTCCACTAGGTTACTGCTTGGTTAAACTTATCCATTAAGTTATTAATTTCAGTTGTGATAGTTCTAAATTGCATAATTTCATACGGTTCATTTTTATAATTTGCATTTCTCTGCCAGGTTTTCAGTCTTGACCTGTCTTTCCTTGATCATGTTCAGCAGAGTTATTTTAAAGTGTGTCTGCAAAGTCTGTTATCTCAATTCCTTGTGGTTTTGTGTCTGTTGTTTACTTCTCTTGTTTTCTGTTATGTCATCTTTCAGTCTCATGTGGCTTTTTATTTTTAGTGATAGACATTATATATGAAAAATTGTAGAACTAATTTGAAGCCTTGGATGGTATTCTTCTCCAGAGAGGATTTACAGTTTCCCCTGCCAGGGGCTTGGAAATTAGCAACCCGGGATTGTCTCATCCAATCAGGGATTGAGATGATTAAAGCTGGCCATCATTCCCTGTTAGGGCAATTTGCAGTTGATTCTTCAGGGTCCCAACCTAAGGAGTGGGAGACTTAGCAGGGCCCCTCCTCAGTGGACGCTGAGCTCCAGTGTTTATCTCCCTGTGAGCTCTGTGAGGCTGTGAGTTCTAGGTCAGCTTTTTAACCTGTTCTTTGTCTCTTCTGTCATTGGAAGAAAACCCAAGGGGGAAAAAGAAGACCCTGTTCTCTGGTGTTCCCTTTTCTCAGCCCTGTAATCATTATGTTTTGTCCACCTCTCTAGTTCTCAGTCAGAAGATTGATCTAAATTACCTAGTCTATCCTTATTGGAATGGTTCCTTTATATAGTTCTATTGAAGTAGAACCACTTCATGTGTTTCATAAGTTTACCATAACACTGTTCTGTTTGGGCCTGATTTTAACTTCATTTTTATTTGCTTTGGTTTTCGTTTCATTTGGTTTTTGGTACTAAGTTTACCTTTATGACTCTCACCCTTTATCTGATAATAAATGTACATATTCTTTTATAGTTTCTTTTAAAATCTTCTAAATAGTGTAGCATTAAGGATGTTCTTAAAAGTAATTAAACTTATTTATTTGCTTTTTAGGATAACTTTCCAGTTGATCCTCCATTTGTTTGAGTGGTGTTACCTGTTCTCTCAGGAAGGTAAGTGTAAGTGATTAATTTATCTTTATTTTTTTATTTTTTAATTTTTTTAATAGAGATGAGGTCTCACTATGTTGCCCTGGCTTTTCTTGAACTGCTGGGCTCAAGCGATCCTCCCACCTTGCCCTCCCAAAGTGCTGGGATGACAGGCGTGGGATGATGTGCCTGGCTTATTTATTATTATTATTTTTAACATAGTGTGCACCAGAATTCATGTGGAGAGCTAGTCCCAGGGTTTCTGATTCAGTAGATCTGTGGTGGGACCTGACCATTTACATTTTTTAGAAGTTACCAGGTGAAGTTGATGCTATTGATCTGGGGCCCACATCTGGAACCATTATAAAGCATTATGTTGCTGATAAGTAGAGTTTTTAGTGACTCATATATATATATATACACACACACACATACATATATACACACACACACACACACACACGTATATATATACACATACCTTTTTGTCATAAAAACCAAGGGTTTTTCAAATGTAAATTGTGATTGGGGGTTTAGAGAATGTTATGATTACAGAGTGGTCCCCACATGCCTGTGATCCTAATTATACCTCTAGGAATCATTATGGGAAATCTCATAGATGTAAGGAGCTGGCTAATTACTTCTAGAGGTGATAGTTGCAGTTTAGTAGAATCCAATGGTAATTGTCTTGCAGTTTTACTGAAGTTTGTATTGCTTCTTTTTTGTGGTTGGAAGTCTTACAGAAGTGGGGAAAAGATCGCAGTTTGCTAGGTTAGTTGTGAAATGTTCTGTAGACCCTCAGAATATGAGCAATTTAAAGTAACTTGAGGATTTTGAAACACTCAGTTGACTAATTCTATTATGTGACATAATCTACATTATGGTGATTAAAATCTAAATATATCCAGCCCTTACTTTTTGATGATTTCTATGGTTGAGATAGTAATAGTTGCATTTATGGTAAAAATATGAGTGACTATTTCAGACTTCAGAACTTTCTCCAGAAGAGCTTTGTTCCCACAGTTATTTTTAGTTGTATTTGCTTTACATGCTTATATATGTGTTTTGGGGGCTAACATCAAGAATCATTTCTGTGTAATCAGAATATGTATTAACTGTGGTGTTGATACTACAGAATAGTTATCTGGACGTTATATCCATCTGTAAAAGCTCAGAGAGACAAAAAGTGTTTTTTCCTTTTTTTAAACCCTTAGTATTACATATGGATGTGCTGAGTTCATTTTGAGTTCTACCACACAGTAAAGTAATATTGTTTTATTCATTCATTCATTCATTCATTCATTGAGGCAGAGTCTTGCTGTGTTGCCCAGGCTGAAGTGAGTGGTACAATCACAGCTCACTGGAACCTCTGCCTCCCAGGCCCAAGCCATCCTCCCACCTCCTCCTCCTGAGTAGCTGGGACCACAGGCATATGCCACCATGCCCAGCTAATTTTTGTATTTTTGATAGAGACAGGGTTTTACCATGTTGCCCATGTTGGTCTCGAATTCCTGGGCTAAAGCGATCCATCCCGCTCAGACTCACAATGTATTAGGATTATGGGTCTCAGCAACTTTACCCGACCCAATATTGTTTGTTAAAATTTTTTTATTTATTTACTTCTCTTTTGCTTTTCTGTTTTTCTTTTAATTTTTAAATTTCTATTTTTCTCAATATTGTTTTTAAAGAGTTCACTTACCTGACACCTGCAGCCTAATCTTTGCCATATCTCCCAAAATGTTCTGTGAGTGCCAGTATAGTGGTATGTTAATGTATATTTGTTTTGTGGGGATTTCAAGGTTTGGGGGAAGCCAGGTTCAAAATGTCTTTTACCAAAGGACTTCTTGGAACCTTAATGCTATTTTCTATTTTTCCCAAATTTGTTTAATAATGTTCCTGACAGCATCTCAGAGGATGGTGTCCTCTGGCTTACTCTCTGGGAAATGCTGCTCTGTTGGAAATCCAGAGTTCTGAGTGATTCCCATGTGTTTTCTTCCGCAGAGGAGAAAATGCTGAAGTGACCTCTTAGTGGGCAGATGTTGCAGGTCTCCTTTTGACAGATTGTTACAAAGTTGATCACAAATATACTATTACGGTGAGTCGCAGTCCCAGGTTGGGTGTGAAGCAGAGTTGTTTAGAATTGTGTACTGTTTTATTTTGTTACCTTTAGAGCTTCTGTAGACTGTTTTGGTTTAGGCAGTAAAATTGCTATAAAAAGTACTTCTCTTGACGTAAAACCTCATGGTCAGTTTTGGAAGTTGAATGTTGGGTAACCCAACCAAATACTTATGTATAAAAAATAAACACAAGGCTGAAAAATACTAAACGTTTAACCTTTGTGTCTCTTGCTCACCACACCAGCCTTTTACTTGTTACCAGGCCATAGTTCTTTTGTTTTTCATAGGTGAATGTCAAAATGTCTTTTTAATGAAGCCCTTACTGACTGGGGAGAAAAGACATAAGTATTGTGCTTTAGTTTATGTGGTGGTTTATAAAATTGTGTATGTTGACTCAGTATTCCCATAAGCATGGGAAAAGGAAGACAGGTTATTTTTTGTTCAGAATCTTATTTGAGAGAAAAAAAAGATCAAGGAAAATATTTGGACAAAAATCTGTAAATTCAGGATAAATGTATGAAAACATTTAAAAATGTGATTATAAAATGGATCAGCATAGCTTTTCAACTTTTTGTTGTAAGAATCCCAAGAATGTAAGTTTGCGATCTTAGTATACCACCTAGAAGTGAGACAAATGCATGAAGTTATGAATCATGCCATTTTTAGTTTTAAAATCTGTTCCATGGTTTCTTCATTGATTGTGTTTTGCCACAGTGTGTTATGGTCCTTATTATTTGGATGAATAATTTGAATAATAAGTCAGCTTGTGACCTAGCCAAATAAATCTTCTGATTCCTAGTAAAGTGTTTTTCATGATACCAAATGCCAGCTATATAAGAGGAGATTAAAAGTACTAAGTACTCTGAGTACTCCATTGATTATCAAATGCTAACCATGGGCCAGGCACGGTGGTTCACACCTGTAATCCCAGCACTTTGGGTCAGGAGTTCAAGACCAGCCTGGCCAAGATGGTAAAACCCCATCTCCACCAAAAATACAAAAAATTAGCCAGATGTGGTGGTGCGTACCTGTAATCCCAGCTACTCGGGAGGCTGGGACAGGAGAATTGCTTGAACTCGGGAGGCAGAGGTTGCAGCGAGTCGAGATTGCGCCACTGCACTCCGGCCTGGGTGACAAAGATAAACTCCATCTAAAAAGAAAGAAAAAGAAAAGCTAAGCATGGACTTAATTTGTCTGAGGTTTAAAGCTGCAAAGGGTTGTTCTTCATGAAGTAGGTGGGATCCCAGCTGGGCAGTGAAATTTGAGTGGGGTTTGGTCAGCTGGTGGAGGCTGAAGGAAAATTATTTACGTAGGTGAAAGGTAAACACAATCAGGTATCTAGGAAAGAGAATGAGGGATTCAGAGTGTACGAGACCAGTTTGAGCCATAACACAAGGAGGGTAGGATTCATGTAGAAGATTTGTAGGAAATAGTGCTGATGTAATATCTTGTGCTCAAACAGTTCTGTGGATTGGTGACATATCTTTCTTTTTTCTGGTAATAAACTAGTACCCCTGGATATTTATCTTTCTATGTATCTGGTTGAGAAACAAGGAGGTAGCAGTAAATATAGCATTTTGGAATAAATCTTGTGACAGCAGAAGAGGATATGAGACACATTGTCCTCACAGAGCCTAGAAAAGTGTGATAGTAGTTGAGGGTCACGCTGTCTTAGAGTGAAGTGAGGAGAACCTACAATGGCTTGGTAGTCATAGAAATGGAAAGAGGAATGAAATTTGAAGGCTCATTGGTGGCAGAATCAAAATGGCTTGGTCTTTGTAGTCAACTATTAAGTGAGGAGGAAGAATTATTGGCTGACTTAGGAAGAAGTAAAAAATGTGAAATACCGATAAGACACAAAACTTGCAATTTTAGTCAGGGTAAAGCTTAAGCATTGTGTGATTCTAGATAGATTATTGAGCAGTATTGTTCCATGTGTTTTATATCCCATATCTTCTAGCTATGATCCTATTTCTTTATTTCTTGACATAGGCTAACATTTTTTAAACTGACAGCTTTATTGTGATACAGTTTTTATATGATAAGCCTCAGCCTTCAAGTGTACAGTTTAGTGGTTTTTAGTATATTCAGAATTATGCAACCATTACCACTAACTAATTTCAGAACATTTTCATCTCCCCAAAAAGAAATCCTATACCAAAATGTCCCTGTCTGACAGCTTTGAAGAGAGCAGTAGTTCTCCCAGCATGGAGGTTGAGATCTAAGAATGGACAGACTGCTTGCTCAAGTGGGTCCTTGATCCCTGAGTAGCCTAACTGGGAGACATCCCCCACTAGGTGCAGACTAACACCTCACACTTCACACGGCTGGGTACACCTCTGAGACGAAGCTTCCAGAGCAAAAATCAGACAGCAACACTTGCTGTTCAGCAATATTCTATCTTCTGCAGCCTCTGCTGCTGATACCCAGGCAAACAGTGTCTGGAGTGGACCTCACACAAACTCCAACAGACCTGCAGCTGAGGGTCCTGATTGTTAGAAGGAAAATTAACAAACAGAAAGGACACCCACACCAAAATCCGATCAGTACGTCACCATCATCAAAGATCAAAGGCAGATAAAACCACAAAGTTGAGAAAAAGGAGTGCAGAAAAACTGGAAATTCAAAAAATCAGAACGCATCTCCCCCTCCAAAGGAATGCAGCTCATCGCCAGCAATGGAACAATGCTGGACCGAGAAGGACTTTGACAAGTTGAGAGAAGAAGGCTTCAGTCGATCAAACATCTCAGAGCTAAAGGAGGAACTATGTACCCAGCACAAAGAAACTAAAAACCTTGAAAAAAGAATGGAAGAATGGATAACTAGAATAACCAATGCAGAGAAATCCATAAACGAACTGATAGAGATGAAAACCATGACACGAGAACTACGTGACAAATGCACAAGCTTCAGTAACCGACTCGATCAACTGGAAGAAAGAGTATCAGTGATTGAAGATCAAATGAATGAAATGAAGTGAGAAGAGAGGTTTAGAGAAAAAAGAGTAAAAAGAAATGAATAAAGCCTCCAAGAAAGATGGGATTATATGAAAAGACTAAATCTATGTCTGATTGGTGTGCCTGAAAGTGATGGGGAGAATGGAACCAAGTTGGAAAACACTCTGCAGGATATCATCCAGGAGAACTTCCCCAACCTAGCAAGGCAGGCCAACATTCAAACTCAGGAAATACAGAGAACACCACAAAGATACTCCTCGAGAAGAGCAACTCCAAGACACATAATTGTCAGATTCACCAAAGTTGAACTGAAGGAAAAAATGTTAAGGGCAACCAGAGAGAAAGGTCGGATTACCCACAAAGGGAAGCCCATCAGACTAACATGAGGTCTCTCGGCAGAAACTCTCCAAGCCAGAAGACAGTGGGGGCCAATATTCAACATTCTTAAAGAAAAGAATTTTAAACCCAGAATTTCATATCCGGCCAAATTAAGTTTCATAAGTGAAGGAGAAATAAAATCCTTTACAGAAAAGCAAATGCTTAGAGATTTTGTCACCACCAGGCCTGCCCTACAAGAGATCCTGGTGGAAGCAGTAAACATGGAAAGGAATAACTGGTACCAGCCATTGCAAAAACATGCCAAAATGTAAAGACCATCGATGCTAGGAAGAAACTGCATCAACTAACAAGCAAAATAACCAGTTAATATCATAATGATAGGATCAAGTTCGCACATAACAATATTAACGTTAAATGTAAATAGACTAAATGGTACAATTAAAAGACACAGACTGGCAAATTGGATAGAGTCAAGACCCATCAATTTGCTGTATTCAGGAGACCGATCTCACATGCAGAGACACACATAGGCTCAAAATAAAGGGATGGAGGAAGATCTACCAAGCAAATGGAAAACAAAAAAAGGCAGGGGTTGCAATCCTAGTCTCTGATAAAACAGACTTTAAACCAACAAAGATCAAAAGAGACAAAGAAGGCCATTACATAATGGTAAAGAGATGAATTCAACAAGAAGAGCGAACTATCCTAAATATATATGCACCCAATACAGCAGCACCCAGATTCATAAAGCAAGTCCTTAGAGACTTACAAAGAGACTTAGACTCCCATACAATAATACTGGGAAACTTTAACACCCCGCTGTCAACATTAGACAGATCAACGAGACAGAGAGTCAACAAGGATATCCAGGAATTGAACTCAACTCTGCACCAAGCACACCTAATAGACATCTACAGAACTCTCCACCACAAATCAACAGAATATACATTCTTCTCAGCACCACATCACACTTACTTCAAAATTGACCACATAGTTGGAAGTAAAGCACTCCTCAGCAAATGTAAAAGAACAGAGATTATAACAAACTCTCTCAGACCACAGTGCCATCAAACTAGAACTCAGGACTAAGAAACTCAATCAAAACCACTCAACTACATGGAGACTGAACAACCTGCTCCCAAATAACTACTGGGTACATAACGAAATGAAGGCAGAAATAAAGATTTTCTTTGAAACCAATGAGAACAAAGATACAACATACCAGAATCTCTGGGACACATTTACAGCAGTGTGTAGAGGGAAATTTATAGCACTAAATGCCCACAAGAGAAAGCACGAAAGTTCTAAAATTGGCACCCTAACATCACAATTCAACGAACTAGAGAAGTAAGAGCAAACACATTCAAAAGGTAGTAGACGGCAAGAAATAACTAAGGTCAGAGCAGAACTGAAGGAGATAGAGACACCAAAAAACCCTTCAAAAAATCAATGAATCCAGGAGCTGGTTTGTTGAAAAGATCAACAAAATTGATAGACCGCTAGTAAGACTAATAAAAAAGAAAAGAGAGAAGAATCAAATAGATGCAATAAAAAATGATAAAGGGGATATCACCCCCGACCCCGCAGAAATACAAACTACCATCAGAGAATACTATAAACACCTCTATGCAAATAAACTAGAAAACCTAGAAGAAATGGATAAATTCCTGGACATACACTCTTCCAAGACTAAACCAGGAAGAAGTTGAATAGACCAATAGTAGACTCTGAAATTGAGGCACAAATTAATAGCCTACCAACCAAAAACAGTCCAGGACCAGACGGATTCACAGCCAAGTTCTACCAGAGGTACAAGGAGGAGCTGGTACCATTCCTTCTGAAACTATTCCAATCAATAGAAAAAGAGAGAATCCTCCCTAACTCATTTTATGAGACCAACATCATCCTGATACCGAAGCCTGGTAGAGACACAACAAAAAAAGAGAATTTTAGACCAATATCCCTGCTGAACATCGATGCAAAAATCCTCAATAAAATACTGGCACACCGAATCCAGCAGCACATCAAAAAGCTTATCCACCATGATCAAGTGGGCTTCATCCCTGGGATGCAAGGCTGGTTCAACATATGCAAATCAATAAACGTAATCCAGCATATAAACAGAACCAAAGACAAAAACCACATGATTATCTCAATAGATGCAGAAAAGGCCTTTGACAAAATTCAACAGCCCTTCATGCTAAAAACTCTCAATAAATTCTGTATTGATGGAACGTATCTCAAAATAATAAGAGCTATTTATGACAAACCCACAGCCAATATCATACTGAATGGGCAAAAACTGGAAGCTTTCCCTTTGAAAACTGGCACAAGACAGGGATGCCCTCTCTCACCACTCCTATTCAACATAGTGTTGGAAGTTCTGGCTAGGGCAGTCAGGCAAGAGAAATAAATAAAGGATAATCAATTAGGAAAAGAGTAAGTCAAATTGTCCCTGTTTGCAGATGACATGATTGTATATTTAGAAAACCCCATCATCTCAGCCCAAAATCTCCTTAAACTGATAAGCAACTTCAGCAAAGTCTCAGGATACAAAATCAAGGTGCAAAAATCACAAGCATTCTTATACACCAATAACAGACAAATAGAGATAAATCATGAATGAACTCCCATTCACCATTGCTTCAAAGAGAATCAAATACCTAGGAATCCAACTTACAAGGGATGTGAAGGACCTCTTCAAGGAGAACTACAAACCACTGCCCAGTGAAATAAAAGAGGACACAAACAAATGGAATAACATACCATGCTCATGGATAGGAAGAATCAATATCGTGAAAATAGCCATACTGCCCAAGGAAATTTATAGATTCAGTGCCATCCCCATTAATTTACCAATGACTTTCTTCACAGAATTGGAAAAAACTGCTTTAAAGTTCATATGGAACCAAAAAAGAGCCTGCATTGCCAAGACAATCCTAAACCAAAAGAACAAAGCTGGAGGCATCACGCTACTTGACTTCAAACTATACTACAAGGCTACAGTAACCAAAACAGCATGGTACTGGTACCAAAACAGAGATATAGACCAATGGGACAGAACAGAGCCCTCAGATATAATACCACACATCTACATCCATCTGATTTTTGACAAACCTGACAAAAACAAGAAATGGGGAAAGGATTTCCTGTTTAATAAATAGTGCTGGGAAAATTGGCTAGCCTTAAGTAGAAAGCTGAAACTGGATCCTTTCCTTACTCCTTATACGAAAATTAATTCAAGATGGATTAGAGACTTAAATGTTAGACTTAAAACCATAAAAACGCTAGAAGCAAACCTAGGTAATACCATTCAGGACATAGGCATGGGCAAGGACTTCATGTCTAAAACACCAAAAGCAATGGCAGCAAAAGCTAAAATTGACAAATGGGATCTAATTAAACTAAAGAGCTTCTGCACAGCAAAAGAAACTACCATCAGAGTGAACAGGCAACCTACAGAATGGGAGAAAATTTTTGCAATCTACTCATCTGACAAAGGGCTAATATCTAGAACCTACAAAGAACTCAAACAAATTTACAAGAAAAAAACAAACAACCCCATCAAAAAATGGGCAAAGGATATGAACAGACATTTCTCAAAAGAAGACATTTATACAGCCAACAGACACATGAAAAATGCTCATCATCACTCACCATCAGAGAAATGCAAATCAAAACCACAATGAGATACCATCTCACATCAGTTATAATGGCAATCATTAAAAAGTCAGGAAACAACAGGTGCTGGAGAGGATGTGGAGAAATAGAAACACTTTTACACTGTTGGTGGGACTGTAAACTAGTTCAACCATTGTGGAAGACAGTGTGGCGATTCTGCAAGTGTCTAGAACTAGAAATACCATTTGACCTAGCCATCCCATTATTGGGTATATACCCAAAGGATTATAAATCATGCTGCTATAAAAACACATGCACATGTATGTTTATTGCTGCAACAATAGCAAAGACTTGAAATCAACCCAAATGTCTATCAATGAGAGACTGGATTAAGAAAATGTGGCACATATACACCATGGAATACTATGCAGCCATAAAAAAGGATGAGTTCGTGTCCTTTGTAGGGACATGGATACAGCTGGAAACCATCATTCTCAGCAAACTATCGCAAGAACAGAAAACCAAACACCGCATGTTCTCACTCATAGGTGGGAATTGGACAATGAGTTCCTTTGGACACGGGAAGGGAAACATCACACACCGGGGCCTATTGTGGGGAGGGGGAAGTGCGGAGGGATAGCATTAGGAGATATACCTAATGTAAATGACGAGTTAATGGATGCAGCACACCAACATGGCACATGTATACATATGTAACAAACCTGCACGTTGTGCACATGTACCCTAGAACTTAAAGTATAATAATAATAAAAATAAATGAAAAAAAGCAAAAAAAGAAGAAACCCCGTATCCATTAGCAGTCACTCCCTATACTTGTCTCCCCCACTGTTGATCCTGACAACCTCTGATCTAGTTTCTGTCTCTGTAGATTTGCTTATTCTGGACGTTTCCTATAAATAGAATCATCCAAAACGTGACATTTTGTGACTGGCTTTTTAGATTTCAACAAATCTTTGCATAGTTATTATGTGGTTGTACAAATGTACTTTCTTTTGACCTGAAAATGCAAAAACTTCATTTCTTCCCACTTTCTGAGACTCTGCAACCTTAACGGAAGAGTGGGGTACTTTAAAGGAAAGGTGGTGTTGGTTGGGTAATGAGTAACAATGTCTACTGTATACTTCCTTTTCCTAAAACAAGTCCCTGTCTACCGTCAGCATTTCCAAAATTTGAAGATCAAGTGTGGTGTTAACTCATTAACTAATGACTAGACTTTGAGCAGTTGTGGAAGCAAAATTTCAGTGAGTGCCTGGATGTTCTGTTAAATCAGTGAGTGCATATTCTATACAATACTCTGTTAGCCCAGTGGCAGATTTAAGGAATGAGAGATAGATTTCTATGTTTCAGAAATCAAATACACAAAGAATAAAAATTTTTAATCCCATGATTCTTCACCCAAGTTTAATTTTTTGGAGAATTTATCTTTTAGATTTTCTTTCCTTCCATTAAACTTTTACTTTGAAAGGTCCCAGGGTTTGAGCAAAACAAGTGGGAAAGACACTTGCTTGGATTCTCCAGGATAAGGGAGTGAAGAGGACTTCTTTCCCTCATTTTATTATTGAATAAAGTCACGATAACAATTATTAAGGTGAAAGGTCTACAGTAGAAGTTTTTAGATGCCTTCTCTGCAAAATAATTTGGTTTAGTTAACACAAGTGTGCCTTTGGTTAGCTGGAATGGAAGATGTGCAGGCTAGAGTGGTCTTGGCAAGTCTTCTGGGGGGAAATACAACCTTTGGAAGGGTAGGAAGCCGAAGGAATCTCAGGCAAGGGAAAGGCATGGGCAGAGCCCCAGAGGAAAGAACAGATTGTGTTGGACTTGGTGTCCGCATAGACCTAATGAGTGGACTTAGCTTTTGTGTTTTCAAAATTACCACAGTTTGTGTGATAAAACTGTCATTCCCTTGATTTTATTTTAGGCATGCTATCTGTGTATTTTGAAATTCAAAATAACATTAAAGGAGAAATGAAGTTATTTTGTTTGAGAAAGAGTTAAAAGGTTGAAACATCTTGCTCTAAATCATTTTCTAATGGGAGATTTGGTACATCCCCAAAAGATGTCTTTGGTTCAGAAAATAGTCTTCAGACCTGGAAAGGACTTGAGGAGTCCCAGAGAGGAGCTGCATGGTCTGAACCATTTGATTCTCACAACAGAATGGATGAAAACAATTTGAACCATGAAACCATGCAGATGTTCATATTTTGGATAGGGGAAGGTCAGTGCCATTGTCAGAGGAACAACTCTTGGCCATCACAGGATGGGAGAGAAAGTTTCAGTTGTAAAGAATACTTAAATGCCATTTAAGGAAACGGGTTCTTCTGCCCCTATTCTTTGGAATATTTAGGGCTAAGTTCTTAGTTTTCAACATCTTAAAAATTTGTATTTGTTCTAAGAGTCATTTCAAACAATCGACTAGAATTTCAGAGCAATTACATGAGAGTAATACCATTAGAATTTTTAAATTACCCATAATCCTATATCCCTAACAAGTATGTTCATGTTTGTGAGTTCTCTTCTTATCTTTACCGTGTGTATACTTCCTTAGTAATGGCACGTAGAAATTGTTTAAGCAAGGATAATTCTTGAGATAAATTTGTATGTTTCCTTTTTTCTTTTTAAGGTATGTATTGGGTGGAGGAGTGTTATGTATGGAACGCTGCACAAAACAGGTGATTATTTTCTTATAATACTCAATTTTCACCCTAATAGAGTGTTTTGATTATGTAAGTTAGATTGTAAGTAGAAGGTTCTCTTAAAGAAATTTTAGTGTTTTTTTTTCATAGCTCCTACTTTCAAGAATGAAAAAAGTAAACCAGTAAAATGACATTTTGCTTGGTGCTGGGTCTATGCTAGGATAGACATTAAGAGTGACCTTTATTTAAGGTTCTAATTTGCTTATGTTGGGCACTGCCAACATTGGTTTGTTGTTTTTTGTGAGATTCTGGAAATGGGCCAATTTTACTTTTTCCCCTTGACTCCAGACCTTTTCACACTGATCTGCTGCTGTTGAGGTATATGCCTTTTCGTTAGGCCTTCTCAAGTGGAAATCAGGAATGCTGCTGTGTTCTAGAGAAGTTTTGTTCTTCCTGTAGGGCTGAAGCAGTGCCTACTCAATAGAATCGGTCATTGTGCAAAGAAATGCCACCTGACTCAAAGGCAAAGCCAGAGTGCAGCTTGGAGCAAAGAAGGTACTTTTATTAAGAATTTTACAGAGACCATAAGATATATTTTATATTACTTTGTGAGCCTTCCTCCTGTCTTGACTTAGTTCTTTTTGAGAGAATTCATTTCATTTTCATTTGGTTTGTTTTCTTCTTGTTGAAAAGATGGTCTATAGAAAATATAAAAGTATAAGAAAATTAAAGATACTAACTGATAATTGCTTCATGATTTAGTATCTGCTTGTTTAGTCTTTGTTATATTTACTGTAGGCAAATATGTCTGCAGTTATAAATTAATTATTGGTCTGTATACCCTAGTAAGTTAAAAGTTATATGTACTTCGAAGTTTTGCCAAATTGAGTTCATGCTATAGACTTAATTCCTGATGAGCATTTATGTGCTAGGCACTAGTGTTTTTTAAAATTAATTAACTAATTAATTAATTTTTCCTTTTTTTCCCTCTGTGCCTATGCTTACCAAGTCTTTTTATTTTTCACGTTTTATTAACTCTTTCAATTCTCTTAGTAACTTAAAAAGAGGGTATTACTAATGTCCGCATTTTGTAGATGAGGTAACTGGAGGTAGGTAATTTGTCCAAGGTCACAGGTGGCATAGCAAGGATTAAAACCAGACAGTCTGGCTGCCAGCACCCAACCAAGAGGAGCTGAGAGCAAGACGGGGCAGAACGATGTTGGTCAGGCTGGTTTTCTGTTCAGTTAACATGGAATGCAGGCTGTAACCTTAATTCTAGGACATTACTGAGAAAGCCTTCCAAAGCGGTAGGTTTTTTTTTTTTTAGCATGACCCTGACTTTTAGCAAGAATTTGTGATTCAAAGGCAACATGGTGCTCTAAGAAGCTTCCGTTCATTCTTATGGAGGGACTGGTAGTTGAGCTAAATAGTGAAATCCTGGAGCACACAGCCTTTAGGGCAGCTTCTGACCTATTTCTATGGTCAGAAAAGACACTTGTCTTTCGCTGCTGCCCACAGCCTCCAGTTATTCACCTTCAGAATTTCCTAGGCTATGATCACATTCAGATGAGAGATCTGTTTTGTTTTTTCCAGGGTAGGAGAAAGGGAGTCACCACCTATACTAAGCAGTCTAGTCTGTATATAAATGAGCGAGGTCGGGGAGCCAAATTTGTGAACCTTGTGTAACCCTGAGATTCTCCAAGAGAATCCAAGAGAATGTCAGGATTACACATGGTGGTAAAGTGGTCTCATGTTAGTTGTCTCCACAGCTCTCATCAGAAGCAGACACAGATACTTTTTGTGGGAAAGCACCTCTAACTTAAGCCTGTAGGATTCCCAATGATTAAAAGCAGGCAACTATGAATTCAGTGAAATCACAACATTCAGGTAGTTAACTCAACATATTTGAGAATTGTCAGAAACAATGAATAATCCCAAAGATTATAGGTTTTGGAATTATCAGATACAGAACACAGACTTCAATTATTAGAATTGTGAGAAAATAGTTACTTGTGAAATCTAATATTTATAAAAAAAAAAAGATGGACTTATAAAATTGAGCGAGCAGTAAGACCACCAGGAATGATGAGGAAGACCTGAAAGGAAAATGGATGAAATAGAACTTACAGAAATAAAATATATAGCTGGGTATGATGGCTCACACCTGTAATCCCAGAACTTTTTGGGAGGTTGAGGTGGGAAGAAGGCATGAGCCCAGGAGTTGGAGAGGAGCCTGGGAAACATGGTGAGAACTTGTTTCTACAAAAAATACCCCACCACCACCACAAAAAAAAAAAAAAAAAAAAAAAAAGGCTGGGTATTGGGCACCTGCCTATAGTCCCAGGTACTCAGGAGGCTGAGGTGGGAGGATCACTTGAGCCCAGGAGGCCGAGGCTGCAGGTTCATGCCCCTGCAGTCCAGCCTGGGTGACGGAGTGAGACTCTGTCTCAGAATAGAATGAAATAAGGAAATAAAAAATGTAATTGTTGAAATAAGAGACTCAGTGGATGGATTAGACACCAGAAGAAAAAATTAATTGGTTAGATGATTATCTCCAAAAAGTAAGTCAGTATGTTATACAGAGAGACATGGGAATAAATGATAGGGCAGAAGATGGTGAGATTGGGGAGGGGGAGAGGGAGATCAGAATGAGGTCTAAAATATGTCTTAGATGAATTCTAGGAGGAGATACTAAAATTATATTAGAAAGTGAGAGAAATAGAAGTTCCAAAGGATAGAAGGAAGACCACGTAAGTCAGTCACAACAAATGCAAATGGACTAAAGTTACCAGTTAGACAGATGGAACTAATAAAACAATATCCAGCTGTTTTGATACATCATATTTAAAATACGAGGATGTGAAAAGATTGAAAGTTTTTATAAAGGAGAGAGAGTGATAAAGATATGCCAGTATATATTAACCAAAAACAAGTGATGGAGCTTTAGTATCAAACAAAATAGGGTTTTGGTACAGAAAGCATTAGTAAGAACTTGATGCTAAATGACTGTTAATTAGGAGGATGTAGCAATTTTCATATTTTATGTACCTATCAAAATAGCCGCAAAATACAGAGGAAAATCTGATAAAACCACAGGGAGAAATTTACAAGTCTGCCATTGTATTTGGAGATTTCAACATACCCTGCTTACCATAAGTAAGTTACACAGAATGCCCATATATAGGTTTGAATAACCTATAAATGAAAATGATATAATGGACAAATATAGACCTCTGTACCCAATAATTAGATATTCTATACTCTTCTCGAGCATATGTGGACTGTGGGAGAAACATTAATTATATATTAATCCATAAAGCAAGTCAGAATATTTAAAAACAATTGGTACCATCCATACCATACAATTTATAATTTAAATAAGAAATTAAGGTTAGAAGGCAATAATGAAGAGATTAACCAAAAGCTACATGAATTTGGAAATTTAACACCCTTGTAATTCATGGTTTAAAAAATCCAGTGAAATTTTAGAATGCTTAGAATTGAACCATAGTTAGAATACTACTATCTACTCCTCTCTACTAACTACTCCTCTCTTGCGCCCTCTGCGTCCCTCTTCCTATCTGGAACATTCAAGAAGCTAATTGTTTTCAGTGAAGAACACCTCAAATACTGAAAAGCAGAAACAGAACAGATGTCATTCTCTGATCGTAGTTAAATCTATAAGTTAGTAACAAAACCAGAGAACAAATGTTGATTTGTGGAATTTTAAAATTCATGCAAACAGCCATTAGGTCAAACAGGTATTTGGAATTAAAACTGTAGAATATCTAGAGAATAGCAATAAGGCAATCATTACTTATTAGAGACTAGAGGAGAGCTCAGAGGAATGTTCATTGCCTTAAAATCCTTGTCATTAAGAAAAGAATGAAAATGAATGAAACCTCTAACTCATTCTTAGAAAGAATGATCAAAAAGCCTGAAGGAAAGCAGAATGGGGAAATTATTAAAGACATACAAGCAGAAATCAGTGAGTTAGAAGAATAGAAGGGGCTAAATCCCCAGTACAGTAAAGCCGCTGCAGAAACATTTCTTTAAGCTGGGCTTTGAGTACCTTGCTACTGATAATTGAGAATGGGAAAGGCCAACATTCTTATTTTCTCTTCATGTTTTGAGTGGTGGGCAGTAGGGTTTGGAAGTGACTGCTTCACAATCATTTGGGAGCTTCAGGGTATAGGTACTTTGTATATACAGTTTGTCTCTGAATCTTTTATTTTTGTCCTTTTAGTGAAAATACGGACTGATTGAAAAATGCTTTTTCATTAAGTTAAGAAAAGCGTGTTTCTACACATTTTATATCTTAGTTTTTTGGCTGCATTATGGCAGGGCTTTACTATTTTAAAGAGCTCTTAGAAGTTGCAAAAGGTGACCCTGTATAAAATGGGAGAAGTGGCTAGGCATGGTGGCTCACACCTGTAATCCCAGCACTTTGGGAGGCCAAGTTGGGTGGATTACATGAGGTCAGGAGTTTGAGACCAGCCTAGACAACATGGTGGAACCCTATCTCTACTAAAAATGTAAAAAATTAGCTGGACATGGTGGCAGGTGTCTGTAATCCCAGTTGCTGGGGAGGCTGAGGCATGAGAATAGCTTGAATCTGGGAGGTGGAGGTTGCAGTGAGCCGAGATCACCCCATTGCACTCCAGCCTGGGTGACAGAGTGAGATTTCATCTCAATTAAAAACCTCAATGAGCCTGTTAAGCAAAAGGAAAATGGAACTTACCTGTAATTAGAAGTTAACCAGAAGCTTTCAAAAATATATTAGTTGACAAGGCAGTCATGAAAAAGAGGAAAATCATTTATGTGATCCCTAATAGTAAAATATATCAAAACCAAGGTAAAATTAGAAATAGAGACATTTTCTAAATGAAATTCAAGGCTGCCAGAATAGAAGGACAGTATCAATATAATATAATCTCTTTTCCATTAATGTTTAAAACTTGTCCTATACTGACCTATAAATTTGCCCCACTGATGAAAAGGAATCTGAAAATCGGGATACAGATACTGTGGGAAGAATGATAAAATTGAACTTAATTGCAGCAACAGTCTAGTCCCTGGACCAGGCCCAAAAAAACAAAACAGAAGCATACTCAACTAGGATTAACAATTCAGTTAGCAAGGGGCCAGGAGGCCTATTGTAATTGAGTGGTTTTCAGTCTCTGGAATACGTGGAATTACCTAGAAGCTTTTCCACACCCAGACTTTTCAGATGTTCTCATTTGTTAGGCCTGAGCCAAGGCCCAATTCTATATTTCTGCTTGTTCATTTCCTGTAGGTAATTCTGATACATACAAAGAGTAAAGCCTAAGAACAATTCCTTGAATATAGTGGCAACCTCTACCTGGAATAGTCCAAATTCTAATTACCCTGATTCCTCCACCAACAGTTCCCAAACTCGTGTACTAGAAAGCCTTGTGAATGCTCTTTGGGAAAAACAAAAACAAAAAACTCATGGCCATATAAATTCGTTGTTCTGAGGGGTCCCGTTGAATTTACCAAGCATTTCAAAAAT
Organism: Macaca nemestrina; assembly: GCF_043159975.1. Taxonomy (NCBI): domain Eukaryota; kingdom Metazoa; phylum Chordata; class Mammalia; order Primates; family Cercopithecidae; genus Macaca; species Macaca nemestrina. The sequence continues at coordinate 91,439,810 of NC_092131.1, read as the reverse complement.
TGATTTGTTAATCAATAATTGCAATGTGCTGGGATTACAGAATGAGCCACCATGCCCAGCCTTCCATAAGGCATTTAAAGGCACTTCCAAAGGTAGAATCAACAGACTTGCCAAAAGTCAGTGGCAAGATCTCTAGACTCAGACTTGCCTTTAAGTTCCAAACCCTGGCAACCCAAAGCCAATCAATTGTCCTCCCAGAAGGACATCAGATAGCAATTAGCACATGGTCTTCGAATTCTCCAGATCAGCTCCAAAATGATATATACTACTAACAGGGGAAACATTGTGAACTGAAGTCTTTAACAGATAACATTAATCAAAAACATTTCTCCGGGTAAATGATTACGTATAAAATACATTTCTCACCAACAAAAGCCTCTATAAATTTCAGACTGATCTGATGACAATTTAACTTACTTTTAAAATGCATAATTATGTCAAATAAATGCCACTACAAAGGCCTGAATACAATCTCTGAGTCTCAGGTCCTCCCAATCTTCTCAATTTCACATTTGATTATACATATATTTGAGAGAACATCACTCATTATTTGTTTCAGGAGTATTATTGAAATATTATCCGATATTTCAGATATTATCAAAACTAGTTGACTGGAAGTCAGTGCTACTCTTTCTACTAAAAGAGTAGGATCCTCATCAGTAGACAGAGACATATAAGAATATTCATACTACATCTACGAAGTGTCAGTATCAGGCAGTGGCTTCAAAGCCAAAGTGGTGGTTGAATATAAAGTGGAATTTTAATTGGCGAATGAGGCAGGTAATGAGAAATGCTGATTCAATAACAACATGAAGTCCAGGAAAGCCTGTGGTTGTGAAGAATGTTGAGCCATAGAGTCCACAGAGATAGGAAAGGGGGCCTCGAAATATGCAGAGACTTGTAGAAGGGTAAAGTAAATACCTGAGGTAATTGTGATGGGTAGTGCTTGAAGTATTTGCTTTTGACTACTTTCTATTAGGCTGTCTAAAACCTTGGAAGTTTCTTGAGAGCAAGAATCAAGTCTTTTACAGCTTCCAGCATGCCTCTGTGTACACAACAGGTCCTCAATGAATAATTTGTTACCCTACTTTGTCATTAAATATAGGACATGCTTAGCTATACAGCATGATGTGATTTGATCATACCCAAACTACAAGTGGAGAATAGCAGCATTGAATCTGTTTAAAAACAACACTCCCTATACGCTTTCACCTTCATAATATATTTGTTTGAATATTGGTTCTACCCATATGTTTTTAGGTAATAGTACGATCTGTGGTGTGCCTAAGTAAAACTATGCCAAGAATTTTATGGGGCCAAGCAAATACACTGCTCTTAGTTTTGATTAAGATTTTAGATGTTCGGAAATATAAATTCAGATATTGGACAGTGAGGGTTTTATTTTGGAGGATGGAGGAGATTGAAGTGTTGGGGTAAGACTGCTAGGCTCTTTGAGACTTGTGTATGGGGGTGGGGAGAATATACAAGTTTACCAAATCTTGTAAATTCTCACAGTGCTTAGTTTTGTGACTGCACAAAAACTGGCATTGTTTTTCCTAGGTTTCAGTGGAGAAATGTAAGCTGTGAGTTTAACATCCTGTTTACTGTGTTTTGGTCAGGATTTTGCAAGTTTTTGTGGAGAAAATTATATTGCTTTTTTATCCTGTTTGTAATGTATATGTATATCAGTATGCTTCCTTGTGTTTTATTGTGGTAAAATTGTATCTTGCATATAGATAAATAAGACTATTAGTGTAGATTTAAAACAATCTTTACTCTGAGGTGGCAGCCTTGTCCAATGAACCGTATGTTTAAGCCTTGTATATATATCACACTAGAGCCCAGCATGGTGGCATGCACCTGTAATCTCAGCCACTTGTGAGGCTGAGGCAGGAGGATTGCTTGAACCTAGGAGTTTCAGACCAGCCTGGGCTACATAATGAGATCCCATCTCAGTCAGTCAATCAACCAATCAGTTACACAAAAAACATCAAGATCTTTCTTGCTCTTTTAGAATGTCTTTCCCAGACATTCTAACAAATGTCTCGGTGCCTAAAACAATGAAAAGGGTTTATGACAGAGTTACAGCAGTCATCAGAGAAAGAAAAATCCTGGACAGATTGCAAATGTATACCAGTTATGAATTCCTATGACTGCAGTTGAAATCCAGTGTTATTTTTATACAGTCTTTTTGGGTGTATCTGTGTTTAATAATTTGTTTTCAAATTTAGAAGACTGTAGCTATGGATTCTTCTTATAGAACTTGACCTTGAGGGGCTCACAGTTTAATGTAACAGAGAACTAGAAACCAAGAATTAAATGCAGAGAGTGAGGTTTTGCAATACAGGGTGTATACAGGGTGCAGAGAAGCGCTGTGGCACCATATTCTGGCCTCATCTTCTACTGCTCTAGACTTCCTGAAATGCCATTTCCTGACCCTAGCTGGACCTCTCTCTGTAGGTGCCATTCTCTCTCCTTGGAACCCTTTTCCACACCTTCAGTGCCTGGCAAAGTTCTATTTCTTTGGAAGCTTCTTGACACCGGCCTCTAGCTCATCCAAATAATTGATTTGTCTATATCTCTGTTATTTTTTTTTATAAATAATTACCATCAATTCTTATTATTTGCAGTAGTAATATTCTATAAAGTTGGTTGGAACACTGAATTAATCAAACACCAAACCTTTGTTTCCAGGGTAAATATATACATATATACATATCTCACTTAGGTTATAATCTTAATTCCTAAAAACAACTCATCCTGGTAGATTGAATTTTCTTTATTTCCAAAAGAATAAAGGAAATACAGAAGTGTTAAGTGACTTACCTGAAGCCATTCTGCTAACAGGTGCCAGAGTTATGATTCAGATCCCATCCATTTGGCCCCAGAGCCACAGCATCTTACACTACCCTGCACTGTCCTCTACTGTCTCAGTCCTCAGGTCATCTTTGTATGAGAGTTGAAACAGGAAGACCAAGGGTCACATTATTTGACCTTAGCTTGGGACGTGTGCAAGGAGTGACAGAGTTTTCACTACTGTGTGTCTATCCAGGAGTCACCTTGAAAGCTCCACAAGTTTTAATTTGGGGATTACAAAGACATTTTAGCAAGTATTCAAATTTGCAAATATGGGATTTACAAATAATGAGGGTCAACTATATTTGTGAGTGATTGCTGGGGTCTGTTTCATGGTAAATCCTTCCCCCAGTAGTGTGCAATGTTTCTTTAGCTTCTTTGATAGTTTATTTATTCATTCATGTATTTATTATGTACTTACTATAAGCCAGGCTCTGCTTTAATCTGTGATGAACAAGCTGGAGATTAAGGTCCTGCCCTGTGGATTTTATATAAGAGTAAGAAAGACAGATAGCTAAGTCTGGAGCTCAGCAGGTGAGGCCCAGGTTGGAATTATAGATTCACTTGACCAAGGTGAAACCTGGTGTGTGCCCTCCTACTACACATCCCCAGACATACTTCCAGAACATTTCTGTTCTATTCTTGTGTATAAACTCTTCCTTTTGAGCCTCTGTTCGTTGACACATGTCAACATCTACTTGTCTTTTGTTGATTTTGAGGCCACTTGCCCATGTAACTGGCAGGACATTGAAGAAGAATCATACCGACCTGGTTCTTCTACCTACCAGCTGAGTTACTTTGGTCAAGCTCTTGGACTTCTGAGCCTGTTTCCTAATTTCAAAGGTGGTGATATGATGTGTTAGGCCCTGGTGGGTTGCAAGGAAGAGGTACACACTTATGACCTTTGGTGATGAGGGCCGAATGTTAACTTGGATGGAAAGCCACCCAAGCAGCCATATTGTTGCTGGCCCTAGTACTTTCAAAACCTCACAGAACACTAATTTAGCAGTATTTAGGATAGGATTTGAGCTCTGAAGAACTATAGTGTGGTTATTTGTTCATATGTCTGTTTTCCATACTAGACCATGAGCTCCATGAGGGCAGGGTCTACAGTTTCATCTTTCTATCCTAGGCACTCAGTTCAGTGCCTGATACATACTAAAGAGACACAAATGTTTCAAAAGTTGAGGAATTTTCAACTCTTCCTGAAAGAATAGGAAGATATAAAAGCTTCTCAGAGAAGGTATTATTTAAGCTTGCTGCTTTCTTTCTTTCTTTCTTTCTTTCTTTCTTTCTTTCTTTCTTTCTTTCTTTCTTTCTTTCTTTCTTTCTTTCTTTCTTTCTTTCTTTCTTTCTTTCTTTCTCTCTTTCTTTCTTTTGAGATGAAGTCTTGCTCTGTCACCCAAGATGGAGTGCAATGGCGTGGTCTCAGCTCACTGCAACCTCCACCTCCCAGGTTCAAGCAATTATCCTGCCTCAGCCTCCCGAGTAGCTGAGATTACTAGCCTCCACCATTATGCCAAGCTATTTTTTGTATTTGTAGCAGAGACAGGGTTTCACCATGTTGAAGTAGTTCAAGACTGCAGGCTGGTGTTGAACTACTGACCTCAGGAGATCTGCCTGCCTTGGCCTCCCAAAATGCTGGGATTACAGGCATGAGCTACCATGCCCAGCCTATTTAAGCTGATTCTTTAAGGGTGAGTAGAAATTTTTTCCAGATGACTAAAATCTTGAGACATTATTCCAAGCAGAGACCAGCAGGTGCAAAGACACAGGGATATAGAGATGTTGAAGTTTAGCAAACACTGCTAGATTAAGAAAACAAAAAGGAAACAATCAAAATCAAAACTTAACATTAAAAATCACCAAAAAAAACTATGAATGGGCTTGGCGAGACGTCACGTCACAATTGAGTTAACTATCACTCAGTAATGGATGTAAGTTTTAGGGAAAAAACATAACATTCTCAGGTTGTTGGCAGAGTATCTAGAACAATTTAGAAATACAGGTATTGAATTCTGGGAGTAATTACACTGTAGTGAAATCATTTCCTTCTCTGCGTATGAAGCATGTATGTGTCACACTCTGTTCAAGGTGCTGAAAATCAGACTCTTCTCAAGGAGGTCATGAGCAATGAAGGGAGATGGATAGGTGAGCAACTGATTATCATGTGACAAGTGAGGTAATAGAGATGTGACTAAAATGCTATCTAAAGAAGAAGAAAGGAATTACTTGTAATATGTGGAGTGCTGGGGAAATATTTCTGAAATGAAGCTGGCCGGGCCCGATGGCTCACACTTGTGATACTGGCACTTTGGGAGATGGAAGTGAGGGGATCCAGGAGGATCTAGGAGTTCAAGACCAGCCTGGCCAACAGAGCAAGACCCTACCATCTCTATATTTGAAAAATAATTAAATGTTTTTAACAAAGTGATATTTGAGCACTCTGGACACCATACAAATGTGGGACAGACAGAAGGAATATATGCAGCTTAATTTGGGTTAGCATTTTTTGAAATTTTATATTGTAGAAGTATACATATTTACTGTTGTGGAATTAGAAAGAATTGACAGGCAAGGAGGGCGGTCTACAAAGCACTCCATAGATCCATCATACTGAGACAATGCTTAATGCTTTGATGGATTTATTTAAACTTTCTGTGTACATTCATGTATTGTATGCATACATGTGCATGGTTAAATGGAACGTGTTCTCCTTGGTGTTCTGTTTATCCATTTATTGTTATGAAGTAAGTCCCCAAAGAGTACGTTTGCTTTGGCCGAGAGAGTCTTTTGCTACATACTGCTGTACTTAATGAAAACTAAAAAAGGGGCTAACTTTTCAGCCTTGTGACCTTGTGGTGATTCAAGCAGAGGCTTCATCAAAGGCAGATTCAGAAATGAACTTGGTGTGTGCAGGTGGTTGACACTATTGTTTGTAACAGTATGATAGGGATGACTTCAGTGTCCACCAACAGGAACTGGTTAAGTAAACTGTGGTCCATACAAATGATGCATACTGTGCAGCTGAAAAGAAGAATGAGAAAGACTCTGCACTCATGTAGAAGAACTCAGATTGATGGTGTGTGTGTTTTAAAAGGAAGAAGGAATGGTATCATATGTGTGGTATGCTACTTTTTGTGTTGAGAGAGAAGAGTAGAATAAGAATATACATGTGTATTTGGAAAGATAAATTCTGAAATGATATATAAGAAACCAATTAAAAGTGTTTGGCTGTGGAAGGAGAATAAGACTCTGAATGGGATTTTGCCACATACTTTTATAGATAGTTACATTTAGAAATTTTCTGAACGATATGTACACATGACCCTTTTAAAAATAAGTGAATGAAGGAATGAAGTAGGATTATGAGAAAGAGATAAGAAAAAAGGATCTAAGGGGCTGCCCATCTTTTTAGTACCCAGTGAATACTAGTATGTAACAATAGCAGCAAAAATTGGAAGAGTAACCCCAGGAGGGTAGGGAGTCAGCCTTTCCTTTGTCCTTTCCTCAATTTCATATATTAACATATATTCTGAGAACAGTAAAACAATTTGAAATAAAAATGTCTCCAGATCTCTTAAAATAAAAGGAAGATGGGCAGCTTTATGTAGTGCACTTCCCACAAATGGGCTGGTTTCCCTCAAGAGGCAGGAGTTCTAGCCTACTTGGGATACACACGGGAGGAAAAATAAGAAAAAGAAAAGAGATTTAAAGATAAATAAATGAAAATAACACTTCTCCCTGATTATAAAGGAAATCACATTCTTTTTGTAATAATTTGGATGACAAATATTAAGAAAAATCTTTAATTTGCCACTCAAAACATTCTGGTTTGTTGTTTTTTATACTTTTTATACATGTAAATATTTTCAAAAGTAGAATCATATTAGATAGTCTTTTGCCAATTACTATATTTTGGGCATACTTCTGTGACAGGAAATATATCCTAGCATCATCATTTTTAATAGCTGGATGTATATTAAGTTTATCATTGCCGCCACAGAGGTGAATTTTCTTATATATACATTTTAATGGAGTTGAGCAAGCATTTTTGGACTGAATTCATAGAAGTAGAATTTCTGGAGGGTAATAATTTTGAGGGTCTTTAATAGAAATTTTCAAATTATCTTCCAGGAAAAATGTCTCAGTTTATACTCCCACCAACAGGAACAGAGCTCCAGGTTCCCCCTTCCATTTGTCATCTTTGGACCTTTATACAGAAAATATCATTGTTTTCATGACATTTCTTTGATTTCTAGTGCTTTTGAATCTTCGTTGTATACCTATTGGCCATTTTTATTTTTGTGAGAAGTGACTGTTTCTCCATTGCCCATTTTCTGTTGAAAATCATTTGTTTTTGTTTTTCTGAGTAATTTAAAATGTTTCTTTACAGACTAAAGATACAATCCTTTTATTTGTCATTGAGGTTACTAAAACTTTCTCCCAGTATGTAATTTGTTATTTCTTTCTATTTTTCTTTTCCTTCTTCCTTCCCTTCCCTTTCCTTTCCTTTTTTTCCTTTCCTTTCTTTTCCTTTTCTTCTTTTCTTTTATCTTTTGTTTCCTTCTTTCCTTCCTTTTTTTCTTTTCTTCCTTTCTTTCCTTTTCCTTCCTTCCTTCTTCTTTTCCTTTCCTTTCTTTTCCTTTTCTGTTTCCCCCTTCTTCCTTCCTTCCTCCCTCCCTCCTTCCATTCCTTCCCTCCCTACCTCCCTCCCTCCCTTCCTTCTTTCTTTCTTCCTCCAAACTCCAAAGTCACATTTCACTTAATTTTTATCCTGCCAAATTTGAAAGCATTTTAACTTAGTGATTTTAGTGTAAACAGGAGCAGGAGAGAATGTAATTATCTAGGTCTCGCTCTGTCACCCAGGCTGGAGTGCAGTGCCATAATCATAGCTACTAGAGCCTCGAACTCCTGGGAAGAAGCAATTTTCCCACCTCAGCCTGCCAAGTAGCTAGCATGACAGGTCTGTGCCGCAATGCCCAGCTGTTTTTAAAATTTTTTTTGTAGAGATGAGAATTCCCTATGCTTCCCAGGCTTGTCTTGAACTTTTGACTTCGAGTAATCCTCCCACCTTGGCTTGTCAGAGTGCTGGGATTACAGGTGTGAACTACTGCTCCCAGCCAAGAATTTAGTTTTGTTTGCCACTAGTGTTCTTGATATCTTCTCATATTTGAGGTTTTGGTGCTAGTGCTGAAGTATTACACTCACCATCCAAGGTTTACAGGACTTTTGTTTTAATATGGAACAGATGGAACTGTTTAGTTCTGCATCTTTGCAGGTATACATAATGTGCCTACCAGGGATCTGCTTTATATCCATTGAAAGCAAGAAGTAATACAGTAAAACTTTGTCTGGCTAGAGGCTTTGAAGGAATGGAGTGTTCTGGTTGAATTCTATTAACTTGGAAGTATGAAGGTGAAAAAAAATCAGAACTTAAATTTCCTTTGAATGCAATTTGGAAATATAGCCAATGATTCCACTTTTCTTCTCTAGTAAGTTTGGACCTTCTGATCTACTTGGTGTTTTATTATAGAACTCCTAGTGTGCCTGAAACTTAGATTGTGAAGATACTTTTTTAAAACTTTAGCTGTGAGAGGATGTAAATGGTTTTCTATAAGGCTGGATGAGAACTAATACTTGTACATATACTTTTTAGACTGAACTTCTGATTGCCACTTGTTTTCTTTTGGAACTCATGAAAATAAAACACATTGGATGGAGGGTGGGAGTAGGAAGGAGAGTTATGTGTTTTAATTGCATGCCATTGTTTCATATCGAGACACAACATAGAGTATCCCTGGCTTTTGACATACAGAAGGAAACACATTTTTCTACCTGCTGTATGGCAGAGGTCCCTGAACACCTGGAGGGATGACTGCAGCACAAATTGCTGAGCCCTACTCCAGAGTTTCTGATTCACCAGGTCCAGGGTAGGGCCTGAGAATTTGCACTTATGAAAAGTTCTCAGGTGCTGCTGGTGCTGCTAATCCAGAGACTACATTACTGAGACCCACTCTTGTCTACTAACTGTCAATTGTAGAATTCTAAACAAAAGCTTAGTTTGGTCTGGGATAAGAAGCACATAGATTATGGAGCAAATCATGAAAGATTCAACCCTTGATCCCAGCCTTGTGTGAACTCCAGGTACCAATTAATACACAGTGACATAACACAGTTCTTGGTTTTCGTGATTGCAAGTCATAGCCAAGTATCACGTGAGAAATTCAGTTTTCTTTGCAAGGCTTAGAGAGGCCAGGTGATTCTAGAAAAATGGGCCTTGTATTTGTTTTAAACCAGTAAAGAGCTTTGAGTGCTTATTAAATTGAAAGCTTTTAAAATTTATTTTGTATTGTATTGTATTTCTTTTGAGATGCAGTCTTGCTCTGTCACCCAGGCTGGAGTGCAGTGGCGTGAGGCTTGGCTCACTGCAACCTCCATCTCTTGGGTCCAAGTGATTCTCCTGCCTCAGCCTCCCAAATAGCTGGAATTACCGGCACCCACCACAACACCTGGCTAGTTTTTGTATTTTTAGTAGAGATGGGGTTTCACCATGTTGGCCAGGCTGGTCTCGAACTCCTGACCTCAGATGATCCACCCGTCTCAGGTTCCCAAGGTGCTGGGATTACAGGCTTGAGCCTCTACACCTGGCCCAAAACCTTTGTGTTTTTCCAGATATTAAACATGCTTCTTGTTTGAGAAAAAAATCTTAACAATAACGTAGGAGAGTAAGAGAAACGTTTTCCCAAAAAAGAGAAATCATTGCGATTATTTTATTTTATTGAATTATAAAATAGTTGAATAATATAGTCTGCTTCATTAATCATCAAGCATGTTATGGATTTTCCATTTTTATAAGATCTGTATCTCAGTTCAGGTAATACTGGTAATTTTTGTACTGTATTTGAAGATAAAAATATAGGCCAAAATCATAGACCTTGCATAGAAGCTAGGTAATGAAGACAGCTCTAGAGGAACACATAGATACACACACACAGACACACATCTATATATAAAGTATGCACACATATTTTTTAAAGTTTTAAAGCTTTTAAAGCAAAAGCTGGCCCCTTCCCTCTCCCAGAGTGGGCAGCCCATCCCCTCTTTCAGAGTGGATGTGAACAGCAATTGTATGAGTAGCTTTCCTTATGAGCCACAGGTCCCTCTGGACACAATGCTGCCTGGCCACGCCCCTTTCCCTTTCATCTTTCTCCTTGACCAATAGGCTTGGAGCATTAAGGCCACGCCCCTATTCTACATTCTACTGGGGCCCTGGTTACCACTCCTGTGGCTCAGTCACACAGCTGCCTGGTAGGTGACTGGAGGTCTTGATCAGTGCTCACTGGGAATTTGCTGTTGTGGCCCCAACCCCACCTCCCTTTCCCACCCCGCAATGGCAGAAGAAACTCCACAGAACAGATTAGCCGCAGCCAAGAAAAAGGTAAAAACACACCAGGTCATGGCCCCAACCCAGCTACAGATCCCCTCCGACGACAAGACCACCGCCAGAGCCCATATCACTGCTGAGGCACACTAGACAGGGCCCTCCAATGCAGGTGTCTCTGGGCTCCCCACACAAAAGTCTTGTCAGTCAGCCCTGCCCCTTCAGCATCAGCCCAGTCCCTGCCCTCACCAATCACTCCAGGGTGACTCTGGGTGGGTGACTCCTGGGGTTCCCCTCTCCATTACTAGGCCCTCACCTCCTGCCGACCCAAGCTCGACCTCCCTGGGCTCTTTGGGCTCGTGTCTCCAAGGACCTGGGTCCCCCAGCCACAGACCCCACCCTCGCCAGTCATCCCCGGGTGACTTTGGGCTGGTGACTCCTAAGGCTTCCTGCTGCAGACTCTGCCCTCCCCTCCTGCTGCCTCAAGGTCAACCTCCCTGGGCTCTTTGCACTGGCATCTCCAAGGACCTGGGTCCCAACCCTGTGTTTCCCTCCCCCATTGTGGAGTGGTAACTCAGACATTGCACTGATGTGGTCCCTCCCCCCAATCAGGAGGAGTGGAATGTAGTGATGTCACAGTCTGCCTAGGAACTGTCCTTACTCAAGACTGGCATTTATTCTTATGACCCAGTCCCCTAAGTGTTCTCACCCCATTTCTGGTTCCTCTGGTCACAGTGCAAATTTCCAGCTGGAAGAGGAATGGAGACTGTGGGACCTAGGAGCAAGAGGTTTCAGGCTGCCTCACTCCCTTAACATCGACATTGATGGGGGGGAAATCCTACACTTCCCCGCAAGCGCAAAACGTTGACCGTACCTCCATGTGGCAAGGGGAGAATGGGTTTAGTTTGGTTTTCTCCCAGGCTTCTGCTTTCCAGAGATTTTAACATTTTTTTCTGAGCTCTCCACCTCATATTCTAATTCTCTATGGTTCTGGGACCAGACTGCCCTTCAGTCAGTCATCTCTGAAGTGAGATTTGCTCATCTTCTGTGGAATAGATCTCGGGAAACTGAACTTGACAGTTTGACTCTTCCTTGTATTATCTTGACCTGTGGAACTTTGAGTGCCACAGGATAAATGTGAGACATCTTTCTGAAGCATCAGTTTCCCTGGATTCTCTTGAGATCAAGAGAAAAAACATGAATATACTTAGAGATGACAGTCACATAGGTTTCTAAGAGAATACCAGACTTCTCTCTGAAATGAGGCTTGGGTAGTCCTCTTTCTGTTAATTCCTGGATTTAACAGACAGGCTTCCTTCTGCCATGAGGACACATTGATATAGAAGTTTGAGAGGTACTGGTGCACTTCTTCACACTAACAGACGTGTGAGGATGTATGACTCTAAACCACAGGGCATACAGTTCCTGCCTACTTAATGTTTACTTTTCTACCTCTGCCTCTGGTTTTGGTCCCTGGCAGCTGCTGATTCTTGGCAAAACCCCAGAGCTTGGAGTCAGAAGACTGAGTTTCAAAGTTCCAGTATCACCTTTTTCTTTTTTCTCTTTTTCTAGCTATGATATCAATTCCTCTCAGTCCCTAAAAGATTGTGACAACACTTATTATACAGTGGTTGGTGTCGTTAAATCAGATGGTGTATAAGAGTATTTTGTAAAAACTGTAAGGGAGGATGTGGCTGTAGGGGCCGATAGTTCTCATGACGATTACTGCTCTTCTTTCCCACAGTTAAAAGAATATTGGCAGAGAAACAGCCCTGCTGTTCCAGGAGAAGCAAAGAGTAACAGGAAAACGAATGGCAGTAACCCAGAGACATCCACTTCTGATGGTTGTCACTCACCTGGGGATGTGAGTGTTGGTGGCCAGGCTCCTGGGGACAGGGGGCCGAAGGGGCAGTAGAGGGTAATTGTTAAGATTGTGGATGGACTGTTGGGTACTGGTTAAGAATTCTGGGTTTAGCCGGGCACCGTGGCTCACACTTGTAATCCCAGCACTTTGGGAGACCACCCTGGGCAGATCACAAGGTCAGAAAATTGACACCATCCTGCCTAACATGGTGAAACCCCGTCTTCACTGAAAAATACAAAAAAATTAGCCAGCATGGTGGTGGGTGCCTGTATTCCCAGCTGCTCGGGAGGCTGAGGCAGGAGAATGGCATGAACCTAGGAGGCGGAGCTTGCAGTGAGCCAAGATCTCGCCACTGTGCTCCAGCCTGGGAGACAGAGCAAGATTCCATCTCATAAAAAGGAAAAAAAAAAACCAATGAATTCTGGGTTTGAATCCTGCCTCTCCATCTGCTAGGGATATGATTTAGGGCAAGCTGCTTGAGCTTTTCGGGCCTCTCTTTTCACATCTGTATAATAGAGGTTCTATTGTTTGACTTCCATTTGTGAGGTTTAAATGAGATTTGTTATTGTTGTTTTTATGTTAATCCCTAGTACATGGCCTGCTGTAAACACTCAGCGCACCCAGGATATGGTCATTGCTCTTTGATTTTCCTCATCCCCAGTCTCAAGGGGAAGCCAGGACAATGAGAACAGCCACTTGCCATCAGGAGTCACTGATTTCAGACCCCAGGGTGGAATGGTGGGGAAATAACCATGAGAGAAGTTGGCACAAAGGAGTTATGGGACAAAGGGTCCAAGAGAGACAGAAAAGAAAGTGTTGCCAGTTGATGTGAATGAAAGGAAGTCAGAGGGCTTGGACACTGAGGGGAACAGAATATCTCCGTGTGCACTCTTTTGTAGTCAGCAACAGGTATCCACGGGGTGGGCCCTACATCATCTGCTTCCCTGAAGGATCTGGAGGTAGGAGGCTCTGGGTGGAGGTGCAGTGACCACGCAGGCCAGCCCTCCAACCTCCTCCTGCAGCAGGGACTCGGTTCCCCTCTGCTAGCTGAGACAGCCCACACACACCCCAGCCCTAATGATTGTTCTCTCTACCTCTCCCCCAACTCCTCCTCCACCTCCTCCTCTCTGCATGCACCTCAGAGCCTGTGCCAAGAACAAGCAGTAGTCCTTGACTCAAGGTCCGTCAAAATCAGTCGACTGAATAACACCATCAAATCTTTGGTAAGAGTCCAGTGGGGTCCCCTGATTCCACGCTGCCAATCCTGGGCTCCAGTTTCCTCTTGGGGCTCTGAAGAAAGGGGCGGGGGCCCTGGTGCAAAGGGCAAATAGGGAGCTGAGGCACCCAGACCTCACCTGGAGGGACCCCAGAGCATGCAGCATGGCTCTTCTTTTGCTGCCCTCTTTGCCGACTGTCTCCTCTCCACACACCCCTGCTCGAGTCCTTGCTACACACGCCCTGGGGTTTTTGCCCCTCGGGGAAGTGCTAGCCTGACTGGTTGTCTGACCCGTATTTCTGCTGTGACTCAGTCCCTAATTTGCTCTTTGATTCTGGACAAGCCGCCTCTCCTTTTTGGGCTTGTGTTTCCAGAAGAGGTAGTGAGTATCAAAGGTGTCTGTTAGCTCTGAGAGTCTGAGATGTAAAGGCTCCCTAGAACGGAAACTTCAGGGCCGAGGGCTCCTATCTGTCCTTTTCCATCCTATATATACTGTGAAGAACCGTACCTGACCCATACGTGCTCAGTAAATGTTTATTGAATGAACGCACTTTTCTAAATCACAAGCGGGCAGAAGGGGGGCCTTTCTCAAACTCCATCTCTAGAGGTTTATGTTCCTGTCCTCTCAAGAGATTCCAGATTCACACTGAGTTCTGTGGCTGTGGGCAAAAAGCAACAAAGACAAAGACCCAAATCCTCTGTCCTTGGGAGCTTGAGGAGAGTTTACCAGTTTGTGTTCCCATTGGGTCTGAGAACTTTGCCTTTAAAATCCATTCCTGGCCCTGCCTACCGCTTCCTGGCCTGGGGAATAGAGTTGAGGGGGCCACCCTCCATCACCTTAATTTGACTCTCCCAACAGAAACAACAGAAGAAACAAGTGGAACATCAGCTGGAAGAAGTAACACGATTTCTTTGCTCATGCCATGACGGCTGGGTTTGGGGGACACTCAGATGTAGAAGGCCCCAGTCTTGTCTTGCCCACTCCCAGCCTGGGGAAGAAGGCTCACCCTTCAGATTCCACCCCATCCCCACAGGGTCCCTGATAACCTAATCCCATGGGTGGGCCTGTCCTGGGGCATTGGTGGCATTCTGGGGGCATGTCTCTTGCTGTGCCATCTCTGCCTCCCCCTGGTAAGAGCTCTGTCTTCCTCTTCCTGTAGGAAAAGAAGGCAAACAATGAGAAACAGAAAGCCGAAAGGGAGCTAGAGGTGAGTGGAGGGTGTGAAGTTTTCTCCTGTCCTCCTGAGATTGTTTCTTTCCTTCTCTTTCAGCACTTGCTTGGCTTTTCTCCCAAAGGCTCAAATCCAGAGATTGAACATACAGAAAAGGAAACTAACTATAGACCTGTATCATACGAAACGCTCTCTCATGTACTTTGAAGGTGGGAATCTGGGCACCCTGTCTTCCTTCAACCTGGCACTTCGATAGGTCTTTAGGGGGAGTCCTTTGGGCCCCATTTCAACTCTCTCATTACAGAAGAGTCAAAGGATCTGGCTGCCCGCCTGCAACGTTCATTGCAGCGTACGGGAGAGTTAGAGCGGGCTCTGTCTGCTGTTGCCGCCACACAGAAGAAGAAGAAGGTGGACAGGGTGAGTCTGACCACCTGCCTCATCCCCTGGGAGCCCAGCTTCGCAGATGGAGGAGTGAGCCTAAAGGTCCCTTCTGCAGGATGGAGTGTCCTGCCCAGAAGGCATCATGGCCATTTCTTGCTGCTTTTGTGTCTGGTTGTTAGAGCAGCCTGGGGCTGAGTCAGCTGCTGTGGGTGAGTTGGGGGGTGCAGTGGGTAGCGAGCACTGGATGCAGAGTTTGGAGGCCAAGTGCCTGCCCTGCCCTTACCTGGCTGGGATCTTGGCCAAGTCCTAGGTGGGGTATTGGGTACTTGAACTGTGAAGGTACAGAAGAGTACCTTTAGTATGTTACCATTTCTGTAGAGAGGAAACATGTGTGTGTGTGTGTCTGTGTGTGTGTGTGTACATACTATGAAAATATACATAAAATAAGTCTACAAGGGTTCACAAAAAACTCAGGAGAGAGCACGAGGGTGGTTGGGAGATACTTCCCTTCTGTACCTTCTGAGTTTTGGACTATGCGAATGTATCATCCTTTCAAACAGTGAACAAAAGATTCATTGTCCCTTTCCTATCTGTGACCCCCAGCAAGAAAAATGGGCTTCAGAGAATCGGGTGGATCTGGCTGTTCAAATCCCAGCTCTGCCTAAGTGATCTTAGGCAAGAACTTAACCTCAAGTACTCCATGTGTTTTCATCTACACAATAGAGGGAATCATAGTAACTGTCTTGTATGGTGGTTGTGAGGATTAAATGGGATTGCTAGCATGGTACCTGGTGAAGCACTCCATAAAGGTTCAAACATTGCTAGTAATAACAGTAATAACAATAGCAATATTAACTGATCTCTCTGGGCCTCCGTTAGCCACCTGTAAATTCAATCTCTTTCCCTGTCCCTTCCAACTTTACTGAGTTCTTTTAAAAACCAGACCATGGGCTTGTAAATGCCTTGATCTGTACTGACTGAGTTGTATATTGAGCCTAGCCCTAGCCTGTTTAAGGGGCACTGTATGGAATGGCCCAGGTTCCCCTGATAGAAACTTCTCACTCTTCACCATCCAGTCCTTGAACCGCAGTAAAACACTTCTCAAGACACAGTTAGAGCAGTCCTTACAGGAGCGGGCACTGCTGAAAGCACACGTGACACAGGTGAGGTTTTGCAGAGGGAGGATATGGAAGGAAGATGACCCCAGGTGGCCAGGAGCAGGTGAGGACCAGTGACAGCCCTTTCTTGCAGATGAAGGAGTCACTTAAACAAGTCCAGCTAGAGAGAGATGAATATGCTGAACATATAAAAGGAGAGAGGGCCCAGTGGCAGGAGAAGATGAGGAAAATGTCACAGGAGGTGAGATCTGACCCTTTAGCCTGCCCATCTTAGATAGGTCACTGGATCTTTCTGGGCATCTGTAACATGGGAATGGTACAGCCAGAGGTGGTCATGGGTCTGGGCTTTGTGGAGGTGGGGGCAGAGAGGGAGATGGTAGCCTGTCCAGCCACCAGCCCCTCTCTCGAGGGCCATTTCCCGCTGTGCTTTGGGCAGGTTTGCACCTTGAAGAAGGAGAAGCAGCATGATATGCATCGGGTGGAGGAGCTGGAGAGGAGCTTGTCCCAACTCAAAAACCAGAGGTGTAAGATGGGACTGGCATGACCTGGGAGCAGGCCTGGCATGAGAGGGGGCTGTGCGGGTGGGTTAGAATGCCCCAGGGAGGTGGGTGGATGGAAGGGCTTTGAGGCAGAGGGAAAGAGGTCTGTGCCGGGAGACAGCAAGTCTTGTTATCTCCATGAGCCTCAGTGTCCCCCTCAGCAAAGAGGGCCCGTTGTCAGCCACCTGCAGTGCTCTCCATCTGAAAGTGGTTTGGAAGATTGGCTACCATGCGGGTGCAAGGAATCATTAGCAGTGAGGCCAAGTTTGGGGAGCCTGAGAGGAGCTGTGCACCAAGAGGAGGGTGTTTTTTTGTTGTTGTTTTTTGTTTTGTTTTTGTTTTTGGTTTTTGAGAATCTAGAGGCCCTTATTGCCTGCTTCCTTTCTCAGCTGAACCTCTGCACCTGGAGCCCCCAGCAGTGCCCTCTGAGGTGGAGCTGCAGCACCTGAGGAAGGAACTAGAGAGAGTGTCAGCAGAGCTCCAGGCCCAGGTGGAAAACCATCAGCACTTAAGTCTCCTGAACCAGGCACAAAAGGAGAGGCTTCAGAGGCAGGAGGAGAGGCTTCAGGAGCAGCAAGAGAGGCTTCGAAAGCAGGAGGAGAGAATTCAGCAGCTAGCCGAGCCACAGAGCGGCGTTGAGGAGCTGGTGTGTTGCCCCACCTGGGGAGCCTGCCCTCCTCCCTAGCCCTCCAGGCCTTTGTTTCCCCACCTGTAAAACGGGGCAGTGTAGCCCTCATGTGAAATGTTACTTCTAAAGGCACCTGTGAGCCAGAGCCCTGCTCTGGTGGCTGTGGGAGAGAGGAGATGATTTTTCTAACCTGCCTCCACTCTTCCCGGTGCCATGGGAGGCAGACACCAAGTTCTAGGGTCTCCAACTGCAGTGGGTGACTACTGATTGCTTCTCTCTATCCAGAACAACGAGAACAAGAGCGCACTGCACTTGGAGCAGCAAGTCGAAGAGCTGCAGGAGAAGCTGCATGAGGTGGAGACAGTAACCTCGACCCAGAAGGAGCCAGAGGCAGCGGTCCCAGCCCCAGGGACTGGGGGCGAGTCTGTGAGTGAGGAGACCCCCTGGGCCCTGCAGGAAGTCATGGAGAAGCTGGAGGTGGGTGAGTCCTGGAATAGGCCAAGAAGGGCAGGGATAGGCAGGTCGCTGCTGAGAGGTGACCCCATTATTTTGATTCCAGAGCGGCCTTATGGATCTCCTGGAGGAGAAGGCGGACCTGAGGGAGTGTGTGGAGAAACTAGAACTGCGATTCGTCCAGTACTGGAGGGAGAGATGCCCATCAGTGAGTGGGACGCCAGGGCAAGGCAGGGGGAGCTGCAGGGCCGTCAGAGGGGCCCCAGCGTCTGAGCCCTGTCCTCGCGCAGGAAAATTAATCACCTTATAACGGAGCCAGAGGGCAGTGCCAAAGAGGCGGCACTGGGAGGAGGACATCATCAGGCTGGCCCAAGACGACGAGATAAAGGTAGGGTGTGCAACATCCCTGCAGGGGTAGGGGTCGGGGGTGGGGGTGGCGTGACACCTGAGCACCCCTCCCTCCAGGTGGAGCTGCTGGAGCTGCAGGAGCTGCAGGAGCTGCAGGGGATGCTGGTGCATCTTGTGCTCACCGCAACAAAGGGCACAGCAAATTCCTGGCCGCTGCCCAGAACCCTGCTAATGAGCCCAGTCCAGAAGCCCCACCCCCCAGGAGATTGGGGCTGCTGACCAGCATGGTGGTGAGTAGAGCCCTCATGCAGGGCGGGCAGGCAGGAGCAGGGGGTTTTGCACTGTGCACAGATCCCCGCCTCCCTCTCTCCAAAGATCTTTATGAGGTGAGCCTCACCGACAGCGCGCAGCCTGCACAAGGAGAGGCCAGGAAGGGGTCTCCCCAGGACAACCCTACTGCACAGCCCATCATGCAGGACCACCAGGAGCACCCAGGCTTGGGCAGCAACCGCTCTGTGCCATTCTTTTGCTGGGCTTGGCTGCGGAGAAGAAGGAGATAAATATCACCATCATCAAAGAGCTGGTCAAGAAATTTTTTAAAAAGAAACAAAGTTATAGGGTTAATCTCCTACACAATTCATTTACTTCATTCGAATATTAGAGCTATTCATGTTTATTTGTGTTTCTAATTTATACTTTAAGTTTATTTGTAAAAAGTTAAAAGAGAGTGGGTCTCTGTGGCCTTCACTGAGGTTCACTCTGGCATCCTTTAGCATTTTTCGTTTTTAATTTCATAACTGTAGGTCATTAGCATGCATATCGAGTTTGCCCTTACATGGTGGGAGTTCAAACACCCAAAGACCCACTGTTTGCACAAAACTGCTCTCCCTGGTTTGGAATAGGCTGCCATGCTTTTTCAATGTTATTGCAGCATGTATGTTTATTACAGAATTCCGATAAAATTTGCTTATATTCTGCTATTGTGTTTGATCTAATCTTAATCACAGTGAGCTCTTCATTAGCTCAATATGCGGTTTGCCGTCAAGTGTGCACTATTTATTACTTTGTAATATGCCACTGTGAGTACTGACATTTAGAGTTGTTTAAAGTCCGAGAACTGGAAATAGCCTTTCCCCCATTTTCTGTGTATTGGTGATGGGAGTAACAACATTTTGGGGGATTTTTAAATCTCACAGAAGAGGAAAGTGGCCTGCTCTGGCAGGTGTGTGCGGGATAGAGTGCGTTTCATTTGTTCCGGTGCCAAGAATGAGCGCTGTACTATGGTAGTTCCCTCAGGATTTGTGTGTGCTCTGGGCTCATGAAGATATTGCATCACGAGCTGCAGCAGTTATGCTCTTTCTCAATGACCTAAAAAGGGATTATTTCTGAGGAATGAAAGGCTCCCATCATTGACTGTGGATGTGGAAAACCTTTCTTGCTTAGAACATTTGTATCTGTAATACATTTGAAAATCAGAGTTCGTGTTACCTGTTTTAATCACATGACTACATGTCCCAATACACAAAAGGGTGCTGGCTGGCATTCTTCTTAATATATTTAGTAAAGATCATAAGGAATCCCTTAAGAGTTTAAATATCCATGGAACAGGCATACAGGCTCTAGTCAAGAATGATTGAGAGTGAACGGAAGCAGTGTGACACCTGGCATTCCTCTCTGTTCATGGAGCTTCTTTGAGGCTTGAAGATTGATTTTACCATCTAGACCTCTCTAGCTAATACCTATTCTTCAACCACCTTGGTTACTCTGACATAGGAATTTACTTCTTTTCCTTGAATGGAAAACACTTTCAAAAATAACAAGCATTATCATAAACTAATATATGTGAGAGTACTTAGTTGAAACAGAAAGGAGTTTTAGTAGACAGTATTATACTATCTTTAAAAATCAAGGAGAACTTAAAATGTTTACAAACTGCAGTGCAATCTACTGTTTGTGAATGTCAGTGTATTATCAGGAAACATGTCTGTACAATCACAGAGTTGTATTTCCTCACAAACTCCTTTACTAAGGGTGAAAATTTTTTTGTACCTCTCAGTTTCAGTTAGGGACATATTTTGTACAATATTTATGTGATTGTGCCTATGCATGATGAATGAATGAATTTCAGTCACATATTGCCTAAGTCATAACTTGGTGATGCTTGGGAAAGAATCAACCGTTAAAACTTCATGAAGTTCTAATGTTTGTGTTCCAAAACATGTCACCTTATTAGGATGTACGGAGCTATGTACGTGTGCTCCCTGGAGTGGGGATTTCCTGGTTACGAGATCTCCATTTTTAGCATTTGGCATCCGCATGATACTTTTATAAATATGACAGTAACAGGAGAGCAACAATACGATTTTACCGATGGAATAACAGATTTCCCTGCATTCACTGAAAGAGTGCAAATATCGGGTCCTTGTGACTTCAACTGACTCTTCCAAATTGTATGAATGTAGCAATGTATTGGATAAGCCCAGTTTCAGAATGATAAAGAAAAAATGTTAGACCAAATAATGCGACTAATTAACAGTGGTACAATTGCTAGCCCGTGGGTTTAAAATGGACTGAAATTCCACTCTTTGTGTAGGTATTTGTCATATATTTAAGAAAAAGCTAAAAAGAATGGAAATGGTATGACAATAACATAAGTCTTCAAAGTGCATGCAGTCTTTTGCGATACCTCATTCAGCCAAGTATTTGTGCTCTTCCTCATTCAGTGTAAGGCAACTTTCAATTTGCTTAGAAGGCAACATTGGAAGGTTAGAGTTCATCAGAAACATAGAATTTTAAAATGTGAGTTCAACTGAATAAATTTGAAAGTATTTGATTAAACCTGATAGGTTTTCCAGAAATGGAAAAAACTCAGCTCTAGAACTTTTCTAAGCTGTTTTTTAGAAAATTTGAAAATGTAAATCAGCCCTATCCATAATATAGTTTCTCTAAAACTTTATCTTAAAGAGTCGTTTTAAAATAATATAACTATTAAAAAATGTAACTGCTATCTTAATGTTCTGAAATAAGTTAAAACATTTTAAAATATGAACACTGTAGTTTAAAAGAACGAAACGGTGGGAAGGAAAAGTAGAGAAAGAAATGCCAATTCCAGCCCAAAGCTTTATTTGCCAAGTTTTCTTAGAATGAATTTTACCAATTTATGAATTCTTGTAAACAGAATTTATAATGGAAATACTGAAAGACTTTTCCCTAAAGTGACATTGTTGACTGCTGGTGTGATGCTACTCTAATGTAATAAATGATTAAATTGTTGCAAAGTGCTGCTTTTGCCTTAAAATTTTATTTTGCGAGTCTTAAAAACTATAGTATTAAAGGTATTGATACTGTGCAAATGCCGGGCATGCTTGGCATGAGATAATCTGTTTCGTTTTTATAAAATTATAATATAACTTTGCAATTGTTTATTAAAAGAACACAAGTTTACAAAGTTATGGGATTTAAAAAGTTATGGAGTGAAAAAGTTATGGGATAAAAAAGTGAAAAATTGTTGCAAAAATGTAGAAAGAAGTTTTATGCAAAGTTACCAAATGTTATGAAAAAGAAGTTACGGGATTTAAAAAACAAGTCAGGGGATAAAAATAAAAATTAAAAGCAGTTCTGTGTCAGCAAAGCCTGGAGAAGTGGGGCTGGAGTCTGCACCGCCACCATGACCCTACCACCCCTTCCCAGTCACCCCTTTACAATTAGGGTAGCAAGACAAGACCTTAAAAATTAAAAATTTTTAAGCATAACTCTGACGGCCTCCTTACTCTCAGCATAGCAACTTTTCCCTCAGGGGGGCTCCCACCTTCTTATTCAGAGAGGTAACTGAGGCAGGACAGTGGGGCTAACTGTGGACCAGGCGAAGACATGGGCTGCTGGGGTGGCCCCCTTCCCCAGTGTACATATTTTGTCTGTGTAACGTTTTGTATATTCCAGAGGGTAGGGCCGCCCCTGTATCGTACCTAGCTGTGGTTGGAGCTGGCATGTGGGGAGGAGGTTCTAATAATTATTTGTGGCTGGGAAACTTATTTATTGCTAGCATAGGACAGAGGAAGGAGGCGTGGATGGGGTCATGGCTCCCTGGTGATGCGACTCCTGTTTATTTTGCTTTTTATTTTGGAATAAACAGATTTAACCATACTCCTCAGCCTGGTGTGCTCCCGTTTCCCTCACTGGGTCCTAGAGTTTGTGCCACCAAACGAGGAGTCCCAGAGTGTCTTCAGCATGTCCAGCGAGGCTGTTGGGGACCTTCCAGGCTTGTTACCTGTATGCTGCCTGGTGGCACCTAGGGGATTCCACGGGGACTGCCATGGCACCTAGGGGGCGCAGTCCGGCCCTGACAGCCAACAGGCTCAGAAGCCTGATCTAGCGGTGGCCGGGAAGACAGGTACCAGCACCTAAGGGCACTGACTTCCACCCACCCCAGGCGTCTTCCATTCTGTCCCCTTGCCTCCCTCTCCTGTCTGCACCTGGTGGCCTGTTCTTTCTGTCCCTCCTGAGTGCCAGCTACCCGGCAGGCTCCCTCCAGGCTGAGTTCATGGCCCTGCCCCCTGGTGGCCAAAGCCAGCTTCACAGGATAAGAGCCAGGGAAGCTCCAGGGGCTTTCCAGGAAAAGTGCCCCTTGGAAAGGGTATGGCCTTTTCACTGCTCCCAATAGCACCCTAGAAATAGCTTGGCCTTTCCCCTCCCCTGAGCTCCACAGAGAACACAGCCAGCAGAGGACACATTTCCCCGCCATCCAGAAATGGGTTTGCGGGACAGCAGGACTGGTAGAGACTGTCAGGCCACACAGCTGCCTGCACAGCACTCCCATGCTTGGTGGGGGGCGGGAGAGATGGCAGGGGCTGGCTGTCCGTAGGCCGGGCAGGACAGGGAGGCTCACTGGAGGTGCTGCACTTTGGAGGGGCTATGTCAGGGAACAGCTTTCTCTCATTGGCACACAAGACTCCAAAAGGACAGCATGGTGACTGATTCCCAGTGCTAGAGGCAAGGCGGCCAGCCACGTGTAGGAGTGTGTGTGTGTGTGTGTGTGTGTGTGTGTGTGTGTGTGTGTGTGTGTGTAGGTGTATTTATAGATATTTATAGACCAGGGCAGGGGCGTACCACAGAGGGGGGCACAAGTTTTCAGCAACAGTCACACCTGGAGGTGTCAGCTCACCACTACAACAGACCAAGTCACAGATGAAGGGGACAGGCTTTGGGGCTGGGGGAGCCACTGTCAAATCACAGAACAGCTGCCCAGGCAGGCTTGGAAAGGGAGGTCTCCAAGAAGTGGAGGGATCTGTTTAGAGGTCAAAGGAGGGCCTGGGGCTCTCAGGATGGGATGGACTTGCCGGACCCGATCGGCTGGCAGTTGGATAGAAAGCAGAGAGAAAACAGGAGAGAGAAAAGTTAGCAGAGAGTTGATGAGGCAAGTGCAGAGCACAGATGTGCCACAGCAGCTGTGGGAGGGCCGGGGAGGGGAGGGCACAGGTGTGGGCGTGTCAAGGTTCCTGGAAAAGAGGGGCTGGAAGGGAAAGGGGAGGAAGATGGAGGGAGGAGCCGGAGCTTCACAGGTAGTGCCTGGGGGCTGTGGCAGCCCTCCCCACCCCACGCACGCTGGCCTCTTCCACGGCACCCAGGTAATGCATGCACCGGTCAGACCAGTGCTCAGCCTCCTCGGGCTTCCCTCTTCTCTAGTCACCCTGTCTTCTAACCCACCGGTCCGGGGCCACCTCTCGCCTTGGGGAGCCCAACGCAACAGCCACCAGGCCTGATAGAGAAGGAACACTGCTTGAACCAGGATGATGAAGCTAAAAGGGATGGATGGCTGGAGTGATCACTGGAGAACCCTCTGGGTGGTCAGAATGCCCAGGATCCTCTGAAGGGACCCTGGGGGAAACAGGGAGGGCAGGCAGCTGGATTCCACTGGCTATAGACTTATAAGTCTAAGAGGGAAGCCTCAGCTTGTTGGGGGTTGCAGGTCGCGTAAGAGAGGCAGGGCCCTTCCTGCTGGGAAAAGCAGAAGAGGGAGAGTCCATGGCAGGGAAGGTGGGCGGGCTTGCCGGGCAGAGCTCAGCCGGGACACCAGGCACTGTGGTCCCCTTGGTTGAATAGCAGAGGCGACCTCTAGAAGCAACAGGCCAAGGTGCGTGAGCCTGCTGACCGGCGATGGTGCTTGAGCGGTGGCCAGGGATCCTGCCTTCCATCACACGCTGGCAGCTATGATGGTACCTGGGAGGGAGAGAAGGGGGCTGTGTGTCCCTACCTGGCCTGTGAGGTGTGTTGTGGGTTGACCGTGTGTATGGGACTCTCGAGGTTTTATCCTAGATCACCACTGGATTGCCGACAGATAGAGGAGGTATGACCCTGACTCACCCCTCCTCTGCAGTGGATTTGGCTCTCAGCACTCCCAGACTGGGAGCTGGATACTCTGCCCTGGCAGCATGACTCAGACTGCACAACAGGTACGGTGGGCCCAGGATGACATTCCTAGGCCTCTGGCCGCCTCAGAGTGCAGCCCCACACACAACCCCCTCCAAGCTCTAAGCCCTTACACCATAAACCATGAGCTCTCTGATGGTTCCAGAGAGCACCCACGTCTGTCAGCTTGGGCACAGAGCCTGCTCCAAGAGCCCCAGGCTCAGCCATGGGGGCTGGGGGACTTTGGGGCCTTGGGGGCCAGCCCTGGTACCTGCATCCAGCAAGGACTCTCGGCACCTACAGCCAGGAGTTGTCCACAGACCCCGTGGGCGTGCTGATGGTGGCCATGTTGATGTTGCCGATGATGCTGAGTGCCTCCTTCAACACGTGGTGCATGCGCAGCATCTCAGCGCACCGCTGTGCCTGCTCTGCTGACTCCTCCATCAGCATGTTCTGGTCCCCACGTGAGTACAGGGACAGGACACCTGGTTGTCCTGCAGGTTCAATTTCAGGATGCCAGGTTGGACAGCAGCTCCGAGAAGATGAACTCCTTGGTCTGAGAGTGGGCAAAGAGGGAAGGAGGTTGGGACCTGATGCCTGTGCTGCGCTGGCCTCCTGCCGGGCCCTGGTGGGACTGTGTGCTGGACTTGGAGCCCTGAGTATGGCTTTTCAGACGCGGCTTCTACACCACTTAGACTCAAAGATCTGCCTCCCCACTGCCCTTTTCTCACTCAGATAGGGACACTGAGGTCCAGAGGAAAAGTCACCTGTCCAAGGTCACAGGTCTGGGAGGGGACCCAGGACCTATCATGCCACCAGCACACCTGTCTACTCAGTTTTTTAAATAAATTTTTTTTTGGAGATAGGATCTCACTCGGTCACAAGGCTGGAGTACAGTGGGCGAGATCACCGCTCACTGCAGCCTCAACCTCAGGCTCAAAGTGATCCTCCAATGTCAGCCTGTAGAGTAGCTAGGACTATAGGCACGTGCCACCACCAAGCCCAGCTATTTTTAAAATTTTTGTGTAGAGACCAGGTCTCACTATGTTGCCCAGGCTGGTCTTGAACTCCTGGGCTCAACCTATCCTCCCGCCTTGGCCGCCCAAAGTGCTGGGATTACAGGCATGGGTCACTGTCCTCAGTCCCATGTTATATTTCCATGACACAGCTCTGCCCTGGACCTGGTCCCATAGGGCTGGTTAGCATCTCCCCCAGGCCAGCATGGCTATCTGCACCCCCAGTGCCACAGGAGCCTCCTGCCCCCATGAGGCGGTGCATGCACGTTGTTGATCATGACATGCATGATGGTCTTGGGTGTGACACCAACCATGAGGTCCCACATGGTGTTGTTGACAATGGCCATGTGTGAGTCCTGCAGGTTCTGGGTGGTTTCCATTTGCCGCTCTAGCTGTGAGTCCATGGAGTGCATGAAGCTGTTGGAGCCATTCTCCTCGGCTTTGCTGCCCTGTCGTGGAGAACACAAGGGCATCAGGGTGGCCAGGCCATGCAGCCAGGCTCCAGGAATCCCTAGGATCTCAGCCCCTCTAAGGGTACCTGGAACACTGAGGCACAGAGAGAAGCAACTGGCCTGAACACACACCCAACTCCCCACACGGCTCTAGACGGTTTCAGGTCTCTGCCTCTCAGGACCCCAGATTCCCCTGATTCAGTCTCTTCTTAGTTCTGACTCTAGTGCCCAGAATTTGCCTCAAGCTACCAATCCAGAAATTGGAAAAGAACATCTCCAGGTCCTCGGCTTGGAGACCTGGACAAAGTTGTGCCAGGCTGCAGATGCCCGGCAGGAGGCAAGAAAAGGGCACACTCACTTTCCCCTTGTCCTGGGAGGCCCACGCACCAACATTGCCACCGCCGCTGCCCCCAGGGAACACAGCAAAGTAGACACACACAGAGAGGAAAACGGGAAGGGTTGAGTGAACCTGGGACACTGCACCCCAACTTTAATGCTTGTGGAATTCAGTTAGCTAATATTTTGTTGAGGATTTTTGCGTCAATATTCATCATTGATATTGGCCTGTAGTTTTCTTTTTTGGATGTATCTTTGGTTTTGGTATCAGGGCGATACTAGCCTTGTAGAAAGAGTTTGGAAGTATTCCCTCCTTCTCTAGTTTTGGAATTGTTTGGTTAAGGTTGGTATTAGTTCTTCTTTAAATATTTGCTAGAATTCAGCAGTGAATCATCAGGTCCCAGGCTTTTCTTTGCTGGGAAACTTTTTATTACCGCTTCAATCCCATTATTTGTTATTGGTCTGTTCAGGTTTTGGATTTCATCATGATTTAATCTTGGTAGTCTAGATGTGTCTGGAACTTTATCCATTTTTAGTAGGTTTTCCTATTTCTTTGCATATATTTGCTAATAATAGCCACTAGTGATCCTTTGAGGGTTTGGTTTTTTGTTGTTGTTTTTTTTTACTTTTTTTTTTTTTTTTGAGATAGAGTTTCGCTCTGTCACTCAGGCTGGAGTGCAGTGGTGCAATCTCAGCTCACTGCAAGCTCTGCCTCCCGGGTTCACGCCATTCTCCTGCCTCAGTCTCCTGAGTAGCTGGGACTACAGGTGTCTGACACCACGCCAGAGTAATTTTTGTTATTTTTAGTAGAGACAGGGTTTCACCATGTTAGCCAGGATGGTCTCGATCTCCTGACCTCGTGATCCACCCACCTCAGCTTCCCAAAGTGCTGGGA
The DNA here is from genome assembly GCF_043159975.1 of Macaca nemestrina. Lineage (NCBI taxonomy): Eukaryota > Metazoa > Chordata > Mammalia > Primates > Cercopithecidae > Macaca > Macaca nemestrina. The sequence continues at coordinate 91,412,747 of NC_092131.1, read as the reverse complement.
TTACAGGCTTGAGCCACTTCACCCGGCCTGAGTTTTTGCAGTATCAGTTGTCTGTTTCCTGTTGTTTGTCAATGTTATCTTGTCAAAAACCCAACTTTAAAAAATTTTTTAAAATTTTTAGTATAGTTTAGTTTTTGAGACAGAGCCTTGCTCTGTCACCCAGGTTGGCGGGCAGTGGTGCAATCTCAGCTCACTGCAAACTCTGCCTCCCAGATTTAAGCAATTCTCCTACCTCAGCCTCCCGAGTAGCTGGGATTACAGGCGTGCACTACCATGCCTGGCTAATTTTTGTATTTTTAGTAGAGACGTCATTTCACCATGTTGATCAGGCTGGTCTTGAACTCCTGACCTCGTGAGCTGCCCAACTCAGTTCCCCTAAGTGCTGGAATTACAGGCATGAGACACCGGACCCGGCCCACAGTTTGTTGTTAAATTTTACTTATTTACTTATTTACCTTTTCTTTAGAGACAGGGTCTCATTCTCTTGCCCAGGCTGGAGTGCAGTGGTGCAATCATGGTTCACTGTAACCTTGAACACCTAAACTTAAGAGATCCTCCCACCTCAGCCTCATGGGTAACTGGGAGTACAAGTGTGCACCACCACACCTGGCTAATTTTTCTAGTGTTTGGTGAGACAGGGTTTTGCTATGTTGTCCAGTCTGGTCTTGAACTCCTGGCCTCAAGCAATCCTCCTGCCTTGGCCTCCCAAAGTGTCAGGATTACAGGCATGAGCCACCATGCCCGGCCTGCATATACATTTTCTTTTCCAAGTTATATAAAGTATGCTGTATGCATCCTTCTAGAATTTATTTTTTTCACTTAATAGTATATTGCTAAGATTCTTATTGTTGTTTATAGCTGGGATTTATTCTTTTTGACTGCTTGTGACCTCACCAGAAGATAGAGATCCCGAGATCTCTTAAGAACTGCTGCCGGGAGTATACACTGGTATGACCACCTTGGAAAACAGTTTGACTCCATCTCATAAGGTTGAATATTCACACTCCTCCCAGCCCAGCAATTCTACTCTACATCCAAGAGAAATTCTTGTCTATATAAAACAGGGGATGTGGACAAGGAATGTTCCTAACAACTCTGTTCAAAATAGCAAAAATCTATGCCCATCAGCTGGAGAGTAGCTGACTAAATCGTGCTTTTTATTCCCTTTGATTTCCTGTAGTCTTATGATGCAAGTGGCTTTCTCATGGCTAGCTTGGGGAGGGGGATACTCTTGGCCATCGAGTCAGTGGTGTCCTGCTTAGCCCTAGGGCAATCGGTGCTGCCCAAAACAAGTGTAAATAGAACAAGGTGCCCCATGGAGCCAATGCCTCAGGTCCCTGGGGGTACAGGCCTGTACTTGTAGGAAACAGCCATCATACACATCAGTCTTTTCCAATGCTTCTGTCACTGGGCTGAGTCCAAAGAACACCCTCTCCCAAAACATTACAAAGTTTATTGGGGCTACCATTTATCGAGCATTTATCATGTGCCTGATCACGTACTAGTGTAGTAATTGCATGCATTATTTTATTATTTTATTTATGTACTTATTCATTTATTTGAGATAGGGTCTCCCTCTGTTGCCTGGGCTGGAGTGCAGTGGCGTGATCACGGCTCACTGCAGCTTCAAACTCCTGGCCTCAAGTGGTCTCACCTCAGCCTCTCGAGTAGCTGGACTACAGGCATAAGCCACCAAGTCCAGCTCATTTTTTAAAAAACATTTTCACAGAAATGAGGTCTGGCTTTGTTGCCCAGGCTAGTCTTGAACTCCTGGCTTCAAGTGATCCTCCCCCTTCAGCCTTATTATTGCATTTTATCTTCACCATCACGCTGTAAGAGTGCCTGTGGGTAGGTGCTCCAAACAGTAGCAATGTAGCAGCCTCCACTCATAGGTGACAACGAGACTCAGTGTAGACAAGCAACTTCTCAAAGGTCACACAGCTGGAGGGTGGCTGAGCCAGGATGAAGACTTAAGACTCTAAAGCTGGTGCACCAGTAAATGAGAAAATCTCTGGGGGTTCAGGATAGCTTCCTCCCAAGAAATCTTTCTCCAAAGGTTCTAAGAACAATGACAGATCCATCTTCCATAAAGCAAACAAAACTAGCAGCTCCTTCATTTTGGGGCAGGGAGTGGAGGAGGATAAAGGTTAGATAAGCTCCAGGGCAACCCATTTTAATCCGACATATTTATAAGGCAACGGCCAGGACAGCACCTCAAACCTAAAGAACCATGCACAGCTGTCTCTGTGTGGCATGGAGTGTCCCTGGATGTAGATTTTCCAATGTGTGCTTACAGGCCAGTGGCATCATCCTCAGTCACAGGTTAAATGGCAGCTAGGCCTGGCCTGCTAAGCACCACCGTGAGAATCTGCTGAGCTTTCCAACTAGTTTATCTGTTGTTTGCAATGAAAGATGCCCTGAAAAAGAAGGGGTGTGGGTGGGAAGAGTTCTGATTTGAGGTCCCGTGATCCAGGCACGATCTCCTTCCCCAGTTGCAGGAATCAGGAGACTCCATCTGTAAACACAGGCTCAAGCTATGTCCCCCAGCCCCCTCTTTCACTAGGTGCCACCCTCTGCTTCTCTTCCATAGACAGCCTAGAGCTGCCAGCATTCCCTTAGGATCTGTGCCCTCAGGCCTGGTTTAATTTTCTCCCTCTCCAAAGAGCCATCTGTAGGGCCAGAAGCCGGCAAAGCCTAACTCATTACTGGATGCCGGTTCCTTTGCCTGACTTTCAGTGATTCCTACCTTACTCTGGGGTTTTATGTTTCTTGTCTCAACAGTAACATTTCTCATTCCTCCACAAGTTGAATTGTTCACTCCAGCCATCTGAAGCATGCTCCTCTTGACACAGTTAGCTTGAGGCACATGATTGGTGCAAAAAAAAAAAAAGCACTATGTCAATTTCATTGATCAACAAAAGTGATGGCTCCACTGCAAAGTTGATAGTGCCTGGGCCTCTGAGTTCAAGAGCCTTCTAGACAAAGGGCTCTGAGCTGAAACATAAGCATGCATACATATGCCTCCCTCTTGGTCTGATGAGATAATTTGGATTCTTGGTTGTTATCCTTGAGCATTTTCCTGCCTCGTTAATGCACGTGTAGCCAACACAATAATAATCATAGCTAATAACAGCTAAAGCTGAGGACTTTCCTGGGCCAGACAGTGGCTTTAAAAACTTTAAAGTGGCTTTTAAAACTTTAACAGCGAAAGCTGAGGACTTTCCTGAGTCAGGCAGTGGCTTTAAAAACTTTAAAGTTTTCACATAGACTCTCATTGAATAATTTCTGTTTTTCAGATCAAGAAACTGAGACTTACTATCACATTTGGGATTAAGTTAAAAAAAATACAAAGAAACTGAGGCTTAAAGCTGTGAAGTATTTCACAGTCAGCAAGTGGCTAAGTTGGAACTTGAACCCAGGCAGTCTAGCCCCGGGATCCTGTGCCCTTACCCATTATCCAGTGTTGGCTACACAAAACTAACGTGTACACATTTTCAACTATAGTTTAAATGGGTGACATATTTTTCCTATATTTTACCTAGGTGACTTTCAGTTTGGGGGTATTCTACTTACACAATCTCTTGAACTAGATATTAACTGAGAACAAATAGAAACTAATGAACTCTGAAAAACATAAAACATGAGCAACATGATGTCACCGCAAAAGACAAATCAGCACACGGCCTTCTTGTGACTGTATTTTGCTAACAGTCCACGAGCTAATAATCAGCCTCAACTCAGCAGTGCTCTGTTCCTTTGGGAGACGGACAGAAAGACACACGCAAACACACACACACACACACACACACACACACACACACACACACACACACACAGAGTTGGTGGTTGTGCCGCCCTGAGCCTCCAGTCAGCCAGTGTGAGGAAGGGACCAGATGGGTTGGGCAGAAAGGTGCTGGGTCAAGGGAGGAAGGGGAAGCCGGAGGCGCGCGCACGCTCTGGACTCGTGCACCCGCCAAAACGGCTGCGCGCGGGGCACGCCGGGTTGAGCGGCGAGGGGCGACCGGGACTGGGACAGGGATGCGGGCAGCCCTGTCCCAGGCGGTAGCGGGGCGGTGGTGCTGTTGCCCTTTTAAACTGTGGCTTGACAGGAGCCGCGCCTCGCGTCGGTGGAGTCGGTTACAATGGGAGCAGCTCCACAGGCCTCCACACAGCTCCTGCCAAGGCCTCCTCGGTGCCTCTTGCCATTTTCCAGCGGCGCTCCCAGGAGGGTGGAGGCGGCGGCGAGCGGGGAAGCTGGGAGAGCTCTGCAGGGCGGCCCCGCGGGGTGGTCGCGGCCATGACAGCGGCTCAGGACAGTCTCCGGTTCCGCGCCCCTCCCGCCTGAGATGAGTGGAAGATGTCAGTGTCCCGGCTCAAGGCCAAACTGAAGTTGCTGGCATCTGTCTTCCACAAGAACCAGGAGCCCGCAGCCGCCGGCTCACGCTCCACTGCAACACGACGGTGAGGCGCCGAGGCCTCGCGGGGCAGGGTGAGGGCGGAGAGGGGGCGCCTGGAGTCCCGGAACAAAGGGGTGCCTGCCCGGGAGAGACCCCGGTTCCCCGCCCCTTTCTCCCGCGACTAACCCGGCCCGCCCCCGGGACTGAGGGAGGCTTGGGTGGGAAGAGGCGGAGGGCGCGTCTCTCCTGCTCCAGGCGCGGGGCAGGCTTGGGGGCTGCTGGCCCGTCTCAGCCCCTGTCCCCGCGCCCAGAGGTGGGAGCCCGTGGTGGCCGGAGCCCTCTCGGGAGCCAGGGTCGCCCGAGTCAGCCGGCCTGCTCCGGGGACCGCGACAGGGCGGTGCAGAGCGGCTCCGGCGTTTTTTGAGCCCAGGCGGGGAAGGGGAAAGGCTTTTAAGCTTTTCGGTGTTTCGGCCGGGCGCAGTGGCTCACGGTAATCCCTGCAGGTTGGGAGGCCGAGGCGGGCGAATCACCTGAGGTCAGGAGTTGGAGACCAGCCTGGCCAACATGGTGAAACCCCGTCTCTACTAAAATATATAAAAAATTAGCCGGGCGTGGTGGCAGGTGACTTTATCCCAGCTACTTGGGAGGCAGAGGCAGGAGAATCGTTTGAACCAGGAAGGCAGAGGTTACAGTGAGCGGACATCCAGCCATTGCACTCAAACCTGGGGGATAAGAGCGAGACTTCGCTCTTTTTTTTTTTTCTGAGACAGGCTCTTTGTCACCCGGGCTGGAGTGCAGTAGCGCGATCTTGGCTCACTGCAACCTATGTCTCTTGACAGTCCACGGGTTAAAGCGATTCTCCTGCGACAGCCTCCCGAATAGCTGCGATTACGGGCGCCCGCCACCAAGCCTGGCTAACTTCTGTGTCTTCAGTAGAAACGGGGTTTCAGTGTTTTGGCCAGGCTGGTCCTGAACTCCTGACCTCAAATGACCCACCTCTGCCTCCCAAAGTGCTGGGATTCCTTCAACCCAATCAAGTTGACACTCAGTATTAACCATCACAGGTGTCTTCAGAATTGTCACTCTTTTCTGCTGTGGCCTCCCTCTCCTGGTTTGCAGACTCATGCTCATCCTGTGGCATGAGGATGGGGAGGTGCTGGCAGGAGAGCTTTCTAGCTCCTGAGTTAAAAGGCAGAGATGGTGTCTCTTTCAAGATTTTGCTGCTGTGTTGAGTTATATTAAAAAGATTGTCTTTTATCTCTGGATTTCACACTCACACTAAGAAGCCATCAAGATAGGCTTCCTATATCAATAGAGGGTGATCCTTACCAACTGTAGTTGGGAGAAGTACAGTAAAGAATGTTAGATTCTTCTGGAAAAAAGTAGTCCTTCCATTATTTGGATTGGGTTTGTGGCTTGTTAAGCCCAGCAGTCTGGTTCAGTCTGCTTTGTGTCTTCCAGCATGTCCCTGTGGTTTTGGTTCACTCAGGGTATTCTCCTTGTATTTGTTATTTTTCTGCTGCTGCGGCAGACTTATTCTTTTCAATAAAATACTGTCATTTTGGTGGGGTTTTGGAAAGAGGACCAGGCCACATCCTGAAAAGAAATTCATCTTAGGATTTCACAACACTAACTCACTTTTTGTTTTGATTAAATTACCCTTTTTGAGGGGTGGGGGCTCAGCTTTGTCCTTTGTAAAATGAAAGATAGTAACTGGGCTGATGGTTACAGACATGGATGCATGTCAGAATCACCTCAGAGAGCTTTTTTAAAACAGATTCCGCCCAGCACTTTGGGAGGCCGAGGTGGGCGGGTCATGAGGTCAAGAGATTGAGACCATCCTGGTCAACATGGTGAAACCCTGTCTCCACTAAAAATACAAAAATTAGCTGGGCGTGGTGGCATGCACCTATAGTCCCAGCTACTCGGGAGGCTGAGGCGGGAGAATCGCTTGAACCCAGGAGGCAGAGGTTGCAGCGAGCCGAGATCCTGCCACTGCACTCCAGCCTGGTGACAGAGTGAGACCCATCTCAAACAACAACAACAACAACAACAAAGCAGATTCTCTGGGTAGGCTTTGAAATGAGCATTTCAAAAATGGTCTTTCAATCAGTGATGCAACCAAAGTCTTTGGGACTTGTAGGCTAAGTATATATTCTTTAGATACCCAGAATAGTTTGATTTGGAATGTATCAATTTAGGGAAATGAAGAAGGGGTGAATTACATTTTGGAAGCTGCTGCTTGCTTCCTTTTTCCATTTAGATTTTAGAAGACAAAGAATGTCTAAAGAGATGCAGATTTAAAGGAAATACAAGTTAATTCTGCATGGGTATGTTTATCTACACGGCATTCTCCAGCTCACTAATCCAGAAGAGTTCTAACACCCTCTGTGATCATGGGTTGTTTTTCTTAAGTATTCCTCCATCAGAGTATCTGAGAACAGATGCTTAGAAACTACTGAGACCGTTGTGGGTCTTACTGGATCTCTGGATCCTAGTTTCTTGATATGTTACATATTCTGGGTTCTAACCTCAACTGGCCTTCATGATTAAAGATGCATTTATATACCGTACGGTGGCCAGGAAGCTTATCCTTTGAAATTGCCCAAACTGGGTATGAAGGCCCTTCCTAAAACCCCATTAAATTCATTTCTAAACTTGATGATTGTCAATTGTGTCAGTTGGTAAATTCTGTCTTGCAGAGAGGTATTTTGTAGTAAATAACATGTTTTTAAAACTAAAATTTGCCTTTTAGGAAGGTGGTAATCATTTCATAATTCTTAGTTTTGTGAAGTGTCTATAAATCATACATCTGATCTTTTAAAATGAAAGGCAATTGAATTTATATAATGATTCAGGCTTTTAAAAGTTAAAAAGGTAGTTATTTTAGGGAATGGATAGTTTGTGATATTTATTTTAAACAAAATAAGCCATTGATCTTATAAACATAGCCATGTAAGTAAAATGTTTTCTTATTTTAAATTAGATTCTGTTTTAACACTTTTTTCAGTTTTGCTTTATATTTGACTTATATTTTTTATATTTTATATTTATATTTGATTGCTTTTTTATTCCTAATTCTTTTATTTTCTGTTCCGTTTTTAAAAGCTGATAACTGTTGTTTGTCAAATCAAAGTTGGATTTAAAAATAAACATTTAATGTTAATAAGCTCTCTGGTAGCGGCACTGCAGTGACAGATGGTTGAGAGTTTGTCCCTAAAGCTATGGCACCAGTCTTCTAACGGACTTAGCCTGTATTCAGCCTGTGTAACCCTGGCAGATTTTTTCTCTGTTTCAGAATGGGGCAACAGAAGAAGTGACTTAAGAGGAAGAAAAGGAGATGGCTAAAGTAGGATAAGAAAGGCATTTCATAAATGTTGTCATTTTTGATTTGAGTAATTCCATAAATTTCCTTTCTAAACTACTATTAATGTGCAATAATTGAAAGCACATTGTATTTGGAATAGAATGTAATTTCTCAACTCTGGATTTACCTCTAACTGATGATACACCTTTGAGCAAATTGCTTTATCTGAATTCTTTGGATTGGATTTTGTGGAAAACAAAAGTCCTTAACTTTTAGCATGAAAGCTTTATTTCTATTTTATACTAATCAGTCCTTAACCTGCATTTGGTTATTTTTAGGAAGAGGAACTACTAAGTTTAAAAAGTGTTATGTTGCGTAAAAGGAGAATTTGAGAACATGTTAGGGACTACTCACCAGAAGTAGTGAAACTGTCTCTTGTTGAAAAATCATCAAGGAATTTTATGTTAGTCTGTTTTATGCTGCTATGATAGAGTACCAGAGACTGGGTAATTTATACAGAACAGACATTTATTTCATAACAGTTCTGGAGACTGGGAAGCCCAAGATGAAAATACCAACATTTAATGTCTGAGGGCCTTCTTGTTGCGTCCTCAGATGGTAGCAGGCAGAAGGGCAGGAGAGCAAGCTAGTCCCATGTGTGAAGCCTCATTCATCAGGGCCTTAATCCCATTAAGGAGGAAGGAGCTCTCTTGGCCTAATCACCTCTTAAAGGTCCTACCTCTTAATATCATCACATTAGAAACACCTGAATTTTGGAAGAACACATACAAATGGTAGCAAATTTAGTAGAGCAATTTCCAACGACATTGAACCTAGGCCAGTTGTCAGTTCTGGATATAATTTTAGATGTTTTTAGGCTCTGAAGCTTTGCATTTACATTCAAACTTCAGAACAAAGATCTTTGTCTCTGCATTGACCAAATAGAAGATATGTGAATTTTATGGTCTTGTTTTAAAAGATATTTTCACAATAGGTGCTTGAGAGGATGTGGAGAAATAGGAACACTTTTACACTGTTGGTGGGATTGTAAACTAGTTCAACCGTTGTGGAAGACAGGGTGGCAATTCCTCAAGGATATAGAACTAGAAATACCATTTGACTCAGCAATCCCATTACGGGGTATATACCCAAAGGATTATAAATCATGTTGCTATAAAGACACGTGCACACATATGTTTATTGCGGCACTATTCACAATAGCAAAGACTTGGAATCAACCCAGATGTCCATCAATGACAGACTGGATTAAGAAAATGTGGCACTTATATACCATGGAATCCTATGCAGCCATAAAAAAGGATGAGTTCGTGTCCTTTGTAGAGATATGGATGCAGCTGGAAACCATCATTCTCAGCAAACTATCACAAGAACAGAAAACCAAACACTGCATGTTCTCACTCATAGGTGGGAATTGAACAATGAGATCACTTGGACACAGGAAGGGGAGCATCACATACCAGGGCCTATTGTGAGGTCGGGGGAGGGAGGAGGGATAGCATTAGGAGATATACTTAATGTAAATGACGAGTTGACGGGTGCAGCACACCGACATGGCACATGTATACATATGTAACAAACCTGCACATTGTGCACATGTACCCTAGAACATAAAGTATAATAAATAAATAAAAATAAAAGATATTTTCTGTTTGGGGTCTTATAATTAATTCAGACTTTCATTTTCTATTTTTGGAAATTATTAATCTAAAATACACTTTTAGAGTGTTTCAGAACTAAAGAAGTAGTGTGGTAGACTTGTTTGTTTGTTTGAGACAAGGTCTCTCTGTCACCCAGGCTGGAGTGCAGTAGCGTGGTTAGGGCTCACTGCAACCTTGAACTCCCAGGTTCAAGCAATCCTCCGGAGTAGCTGGGACTACCGGCAGGTGCCCCACGTCCAGCTAATTTTTAAAAATTTTTTGTAGAGTTTGAGTCTCGTTCTGTTGCCCAGGCTGGTCTTGAACTCCCGGCCTCAAGTGATCCACCACCTTGGCCTCCCAAAGTGCTGGGATTACAGGCATGAGCCACTGTGCCTGGCTGTAGGCTTGTTTTATGAGTCTGGGAGTAAAATACTTCTTAGAATTGTCCAATTAGAATGGGAGTTTGTTTTAATGTTTTTTTGCAGTTTAGCTGAGGTGGAATAAACTGCATGAAAACATTAAACCTTTTCCGTGGGTCAGGCGGCCATTGTACTAAAGATCACGTACCCTTTCATTTTTCCCCTCACAATATAATAAACAAGGGACCGCAACTTTGAAGGAAATCTAGAAAGGTAAGCGACTAGACTTTGGAGATGTCAGATGAGGACAGCTGAAAAGCAGATATTCTAGGCTCCTAAAAGAACGTGGGAACAGGCCCAGAACAACCTTGGACATGGTGTGTTTGGATGTATTGGATGCTTTTCTTTTGAGAAGGAAAGTTGATGTGTTGAAGTCATGGAAAGCAAGATTGGCCAGAAAAGGCAGATGGTTAAAAGTCTTGAATTCGAGACAGGCGTGTGTTTCTATTTGGTGTGATTATTGATAAGAAGACCTTAAGCAGGGAATAGTGTGCTGAGGATATTGCTTTAAAAAGATATGTTGAATTCTGTTTGCGATGTGCTGATTAATACTTAGGTGGAGAAGTTTTGTGGATGGGAACATGACTGAGGTTGAAGGTATAGGAGGAAATACAGACCAAAGGCATTTCTGAGCATTGTGAGGAAAATAAGCGTAGGATGGAAGGTCAGGTCCAAAAGGTACACACGGGGAGAAGGGAGCTCCATGACATATAGAGTCACGCGCAGAGTTTGAGTGAAGATAGTCAGTAACCTGGTCTAGAAATCAGTGAATTAGCCGACTTGGAAAAAAAAAATCGAGATGAATATAAGCTATTCCTTTAGAGATTTTGACATTTGAAGTAGAAAACTAAGGTAATTGAAGCAAATTAGGATTTTAAAAAATCTGCATATATTTGTATATGTGTAAGAACAGATAGTATGGGAGGGAGGGAGCAGAATGATGTGAATAAAGATGTTGTTCTGGGGGGTGTTATTCAAATTCTTTTTAAATTATTATTATTTTTTGAGATAGGGTCCCTGTCACCCAGGCTGGAGTGCAGTGGCATGATCATAGCTTACTGCAGCCTCAAACTCCTGGGCTCAAAGGAGCCTTCTATTTCATCCTCCCGAGCACCTGAAATCAAATTATTTTTCTAACTCATTTTTTGGTTATTAATGTCAATAGATGCTTACTATATAAAACCATAAACTGCAATTAGGGGAAAGCACCAAATGTCTCCAGAGATAACAACTAAAATTAATTGAAAGGAACATTTCAATATAAGTTCTTCTGGTCTTTTTCTGTGCATATTTCAGCATAATTTAAATTCTTTCTTTTGCTTTGTGTATTCCATTTTTCATTTCAAAGTTTTTTGATACAGGAGAAATTATGCTGTGTTGGTATTTCAGTGGCCCCTTAATATCTCATGAAATCGAGTTCACTGTTTTGCTATTTTTGCACATATAGATTTTGTGTATGTTTTTGTGGTTGCAAGGTTGCAATAGGTATCCTTATGCCTAAATTTGTGTTTACATCTTAGACTAGTTTCTTGGAATACAATTCTAGAAGTCAAGTTTCTGGAACAAACTATGAACTGTTAAGGTTCTTGACACCTGCTGCTAAACTGTCTCAATGGTTCCTCTTAAGAGGAGATTTAAAAGATACCTTGGCTGGGCATGGTGGCTCATGCCAGTAATCCCAGCACTTTGGGAGACCGAGGTGGGCAGATCCCTTGAGGTCAGAAGTTTGAGACCAACCTGGCCAACATGGTGAAACCCCATCTGTACTAAAAAGATAAACCAATTAGCTGGGCGTGGAGGTGTACATCTGAAATCCCAGCTACTCAGGAGACAGGCATGAGAATCTCTTGAACTTGGGTGGCAGTTTGCAGTGAGCAGAGATCACCCCACTATACTCCTGCCTGGGTGACAGAGTGAGACTCTATTTTTAAAAAGTGAATTAAAATTAAAGAAGTAAATAAATAAATGATGACTTATTTCATAATACCTATGACTTTATAAAGCTTTGAAATCTGCTTTACCCAGAGCCTAGCTTTTAAATAAAATATAGGATATAAAAGCTGGGAGCCTCTTGAATGGAATGTGGGGGCTTTTTCTCTCTCCCCATAGGATAGATATATTCTGTTTCTTTTCCCCCATTGAGTCAAGAATAATTTAACTTTTGGTGTAAGAAACTGCTGAAGAAAAATAGGTTGAATAAGCTAACATTTTTCTTCTTTTTGCAGGACATAGAAGACTGAGATCACTGTGAGATGAAAGAAGAGCCTATTAGTGGGAAAAAGTTGGAGGATGAAGGAACTGAAAAAGAACATTTGGCAGTAGTAGAGAAAATTAGGAAGACTGAAAGGCAAGACCATTTAAATGTGTAAGTGTGTATAAATAGCTAGAGCCTGGACTTTTTGTTTAAGTAATTATAGTTGATACCAGGCAATTTGTGAACCTGCCAAATTCAGCTGCTCTCCTCCTCCATTCCCACCTTAGTGGTAGATTCAGTCATATGTTTATTGGTTTTGAGACAGGGTCTTGCTCTGTCACCTGGGCTAGAGTGTGGTGGCACAATCATAGTTCACTGTAGCCTTGATGTCCCAGGCTCCAGCAATCCTCCTGCCTCAGCCTCCCAAGTGTCTTGGACTATAGGCATGTGCCACCACACCAGGCTAATTTTTTTGATTTTTAGTAGAGATGAGGTCTCACCATGTTGACCATGCTGGTCTTGAACAACTGAGTTCAAGTGATCCTCCTACCTTGGCCTGCCAAAGTGCTGGGATTACAGGCATGAGCCACCGTGCGTAGCCATGGTCATATGTTTTCTTGCCCAAGGTTATCTTTCTCATCTAAGAATAGCCACTTTTTACCCTGTTCATCTGCTCTTCACATCCTGGAACCACCTTCTGATCCCAGTATATGCCCCGTTCCGGCTTGTTTATGCTGTTTTCTCTGCTTACCTTCCTTCTGTGGCATCTGTATACTCACATTCATTCTCTCCTACAAAACAACTCAAATTATTTCTCCTTCATGAGGCTGACTTTGGTCCATCCTGCTCTCACCAAACCAAGAATAATTCTTCTCTTTTCACCTAACACCTCTTTTATGTGAAGCAGCAGGACATGAAAAGAACACTGAGTTTGGTGACAAACACACCTTTTTGGTTTCACTTTGCTCAACTCTAAAATATGAATAAACAGTACATACCTTTTGGATGACTACTATGAAAAATAAATGAGAATATTGTGTGTATATACATGAAATGCTCGGACAGAGTAGAGAAACGTCAGATGATAGTCTGAACACTTACTACTTCCTGCCTTCTATTAGAGCTGTTTACCAACTCCACAAAATCCAAGGACAAGTTACTTTGTCTTGGGCACAGGTTCTCCAAAACAGGGAATGAATTGTTAGGCAAGTAGATGCCAAGTGTTGAAACCAGAAAGATTACTCGCCATCATTCAGTCTTAGTTATATATTGATTTAATTAGTAATTTTTCATAGACGAAAGACATTTAGTCAATTTCTCATATCTTGATTTTTTATAAAACTAAGTTTGTAGCATTTGAATTAATGTACTTTCCATGTCTTGTGATCAATTCCAGTTTGAGTTATCTTCAAAACAAGTATAAATTATTGAACACTTTTGTATGACCGATACTATGCTAAGTACTTTATACTTTATATATCTTCTGATTTAGTCTTCATAGCCGCTGTATGAAATAGGTGCTCTTCATATTTTAGAGAGGAGAAACTTCTCATATTTTATAGCTAGGAAATGAGCTCATGGTTATATAGCTAGGAAGTAATATATTTGTAAACTTGTTGTTTTTTCTTTTTCAAAGAATAGTGCAGTCTTTAAAACCTTTAGTTTCACATTACTAACAAGTAGTTCCGTTTCTATTTAGTCTTAGGATAAGATACCGATGTGTTTTCATCTTTAGAGAAGTCCCCACACTGAAAAGCGGAAACAAGTAGCATGTAGGCACACGTTTCTTAGTGTCTCAATGTGTGAACTAGACTGTGTAATATTCTTGCTTGTAGTCTTATGAATGGAAGTCTCTTTTAGTTAGTAATGTATCGCCTTGAGTGTCTTCTATTATTTTCAAAAATTGCTGGGGTTTGGAATAGACTCATACTGACTTCTATCCTATCGTGAATCCATGGTGGTCAGAGCATGTTGGTTAGAGTTTTTCAGATTATAAGAAATAGGAAAACAACCAGACTTGTATCTGGTTTTATATTTTCTTGAAACTTCATAATACTTCATTTAATTGGACTTTTTTTTTTTTTTTTTTTTTTTACTTCTTAAAATGTTGAATGGTGATCCTTATTTTATTTTATTTTTTTTGAGATGGCATCTCACAGTGTCACCCAGGCTGGAGTGCAGTGGTGCAATCTCGGCTCACTGCAAGCTCCACCTCCCAGGTTCATGCTATTCTCCTGCCTCATCCTCCCGAGTAGCTGGGACTACAGGCACCCGCCACCACACCTGGCTAATTTTTTGTATTTTTAATAGAGACGGGGTTTCACCATGTTAGCCAGGATGGTCTCGATCTCCTGACCTTGTGATCCACCCATGTCAGCCTCCCAAAGTGCTGGGATTAAAGGTGTGACCCACCACACCCGGCCATGGTGATCCATTTTTATTGCAATCTTTTTCCTTTTTTTTCTTTTGAGATGGCGTCTCACTCTGTGGCCCAGGCCAGAGTGCAGTGGTGCCATCTCAGCTAATTGCTACCTCCACCTCCCAGGTTCAAGTGATTCTCTTGCCTCAGCCTCCCAAGTGGCTGGGACTACAGACACGTGTAACCACGCCCGGCTAACTTTTGTATTTTTTTGGTAGAGATGGGGTTTTATCTTGTTGTCGAGGCTGGTTTCAAACTCCTGGCCTCAAGTGATCCACCCTCCTCGGCCTCCCAAACTGCTGGGATTGCAGGTGTGAGCCACCATGCCTGGCTACTGTAATCTTATAGATCAGGTTGAAATACCTTAAATCTTTAGATTAGTTGGCTCAGTAGACCCTGGTAAACAGAGGCTTTTGTGTTTCATGCTGCAGTGTCTGGGTCAGTGCAAGCTTCAGATAGACTTATGAAAGAGCTCAGGGACATATACAGATCACAGAGTTACATGACAGGGAAGGATCTCTAAATCCCTGCTCTTCTTCTTGTTCTTTTGCTCTTTTCTGTTGTCAGATTATGAATGTCATTTCTCAAAAGTGGATCAAAATGGAAATGTTTACTAGCTTAATTTTGTGAAATTCAAAGGCAACCAAGTTCCAAAAGATGTAGGGGGTAAGATAGGATGAGTTTACTTGTTTTTTGTATTTAGAGAAATTGTTTTTATAGGTCCGTCAGAAACTTTTTGTCATTTTCCTGATAGAGTGAACTCTTACATATTTTTTATCTTCTAGCAAAAAGCTCAAGCTTGAGCAATATTGCTTGGAAAGTAAATAAGAGTAATACATTTCATTATACAGAGAATGATTGCCAAGTTGATTTTTATGACTTTTCCCCCAGTTTTGAAAGCAACATAATCAACTCTTATTGTAGAGATAGTTATGTTATTACTTTTAAAATGTATGGGTGTAGTACACCTGTAGTCCCAGCTACTGGGGGTGGTGGGAGGCTAAGACAGGAAGAGGTTTTGAGCTTTGAGAGGTCAAGGCTGCAATGCGCTGTGATTGCACCATTATATTCCAGCCTGGGTGACAAAGCAAGACATCCTGTCTCTTAAAAAAATAAAAATAAAAATAAAAAAATAAAAAAAAACAGGCCGGGGGAGTGGGGAGTGGAAGTCATATTGGACATGTATATATATGACAGTTGTAGAAAAATACCGTTTTTTTAGTGATTTAACTTTTCATAGTTCCATCCATGGCAAATTGTTCTCCTTGAACCCCTTGGCTAATAATACAAATTTAGGAAGGCATATTAAACTTCTTTTGAATTTTTGAGAAAATTATATACATGTGACTGTTTTCCTTTAGAATGACTGCAAACTCTGAACCTCCTTATTAGATTAGATTTAGGCTATTATGATCTCTTTTGGACATTTATTCTGAAGGAGCTGGAAGCTATAGTGACCTTTATTTTTCCTGGGGATATAGAGCAGCTTAAGATCTTCTCCTTCTGGAACTTACCCTAGGTGCTCTATTTTAGCTTTCAGATTGGTTCATTTTTGAGTTAGTTGAAAAAAAATTACCTTTTTGTTTGAACTGTTTTTTGTTTTGTGGTTCTTAGGGTTGACCCTGATAATCCTTTGCACAGTGATCTTCAGATCTTAAAAGAAAAAGAAGGCTTGGGAGATATTTTGCTGAACTTATCTTTTAAGGTAAGAAAATTGTTACAGGACTCTCTGTTTTTTGAATGGGGGTGTATATTTGTACAAGTGTTTTGGAAAACAATTTGGTAAAGTGGAAGATACTCATACACTATGGTTCAGGAATCTTGTGGATATTCACTGCACAAGAAAGGAGTACGTAGGCATGAGGAGATCCAAGAAAATGAAGAACTGTGGTATTCATAAAAAGGCTTACAGCTAAGTGGGACCAGCTGGGCGAACCTTAAACACTATGTTAAGCAAAAGAAACCAGACCCCCAAAACCTATTTTGTACAATTTCCCTTATATAGAGCTCAAAAATAGGCAAAACTAAGGTTGGTTAGGACATTCATTCTTAGTGGTGGCAGTGTCACCTGCAGTGGAGTGAAAATTGGTCTTTAGAGTAAAAGAAAACGTTACCTATTATAATGGTCTGCTGCCCTCCAAAGGGTCATATAACATAAACCGACATACAATATATCTGTGGTGTTGAAATTCCACCACAGGGGAATGGGGGTAGAATTAGGAAGAAAACTTCTAAAAAGGCTTCTTAGGGTTAAAAAAATGAAAAGAAAACACAGAAACACTTATTTCTGGATCCATACTTGGGCAGTAAAACTATCAAGAACAAAGAGGTGATTCCATCGAGGTTAGGGTAAGGAGGCCATCCAGGTGAGAGGTAGGGAGGTGTGACCTGAAAGGGACATCTGTGAGCTTCTTGGATACTGGCTGGAATATATTTCTGGAGCAGGTTGGTTGTTACGTGGGCAAATAATTTACGATAACATGTTAAGGTATACCTTAAGGTATATTTTATGTACTTTTCTGAATGTATGTGTTATATTTAATAAGGCATTTTTAAGATACTAAAAATCAACGTTACAAAGGAATAACAATGGAATTTAGAAGAAATGTTAATGATCTGATAGGGAATCTAGATAGGATGTAATGGTTTAAAATCTATGGCTATATTGAGGTATTTTGATGAAAAAAACAGACATAAAACAATACTTTATTGTTCTTACTCTGAGGATAATAGTAGTTTTATAAAACCTTTGTACTTCCCTTTTTGTGTGTATATTTTTTCTTGGGATTATATCTTATGATTGAACTTTCTTGAAATGACCCTAATGTCAGTATTTTCTCTCACTTTTGTTATCATAGAAACTGTTGTGGTTGTCAACTGGTTGTCTTCCTAAAGTATGAATCCAGTATATATTGACTGAAGTTGCTAATGGCTACTTCTTTACGGATTCATATGGGGGAGTGAATGAAGCATGCAGGCCTAAAACAAAAAACAAAACACAAAAAAACCAGGAAGCTATCTTCCTTTTTTAAAACATTAAATCATACGTCCATATGCCCAACACCAAACTGAAGAAATAGAACCTTTGGTTGGGCGTGGTGGCTTATGCCTGTAATCCTAGCACTTTGGGAGGCCAAGGCAGACAGATCACTTGAGGTCAGGAGATCGAGAGCAGCCTGGCCAACATGGTGAAACCCCATCTCTACTTAAAATACAAAAAAAAATTAGCCAGGCATGGTGATGGGTGCCTGTAATGTAAGCCCTGCTTCGTGGGAGTCTGAGGTGGGAAAATCAGTTGAACCCAGGATGCAGAGGTTACAGTGGGCCGAGGTTGCACCATTACACCCCAGCCTTGGTGACAAGAGAAACTCCATCTCAAAAAAAAAAAAAAAATATATATATATATATGTGTGTGTGTGTGTGTGTGTGTGTGTATGAAATAGATCTTTATCAGTACCTGTAGCACCCTGTGTGCCCCTCCCTTGTCACACCCTCTTTGGGAGGTATCTTGAAGGGAATATGAAATATTGACCAGGAAACTGGAGGATTGATGATTGCAGGTGGTGTTTTCATTATTTTGTCCTGCTCTAGCTAGGACTTCAGGGAGAGGACGATCTGGGAGGTAAATGGCTGAAATTCTATTGGATTTGTGTTTGTGGCCCATGGCTCCTGATACCAGAAAGAAATGCCTTTTTCTGGGGTTGGAGTATTTCTTAAGAGTCCTGGGAAGAATGTGATTGCCTTGAGCTAACTGACCTTCTGAAGAGGACCTTAAACTGAATTGCCAAGTTATTAGTATCGGGATTCACAGACTTTGGAGAATAGCAGGTATGACTCAGAAAGATGTACAGGAAGGAGCCAGAACAATATATGTTTATAGTCTCTGATGTCCACAGTGACAACTTGAGCATCATGAATACTAAGCAAAATGGAACTGGAGATAAACTATAACACAAAGATGGCAGTGAGGGCAGGAGGGAATGTGACCTGGACAGCAACTTGGTAAATCCAACTTGCTGTGTTTTTAAGGAAGTTGTCTTCTGATGTTACAGGCAACATCAGAATTACTGAATTGAATTTTGAGGTAGTACTTTAAGAAGGGTCTATTTAGATAAGTTTAGGTTTATTTAGAGAATAGCAGCCAGGATTGGGAAGAAATTCATTCTATTCCACGTCCTAGGATAGCTGGTGAAATTGTGGATTTGGAGAGGAAAACATGGGGGTTCATGATAGCTTGTCTTCAACTATTTGAAAGAGTATGTATATGGAAGCATTAGTTTTTATTTGTTTTTGGTGAAGACAGGGCATAAAACAAGAACTAGTAAGTCAGATTACAAAGAGGTGATTTTCAACTCAATATAAGGAAGTGACTTGTAACTATTTAGACTCATCTAGTGATGTAGTCTTTGAAAAAGAGAATGTTCTTCATCCTTAAGATTAACTTAGAAGGCTGAGATGTTAAATGGGAAGTCAGATAACTTCATGAGATTGTTGTAGAGCCTGAGAGTCTGGTTCAGAGTTAATATATACTAAGGTAACTCAAACTTCGTTTAAACAGTCACCCTCAACTTTTGTTTTCCCTGTAAGATTTGGATTCCTGAGGTCCAGGATACAGTTTATGGAATAGAGTCCCCAGGTTTTGATGTAGAAGAGTTATTCTGAACTGTTTAAAATAAATTCAATCACCCATAATCAATTAAGGGGTTTTATAGTCACTCTTTAGGGATTCACATATTTAAAGATCTAAATAATAGGAGGTTAAATGAAGTTGTACTTTACCAAGCTTTACATCAACCTGTATACTTTTCATTATGTCTGTTAAATTATAGATAAAAGGTGAGCTACTTTATTTGAAAGTAGACTATAGTAGCGATCATTAAGTTGGTATCTTGTGTCATTAAGTTGGTATGTTGTGGATAATCTTACATTTCTATTGTAAGTTAGAAAAAGATTTCCTCTTCCATTTTCTGTCTCATCTTCCTCTCTTCATATACTTTTATCAAGTCTGATGATGTTTGTCTTTTAATTAGGCCAATTAGTTATTGCTGATACTTGGATTCGAGTCTACCATCTTATCGATGAGCCATTCCTATTAGTTTTTCTTGCTTTGTGCTCCATGTTGTCTTTCTTTTAGACTTTTTGATGACTCTGGTTTTCTACCTCTGTCAGCATAGTTCTTATTCTTCTTCATTACCCTATAGTTACAATATGTCCTTGATGTGTGAAAGTCTAACATAAACTTGTAGATTCATATTTTTTTTCCTTTTCCTTGTCAATACAAGGACCTTAGCACACTGAGTTCATGTCCTTCCTCCCAAATATGTGCTACTGTTTTCATACATTTCAAGTCTATACTATCTAAAACCCTACACATAATTATATAATTAGTCAATATTCACTTAGATCTACACGCATATTTGCTCTTTTTCATGCTCTGTAGTCTCCACATTTTCATCGAGGATCCTCTTTCTCCTCTGAAACTATCCTTTAATACTTCCTTTAGTGTGAGTCTGCAGATAGAAAAATTCCTTTATTTTTTATTATTGAAGAGTGTTTTCATTAAGTGTAAGTTTCCAGGTTGGCAGTTTCCTTTATCAGCACCTTGAAAATATCATTCTCTTATGCTAGCTTCCGTTGTTTCTCTTGAAGTGTTTATGGTGGTTAAATCTTGTGAAGTCATTGATCAGTTTTGGAAGATTCTCCACAACCGTATCTTCAGCTATTGCTTCTGTCCCATTCTTTTTTTTCTTCCAGGGCTCTACGTATGTTATAAACTTTTCAATATGTTACCTTTTGTTTTCTCTATTTTCTACCTTTTTGTCTTTCTGACCTTTTTCCAGTTTATTGAATCTCTCTTCTGCTAGGTTACTGCTGTGGTTAAACTTATCCATTAAGTTATTAATTTCGGTTGTGATAGTTCTAAATTGCAGAATTTCATAGGGTTCATTTTTATAATTTGCATTTCTCTGCCAGGTTTTCAGTCTTGTCCTGTCTTTCCTTGATCATGTTCAGCAGAGTTATTTTAAAGTGTGTCTGCAAAGTCTGTTATCTCAATTCCTTGTGGTTTTGTGTCTGTTGTTTACTTCTCTTGTTTTCTATTGTGTCATCTTTCAGTCTCATGTGGCTTTTTATTTTTAGTGATAGACATTATATATGAAAAATTGTAGAACTAATTTGAAGCCTTGGATGATAGTCTTCTCCAGAGAGGATTTACATTTGCCCCTGCCAGGGGCTTGGAAATTAGCAACCCGGGATTGTCTCATCCAATCAGGGATTGAGATGATTAAAGCTGGCCATCATTCTCTGTTAGGGCAATTTGCAGTTGGTTCTTCAGGATCCCAACCTAAGGAGCGGGAGACTTAGCAGGGCCCCTCCTTGGTGGACGCTGAGCTCCAGTGTTTACCTCCCTGTGAGCTCTGTGAGGCTGTGTGTTCTAGCTCAACTTTTTAACCTCTTCCTTGTCTCTTCTGTCATTGGAAGAAAACCCAAGGGGGAAAAAGAAGACCTTGTTCTCTGGTGTTCCCTTTTCTCAGCCCTGTAATCATTATGTTTTGTCCACCTCTCTAGTTCTTAGTCAGAAGATTGATCTAAATTATCTAGTCTATCCTTATTGGAATGGTTCCTTTATATAGTTCTATTGAAGTGGAACCCCTTCATGTGTTTCATAAGTTTACCATAACACTGTTCTGTTTGGGCCTGATTTTAACTTCATTTTTATTTGCTTTGGTTTTCATTTCATTTGGTTTTTGGTACTAAGTTTACCTTTATGACTCTCACCCTTTATCTGATAATAAATGTACATATTCTTTTATAGATTCTTTTAAAATCTTCTAAATAGTATAACATTAAGGATGTTCTTAAAATTAATTAAACTTACTTATTTGCTTTTTAGGATAACTTTCCAGTTGATCCTCCATTGTTTGAGTGGTGTTACCTGTTCTCTCAGGAGGGTAAGTGTAAGTGATTATTTTTATTTATTTATTTATTTTTATTTTTTTATAGAGATGAGGTCTCACTATGTTGCCCTGGCTGTTCTTGAACTGCTGGGCTCAAGCAATCCTCCCACCTTGCCCTCCCAAAGTGCTGGGATGACAGGCGTGAGCTGCTGTGCCTGGTTTACTTATTATTATTTTTTAACATAGTGTACACCAGAATTCATGTGGAGAGCTAGTCCCAGGGTTTCTGATTCAGTAGGTCTGTGGTGGGACCTGACCATTTACATTTTTTAGAAGTTACCAGGTGAAGTTGATGCTATTGATCTGGGGCCCACATCTGGAACCATTATAAAGCATTATGTTGCTGATAGGTAGAGTTTTTAGTGACTCATATATATATATACACACACACACACACACATATACATACACACACACACACGTATATATAAACACATACTTTTTTTTGTCATAAAAACCGAGTGTTTTTCAAATGTAAATTGTGATTGGGGATTTAGAGAATGTTATGATTACAGAGTGGTCCCCACATGCCTGTGATCCTAATTATACCTCTAGGAATCATTATGGGAAATCTCATAGATGTAAGGAGCTGGCTAATTACTTCTAGAGGTGATAATTGCAGTTTAGTAGAATCCAATGGTAATTGTCTTGCAGTTTTACTGAAGTTTGTATTGCTTATTTTTTGTGGTTGGAAGTCTTACAGAAGTGGGGAAAAGATCGCAGTTTGCTAGGTTAGTTGTGAATTGTTCTGTAGACCCTCAGAGTATGAGCAATTTAAAGTAACTTGAGGATTTTGAAACACTCAGTTGACTAATTCTATTATGTGACATAATCTACATTATGGTGATTAAAATCTAAATATATCCAGCCCTTACTTTTTGATGATTTCTATGGTTGAGATAGTAATAGTTGCATTTATGGTAAAAATATGAGTGACTATTTCAGACTTCAGAACTTTCTCCAGAAGAGCTTTGTTCCCACAGTTATTTTTAGTTGTATTTGCTTTACATGCTTATATATGTGTTTTGGGGGCTAACATCAAGAATCATTTCTGTGTAATCAGAATATGTATTAACTGTGGTGTTGATACTACAGAATAGTTATCTGGACGTTATATCCATCTGTAAAAGCTCAGAGAGACAAAAAGTGTTTTTTCCTTTTTTTAAACCCTTAGTATTACATATGGATGTGCTGAGTTCATTTTGAGTTCTACCACACAGTAAAGTAATATTGTTTTATTCATTCATTCATTCATTCATTCATTCATTGAGGCAGAGTCTTGCTGTGTTGCCCAGGCTGAAGTGAGTGGTACAATCACAGGTCACTGGAACCTCTGCCTCCCAGGCCCAAGCCATCCTCCCACCTCCTCCTCCTGAGTAGCTGGGACCACAGGCATATGCCACCATGCCCAGCTAATTTTTGTATTTTTGATAGAGACAGGGTTTTACCATGTTGCCCATGTTGGTCTCGAATTCCTGGGCTAAAGCGATCCATCCCGCTCAGACTCACAATGTATTAGGATTATGGGTCTCAGCAACTTTACCCGACCCAATATTGTTTGTTAAAATTTTTTTATTTATTTACTTCTCTTTTGCTTTTCTGTTTTTCTTTTAATTTTTAAATTTCTATTTTTCTCAATATTGTTTTTAAAGAGTTCACTTACCTGACACCTGCAGCCTAATCTTTGCCATATCTCCCAAAATGTTCTGTGAGTGCCAATATAGTGGTATGTTAATGTATATTTGTTTTGTGGGGATTTCAAGGTTTGGGGGAAGCCAGGTTCAAAATGTCTTTTACCAAAGGACTTCTTGGAACCTTAATGCTATTTTCTATTTTTCCCAAATTTGTTTAATAATGTTCCTGACAGCATCTCAGAGGATGGTGTCCTCTGGCTTACTCTCTGGGAAATGCTGCTCTGTTTGAAATCCAGAGTTCTGAGTGATTCCCATGTGTTTTCTTCCGCAGAGGAGAAAATGCTGAAGTGACCTCTTAGTGGGCAGATGTTGCAGGTCTCCTTTTGACAGGCTGTTACAAAGTTGATCACAAATATACTATTACGGTGAGTCGCAGTCCCAGGTTGGGTGTGAAGCAGAGTTGTTTAGAATTGTGTACTGTTTTATTTTGTTACCTTTAGAGCTTCTCTAGACTGTTTTGGTTTAGGCAGTAAAATTGCTATAAAAAGTACTTCTCTTGACGTAAAACCTCATGGTCAGTTTTGGAAGTTGAATGTTGGGTAACCCAACCAAATACTTACGTATACAAAATAAACACAAGGCTGAAAAATACTAAACGTTTAACCTTTGTGTCTCTTGCTCACCACACCAGCCTTTTACTTGTTACCAGGCCATAGTTCTTTTGTTTTTCATAGGTGAATGTCAAAATGTCTTTTTAATGAAGCCCTTACTGACTGGGGAGAAAAGACATAAGTATTGTGCTTTAGTTTATGTGGTGGTTTATAAAATTGTGTATGTTGACTCAGTATTCCCATAAGCATGGGAAAAGGAAGACAGGTTATTTTTTGTTCAGAATCTTATTTGAGAGAAAAAAAAGATCAAGGAAAATATTTGGACAAAAATCTGTAAATTCAGGATAAATGTATGAAAACATTTAAAAATGTGATTATAAAATGGATCAGCATAGCTTTTCAACTTTTTGTTGTAAGAATCCCAAGAATGTAAGTTTGCGATCTTAGTATACCACCTAGAAGCGAGACAAATGCATGAAGTTATGAATCATGCCATTTTTAGTTTTAAAATCTGTTCCATGGTTTCTTCATTGATTGTGTTTTGCCACAGTGTGTTATGGTCCTTATTATTTGGATGAATAATTTGAATAATAAGTCAGCTTGTGACCTAGCCAAATAAATCTTCTGATTCCTAGTAAAGTGTTTTTCATGATACCAAATGCCAGCTATATAAGAGGAGATTAAAAGTACTAAGTACTCTGAGTACTCCATTGATTATCAAATGCTAACCATGGGCCAGGCACGGTGGTTCACACCTGTAATCCCAGCACTTTGGGTCAGGAGTTCAAGACCAGCCTGGCCAAGATGGTAAAACCCCATCTCCACCAAAAATACAAAAAATTAGCCAGATGTGGTGGTGCGTACCTGTAATCCCAGCTACTCGGGAGGCTGGGACAGGAGAATTGCTTGAACTCGGGAGGCAGAGGTTGCAGCGAGTCGAGATTGCGCCACTGCACTCCGGCCTGGGTGACAAAGATAAACTCCATCTAAAAAGAAAGAAAAAGAAAAGCTAAGCATGGACTTAATTTGTCTGAGGTTTAAAGCTGCAAAGGGTTGTTCTTCATGAAGTAGGTGGGATCCCAGCTGGGCAGTGAAATTTGAGTGGGGTTTGGTCAGCTGGTGGAGGCTGAAGGAAAATTATTTACGTAGGTGAAAGGTAAACACAATCAGGTATCTAGGAAAGAGAATGAGGGATTCAGAGTGTACGAGACCAGTTTGAGCCATAACACAAGGAGGGTAGGATTCATGTAGAAGATTTGTAGGAAATAGTGCTGACGTAATATCTTGTGCTCAAACAGTTCTGTGGATTGGTGACATATCTTTCTTTTTTCTGGTAATAAACTAGTACCCCTGGATATTTATCTTTCTATGTATCTGGTTGAGAAACAAGGGAGTAGCAGTAAATATACCATTTTGGAATAAATCTGGTGACAGCAGAAGA
This sequence comes from Macaca nemestrina, assembly GCF_043159975.1. Lineage (NCBI taxonomy): Eukaryota > Metazoa > Chordata > Mammalia > Primates > Cercopithecidae > Macaca > Macaca nemestrina. The sequence goes on along the minus strand of NC_092131.1, from coordinate 91,387,711 downwards.
TGATATGAGACACATTGTCCTCACAGAGCCTAGAAAAGTGTGATAGTAGTTGAGGGTCACACTGTTGTCTTAGAGTGAAGTGAGGAGAACCTACAATGGCTTGGTAGTCACAGAAATGGAAAGAGGAATGAAATTTGAAGGCTCATTGGTGGCAGAATCAAAATGGCTTGGTCTTTGTAGTCAACTATTAAGTGAGGAGGAAGAATTATTGGCTGACTTAGGAAGAAGTAAAAAATGTGAAATACCGATAAGACACAAAGCTTGCAATTTTAGTCAGGGTAAAGCTTAAGCATTGTGTGATTCTAGATAGATTATTGAGCAGTATTGTTCCATGTGTTTTATATCCCATGTCTTCTAGCTATGATCCTATTTCTTTATTTCTTGACATAGGCTAACATTTTTTAAACTGACAGCTTTATTGTGATACAGTTTTTATATGATAAGCCTCAGCCTTCAAGTGTACAGTTTAGTGGTTTTTAGTATATTCAGAATTATGCAACCATTACCACTAACTAATTTCAGAACATTTTCATCTCCCCAAAAAGAAATCCCATACCAAAATGTCCCTGTCTGACAGCTTTGAAGAGAGCAGTAGTTCTCCCAGCATGGAGGTTGAGATCTAAGAATGGACAGACTGCTTGCTCAAGTGGGTCCTTGATCCCTGAGTAGCCTAACTGGGAGACATCCCCCACTAGGTGCAGACTAACACCTCACACTTCACACGGCTGGGTACACCTCTGAGACGAAGCTTCCAGAGCAAGAATCAGACAGCAACACTTGCTGTTCAGCAATATTCTATCTTCTGCAGCCTCTGCTGCTGATACCCAGGCAAACAGTGTCTGGAGTGGACCTCACACAAACTCCAACAGACCTGCAGCTGAGGGTCCTGATTGTTAGAAGGAAAATTAACAAACAGAAAGGACACCCACACCAAAATCCCATCAGTACGTCACCATCATCAAAGATCAAAGGCAGATAAAACCACAAAGTTGAGAAAAAGGAGTGCAGAAAAACTGGAAATTCAAAAAATCAGAACGCATCTCCCCCTCCAAAGGAATGCAGCTCATCGCCAGCAATGGAACAATGCTGGACCGAGAAGGACTTTGACAAGTTGAGAGAAGAAGGCTTCAGTCGATCAAACTTCTCAGAGCTAAAGGAGGAACTATGTACCCAGCACAAAGAAACTAAAAACCTTGAAAAAAGAATGGAAGAATGGATAACTAGAATAACCAATGCAGAGAAATCCATAAACGAACTGATAGAGATGAAAACCATGACACGAGAACTACGTGACAAATGCACAAGCTTCAGTAACCGACTCGATCAACTGGAAGAAAGAGTATCAGTGATTGAAGATCAAATGAATGAAATGAAGCGAGAAGAGAGGTTTAGAGAAAAAAAAGTAAAAAGAAATGAATAAAGCCTCCAAGAAAGATGGGATTATATGAAAAGACTAAATCTATGTCTGATTGGTGTGCCTGAAAGTGATGGGGAGAATGGAACCAAGTTGGAAAACACTCTGCAGGATATCATCCAGGAGAACTTCCCCAACCTAGCAAGGCAGGCCAACATTCAAACTCAGGAAATACAGAGAACACCACAAAGATACTCCTCGAGAAGAGCAACTCCAAGACACATAATTGTCAGATTCACCAAAGTTGAACTGAAGGAAAAAATGTTAAGGGCAACCAGAGAGAAAGGTCGGATTACCCACAAAGGGAAGCCCATCAGACTAACATGAGGTCTCTCGGCAGAAACTCTCCAAGCCAGAAGAGAGTGGGGGCCAATATTCAACATTCTTTATTTATTTATTTATTTATTTATTTATTTATTTATTATTATTATACTTTAAGTTGTAGGGTACATGTGCATAACGTGCAGGTTTGTTACATATGTATACTTGTGCCATGTTGGTGTGTTGCACCCATCAACTCATCATTTACATCAGGTATAACTCCCAATGCAATCCCTCCCCCCTCCCCCCTCCCCATGATAGGCCCCTGTGTGTGATGTTCCCCTTCCTGAGTCCAAGTGATCCCATTGTTCAGTTCCCACCTATGAGTGAGAACATGCGGTGTTTGGTTTTCTGTTCTTGTGATAGTTTGCTAAGAATGATGGTTTCCAGCTGCATCCATGTCCCTACAAAGGACGCAAACTCATCCTTTTTGATGGCTGCATAGTATTCCATGGTGTATATGTGCCACATTTTCTTAATCCAATCTGTCACTGATGGACATTTGGGTTGATTCCAAGTCTTTGCTATTGTGAATAGTGCTGCAATAAACATACGTGTGCATGTGTCTTTATAGCAGCATAATTTATAATCCTTTGGGTATATACCCAGTAATGGGATGGCTGGGTCATATGGTACATCTAGTTCTAGATCCTTGAGGAATCGCCATACTGTTTTCCATAATGGTTGAACTAGTTTACAATCCCACCAACAGTGTAAAAGTGTTCCTATTTCTCCACATCCTCTCCAGCACCTGTTGTTTCCTGACTTTTTAATGATCGCCATTCTAACTGGTGTGAGATGGTATCTCATTGTGGTTTTGATTTGCATTTCTCTGATGGCCAGTGATGATGAGCATTTTTTCATGTGTCTGTTGGCTGTATGAATGTCTTCTTTTGAGAAATGTCTGTTCATATCCTTTGCCCACTTTTTGATGGGGTTGTTTGTTTTTTTCTTGTAAATTTGTTTGAGTTCTTTGTAGGTTCTGGATATTAGCCCTTTGTCAGATGAGTAGATTGCAAAAATGTTCTCCCATTCTGTAGGTTGCGTGTTCACTCTGATGGTAGTGTCTTTTGCTGTGCAGAAGCTCTTTAATTTAATGAGATCCCATTTGTCAATTTTGGCTTTTGCTGCCGTTGCTTTTGGTGTTTTAGACATGAAGTCTTTGCCCATGCCTATGTCCTGAATGGTACTACCTAGGTTTTCCTCTAGGATTTTTATGGTATTAGGTCTAACATTTAAGTCTCTAATCCATCTTGAATTAATTTTCGTATAAGGAGTAAGGAAAGGATCCAGTTTCAGCTTTCTACTTATGGCTAGCCAATTTTCCCAGCACCATTTATTAAATAGGGAATCCTTTCCCCATTTCTTGTTTCTCTCAGGTTTGTCAAAGATCAGATGGCTGTAGATGTGTGGTATTATTTCTGAGGACTCTGTTCTGTTCCATTGGTCTATATCTCTGTTTTGGTACCAGTACCATGCTGTTTTGGTTACTGTAGCCTTGTAGTATAGTTTGAAGTCAGGTAGCGTGATGCCTCCAGCTTTGTTCTTTTGACTTAGGATTGTCTTGGACATGCGGGCTCTTTTTTGGTTCCATATGAACTTTAAAGCAGTTTTTTCCAATTCTGTGAAGAAACTCATTGGTAGCTTGATGGGGATGGCATTGAATCTATAAATTACCTTGGGCAGTATGGCCATTTTCACGATATTGATTCTTCCTATCCATGAGCATGGTATGTTCTTCCATTTGTTTTTGTCCTCTTTTATTTCACTGAGCAGTGGTTTGTAGTTCTCCTTGAAGAGGTCCTTTACATCCCTTGTAAGTTGGATTCCTAGGTATTTGATTCTCTTTGAAGCAATTGTGAATGGAAGTTCATTCCTGATTTGGCTCTCTGTTTGTCTGTTACTGGTGTATAAGAATGCTTGTGGTTTTTGCACATTGATTTTGTAGCCTGAGACTTTGCTGAAGTTGCTTATCAGCTTAAGGAGATTTTGGGCTGAGACAATGGGGTTTTCTAAATATACAATCATGTCATCTGCAAACAGGGACAGTTTGACTTCTTCTTTTCCTAACTGAATACCCTTGATTTCTTTCTCTTGCCTAATTGCCCTAGCCAGAACTTCCAACACTATGTTGAATAGGAGTGGTGAGAGAGGGCATCCCTGTCTTGTGCCAGTTTTCAAAGGGAATTTCTCCAGTTTTTGCCCATTCAGTATGATATTGGCTGTGGGTTTGTCATAAATAGCTCTTATTATTTTGAGGTACGTTCCATCAATACCGAATTTATTGAGCGTTTTTAGCATGAAGGGCTGTTGAATTTTGTCAAAAGCCTTTTCTGCATCTATTGAGATAATCATGTGGTTCTTGTCTTTGGTTCTGTTTATATGCTGGATTATGTTTATTGATTTGCGAATGTTGAACCAGCCTTGCATCCCAGGGATGAAGCCCACTTGATCGTGGTGGATAAGCTTTTTGATGTGTTGCTGAATCCGGTTTGCCAGTATTTTATTGAGGATTTTTGCATCGATGTTCATCAGGGATATTGGTCTAAAATTCTCTTTTTTTGTTGTGTCTCTGCCAGGCTTTGGTATCAGGATGATGTTGGCCTCATAAAATGAGTTAGGGAGGATTCCCTCTTTTTCTATTGATTGGAATAGTTTCAGAAGGAATGGTACCAACTCCTCCTTGTACCTCTGGTAGAATTCAGTTGTGAATCCATCTGGTCCTGGACTTTTTTTGGTTGGTAGGCTATTAATTATTGCCTCAATTTCAGAGCCTGCTATTGGTCTATTCAGGGATTCAACTTCTTCCTGGTTTAGTCTTGGAAGAGTGTAAGTGTCCAGGAAATTATCCATTTCTTCTAGATTTTCCAGTTTATTTGCATAGAGGTGTTTATAGTATTCTCTGATGGTAGTTTGTATTTCTGTGGGGTCGGTGGTGATATCCCCTTTATCATTTTGAATTGCGTCGATTTGATTCTTCTCTCTTTTCTTCTTTATTAGTCTTGCTAGTGGTCTGTCAATTTTGTTGATCTTTTCAAAAAACCAACTCCTGGATTCATTGATTTTTTGGAGAGTTTTTTGTGTCTCTATCTCCTTCAGTTCTGCTCTGATCTTAGTTATTTCTAGCCTTCTGCTAGCTTTCGAATGTGTTTGCTCTTGCTTCTCTAGTTCTTTTAATTGTGATGTTAGAGTGTCAATTTTAGATCTTTCCTGCTTTCTCTTGTGGGCATTTAGTGCTATAAACTTCCCTCTACACACTGCTTTAAATGTGTCCCAGAGATTCTGGTATGTTGTATCTTTGTTCTCATTGGTTTCAAAGAACATCTTTATTTCTGCCTTCATTTCGTTATGTACCCAGTAGTCATTCAGGAGCAGGTTGTTCAATTTCCATGTAGTTGAGCGGTTTTGATTGAGTTTCTTAGTCCTGAGTTCTAGTTTGATTGCACTGTGGTCTGAGAGACAGTTTGTTATAATTTCTGTTCTTGTACATTTGCTGAGGAGTGCTTTACTTCCAATTACGTGGTCGATTTTGGAGTAAGTACGATGTGGTGCTGAGAAGAATGTATATTCTGTTGATTTGGGGTGGAGAGTTCTATAGATGTCTATTAGGTCTGCTTGCTGCAGAGATGAGTTCAATTCCTGGATATCCTTGTTAACTTTCTGTCTCGTTGATCTGTCTAATGTTGACAGTGGAGTGTTGAAGTCTCCCATTATTATTGTATGGGAGTCTAAGTCTCTTTGTAAGTCTCTAAGGACTTGCTTGATGAATCTGGGTGCTCCTGTATTGGGTGCATATATATTTAGGATAGTTAGCTCTTCCTGTTGAATTGATCCCTTTACCATTATGTAATGGCCTTCTTTGTCTCTTTTGATCTTTGATGGTTTAAAGTCTGTTTTATCAGAGACTAGTATTGCAACCCCCGCTTTTTTTTGTTCTCCATTTGCTTGGTAAATCTTCCTCCATCCCTTTATTTTGAGCCTATGTATGTCTCTGCGTGTGAGATGGGTCTCCTGAATACAGCAGACTGATGGGTCTTGACTCTTTATCCAGTTTGCCAGTCTGTGTCTTTTAATTGGAGCATTTAGTCCATTTACATTTAAGGTTAAGATTGTTATGTGTGAACTTGATCCTGCCATTATGATATTAACTGGTTATTTTGCTCGTTAGTTGATGCAGTTTCTTCCTAGCCTTGATGGTCTTTACATTTTGTCATGTTTTTGCAATGGCTGGTACCGGTTGTTCCTTTCCATGTTTAGTGCTTCCTTCAGGGTCTCTTGTAAGGCAGGCCTAGTGGTGACAAAATCTCTAAGCATTTGCTTATCTGTAAAGGATTTTATTTCTCCTTCACTTATGAAACTTAGTTTGGCTGGATATGAAATTCTGGGTTTAAAATTCTTTTCTTTAAGAATGTTGAATATCGGCCCCCACTCTCTTCTGGCTTGGAGAGTTTCTGCCGAGAGATCTGCTGTTAGTCTGATGGGCTTCCCTTTGTGGGTAACCCGACCTTTCTCTCTGGCTGCCCTTAAGATTTTTTCCTTCATTTCAACTTTGGTGAATCTGGCAATTATGTGTCTTGGAGTTGCTCTTCTCGAGGAGTATCTTTGTGGCGTTCTCTGTATTTCCTGGATTTGAATGTTGGCCTGCCCTACTAGGTTGGGGAAGTTCTCCTGGATGATATCCTGAAGAGTGTTTTCCAACTTGGTTCCATTTTCCCCCTCACTTTCAGGCACCCCAATCAGACGTAGATTTGGTCTTTTTACATAATCCCATACTTCTTGCAGGCTTTGTTCATTTCTTTTTCTTCTTTTTTCTTTTGGTTTCTCTTCTCGCTTCATTTCATTCATTTGATCCTCAATCGCAGATACTCTTTCTTCCAGTTGATCGAGTCGGTTACTGAAGCTTGTGCATTTGTCACGTATTTCTTGTGTCATGGTTTTCATCTCTTTCATTTCGTTTATGACCTTCTCTGCATTAATTACTCTAGCCATCAATTCTTCCACTTTTTTTTCAAGATTTTTAGTTTCTTTGCACTGGGTACGTAATTCCTCCTTTAGCTCTGAGAAATTTGATGGACTGAAGCCTTCTTCTCTCATCTCGTCAAAGTCATTCTCCGTCCAGCTTTGATCCGTTGCTGGCGATGAGCTGCGCTCCTTTGCCGGGGGAGATGCGCTCTTATTTTTTGAATTTCCAGCTTTTCTGCTCTGCTTTTTCCCCATCTTTGTGGTTTTATCTGCCTCTGGTCTTTGATGATGGTGATGTACTGATGGGGTTTTGGTGTAGGTGTCCTTCCTGTTTGATAGTTTTCCTTCTAACAGTCAGGACCCTCAGCTGTAGGTCTGTTGGAGATTGCTTGAGGTCCACTCCAGACCCTGTTTGCCTGGGTATCAGCAGCAGAGGCGGCAGAAGATAGAATATTTCTGAACAGCGAGTGTACCTGTCTGATTTTTGCTTTGGAAGCTTCCTCTCAGGGGTGTACTCCACCCTGTGAGGTGTGGGGTGTCAGACTGCCCCTAGTGGGGGATGTCTCCCAGTTAGGCTACTCAGGGGTCAGGGACCCACTTGAGCAGGGAGTCTGTCCCTTCTCAGATCTCAACCTCCGTGTTGGGAGATCCACTGCTCTCTTCAAAGCTGTCAGACAGAGTCGTTTGCGTCTGCGGAGGTTTTGGCTGTTTGTTATTGCCCTGTCCCCAGAGGTGGAGTCTACAGAGACAGGCAGGTTTCCTAGAGCTGCTGTGAGCTCCACCCAGTTGGAGCTTCCCAGCAGCTTTGTTTACCTACTTAAGCCTCAGCAATGGCAGGCGCCCCTCCCCCAGCCTCGCTGCTGCCTTGCCGGTAGATCACAGACTGCTGCGCTAGCAATGAGGGAGGCTCCGTGGGTGTGGGACCCTCCCGGCCAGGTGTGGGGTATGATCTCCTGGTGTGCCTGTTTGCTTAAGCGCAGTATTGGGGTGGGAGTTACCCGATTTTCCAGGTGTTGTGTGTCTCAGTTCCCCTGGCTAGGAAAAGGGATTCCCTTCCCCCTTGCGCTTCCCAGGTGAGGCAATGCCTCGCCCTGCTTCAGCTTTCGCTGGTCGGGCTACAGCAGCTGACCAGCACCGATCGTCCGGCACTCCCCAGTGAGATGAACCCAGTACCTCAGTTGAAAATGCAGAAATCACTGGTCTTCTGTGTCGCTCGCGCTGGGAGTTGGAGACTGGAGCTGTTCCTATTCGGCCATCTTGCTCCGCCCTCTCAACATTCTTAAAGAAAAGAATTTTAAACCCAGAATTTCATATCCAGCCAAACTATGTTTCATAAGTGAAGGAGAAATAAAATCCTTTACAGATAAGCAAATGCTTAGGGATTTTGTCACCACCAGGCCTGCCCTACAAGAGATCCTGGTGGAAGCAGTAAACATGGAAAGGAATAACCGGTACCAGCCATTGCAAAAACATGCCAAAATGTAAAGACCATCGAGGCTAGGAAGAAACTGCATCAACTAACAAGCAAAATAACCAGTTAATATCATAATGATAGGATCAAGTTCACACATAACAATATTAACCTTAAATGTAAATAGACTAAATGGTACAATTAAAAGACACAGACTGGCAAATTGGATAGAGTCAAGACCCATCAATTTGCTGTATTCAGGAGACCGATCTCACATGCAGAGACACACATAGGCTCAAAATAAAGGGATGGAGGAAGATCTACCAAGCAAATGGAAAACAAAAAAAGGCAGGGGTTGCAATCCTAGTCTCTGATAAAACAGACTTTAAACCAACAAAGATCAAAAGAGACAAAGAAGGCCATTACATAATGGTAAAGAGATGAATTCAACAAGAAGAGTGAACTATCCTAAATATATATGCACCCAATACAGCAGCACCCAGATTCATAAAGCAAGTCCTTAGAGACTTACAAAGAGACTTAGACTCCCATACAATAATAATGGGAAACTTTAACACCCCGCTGTCAACATTAGACAGATCAACGAGACAGAGAGTCAACAAGGATATCCAGGAATTGAACTCAACTCTGCACCAAGCACACCTAATAGACATCTACAGAACTCTCCACCCCAAATCAACAGAATATACATGCTTCTCAGCACCACATCACACTTACTTCAAAATTGACCACATAGTTGGAAGTAAAGCACTCCTCAGCAAATGTAAAAGAACAGAGATTATAACAAACTCTCTCAGACCACAGTGCCATCAAACTACAACTCAGGACTAAGAAACTCAATCAAAACCACTCAACTACATGGAGACTGAACAACCTGCTCCCAAGTAACTACTGGGTACATAACGAAATGAAGGCAGAAATAAAGATTTTCTTTGAAACCAATGAGAACAAAGATACAACATACCAGAATCTCTGGGACACATTTACAGCAGTGTGTAGAGGGAAATTTATAGCACTAAATGCCCACAAGAGAAAGCACAAAAGTTCTAAAATTGGCACCCTAACATCACAATTCAACGAACTAGAGAAGCAAGAGCAAACACATTCAAAAGGTAGTAGACGGCAAGAAATAACTAAGGTCAGAGCAGAACTGAAGGAGATAGAGACACCAAAAAACCCTTCAAAAAATCAATGAATCCAGGAGCTGGTTTGTTGAAAAGATCAACAAAATTGATAGACCACTAGTAAGACTAATAAAAAAGAAAAGAGAGAAGAATCAAATAGATGCAATAAAAAATGATAAAGGGGATATCACCCCCGACCCCGCAGAAATACAAACTACCATCAGAGAATACTATAAACACCTCTATGCAAATAAACTAGAAAACCTAGAAGAAATGGATAAATTCCTGGACATACACTCTTCCAAGACTAAACCAGGAAGAAGTTGAATAGACCAATAGTAGGCTCTGAAATTGAGGCACAAATTAATAGCCTACCAACCAAAAAAAGTCCAGGACCAGACGGATTCACAGCCAAGTTCTACCAGAGGTACAAGGAGGAGCTGGTACCATTCCTTCTGAAACTATTCCAATCAATAGAAAAAGAGAGAATCCTCCCTAACTCATTTTATGAGACCAACATCATCCTGATACCGAAGCCTGGTAGAGACACAACAAAAAAAGAGAATTTTAGACCAATATCCCTGCTGAACATCGATGCAAAAATCCTCAATAAAATACTGGCACACCGAATCCAGCAGCACATCAAAAAGCTTATCCACCATGATCAAATGGGCTTCATCCCTGGGATGCAAGGCTGGTTCAACATATGCAAATCAATAACCGTAATCCAGCATATAAACAGAACCAAAGACAAAAACCACATGATTATCTCCATAGATGCAGAAAAGGCCTTTGACAAAATTCAACAGCCCTTCGTGCTAAAAACGCTCAATAAATTCGGTATTGATGGAACGTATCTCAAAATAATAAGAGCTATTTATGACAAACCCACAGCCAATATCATACTGAATGGGCAAAAACTGGAAGCTTTCCCTTTGAAAACTGGCACAAGACAGGGATGCCCTCTCTCACCACTCCTATTCAACATAGTGTTGGAAGTTCTGGCTAGGGCAGTCAGGCAAGAGAAATAAATAAAGGGTAATCAATTAGGAAAAGAGTAAGCCAAATTGTCCCTGTTTGCAGATGACATGATTGTATATTTAGAAAACCCCATCATCTCAGCCCAAAATCTCCTTAAACTGATAAGCAACTTCAGCAAAGTCTCAGGATACAAAATCAAGGTGCAAAAATCACAAGCATTCTTATACACCAATAACAGACAAACAGAGATAAATCATGAACAAACTCCCATTCACCATTGCTTCAAAGAGAATCAAATACCTAGGAATCCAACTTACAAGGGATGTGAAGGACCTCTTCAAGGAGAACTACAAACCACTGCCCAGTGAAATAAAAGAGGACACAAACAAATGGAATAACATACCATGCTCATGGATAGGAAGAATCAATATCGTGAAAATAGCCATACTGCCCAAGGAAATTTATAGATTCAGTGCCATCCCCATTAATTTACCAATGAGTTTCTTCACAGAATTGGAAAAAACTGCTTTAAAGTTCATATGGAACCAAAAAAGAGCCTGCATTGCCAAGACAATCCTAAACCAAAAGAACAAAGCTGGAGGCATCACGCTACTTGACTTCAAACTATACTACAAGGCTACAGTAACCAAAACAGCATGGTACTGGTACCAAAACAGAGATATAGACCAATGGGACAGAACAGAGCCCTCAGATATAATACCACACATCTACATCCATCTGATTTTTGACAAACCTGACAAAAACAAGAAATGGGGAAAAGATTCCCTGTTTAATAAATGGTGCTGGGAAAATTGGCTAGCCTTAAGTAGAAAGCTGAAACTGGATCCTTTCCTTACTCCTTATACGAAAATTAATTCAAGATGGATTAGAGACTTAAATGTTAGACTTAAAACCATAAAAACGCTAGAAGAAAACCTAGGTAATACCATTCAGGACATAGGCATGGGCAAGGACTTCATGTCTAAAACACCAAAAGCAATGGCAACAAAAGCCAAAATTGACAAATGGGATCTAATTAAACTAAAGAGCTTCTGCACAGCAAAAGAAACTACCATCAGAGTGAACAGGCAACCTACAGAATGGGAGAACATTTTTGCAATCTACTTATCTGACAAAGGGCTAATATCTAGAACCTACAAAGAACTCAAACAAATTTACAAGAAAAAAACAAACAACCCCATCAAAAAGTGGGCAAAGGATATGAACAGACATTTCTCAAAAGAAGACATTTATACAGCCAACAGACACATGAAAAATGCTCATCATCACTCACCATCAGAGAAATGCAAATCAAAACCACAATGAGATACCATCTCACATCAGTTAGAATGGCAATCATTAAAAAGTCAGGAAACAACAGGTGCTGGAGAGGATGTGGAGAAATAGAAACACTTTTACACTGTTGGTGGGACTGTAAACTAGTTCAACCATTGTGGAAGACAGTGTGGCGATTCTGCAAGTGTCTAGAACTAGAAATACCATTTGACCTAGCCATCCCATTACTGGGTATATACCCAAAGGATTATAAATCATGCTGCTATAAAGACACATGCACATGTATGTTTATTGCTGCAACAATAGCAAAGACTTGAAATCAACCCAAATGTCCATCAATGAGAGACTGGATTAAGAAAATGTGGCACATATACACCATGGAATACTATGCAGCCATAAAAAAGGATGAGTTCTTGTCTTTTGTAGGGACATGGATACAGCTGGAAACCATCATTCTTAGCAAACTATCGCAAGAACAGAAAACCAAACACCGCATGTTCTCACTCATAGGTGGGAATTGGACAATGAGTTCATTTGGACACGGGAAGGGAAACATCACACACCGGGGCCTATTGTGGGGAGGGGGAAGTGGGGAGGGATAGCATTAGGAGATATACCTAATGTAAATGACGAGTTAATGGATGCAGCACACCAACATGGCACATGCATACATATGTAACAAACCTGCACGTTGTGCACATGTACCCTAGAACTTAAAGTATAATAATAATAAAAATAAATGAAAAAAAGCAAAAAAAGGAGAAACCCCGTATCCATTAGCAGTCACTCCCTATACTTGTCTCCCCCACTGTTGATCCTGACAACCTCTGATCTAGTTTCTGTCTCTGTAGATTTGCTTATTCTGGACGTTTCCTATAAATAGAATCATCCAAAATGTGACATTTTGTGACTGGCTTTTTAGATTTCAACAAATCTTTGCATAGTTATTATGTGGTTGTACAAATGTACTTTCTTTTGACCTGAAAATGCAAAAACTTCATTTCTTCCCACTTTCTGAGACTCTGCAACCTTAACGGAAGAGTGGGGTACTTTAAAGGAAAGGTGGTGGTGGTTGGGTAATGAGTAACAATGTCTACTGTATACTTCCTTTTCCTAAAACAAGTCCCTGTCTACCGTCAGCATTTCCAAAATTTGAAGATCAAGTGTGGTGTTAACTCATTAACTAATGACTAGACTTTGAGCAGTTGTGGAAGCAAAATTTCAGTGAGTGCCTGGATGTTCTGTTAAATCAGTGAGTGCATATTCTATACAATACTCTGTTAGCCCAGTGGCAGATTTAAGGAATGAGAGATAGATTTCTATGTTTCAGAAATCAAATACACAAAGAATAAAAATTTTTAATCCCATGATTCTTCACCCAAGTTTAATTTTTTGGAGAATTTATCTTTTAGATTTTCTTTCCTTCCATTAAACTTTTACTTTGAAAGGTCCCAGGGTTTGAGCAAAACAAGTGGGAAAGACACTTGCTTGGATTCTCCAGGATAAGGGAGTGAAGAGGACTTCTTTCCCTCATTTTATTATTGAATAAAGTCACGATAACAATTATTAAGGTGAATGGTCTACAGTAGAAGTTTTTAGATGCCTTCTCTGCAAAATAATTTGGTTTAGTTAACACAAGTGTGCCTTTGGTTAGCTGGAATGGAAGATGTGCAGGCTAGAGTGGTCTTGGCAAGTCTTCTGGGGGGAAATACAACCTTTGGAAGGGTAGGAAGCCGAAGGAATCTCAGGCAAGGGAAAGGCATGGGCAGAGCCCCAGAGGAAAGAACAGATTGTGTTGGACTTTGTGTCCACATAGACCTAATGAGTGGACTTAGCTTTTGTGTTTTCAAAATTACCACAGTTTGTGTGATAAAACTGTCATTCCCTTGATTTTATTTTAGGCATGCTATCTGTGTATTTTGAAATTCAAAATAACATTAAAGGAGAAATGAAGTTATTTTGTTTGAGAAAGAGTTAAAAGGTTGAAACATCTTGCTCTAAATCATTTTCTAATGGGAGATTTGGTACATCCCCAAAAGATGTCTTTGGTTCAGAAAATAGTCTTCAGACCTGGAAAGGACTTGAGGAGTCCCAGAGAGGAGCTGCATGGTCTGAACCATTTGATTCTCACAACAGAATGGATGAAAACAATTTGAACCATGAAACCATGCAGATGTTCATATTTTGGATAGGGGAAGGTCAGTGCCATTGTCAGAGGAACAACTCTTGGCCATCACAGGATGGGAGAGAAAGTTTCAGTTGTAAAGAATACTAAAATGCCATTTAAGGAAACGGGTTCTTCTGCCCCTATTCTTTGGAATATTTAGGGCTAAGTTCTTAGTTTTCAACATCTTAAAAATTTGTATTTGTTCTAAGAGTCATTTCAAACAATTGACTAGAATTTCAGAGCAATTACATGAGAGTAATACCATTAGAATTTTTAAATTACCCATAATCCTATATCCCTAACAAGTATGTTCATGTTTGTGAGTTCTCTTCTTATCTTTACTGTGTGTATACTTCCTTAGTAATGGCACGTAGAAATTGTTTAAGCAAGGATAATTCTTGAGATAAATTTGTATGTTTCCTTTCTTCTTTTTAAGGTATGTATTGGGTGGAGGAGTGTTATGTATGGAACGCTGCACAAAACAGGTGATTATTTTCTTATAATACTCAATTTTCACCCTCAATAGAGTGTTTTGATTATGTAAGTTAGATTGTAAGTAGAAGGTTCTCTTAAAGAAATTTTAGTGTTTTTTTTTTCATAGCTCCTACTTTCAAGAATGAAAAAAGTAAACCAGTAAAATGACATTTTGCTTGGTGCTGGGTCTATGCTAGGATAGACATTAAGAGTGACCTTTATTTAAGGTTCTAATTTGCTTATGTTGGGCACTGCCAACATTGGTTTGTTGTTTTTTGTGAGATTCTGGAAATGGTCCAATTTTACTTTTTCCCCTTGACTCCAGACCTTTTCACACTGATCTGCTGCTGTTGAGGTATATGCCTTTTCGTTAGGCCTTCTCAAGTGGAAATCAGGAATGCTGCTGTGTTCTAGAGAAGTTTTGTTCTTCCTGTAGGGCTGAAGCAGTGCCTACTCAATAGAATCGGTCATTGTGCAAAGAAATGCCACCTGACAAGGCAAAGCCAGAGTGCAGCTTGGAGCAAAGAAGGTACTTTTATTAAGAATTTTACAGAGACCATAAGATATATTTTATATTACTTTGTGAGCCTTCCTCCTGTCTTGACTTAGTTCTTTTTGAGAGAATTCATTTCATTTTCATTTGATTTGTTTTCTTCTTGTTGAAAAGATGATCTATAGAAAATATAAAAGTATAAGAAAATTAAAGATACTAACTGATAATTGCTTCATGATTTAGTATCTGCTTGTTTAGTCTTTGTTATATTTACTGTAGGCAAATATGTCTGCAGTTGTAAATTAATTATTGGTCTGTATACCCTAGTAAGTTAAAAGTTATATGTACTTCGAAGTTTTGCCAAATTGAGTTCATGCTATAGACTTAATTCCTGATGAGCATTTATGTGCTAGGCACTAGTGTTTTTTAAAATTAATTAACTAATTAATTAATTTTTCCTTTTTTTCCCTCTGTGCCTATGCTTACCAAGTCTTTTTATTTTTCACGTTTTATTAACTCTTTCAATTCTCTTAGTAACTTAAAAAGAGGGTATTACTAATGTCTGCATTTTGTAGATGAGGTAACTGGAGGTAGGTAATTTGTCCAAGGTCACAGGTGGCATAGCAAGGATTAAAACCAGACAGTCTGGCTGCCAGCACCCAACCAAGAGGAGCTGAGAGCAAGACGGGGCAGAACAATGTTGGTCAGGCTGGTTTTCTGTTCAGTTAACATGGAATGCAGGCTGTAACCTTAATTCTAGGACATTACTGAGAAAGCTTTCCAAAGCTGTAGGTTTTTTTTTTTAGCATGACCCTGACTTTTAGCAAGAATTTGTGATTCAAAGGCAACATGGTGCTCTAAGAAGCTTCCGTTCATTCTTATGGAGGGACTGGTAGTTGAGCTAAATAGTGAAATCCTGGAGCACACAGCCTTTAGGGCAGCTTCTGACCTATTTCTATGGTCAGAAAAGACACTTGTCTTTCGCTGCTGCCCACAGCCTCCAGTTATTCACCTTCAGAATTTCCTAGGCTATGATCACATTCAGATGAGAGATCTGTTTTGTTTTTTCCAGGGTAGGAGAAAGGGAGTCACCACCTATACTAAGCAGTCTAGTCTGTATATAAATGAGCAAGGTCGGGGAGCCAAATTTGTGAACCTTGTGTAACCCTGAGATTCTCCAAGAGAATCCAAGAGAATGTCAGGATTACACATGGCGGTAAAGTGGTCTCATGTTAGTTGTCTCCACAGCTCTCATCAGAAGCAGACACAGATACTTTTTGTGGGAAAGCATCTCTAACTTAAGCCTGTAGGATTCCCAATGGTTAAAAGCAGGCAACTATGAATTCAGTGAAATCACAACATTCAGGTAGTTAACCCAACATATTTGAGAATTGTCAGAAACAATGAATAATCCCAAAGACAGACTATAGGTTTTGGAATTATCTGATACAGAACACAGACTTCAATTATTAGAATTGTAAGAAAATAGTTACTTGTGGAATCTAATATTTATTTAAAAAAAGATGGACTTATAAAATTGAGTGAGCAGTAAGACCACCAGCAATGATGAGGAAGACCTGAAAGGAAAATGGATGAAATAGAACTTACCGAAATAAAATATATAGCTGGGTACGATGGCTCACACCTGTAATCCCAGAACTTTTTGGGAAGCTGAGGTGGGAAGAAGGCATGAGCCCAGGAGTTGGAGAGGAGCCTGGGAAACATGGTGAGAACTCGTTTCTACAAAAAATACCCCACCACCACCACAAAAAAAAAAGGCTGGGTATTGGGCACCTGCCTATAGTCCCAGGTACTCAGGAGGCTGAGGTGGGAGGATCACTTGAGCCCAGGAGGCCGAGGCTGCAGGTTCGTGCCCCTGCAGTCCAGCCTGGGTGATGGAGTGAGACTGTGTCTCAGAATAGAATGAAATAAGGAAATAAAAAATGTAATTGTTGAAATAAGAGACTCAGTGGATGGATTAGACACCAGAAGAAAAAATTAATTGGTTAGACGATTATCTCCAAAAAGTAAGTCAGTATGTTACAAAGAGAGACATGGGAATAAATGATAGGGCAGAAGTTGGTGGGATTGGGGAGGGGGAGAGGGAGATTAGAATGAGGTCTAAAATATGTCTTAGATGAATTCTAGGAGGAGATACTAAAATTATATTAGAAAGTGAGAGAAATAGAAGTACCAAAGGATAGAAGGAAGTCCACATAAGTCAATCACAACAAATGCAAATGGACTAAAGTTACCAATTAGACAGATGGAACTAATAAAACAATATCCAGCTGTTTTAATCCATCATATTTAAAATAAGAGGATGTGAAAAGATTGAAAGTTTTTATAAAGGAGAGAGAGTGATAAAGATATGCCAGTATATATTAACCAAAAACAAGTGATGGAGCTTCAGTATCAAACAAAATAGGATTTTGGTACAGAAACCATTAGTAAGAACTTGATGCTGTTAATTAGGAGGATGTAGCAATTTTCATATTTTATGTACCTATCAAAATAGCCTCAAAATACAGAGGAAAATCTGATAAAACCACAGGGAGAAATTTACAAGTCTGCCATCGTATTTGGAGATTTCAACATACCCTGCTTACCATAAGTAAGTTACACCAAATGCCCATATATAGGTTTGAATAACCTATAAATGAAAATTATATAATGGACAAATATAGACCTCTGTACCCAATAATTAGATATTCTATACTCTTCTTGAGCATATGTGGACTGTGGGAGAAACATTAATTATATATTAATCCATAAAGCAAGTCAGAATATTTAAAAACAATTGGTACCATCCATACCATACAATTTATAATTTAAATAAGAAATTAAGGTTAGAAGGCAATAATGAAGAGATTAACCAAAAGCTACATGAATTTGGAAATTTAACACCCTTGTAATTCATGGTTTAAAAAAATCCAGTGAAATTTTAGAATGCTTAGAATTGAACCATAGTTAGAATACTACTATCTACTCCTCTCTACTAACTACTCCTCTCTCGCTCCCTCTGCGTCCCTCTTCCTATCTGGAACATTCAAGAAGCTAATTGTTTTCAGTGAAGAACACCTCAAATACTGAAAAGCAGAAACAGAACAGATGTCATTCTCTGATCGTAGTTAAATCTATAAGTTAGTAACAAAACCAGAAAACAAATGTTGATTTGTGGAATTTTAAAATTCATGCAAACAGCCCTTAGGTCAAACAGGTATTTGAAATTAAAACTGTAGAATATCTAGAGAATAGCAATAAGGCAATCATTACTTATTAGAGACTAGAGGAGAGCTCAGAGGAATGTTCATTGCCTTAAAATCCTTGTCATTAAGAAAAGAATGAAAATGAATGAAACCTCTAACTCATTCTTAGAAAGAATGATCAAAAAACCTGAAGGAAAGCAGAATGGGGAAATTATTAAAGACATACAAGCAGAAATCAGTGAGTTAGAAGAATAGAAGGGGCTAAATCCCCAGTACAGTAAAGCCGCTGCAGAAACATTTCTTTAAACTGGGCTTTGAGTACCTTGCTACTGATAATTGAGAATGGGAAAGGCCAACATTCTTATTTTCTCTTCATGTTTTGGGTGGTGGGCAGTAGGGTTTGGAAGTGACTGCTTCACAATCATTTGGGAGCTTCAGGGTATAGGTACTTTGTATATACAGTTTGTTTCTGAATCTTTTATTTTTGTCCTTTTAGTGAAAATACGGACTGATTGAAAAATGCTTTTTCATTAAGTTAAGAAAAGCGTGTTTCTACACATTTTATATCTTAGTTTTTTGGCTGCATTATGGCAGGGCTTTACTATTTTAAAGAGCTCTTAGAAGTTGCAAAAGGCGACCCTGTATAAAATGGGAGAAGTGGCCAGGCATGGTGGCTCACACCTGTAATCCCAGCACTTTGGGAGGCCAAGTTGGGTGGATTACATGAGGTCAGGAGTTTGAGACCAGCCTAGGCAACATGGTGGAACCCCATCTCTACTAAAAATGTAAAAAAATTAGCTGGGTGTGGTGGCAGGTGTCTGTAATCCCAGTTGCTGGGGAGGCTGAGGCATGAGAGTCGCTTGAATCTGGGAGGTGGAGGTTGCAGTGAGCCGAGATCACCCCATTGCACTCCAGCCTGGGTAAAAGAGTGAGATTTCATCTCAATTAAAAACCTCAATGAGCCTGTTAAGCAAAAGGAAAATGGAACTTACCTGTAATTAGAAGTTAACCAGAAGCTTTCAAAAATATATTAGTTGACAAGGCAGTCATGAAAAAGAGGAAAATCATTTATGTGATCCCTAATAGTAAAATATATCAAAACCAAGGTAAAATTAGAAATAGAGACATTTTCTAAATGAAATTCAAGGCTGCCAGATTAGAAGAACAATATCAATATAATATAATCTCTTTTCCATTAATGTTTAAAACTTGTCCTATACTGACCTATAAATTTGCCCCACTGATGAAAAGGAATCTGAAAATCGGGATACAGATACTGTGGGAAGAATGATAAAATTGAACTTAATTGCAGCAACAGTCTAGTCCCTGGACCAGGCCCAAAAAAACAAAACAGAAGCATACTCAACTAGGATTAACAATTTAGTTAGCAAGGGGCGAGAAGACCTATTGTAATTGAGTGGTTTTCAGTCTCTGGAGAACATGGAATTATCTAGAAGCTTTTCCACACCCATACTTTTCAGATGTTCTGATTTGTTAGGCCTGAGCCAGGGCCCAATTCTTATATATCTGCTTGTTCATTTCCTGTAGGTAATTCTGATATATACAAAGAGTAAAGCCTAAGAACAATTCGTTGAATATAGTGACAACCTCTACCTGGAATAGTCCAAATCCTAATTACCCTGATTCCTCCACCAACAGTTCCCAAACTGGTGTACTAGAAAGTCTTGTGAATGCTCTTTGAAAAAAAAAAAAAAAACATGGCCATATAAATTCATTGTTCTGTGAAGTCCTGTTGAATTTACCAAGCATTTCTGAAATTGATTTATTAATCAATAATCCCAAGGTTCTGGGATTACAGGTGTGAGCCACCATGCCTGGCTTTCCTAATAAGGCATTTAAAGGCACTTCCAAAGGTAGAATCAACAGACTTCCCAAAGTCAGTGGCAAGATCTCTAGACTCAGATCCGCCTTCAAGTTCCAACCCCCTGCAACCCAAAGACAATCAGTTGTCCTCCCAGAATAACATCAGATAGCAATTAGCACGTGGTCCTCGGCTTCTCCAGGAAAGCTCCAAAAAGATATATACTGTGAACAGGTGAAATATTGTGAACTGAAGTCTTTAACAGATAGCATTAATCAAAAATATTTCTATGAGTAAATGGTTATATATAAAATACGTTTCTCACCAACAAAAGCCTCTATAATTTTCAAACTGATCTGATGACAATTTAACTTATTTTTTAAATGCATAATTATGTCAAATAAATGCCACTATAAAGTCCTGAATACAATCTCTGAGTCTCAGGTCCTCCCAATCTTCTCAGTTTCACATTTGATTATACATATATTTGAGAGAACACCACTCATTATTTGTTTTAGGAGTATTATGAAATATGATTTGATATTTCAGATATTATCAAAACTAATTGGTTGGAAGTCAATGGTACTGTTCATACTAAAAGAGGATCCTCATCAGTAGAGAGAGACGTATAAGAATAGTCATACTACATCTCCAAAGTGTCAGTATCAGGCAGTGGCTTCAAAGCCAAAATGGTGGTTGAATATAAAGTGGAATTTTAATTGGCAAATGAGGCAGGTAATGAGAAATGCTGATTCAATAACAACATGAAGTGCAGGAAAGCCTGTGGTTGTGAAGAATGTTGAGCCATAGAGTCCACAGAGATAGGAAAGGGGGCCTCAAAATATTCAGAGACTTGTAGAAGGGTAAAGTAAATACCTGAGGTAATTGTGATGGGTAGTGCTTGAAGTATTTGCTTTTGACTACATTCTATTAGGCTGTCTACAACCTTGGAAGTTTCTTGAGAGCAAGAATCAAGTCTTTTACAGCTTCTAGCATGCCTCTGTGTACCCAACAGGTCCTCAATAAATAATTTGTTACCCTGCTTTGTCATAAAATATAGGACATACTTAGTTGTACAGCACGATGTGATGTGATCACACCCAACCTATGAGTGGAGAATAACAGCGTTGAATCTGTTCAAAAACAACACTCCCTATTCCCTTTCACCTTCATAATACATTCGTTTGGTTTCTAGTAATGTTGGTTCTATCCATGTTTTCAAGTAATAGTACAATCTGTGTTGTGCCTAAGTAAAATTATACCAAGAATTTTATGGGGGCAAAGCTAATGCACCGCTCTTAGTTTTGATTAAGATTTTAGACGTTTGAAAATATAAATTCAGATGTTGGACAGTGAGGGTTTTGTTTTGGAGGCTGGAGGAAATTGAAGCATTGGGGTAAGACTGCTAGGCTCTTTTGGCTTCTTGTGTATGGGGATGGGGAGAATATACAAGTTTACCAAATCTTTTAAATTCTCACAGTGCTTAGTTTCGTGACTGTACAGAAACTGGCATTGTTTTTCCTAGGTCTCAGTGGGGAAATTTAAGCTGTGAGTTTAACATCCTGTTTACCATGTTTTGGCCAGGATTTTGCAAGCTTTTGTGGAGAAAATTATATGACTTTTTTAATCCTGTTTGTAACATATGTGTATATCAATATGCTTCTTTGTGTTTTACTATGGTAAAATTGTATCTTGCATATAGAGAAATAAGTCTATTAGAGTGAATTTAAAAAAATATTTACTCTGAGGTGGAAGCCTTGTCTAATGGACTGTATGTTTAGGCTTTGTTAATATATCACACTAGAGCCCGTGGTGGTGGTGTGTGCCTGTAATCTCAGCCACTTGTGAGGCTGAGGCAGGAGGATTGCTTGAATCTAGGAGTTTCAGACCAGCCTGGGCTACATAATGAGATCCCATCTCAGTCAATCAACCAATCAATCAGTTACACAAAAAAGATGAAGATATTTCTTGCTCTTTTAGAATGTCTTTCTGAGACATTCTAACAAATGTCTTGGTGTCTAAAACAAAAGGATTTATGACAGTGTTACAGCAGTCATCAGCAAAAAATCCTGGACAGATTGCAAATGTATACCAGTTGTGAATTCCTATGACTGCAGTTGAAATCCAACATTATTTTTGTACAGTCTTTTTGGGTGTATCTGTGTTTAATAACTTGTTTTCAAATTTAGAGAACTGTAGCTGTGATTTCTTCTTATAGACCTTGACCTTGAGGGGCTCACAGTTTAATGGAAGAGAGAACTAGAAACCAAGAATTAAATGCAGAGAGTGAGGTTCTGTGGTACAGGGTGTATACAGGGTGCAGAGAAGTGCTGTGGCACTGTGTTCTGGCCTCATCTTCTACTGCTCTAGACTTCCTGAAATGCCATTTCCTAACCCTACCTGTTTTTTTCCACCATTTGGACCTCTCTCTGTAGGCACCATTCTCTCTCCTCGCAAGCCTTTTCCACACCTTAAGTGCCTGGTGAAGTTCTGTTTCTTCAGAGGCTTCTTGAAGCCTGCCTCTAGCTCATCCAAATAATTGTTTTGTCTATATCTCTGTTATTTCTTTATAAATAATTACAGTCAATTCTTATTATTTGCAGTAGTAATATTCCATAAAGTTGCCCAGAACACCGAATTAATCAAATTCTAAAACCTTGTTTCCAGGGTATATATGTACATATATACATATCTCACGTAGGTTATAATCTTAATTCCCAAAAACAGCTCATCCTGGTAGATTGAATTTTCTTTATTTCCAAAAGAATAAAGGAAGTACAGAAGTGTTAAGTGATTTGCCTGAGGTCACTCCACTAACAGGTGCCAGAGTTACAATTCAGACCCTGCCCTATTGGCCCCAGAGCCACAGCTTCTTGCACGACCCTGCGCTGTCCTCTACTGTCTCTGTCTTCAGGTCATCTTTGTATGAAAGCTGAAACAAGAAGACTGAGGGTCACCTAATTTGACCTTAGCTTGGGACATGTGCAAGGAGTGACAGAGTTTTCACTACTGTGTGTCTATCCAGGAGCCACCTTGAGAGTTCCACAAGTATTAATTTGGGGATTACAAAGACATTCTAGCAAGTAAGTAAATTTGCAAATATGGGATTCACAAATAATGAAGGCCAACTGTATTCGTAAGTGACTGCTAGGGTCTGTTTCATGGTAATCCCTTCCCCCAAGAATGTGGAATGTTTCTTTAGCTTCTTTGATAGTTTATTTATTCACTCATGTATGTTTATTTATTCATTTGTGTATTTATTAAGTACTTACTATAAGCCAGGCTCTGCTTTAATCTGTGATGAACAAGCTAGAGATTAAGGTCCTGCCCTGTGGATTTTATATTAGAGTAAGAAAGACAGATAGCTAAGTCTGGAGCTCAGCAGGTGAGGCCCAGGTTGGAGTTATAGATTCACTTGACCAAGGTGAAACCTGGTGTGCCCACTCCTACTTCACATCCCCAGGCATACTTCCAGAACATTTCTGTTCTATTCTTGTGTATAAACTCTTCCTTTTGAGCCTCTCTCCATTGACACATGTCAACCTCTACTTGTCTTTTGTTGATTTTGAGGTCACTTGCCCATGTAACTGGCAGGATATTGAAGAAGAATCCTACTGACCTGGTTCTGCTACTTACCAACTGAGTTACTTTGGTCAAGCTCTTGGACTTCTGAGCCTGTTTCCTAATTTCAGAAGTGGTGATATGATGCATTAGGCCCTGGTGGGTTGCAAGGAAGAGGCACACACATATCACCTTTGGTGATGAGGGCCGAATGTTAACTTGGATGGAAAGTCATCCAAGCAGCCATATTGTCTCTGGCCCTGGTACTTTCAAAACCTCACAGAACACTTATTTAGCAGTATTTAGGATAGGATTTGAGCTCTGAAGACCTGTAGTGTGGTTATTTGTTCATATGTCTGTTTTCCATACTAGACCATGAGCTCCATGAGGGCAGGATCTACAGTTTCATCTTTCTATCCTAGGTACTCAGTTCAGTGCCTGATACATAGTAATAGAGGCACAAATGTTTCAAAAGTTGTGAAATTTTCAACTCTTCCTGAAAGAATAGGAAGATTTAAAGGATTCTCAGAGAAGGTATTATTTAAGTTTTTAAAAATTTTTAAAAATTTTTTATATTTTTTTTGAGATGAAGTCTTGCTCTGTCACGCAAGATGGAGTGCAATGGCACGATCTCAGCTCACTGCAACCTTTGCCTCCCAGGTTCAAACAATTCTCCTGCCTCAGCCTTCTGAGTAGTTGAGATTACAGGCATCTGAGACCACACCCAGCTATTTTTTGTATTTTTAGTAAAGTCGGGGTTTCATCATGTTGGGCAGGCTAGTCTTGAACTACTGACCTCCGGTGATCTCCCTGTCTTAGCCTCCCAAAGTGCTGGGATTACAGGCATGAGCCACCATGCCTGGCCTATTTAAGCTGATTATTTAAGGGTGAGTAGAAATTTTTTCCAGGTGACTAAAATCTTGAGACATTATTCCAAGCAGAGACCAGTAGGTGCTAAGACACAGGAATGTAGAGACGTTGAAGTTTACCAAACACTGCTAGATTAAAAAAACAAAAAGGAAACAATCAAAATCAAAAATTAAAATTAAAAATCACCTAAAAAACAAAACAAAACAAAAAAACAAAAAAAACTATGACTTGGCTTGGCCAGAGGTCATGTCACAATTGAGTTAACTATGACTGTAGACACTCGGTAATGGATGGAAGTTTTAGGGAAAAAAACATAACATTCTCAGGTTGTTGGCAGACTATCTAGAACAATTTAGAAATACAGATATTGAATTCTGGGAATAATTACACTGTAGTGAAATCACTTCCTTCTCTATGTATGAAGCATGTAAGTGTCGCACACTGTTCAAGGTGCTGAAAATCAGACTCTTTTCAAGGAGCTCATGAGCAATGAAGGGAGATGGATGGGTGAGCAATTGATTATCATGTGACAAGTGAGGTAATAGAGATATCACTAAAATGCTTTCTAAACAAGAAAAAGGAATTATTTGTAATATATGGAGTGTTGGGGAAAGATTTCTGAAATGAAGCCGGCCAGGTGTGATGGCTCACACTTGTAATACCAGCACATTGGGAGGTAGAAGTGGGAGAATCCAGGAGGGTCCAGGAGTTCAAGACCAGCCTGGTTGACAGAGCAAGACCCTGCCATCTCTATATTTGAAAAATAAATAAAAATTTTTAATGAAGTGATATTTGAGCACTCTGGAGCACCATACAAATATAGGACAGACTGAAGGAATATATACAACTTAATTTGAGTTAGCATTTTTTGAAATTTTATATTGCAAAAGTATACATATTTACTGTTGTGAAATTAGAAAGAATTGATAGGAAAGGAGGGCGGTCTACAAAGCACTCCATAGATCCACCATACTGAGACAATGCTTAATGCTTTGATGGATTGATTTATACTTCCTACGCATATGCATGATTGTATACATACATGCACATGGTTAAATAGAAATGGTTCTCCTTGGTGTTCTGTTTATCCATTTATTGTTATGAAGTAAATCTCCAAAGGGTACGTTTGCTTTGCCCAACGGAGTCTTTTGTTACATACTGCTGTACATAATGAAAACTAAGAAAGGGGCTAATTTTCAGCCTTGTGACCTTGTGATTCAAACAGAGGCTTCATGAAAGGCAGATTCAGAAATGAACTTGGTGTGTGTGGGTGGTTATACTTGGCATTATTGCTTGTAATAGTATGATAGGGATGATATCTGTCTGCCAACTGGGAATTGGTTAAGTAAACTGTGGTACATCCTAACGATGCATGCTGTGCAGCTGAAAAGAAGAATAAGAAAGACCTCTGTAGTCATGTAGAAGAACTCAGACCTATTGTGTGTGTTTTTTAAAAGGGAGAAGGAATGGTATCGTATGTATGGTGTGCTACTTTTTGTGTTGAGAGAGAAGAGTAGAATAAGAATATACATGTGTATTTGCAAAGATAAATTCTGAAATGATATATAAGAAATGAATTAAAAATGTTTGGCTGTGGAAGGAGAATAAGACTGTGAAGGGGATGTTGCACATACTTTTATAGATAGTTATATTTAAAATTTTTATAGATAGTTATATTTAAAATAAAAACTATATATTTGTACACATGACCCTTTAAAAAATAAGTGAATGAAGGAATGAAGTAGGATTATGAGAAAGAGATAAGAAAAAAGGATCTAAGGGGCTGCCCATCTTTTTAGTACCCAGTGAATATTAATACATAACAATAGCAGCAAAAATTGGAAGAGTAGCCCCAGGAGGGTGGTAGGGAGTCAGCCTTTCCTTTGTCTTTTCCTCAATTTCATATATTAAAATATATATTCTGAGAACAATAAGAGAATTTGAAACAAAAATGTCTCCAGATGTCTTAAAATAAAAGGAAGATGGGACAACTTTATGTAGTGCACTTCCCAAAAATGGGCTGGTTTCCCTCAAGAGGCAGGGATTCTAGCCTGCATGGGATACATATGGGAGAAAAACTAAGAAAAAGAAAAGAGATTTAAATATAGATAAATGAAATTAACACTTTTCCCTGATTATAAAGGAAATCATATTCTTTTTGTAATAATTTGGATGACAAATATTAAGAAAAATCTTTAATTTGCCACTAAAACATTCTAGTTTGTTGCTTTTTACCCTTTTTTATGCATGTAAACATTTTAGAAAGTAGAATCATAATAGCCTTTTGTCACTTATTATATTTTGGATATATTTCTGTGGCAGTAAATATATTCTGGCATCATCATTTTTAATAGCTGGATGTATATTAATTCCTTTCCTTTCCTTTTTTTCCTTTCCTTTTCTTTTTTCTTTCTTTCCTTCCTTTGTTTCCTTCCTTTCTTTCCTTTTCCTTCCTTCCTTCTTTCCTTCCTTCCTTCTTCCTTTCCTTTCTTTTCCTTTTCCTTCCTTCCTTCCTTCTTTCCTTCCTTCCTTCCTTCCGTCCATCCGTCCCTCCCTTCCTCCCTCCTTCCCTCCCTCCCTCCTTCCCTCCCTCCCTCCCTTCCTTCCTTCCTTCTTTCTTTCTCCTTCCAAACTTCAAAGTCACATTTCACTTAATTTTTATCCTGCCAAACTTGAAAGCGTTTTAACTTAGTGATTTTAGTGTAAACAGGAGCAGGAGAGAATGTAATCATCTAGGTCTTGTTCTGTCACCCAGACTGGAGTGCAGTGCCATAATCATAGCTACTGCAGCCTCAAATTCCTGGGCAGAAGCAATTTTCCCACCTCAGCCTGTCGAGTAGCTGGGACTAGAGGTGTGTGCAACCATGCCCAGCTAATTTTTAAATTTTTTTATGGAGATGTGAATTCGCTATGCTGCCAGGCTAGTCTTGAACTCCTGATTTCAAGTAATCCTCCCACCTTGGCTTGTCAAAGTGCTGGGATTACAGGTGTGAACTACTGCTCCCGGCCAAGAGTTTAGTTTTGTTTGCTAGTGGTGTTTTGGCATCTTTTCCTATTTGAACTTTGGTGCTAGTGCTGAAGTATTACACTCACCATCCAAGGTTTACAGGACTTTTGTTTTAATATGGAACAGATGGAACTGTTTAGTTCTGCATCTTTGCAGGTATACAAAATGTGCCTACCAGGACTCAGCCTATATCCATTGAAAGCAAGAAGTAATACAGTAAAACTTTGCCTGGCTAGAGGCTTTGAAGAAATGGAGTGTTCTGGTTGAATTCTATTAACTTGGAAGTATGAAGGTGAAAAAATTTCAGAACTTAAATTTCCTTTGGATGCAATTTGGAAATATAGCCAATGATTCCACTTTTCTTCTCTAGTAAGTTTGGACATTCTGATCTACTTGGTGGTTTATTATAGAACTCCTAGTGTGCCTGAGACTTACATTGTGAAGATTTTTTTAAAAAACTTTAGCAGTAAGAGGATGTAAATGGTTTTGTATGAGATCAGGCTAGATAAGAACTGATTCTTGTAAATATACTTGTTAGAGTAAACCTCTGAATGCCACTTATTTTCTTATTGAACTCATAAAAATAAAACACATTGGATGGAGGGTGGGAGTAGGAAGGAGAGTTATGTGTTTTAATTGCATGTCATTGTTTTGTATCAAGACAGAATATATAGTATCCCTGGCTTTGGGCCCCCAGAAGGAAACACATTTTTCTACCTGCTGTATGGCAGAGGTTCTTAAATACCTGGAGGGATGACTGCAGCACAGATTGCTGAGCCCTACTCCAGAGTTTCTGATTCACCAGGTCCAGGGTAGGGTCTGGGAATTTGCACTTATAAAGAGTTCTCAGGTGCTTCTGGTGCTGCTAGTCCAGAGATGACATTACTGAGAACCACTCTTGTCTACTACCTGTAAATTATAGAACTCTAGACAAAAGCTTGGTTTGGTCTGGGATAAGAAGCACACAGGTTATGGAGCAAATCATGAAAGATTCAACCCTTGATCCCAGTCTCGTGTGGAATTCAGGTAACAAGCAGTACACAGTGACATAACACAATTCTTGGTTTTCATGATTGTAAGTCATAGCCAAGTATGAAGTGAGAAATTCAGTTTCATTTGCAAAGCTTAGAGAGGCCAGGTGATTCTAGAAAAATGGGCCTTGTATTTGTTTTAAACTGGTAAAGAGCTTTGAGTGCTTATTAAATTGAAAGCTTTTAAAATTTATTTTGTATTTTATTTTATTTCTTTTGAGATGGAGTCTCACTTTGTCACCCAGGCTGGACTGCAGTGGTGTGAGCTTGGCTCACTGCAACCTCCGTCTCCTGGGTTCAAGTGATTCTCTTGCCTCAGCCTCCCAAATAGCTGGGATGACAGGCATCCACTACCATGCCTGGCTAGTTTTTGTATTTTTAGTAGATATGGGGTTTCACCATATTGGCCAGGCTGGTCTTGAACTCCTGACCTCGGGTGATCCACCCACCTCGAGCTCCCAAACTGCTGGGATTACAGGCGCCAGCCACCACACCCGGCCCAAAAGCTTTGTGTTGTTACAGATATTAGACATGTTTCTTGTTTAAGAAAAAAAATCTTAACTATAACGTAGGAGAATAAGAGAAACGTTTTTCCAAAAAAGACAAACTATTCTGATTATTTTATCTTATTAGAATGTTGGATAATATAATCTGCTTCATCAATCATCAGGCATGCTATGGATTTTCCATTTTTATAGGATCTGTATCTCAGTTATGGTAATACTGGTAATTTTTGTACTGTGTTTGAAGATGAAAAATATAGGCCAAAATCATAGACCTTGCATAGAAACTGGATAATGAACACAGCTCTGAAGGAAAACATAGATACACACAGACACACATATATATAAAGTATACACACATATATTTTTTAAAGTTTTAAAGCTTTTAAAACAAAAGCTGGCACCTCCCTCATCCCAGACTGGGCAGCCCCTCCCCTCAGAGTGGGCGGGGACAACGGTTGCGAGGGCAGCTTTCTTTGTGAGCTGCAGGTCCCTCTGGACATACTGCTGCCTGGCTACACCCCCTTTCCCTTTAATCTTGCTCAGTGACCAATGAGCTTGGAGCATTAAGGCCACGCCCCATTTCTGCATTCTACTGGGGCCCTGGTTAGGCCTCCTGTGGATCAGTGGCATAGCTGCCTGGTAGGTGACTGGAGGTGTTGATCAGTGCTTGCTGGGATTTCGCTGATGTGGTCCCAACCTCCCCTCCCTCCCGACCCCATGATGGCAGAAGAAACTCGACAGAGCAAATTGGCGGAAGCAAAGAAAAACGTAAAAACGCACCATGTCATGGCCCCTCAACCCAGCCACAGATCCCCTCTGATGACAAGACCACTGCCAGAGTCCATACCTCTTCTGAGGCACATCGGACTGGGCCCCCCAACCATGGCCTCTCTGGGTTCCCCCAACCAGAGTCTTGTCAGTCAGCTCCGCCCCTTCAGCAAGCAGCCCAGTCCCTGCCCACAGCAGTAACCCAAGGGTGACTTTGGGCGGGTGATTCCTGGGGCTCCATTACTCCATTACTGGGCCCTTACCACCTGCCACTCCAAGCTTGACCCCCCCTGGGCTCTTTAGGCTCGTGTCTCCAAGGACCTGGGTCCCCCAGGCGCAGGCCCTGCCTTTGGTAGTCATCCCTGGGTGACTTTGGGCTGGTGACTCCTGGGGCTCCCTGCTGCAGACTTTGCCCTCCCCTCCTGCTGCCTCAAGGTTGACCTCCTGGGTTCTGTGTGCTGGCATCTCCAAGGACCTGGGTCTCAACCCTGTGTTTCCCTCCCCCATCATGGAGCAGCTACTCAGACATCACACTGATGTGGTCCTTTCCCCCAACCAGGAGGAGTGGAATGTAGTGATGTCACAGTCCACCTAGGAACTGTCATTACTGCAAGACTGGCCTTTGATCTTACGACACAGTCCCCTAAGCATTCTCACCCCGTTTCTGGTTCCTCTGGTCACAGCACAAATTTCCAGCTGGAAGGGGAATGGAGACTATAGGACCTAGGAGCAAGAGGTTTCAGGCTGCCTTACTCCCTTCACATAGACATTGACAGTGGGGAAAGCCTACACTTCCCCTGTGAGCTCAAAACATTAACAGTATCTCTGGGTGGCAATGGGGGAATGGGTTTGGTTTGGCTTTTCTCCCAAGCTTCTACTTTCCAGAGAGATTTCAACATTTTTTTTCTGAGTTCTCCACCTCATATTCTGATTCTCCATGGTTCTGGGGCCAGACTGCCCTTCATTCAGTGGTCTCTGAAGTGAGATTTGCTCATCTTCTGTGGAATAGAACTTGGGAAACTGAACTTGACAGCTTGAATCTTCCTCATATTATCTGAACCTGGGGTACTTTGAGTGCCACAGGATAAATGTGGGACATCTTTCTGAAGCATCAGTTTCCCTTGATTCTCTTGAGATCAAGAGAAAAAACAATAATGTACTTAGGGATGTCACATAGGTCACCTAGGTAACATAGGTTTCTAAGAGTATACCAGACTTCTCTCTGAAATGAGGTTTGGGTTGTCTTCTTTCTGATAAATTCCCAGATTTAACAGAAAGGCTTCCTTCTGCCATGAGGACACATTGATATAAAATTTGAGAGGTACTGGTGCACTGCTTCACACTAATAGACAAGTGAGGATGTATGACTCTAAACCACACGGCATACAGTTCCTGCCTACTTAATGTTTACTTTTTTACCTCTGCCTCTGGTTTTGGTCCCTGGCAGCCACTGTTTCTTGGCAAAACCCCAAAGCTTGGAGTCAGAAGACTGAGTTTCAAAGTTCCAGTGTTACATTTTTTTCTTTTCTTTTCTTTTCTTTTTTTTCTCTAGCCATGATATCAATCCCCCTCAGTCACTAAATGATTGTACCAACACCTTGTACAGTTGGTGTCATAAAATCAGCTGGTGTATAAGAGTATTTTGTAAAAACTGTAAAGGAGGATGTGGCTGTAGGGGCTGATAGTACTCATGAGTATTACTGCTCTTCTCTCCCACAGTTAAAAGAATATTGGCAGAGAAAGAGCCCTGGCATTCCAGCAGGAGCAAAGAGGAATAGGAAAACAAATGGCAGTGGCCCTGAGACAGCCACTGCTGATGGTTGCCACTCACCTGGAGATGTGAGTCTTGGCTGGCCAGGCTCCTGGGAACAGGTGGCCCAAGGGTCAGTGGAGGGTAATTGTTAAGATTGTGAATGGACTGTTAGGTACTGGTTAAGAAGTCTGGGTTTGAATCCTGCCTCTCCGTCTGCTAGGGATATGATTTAGGGCAAGTTGCTTGAGCTCTTTGGGCCTCCCTCTTTTCACATCTATATAATAGAGGTGGTATTGTTTGACTTCCCTTTGTGAAGTTTAAATGAGATTTGTCATTGTTATTTTTATGTTAATCCCTAGTACATGACCTGCTGTAAACACCCAGGACATCCAGGATATGGTCATTGCTGTTTGATTTTCCTCATCCCCAGTCTCAAAGGGAAGCCAGGACAATGAGAACAGTCACTTGCCATCAGGACTCACTGAAAGGGTCCCAGGGTGGGATGGAGGGAGATAAGAACCATGAGAGAAGTTGGCACAGAGGAGTTTTGGGAGAAAGGGTCCAAGATAGGCAGAAAAGAAAATGTTGCCAGTTGATGGGGAAGAAAGGAAGTTAGAGGGCTTAGACACTGAGGTGGACAGAACATCCCTACGTACACTCTCATCTCTTATAGTCAGCAACAGGTATCCATGGGGAGGGCCCTACATCATCTGCTACCTTGAAGGATCTGGAGGTAAGAGGCTCTGGGTGGAGGTGCAGTGGCCCTGCAGGCCAGCCTTCCAACCTTCTCCCACAGTGGGGGCTGGGTGCCCCTCTGCCAGTTGAGACAGCCCACACACACCCCAATCCTAATGATTGTTCTCTCTACTTCTTGACCCACTCCTCCTCCGCGTCCTCCTTACTGCATGCACCTCAGAACCCATGCCAAGAACCAGCCGTAGTCCTGGACTTGAGGTCTGTAAAAATCAGTCAACTGAATAACACCATCAAATCTTTGGTAAGAGTCCAATGGGGTTCCCTGATTCCACGTTGCCAATCTTGGGTTCCAGTTTCCCCTTGGGACCCTGAAGAAAGGGCCTGGGGGCGCCTGGTGCCAAGGACAAATAGGGAGCTGGGGCACCCAGGCCTCAACTGGAGGGAACCCAGAGCATGCAGCATGGCTCTTCTTTTGCTGCCCTCTTTGCTGACTCTCTCCTCTCCAGACACCCCTGCTTGAGTCCTAGCTACACACACCCTGGGGTTTTTGCCCCTTGGGGAAGTGCTAGCCTGACTGGTTGTCAGGGTCCCCATATTTCTGCTGTGACTCAGTCCCTAATTTGCTCTTTGATTCTGAACAAGCCACCTCTCCTTTTTGGGTTCGTGTTTCCGGAGAAGGTAGGGAATACCAGAGTATCTTTCTGTTAGTTCTGAGAGTCAGAGATTTAAAGGCCCCCTAGAATGGAAACCTTAGGGCCAAGGGCTCCTGTCTGTCCTTTTCCATCCTATATGTGTTGTGAAGAACTGTTCCTGGTCCATACATGGTTAGTAAATGTTTATTGAATGAACACACTTTTCTAAATCACAAGCTGGCAGAAGGGGTGGCCTCTCTCAAACTCCATCTCTAGAGGCTTATGTTACTCTCCTCTCAAGAGATTCCAGATTAAGACTGAGTTCTGTGGCTGTGGTTGAAAACCAACAAAGACCCAAATCCTCTGTCTTTCGGAGCTTGAGGAGAATTTACCAGGTAGTGTTCCCTTTGGGTCTGAGAACTTTGCCTTTAAAATCCTTTCCTGGCCACTGCCTGCTGCTCCCTGGTCTGGGGAATAGAGTTGAGGGGGCCACCATCCATCATCTTAATTTGACTCTCCCAACAGAAACAACAGAAGAAACAAGTAGAACATCAGCTGGAAGAAGTGACGTGATTTCTTTGTTTGCTCACGACATGACTGCTGGGTTTTGGGGGCACTCAGATGTAGAAGCCCTGGTCTCATCTCACCCACTCCCAGCCTAGGGAAGAAGGCTCAACCCTCAGATCCACCCCATCCCTACAGGGTCCCTGATAACCTGGTCCCATGGGTGGGCCTGTCCTGGGGCATTGGTGGCATTCTGGGGGCCTGTCTCTTGCTGTGCCATCTCTGCCTCCCCCTGGTAGGAGCTCTGTCTTCCTCTTCCTGTAGGAAAAGAAAGCAAACAATGAGAAACAGAAAGCCAAAAGGGAGCTAGAGGTGAGTGGAGGGTGTGAAGTTTTCTCCTGTCCTCCAGAGAATGTTTCTTTCCTTCTCTTTCAGCACTTGCTTGGCTTTTCTCCCAAAGGTTCAAATCCAGAGATTGAATATACAGAAGGAGAAACTAAATACAGACCTGTATTACATGAAACGTTCTCTCAGATACTTTGAATGTAGGAATCTGGGCACCCTGTCATCCTTCAACCTGGCACTTTGGCATGTCTTTAGGGGGAGTTCTTTGGGCCCCATCTCAACTGTCTCATTACAGATGAATCCAAGGATGTGGCTGGCTGCCTGCAACATTCATTGCAGCGTATAGCAGAGTTAGAGTGGGCGCTCTCTCTGCTGTCACTGCCACACAGGAGAAGAAGGAGATCAGTGTGAGTTCAGCCACTTGTCCCATCCCCTGGCAGCTTGGCTTTCTAGATGGAGGAGTGAGCCTAAAGCTCCATTCTACAGGATGGAGTGTCCTGCCCAGAACACAGCATGGCCTTTTCCCTCTGCTTTTGTGTATGGTTGTTAGAGCAACCTGGGGCTGAGTCAGCTGCTGTGGGTGAGTTGGGAGGCACTGTGGGGAGTGAGTACTGGATGCAGAGCTTGGAGGCCAAGTGCCTGCCCTGCCCTTACCTGGCTGTGGTCTTGGCCAAGTCCTAGGTGGGGTATTGGGTACTTACTTGTACTGTGAAGGTACAGAAGAATACTTTTAATATATTACCACTTCTGTAGTGAGAGGAAACGTGTGTGTGTGTGTATGTGTGTGTGTGCATACTATGATAATATACATAAAACATGTCTTTAAGGGTTCATAAAAAGCTCAGGAGATAGCAACAGAGTGGCTGGGAGACACTTCCCTTGTATTCCTTCTGAGTTTTAGACTATATGAATGTATCATCCTTTCAAATAGTGAAAAAAGATTAATTTTCACCTTCCTATCTGTGCCCCCACCCCCAACAAAAAAATTGGCTTGGGAATTGGATAGACCTGGGTGTTCAAATCCCAGCTCTGCCTAAGTGATCTTAGGCAAGCACTTAACCTCGAATACTCCATGTTTTTTCATCTACACAATAGAGGTAATCATAGTAACTGTCTCCTACAGTGGTTGCAAGGATTAAATGGGATTGCTAGCATGGTACCTGGTGAAACACTCAATAAAAGTTCAAACAGTGGTAGCAATAACAGTAATAACAAAGCAATATTATCTGATCTCTCTGGATGTCTGTTAGCCAGCTGTAAATTCGATCTTTTCCCTGTCCCTTCCAACTTGGCTGAGTTCTTTTAAAAACCAGACCATGGGCTTGGAAGTGCCTTGATCTTTACTGACCGAGTTGTATATTGAGCCAAGCCCTAGCCCTTTTAAGGGGCACTGTGTGGAATGCCCCAGGATCCACAGATTGGAAACTTCTCACTCTTCACCATCCAGACCTCGAGCCGCGGTAAAGCAGTTATTGAGTGGCAGTTAGAGCAGTCCATAGGGGAGCAGGCACTGCTGAAACACATGCAACACAGGTGAGGTTTTGCAGAGGGAGGGATGTGGAAGGAAGATGACCCCAGGTGGCCAGGAGCAGGTGAGGACCAGTGACGGCCTTTCCTAACTTCTGTGCCTGTTCTTGCAGTTGAAGGAGTTGGTTAAACAAGTCCAGCTAGAGAGAGATGAATATGCTCAACACATAAAAGGAGAGAGGGCCTGGTGGCAGCAGAGGATGAGGAAAATGTCTCCGGAGGGGAGCTCTGACCCTTCAGTCCCCCACCTTCAATAGGTCACTGGATCTTTCTGGGCATCTGTAAAATGGGAATAGTACGGCCAGAGGTGGTCATGGGCTTTGCGGAGGTGGGAGCAGAGAGGGAGATTGCAGCCTGTCCAGCCACCAGCCCCTCTCTCCAGGGCCCTTTGCCCCCGTGCTTTGGGCAGGTTTGCACATTGAAGAAGGAGAAGAAGCATGATACACATCGGGTAGAGAAGCTGGAGAGGAGCTTGTCCAAACTCAAAAACCAGAGGGGTAAGATGGGGCTGGCATGACCTGGGAGCAGGCCTGGCATCAGAGGGCCCTGGGAGTGGCTTAGAGTGCCCCAGGGAGGGGGGTGGATAGAAGGGCTTTGAGGCAGAGGGAAAGGGGTCTGTGCCAGGAGATAGCAAGTCTTGTCGTCTCCATGAGCCTCAGTGTCCCCATCAGCAAATAAGGCCCATTGTCAGTCACCCACAGTGCTCTCTATCTGAATGTGGTTCGGAAGATTGGCTACCATCTGGGTGTGAGGAATTATTAGCAGTGTGGTCAAGTTTGGGGAGCCTGAGAGGAGCTGTACACCAACAGGAGGTGTTTTTGTTTGTTTTTTTGAGAATCCAGAGGCCCTTATTGCCTGCTTCCTTTCTCCGCTGAACCCCTGCCTCTGGAGCCTCCAGCAGTGCCCTCTGAGGTGGAGCTGCAGCATCTGAGGAAGGAGGTGGAGAGAATGGCAGGAGAACTCCAAGCCCAGGTGGACAACAATCAGTGCATGAGTGTCCTGATCTGGGGGCAAAAGGAGAGGCTTCAGCAGCAGGAGGAGAGGCTTCAGCAGCAGGAGGAGAGGCTTCAGCAGCTGGCCGAGCCACAGAGCGGCTTTGAAGAGCTGGTGCATTGCCCCACCTGGGGAGGCTGCCCTCCTACCAAGTCCTCCAGGCCTTGGTAGGGGCATTGTAGCCCTCATGTGAAATGTTACTTCTAAAGGCACCTGTGAGCCAGAGCGCTGCGCTGGAGGCTGTGGAGAGGGGATGATTTTTCTCACCTGCCTCCACTCTTCCCGGTGCCATGGGAGGCAGACACCAAGTTCTTGGTTCTCCAGCTGCAGTGGGTGGCTGCTGATTGCTTCTGTCTGTCCAGAACAATGAGAACAAGAGCGCACTGCAGTTGGAGCAGCAGGTAAAGGAGCTGCAGGAGAAGCTGAGCGAGGTGAAGGAAACAGTAACCTCCACCCCCTATCCAAGAAGGGCTGGGAAGCGGGCACCAGCCTCTGGGGAGGGGAGGTGCCAGTACAGAGGCCACTCCAGCCTGGGGTCAAGTGGCCCCAGCACCCTCCAGGGCAGTCCTGTGACTGTTTCTTGCTTCCTGCCCTCTGACTATTAGACATGTGGAGCCCTGGGCTCCTCCCAGGTCTGGACATCATCATCCCAGGTAGAGGTATGGAGCCCCCCAATCACAGGGGAAGAGACAGTGGTATATGAGGCTCCTTATTCCAGGCACGGTGGCTCACGCCTATAATCCCAGCACTTTGGGAGGCTGAGGCAGGAGAATCACTTGAGGTAGGGAGTTTGAGATCAGCCTGGCCAACATGGTAAAACCTCATCTCTTATTACAATTACCAAAAAAAAAAAAAAAAAAATTAGCCAGACATGGTGGCACATGCCTGTAATCCCACCTACTCAGGAAGCTGAGGCATGAGAATCACTTGAGCCCAGGAGGTGGAGGTTACAGTGAGCTGAGATTGCACCACTCCATGCCAGCCTGGGCCACAGAGTGACACTCTGTCTCCAAACAACAAAAATACTCCTTAGATTAAAACTGGATTCCAGCCTCAGTTCCACAGGTCACCATTCAAGTACTTTGCATCTCTAAGTCTCTGTTTGTTTAACTTCAAAAGGAAGTTATCATTTTCCTTACAGAGGAGTTGAGGATTAAATGAGATAATACTTGGAAAGCATTAGGCATGTAGCACACTTAGCAGATGGTGTTTGTCTCCCACTGCTTTTCCACCAGTCTGTGGCCTACAGTTTAAATGATGAGAAGAGGGTATGAGATTTGAGGCTGGGGAAGGAGGCATGGGGTTCTAGGAAAAGGAGGCAGTCACTTAGGCCCAGAACAAGGGGCCAGGGGCTTGGGCAGGCAATAGAGCCCCACATTTCTCTGGCTACCCTATCAATGGACCCAGAATCTGGAAGCCAGCCACCAGGTGCCCTCACACCCAGGGTCTTCCTGGAGGTGGAGCTGAAGAACCAAGAGGCTCAGAGTCTGCAGCAGCAGCCAGACCATTACCTGGGTCACCTGCAGCAGTACCTGGCCACCTACCAGCAGCAGGTGTCCGCCTATCAGCAGCTGACCACTGAGAAGGAGGCGCTGCACAGGCAGTTACTGCAGCAGACCCAGCTAACGAACCAGCTGCATCAGCAGGAAGCTTGGGGCAAAGCAGTGGCTAAGATGGCCCGCCAAAAGTTGCAGGAGACCCAGGGGAGGGAGCTGCTGAGGGGGACACCCTGGCACACTCCGTGCCTTCTCATTCTTTCCTTGCCCCTTAGGAGCGTCTGGAAGCTGCCAGCCAGCAGAACCAGCCCCTACAGGCTCAGTTGAGCCTCACGGCTCTCCCTGGGGAAGGTATGGGAACCTGCTCAGAGGAAGAGGAGAGAGCCCCAGGAGGAAGGGGACACTGTTAGCAGCACAGGATTAAGGAGTTGGAAGAGACCTTTAGAACAGCTGGTCCTTATGCTGACTGGGTGCCCACACTAAGTTCGGCCTCAATATGGTGACTTCCTGGGAGCGGGGTCCACCAAGTTGCCTAAGGATGGCTGAACTGGCCCAGGTCAGAAATGGAACAGGTCAGAACTCCAGCAGCGACTAGTAGTGGGACTGTGCCTGGGCAGCATAGCAAGATCCTGGTTCTTAAAAGTAAAAATAAAGAACAGCAGCTTATTCCTCTCTGGGTAGGGGCTGGCTCAGGCTTATACAGTGATGGTGGAGGTAGAGGTGAGCCCACAGTACCTCCCTTGTTAGGTTGTCTAAGGACCCTTTTGGCCACCCCCCACAGGAGATGGAGGAGGACATCTGGACAGTGAGGAGGAGGAGGCACCTCAGCCCATGCCAAGCATCCCGGAGGACCTGGAGATCTGGGAGGCCATGGTGAGCCTGAACCCCCCTGCACCCATTTTGCCACCTTCCTGAGTGCTCCCTCCAAGACCCCTTTATGCTCTTGGTTTCCCTGCCTTCTGATTTCTCGGGACCCTCACCCCTTCTGGGAGCCAGTAGTCAGACACGATTTCACCTGTGACCAACAGGTACACTTTCTGAGGCCCCAAGGGAAGGGGCTGCGCTCCACCTCTCTGCCCCATTTGTTCTGTGTATGCCCCTACAAGAATGCTCACTTCTTGCCTTCAGGTGGCATTTTACAACTCCACTGAAGTCAGTGCCCAGGAGGAGTAGGCACGGTTACAAGAGCAGGTGAAAGAGCACAGAGTGTGCTGCCAGTGCCTGGCTCACCCGGTGGCCTCTGCCCAGCAGGAGCCAGAAGCAGTGATCCCAGTCCCAGTGACTGGGGCCGAGTCTATGAGTGGGGAGACCTACCAGGCCCTGCAGGAGGTCATGGAGAAGCTGGAGGTGAGTGAGTCCTGGCATGGGCCAAGAAGGGCAGGGGTGGGACAGGTCGCTGCCAAGATATGACCCCATTATTTTGACTCCAGAGAGGGCTTACGGACCTCCTGGAAGAGAAGGCGGACCTAAGGGAGTGGGTGGAGAAACTAGAACTTCAATTCATCCAGTACTGGAAAGACAGACGCCATCAGTGAGCTGGAGGACAGGGCATGGCAGTGGGAACTGCAGGGCTGTCAGAGGGGTCTCAGCGTCTGAGCCCTGTCCTCCCTCAGGAAAGTTCATCACCTTATAATGGAGCCAGGGGGTAGTGCCAAAGATGCGGCACCGGGAGGAGGACTACATCAGGCTGGCCCAGGACAAGGAGGAGATGAAAGTAGGGTGTGCAACATCTCTGATGGGGTGGGGGTCGGGGCGGGCGTGAGGGTGGGCAGCAGCATGACAGCTGAGCACCCCTCCATCCAGGTGAAGCTGCTGGAGCTGCAGGAGATAATGATGTGGCTTGTGGGGACTACAACAAGGGGCACAGCAAATTCCCGGCCACTGCCCAGAACCCTGCTGATGAGCCCAGTCTGGGAGCCCCAGCCCCACAGGAGCTGGGGGCTGCCGACAAGCATGGTGGTGAGTAGAGTCCTCAGGCAGGTGGGCAGGCAGGGGCAGGAGAGGCTCGCACTGCGCTCAGATCCCCGCCTCCCTCTCCCCAAAGATCTTTGTGAGGTGAGCCTCACCGACAGCGTGGAGCACCCAGGCTTGGGCATCAACCCCTGTGTGCCATTCTTTTGCCGGGCTTGGTTGCCGAGAAGAAGGAGATAAACATCACCATCATCAAAGAGCTGGTCAAGAAATTTTACAAAAGGAAACAAGTTATGGGGTTAATCTCCTACCTAATTCATTTACTTCATTTGAATGTTAGAGACACTCATGATTATTTGTGTTTCTAATTTATAATTTAAGTTTATTTGTAAAAAGTTAAAGGAGAGTGGGTCTCTGTGGCTTTCACTGATGTTCACTCTGGCATTCTTTAGCATTTTTCTTTTTTAATTTCATAATTTTAGGTCATTAGCATGCATATCGAGTTTGCCCTTACGTGGTGGGAGGTCAGACACACAAAGACCCACTATTTGCACAAAACTATTGTTGCTGGTTTGGAATAGGCT
The DNA here is from genome assembly GCF_043159975.1 of Macaca nemestrina. Taxonomy (NCBI): domain Eukaryota; kingdom Metazoa; phylum Chordata; class Mammalia; order Primates; family Cercopithecidae; genus Macaca; species Macaca nemestrina. The sequence goes on along the minus strand of NC_092131.1, from coordinate 91,347,832 downwards.
GCCATGCTTTTTTAATGTTATTGCAGCATGTATATTCATTATGGAATTCAGATAAAATCTGCTTATATTCTGCTATTATGTTTGATCTAATCTTAATCACTGCTCAATATGTGGTTTGCCCTCAAGTGTGCACTGTTTATTACTTTGTAATATATGCCACTGTGAGTACTGACATTTAGAGTTGTTTAAAGGCTGAGAACTGGAAACAGCCTTTCCCCCATTTTCTGTGTATTGATTATGGGAGTAATAACATTTTGGGGGATATTTAAATCTCACAGAAGAGGAAAGTGTCCTGCTCTGGCAGGTATGTGCGGGATAGAGTGCGTTTCATTTGTTCCGGTGCCAAGAATGAGCGCTGTACTATGGTAGTTCCCTCAGGATTTGTGTGTGCTCTGGGCTCATGAAGATATTGTACCATGAGCTGTAGCAGTTGTACTCTTTCTCAATGACCTAAAAAGGGATTATTTCTGAGGAATGAAAGGCTCCCATCGTTGACTGTAGATGATGAAAAAACAATCAGTTCTAAAACCAAAGCTGATTTTTAGAAAATTTGAAAGTATAAATTAGCCCTATCCATAATATAGTTTCTCTAAAACTTTATCTGAGTCATTTAAAAATAATATAAGTATTAAAAAATGTAACTGCTATCTTAATGTTCTGAAATAAGTTAAAACATTTTAAAATATGAATACTGCAGTTTAAAAGAAAGAAACGGTAGGAAGGAAAAGTAGAGAAAGAAATGCCAGTTCCAGTCCAAAGCTTTAGTTGCCAAGTTTTCTTAGAATGAATTTTACCAATTTATGAATTCTTGTAAACAGAATGTATAATGGAAATACTGAAAGACTTTTGCCTGAAGTGGCATTATTGACTGCTGGTGTGATGCTACTGTAATGTAATAAATTATTAAATTGTTGCAAAGTGCTGTTTTTGCCTTAAAATTTTATTTTGCAAGTCTTGAAATCTATAGTATTAAAGGTATTGATACTGCGCAAATGCTGAGCATGCTTGGCATGAGATAATCTGTGTCATTTTTACAAAATTGGAATATATGCAACTGTTTATTAAAAGAACACAAAATAAAAAAAATTACAGGATTAAAAATGTTATGGGGTGAAAAAGTTGTGGGATAAAAAAATGTAAAAAAGTTGTGGCAAAAAAAAGTTGTGGGATAAAAGTAGAAAAAAGTTTTATGAACAGTTACAAAAAAAAGTTATGAAAAAGAAGTTATGGGATTTTTTTTAAAGTCATGGGATAAAAATAAAAATTAAAAGCAGGCCCCTGTCAGCAAAGCCTGGAGAAATGGGGCTGGAGTCTCCACTGCCACCATGTCCCTACCACCCCTTCCCAGTCACCCTGTTACAATTAGGGTAGCAACACACGACCTCTGTCTAATGGGGAAAGACAAACAGACCCTTCGCCGCCTTGACCAGGGCTGAGTCCTTATATTTCTGGATGATGATGATTGTTATTTAAGAGCCAGAGGCTGGTGGAGTTGGTTTGTTCGGAGGAGGTCTGATGGCCTCCTTACTCTCACCATAGCAAGTTTTCCCTCAGGGGTTCTCCAATCTACTTATTCAGAGAGGTAGCTGAGGCGGGACAGTGGGGCGAACTGTGGACCAGGCGAGGGCACAGGCTGCTGGGGTGGCCCCCTTCCCCGATGTACATATTGTGTCTGTGTAATGTTTTGTATATTCCAGAGGGTAGGGCCGCCCCTGTATCGTAGCTAGCGGAGGTTGGAGCTGGCACATGGGGAGGAGGGTCTAATAATTATTTGTGGCTGGGAAACTTATTTATTGCTAGCATAGGACAGAGGAAGGAGGAGGGGATGGAGTTGTGACTCCCTGGTGATTGGACTCCTGTTTATTTTGCTTTTTATTTTGGAATAAATAGATTTAGCCATACTGCTTGGCCTGGTGTGTTCCCATTTCCCTCACTGGGTCCTGGAGTTTGTGCCACTGAATGGGGAGCCCCAGAGTGTCTGAGCATGTCCAGCTGGGCTGTTGGGGACCTTCCAGGCCTGTTACCTGTTGCTGCCTGGTGACACCTGGGGGATTCCATGGGGACTGCTATGGAGCCTATGGGGTGCAGTCTGGCCCTGACAGCCAACAGACTCAGAAGCCTGATCTGGCGGTGGCCAGGAAGACAGGTACCAGCACCTAAGGGCACTGACCTCCACCCACCCCAGGTTTCTTCCGTTCTGTCCCCTTGCCTCCCTCTACTGTCTGCACCTGGTGGCCTGTCCCATCTGTCCCTCTAGAGTGCTGGCTGCTCCTCAATCTCCCTCCAGGCTGAGTTCATGGCAGCCCCCTGTTGGCCAGAGCCGGCTTCACAGGATAAGAGCCAGCTAAGCTTCAGGGGCTTTCCAGGAAAAGTGTCCCTTGGAAAGGGTTATGGCCTTTTTACCACTCCCAACAGCACCCTAGAAATGGCTTGGTCTTTCCCCTCCTGTGAGCTCCATAGAGAACACGGCCAGCAGAGGATGCATTTCCACGTCATCCAGAAATGATTTGATTCTCAGCCGAGGGACAGCAGGACTGGCAGAGGCTGTCAAGCCACACAGCTGCCTGCACAGCACTCCCATGCTTGGTTGGGGGCGGGAGGGACAGCGGGTGTTGGCTGTCCACAGGCCAGGCATGACAGGGAGGCTCACTAGAGGTGGTGCACTTTGGAGGGCCAATGTTAGGGGACAGATTTCTCTTGTTGGGCCACAAGACTCCAAAAGACCAGCACGGTGACTGATTCCCAGTGCTAGAGGCGAGGTGGTCGGCCACCTGTGGGGGTGTGTGTATATATATATATATAGGTATTTATAGATATTTATAGACCAGGGCAGGGGCGTACCACAGAGGGGGCACAAGTGTTCGGCAATGGTCACACCTGGATGTGTCCGCTCACCACTACAACAGACTAAGTCACAGATGTAGGGGGCTGGCTTTGGGGCTGGGGGAGCCATTGTCAAGTCACAGAACAGTTGCCCAGGCAGGCTTGGAAAGGGAGGTCTCCAAGAAGTGGAGGGATCTGTTTAGAGGTCGAAGGGGTGCCTGGGCTCTGAGGACGGGATGGTCTTGCCTGACCCAATCGGCTGGCAGTTGGAGAGAAAGCAGAGAGAAAACAGGAGAGAGAAAAGCGAGTAGAGAGCTGGAGAGGCAAGTGCAGAGCACAGGTGTGCCACAGTAGCTGTGGTAGGGCCGGGGAGGGGAGGGTGCATGTGTGAGTGTGGCAAGCTTCCTGGAAAAGAGGGGCTGGAAAGGAAAGGGGAGGAAGATGGAGGAGCCGGAGCTTCATGGTTAGTGCCTGGGGGCTGCAGCAGCCCTCCCCACCCCACACACGCTGGCCTCTTCCAGGGCACCCAGGCAGTGCACCCACTGTTCAGAGCAATGCCAAGCCCCCTCGGGCTTCCCTCTTCTCTGGTCACCCTGTCTTCCAACCCACTGGCCCAGGGCCACCTCTCACTTTTTGGAACCCAATGCAGCAGCCACCAGACCTGATAGAGAAGGAACAGTGCTTGAACCAGGATGATGAAGCTAAAAGGGATGGATGGCTGGAGTGATTGCTGGAGCTCCCTCTGGGCAGTCAGAAAGCCCAGGACCCTGGGGGAGGTAGGGAGGGTAGGCAGCCAGATGCCATAGGCTATAGATGTATAAGTCTAGGAGGGGGAGCCTCAGCTCGTTGGGGGTTGCAGGTCACACAGGTGAGGCTGGGCCCTTCCTGTTGGGAGAAGCAGAAGAGGGAGAGTCCATGGCAAGGAAGGTGGGTGGGCTTGCTGAGTGGAGCTCAGCCAGGCCAGCAGGCACTGTGGTCCCCTTGGCTGAATAGCAGAGGTGACCTCTAGAAGCAGCAGGCCAAGGTGCGTGACTCTGCTGGCTGGCAGTAGTGCTTCAGTGGGGGCCAGGGACCCTGCCTTCAGGCACACACTAGCAGCTATGATGGTACCTGGGAGGGAGAGAAAGGGGCTGTGTGTCCCTGCCTGGCCTGTGAGGTGTGCTGTGGGATGATCATGTGTATGGAACTCTCAAGATTTTATCCTAGATCACTACTGGATTGCCGACAGATAGAGGAGGTATGACCCTGACTATCACCCCTGCTCTGCAGTGGATTTGGCTCTCAGCACTCCCAGACTGGGAGCTGGATGCCCTCCCCTGGCGCATGACTCAGACTGCACAACAGGTACAGCGGGCCCAGGATGACATTGCTAGGCCTCTGGCCACCTCAGAGTACAGCCCCACACACAAGCCTCTCCAGGATCTCAGCCCTTACACCATAAGCTCCAGAGAGCACCCATGTCTGCCAGCTTGGGCACAGAGCCTGCTCCAAGAGCTCCCAGGCTCAGTCACGGAGGCTGGGGTGCTTTGGGGCTACTGGGGGCCAGCCCTGGTACCTCCATTCGGCCGGGACGGTCTGCACCTGCAGCCAGGAGTCGTCAATGGGCCCCCATGGGCGTGCTGATGGTGGTCATGTTGATGTCACCCATGATGCTGAACGCCTCCTTCAGCACGTGGTGCATGTGCAGTATCTCGTCGCGCCGCTGTGCCTGCTATGCTGATTCCTCCATCAGCGTGTTCTGGTCCCCATGCGAGTACAGGTGGGACAGCAGTTCCGAGAAGAGGAACTCCTTGGTCTGAGAGTGGGCAATGAGGGAAGGAGGTTTGGACCTGATACCTGTGCTGCCCTGGCCTCCCACCAGGCCCTGGTGGGACTGTGTGCTGGACTTGGAGTCCTGAGTATGGCTTTTCAGATGTGGCTTCTACACCACTTAGACTCAAAGATCTGCCTCCCCACAGCCCTTTTCTCACTCAGAAAGGACATTGAGGTCCAGAGGAAAAGTCACGTGTCCAAGGTCACAGATCTGGGAGGGGACCCTGGACCTATCATGCCACCAGGACACCTGTCTACTCAGTTTTTTCAAAATGTTTTTGGAGACAGGATCTTGCTCTGTCACTAGGCTGGAGTACAGTGGGCGAGATCACCGCTTAGTGCAGCCTCAACCTCTTGGGCTCAAAGTGATCCTCCCATGTCAGCCTGTTGAGTAGCTAGGACTATAGGCACGTGCCACCACCAAGCCCAGCTATTTTTAAAATTTTTATGTAGAGGCCAGGTCTCACTATGTTGCCCAGGCTGGAATCAAACTCCTGGGCTCAAGCTATCCTCTCGCCTTGACCTCCCAAAGTGCTGGGATTACAGGCATGGGCCACTGTCCTCAGTCCCATGTTATATTTCTGAGACACCTCTGGTTTGGACTATGTATCCCTCCCCGTACCTGGTCCCATAGGGCTGGTCGGCATCTCCCCCAGGCCAACATGGCCACCTGCATGCCCTGTGCCACAGGAGCCCCCTCCCACCATGAGGCGGTGCATGCACGTTGTTGATCATGATGTGCGTGGTGGTCTTGGGCATGACACCAACCATGAGATCCCACATGGTCTTGTTGATAATGGCCATGTAGGACTCCACCAGGTTCTGGATAGTTTCCATTTACCACTCCAGCTGTGGGTCCATGGAGTGCATGAAGCTGTTGGAGCCATTCTCTTCGGCCTTGCTGTCCTGTCATGGAGCACACAAGGGCATCAGGGTGGCCAGGCCATGCAGCCAGGCTCCAGGGATCCCTGGGATCTCAGCCCCTCCAAGGGTACCTGGAACATTGAGGCACAGAGAGAAGCAACTGGCCTGAACACACACCCAGCTCTAGAAGGTCTCACGCCTCTGCCTCTCAGGACCACAGACTCCTGTGATTCAAGTCTTGTCTTAGTTCTGACTCTAGTATCCAGAATTTGCCTCAAGTTACCAATCCAGAAATTAGAAAAGAACATCTCCAGGTCCCTTGCTTGAAGACCTGGCCAGAGCTTGTGCTAGGCTGCAGATGCCTGGCAGGAGGCAAGAAAAGGGCATACTCACTTTCCCCTTGTCCTGGGAGGCCCACACACCAACACTGCCACCCCCGCTGCCACCAGGGAACACAGCAAAGTAGACACACACAGAGAGGAAAACGGGAAGGGTTGGGTGAACCTGGGACACTGCACCCCAACTTTAATGTGCTGTTGAATTCAATTAGCTAATATTCTGTTGAGGATTTTTGCATCAATATTTATCAGTGATACTGGCCTGTAGTTTTCTTTTTTGTATGTATCTTTGGTTTTGGTATCAGGGTAATACTAGCCTTGTAGAATGAGTTTGGAAGTCTTCCCTCCTCTATTTTTGGAATCGTTTGGGTAAGGTTGGTATTAGTCTTCTTCAAATGTTTGCTAGAATTCAGCAGTGAATCATCAGGTCCCAGGCTTTTCTTTGCTGGGAGACTTTTTGTTACCACTTCGATCTGATTATTTGTTATTGGCCTGTTCAGGTTTTGGATTTCATCCTGGTTCAATCTTGGTAGTCTGGATGCGTCTTGAAATTTATCCATTTTTAGTAGGTTTTCCTATTTGTTTGCATATAGTTGCTGATAATAGCCACTAGTGATCCTTGGAGTTGTTGGTATCAGTTGTCATGTTTCCTTTTGTTTGTCAATGTTGTTTACGTATTTTAAAAAACTTTTTTTTTTTTTTTGAGATGGAGTCTTGCTCTGTCACCTAGGCTGGAGTGCAATGGCACAATCTTGGCTCACTGCAACCTCTGCCTCCCAGGTTCAAGTGATTTTCCTGACTCAGCCTCCTGAGTAGCTGGGATTACAGGCATGCACCACCACACCCGTCTAATTTTTCTATTTTTAGTAGAGATGTGGTTTCATTATGTTGATCAGGCTGGTCTTGAACTCCTGACCTCATGAGCCACCCACTTTGGCCCTGCAAGGGGCTGGGATTACAGGTGTGAGAAACTGCGCCCAGCCCACATTTTGTTTTTAAATTTTACTTATTTACTTTTTTTTTTTTCTTTAGAGACAGGGTCTCATTCTGTTGCCCAGGCTGGAGTGCAGTGGTGCAATCATAGCTCACTGTAACCTTGAACACCTAAACTCAAGAGATCCTCCCACCTCATTCCCATAAGTAGCTGGGACTACATGCCTGCACCAGCACACCTGGCTAATTTTTCTAGTTTTTGTAGAGAAAGGGTTTTGCTATGTTGCCCAGGTTGGTCTTGAACTCCTGGCCTCAAGCAATCCTCCTGCCTTGGCCTCCCAAAGTACTGGGATTACAGGCATGAGCCACCATGCCCAGCCTATATATACATTTTCTTTTCCAATTTATATAAAGTATGCTGTATGCATCCTTATGGAATTTGTTTTTTTCACTTAATATTATATTGCTAAGATTCTTATTGTTGTTTATAGCTGGCGTTCATTCTTTTTGACTGCTTGTGACCTCACCAGAAGATAGAGATCCTGAGATCTCTTAAGAACTGCTGGTGGGAGTATACACTGGTATGACCACTTTGGAAAACAGTTTGGCTCCATCTCATAAGGTTGAATATTCACACTTTTCCCAGCCTAGCAATTCTACTCTACATGCAAGAGAAATTCTTGCCTATATAAAACAGGGTATGTGGACAAGGGATGTTCCTAACAGCTCTGTTCAAAATAACAAAAACCTATTGCCCATCAACTGGAGAGTAGGTGACTAAATCGTGCTTTTTATGCCCTTTGATTTCCTGTAGTCTTATGATGCAAGTGGCTTTCCCATGGCTAGCTTGGGGAGGGGGATACTCTTGGCAATCTGTGGTGGCAGTCCTGCTTAGCCCTAGGGCAATCGGTGCTGCCCAAAACAAGAGTAAATAGAACAAGGTGCCCCATTGAGCCAATTCCTTGGGTCCCTGGAGGTACAGGCTTGTACCTGTAGGAAATAGCCACCATACAAATCAGTCTCTTTAAATGCTTCTGTCACTGGGCTGAGTCCAAAGGACATCCTCCTTTACAACATTACAAAGTTTATTAGGGCTACCATTTATCGAGCATTTATCATGTGCCTGATCATGTACTAGTGTACTAATTGCATGCATTATTTTATTATTTTACTTATTTACTTACTCATTTATTTGAGATAGGGTCTCTTTCTGTTGCCTGGGCTGGAGTGCAGTGGTGCAATCACAGCTCACTGCAGCCTCAAACTCCTGGGCTCAGGTGGTCTCACCTCAGCCTCCCGAGTAGCTGGACTACAGGCATAAGCCACCAAGTCCAGCTCATTTTCTAAAAAACATTTTCATAGAAATGAGGTCTGGCTTTGTTGCCCAGGCTAGTCTTGAACTCCTGGCTTCAAGCGATCCTCCTCCTTCAGCCTTACTATTGCATTTAATCTTCACCATCACCCTATAAGACTGCCTGGGGGTAGGTGCTCCACACAGTAGCAATGTAGCAACCTTCACTCATAGATGACAAGACTCAGTGTAGTCAAGCAACTTCTCAAAGGTCACACAGCTGGAGGGTAGCTGAGCCAGGATGAAGATCTAGGACTCTAAAGCTGGTGCACCTGTAAATGAGAAAATCTCTGGGGGTTCAGGATAGCTTCCTCCCAAGAAATCTTTCTCCAAAGTTCTAAAAACAATGACAGATCCATCTTTCACAAAGCAAACAAAACTAACAGCCCCTTCATTTTAGAGGGGTGGGAGGGGCGATAAAGATTAGCTAAGCTCCAGGGCATCCCATTTTAATCCTAAATATTTATCAGGCACTGCCAGCACAGCACCCCCAACCTAAAGAACCACACACAGCTGTCACTGTGGGCATGGCATGTCCATGGATGTAAAGATTTTCCAATGTGTGCTTACAGGCCAGTGGCATCACCCTCAGTCACAGGGTAAAGGGCAGCTAGGCCTGGCCTGCTAGGCACCACCGTGAGAATCTGCTGAGCTTTCCGACTAGTTTGTTTGTTGTTTGCAATGAAAGATGCCCTGAAAAGAAGGTGTGTGGGTGGGAAGGGTTCTGATTTGAGGTCCCCTGATCCGGGCATGATCTCCTTCCCCAGTCGCAGGAATCAGGGTACTCCATCTGTAAACACAGGCTCAAGCTATGACACCCAGCCCCCTCTTTCAACCAGGTGCCACCCTCTGCTTCTCTTCCATAGACAGCCTAGAGCTGCCAGCATTCCCCTGGGATCTGTGCTCTCTGGCCTGGCTTAATTTTTTCCTCTCCAAAGAGCCATCTGTAGGGCCAGACACCAGCAAAGCCTAACTCATTACTGGATGCCAGTTCCTCTGCCTGACTTTCAGTGATTCCTACCTTACCCTGGGGTTTTATGTTTCTTGTCTCAACAGTAACATTTCTCATTCCTCCACAAGTTGAATTGCTCACTCCAGCCAACTGAAGCATGCTCTTCTTGACACAGCTAGCTCTAGGCACATGGTTGGTGCAACAACAACAACAAAAAGAGCATTATGTCAATTTCATTGATCAACAAAAGTGATGACTCCACTGCCAAGTCAAGTTGATAGTGCCTGGGCCTCTGAGTTCAAGAGCCTTCTAGACAAAGAGCTCTGAGCTGAAACATGAGCATGCACACATATGCATCTCTCTGGGTCTGATGAGATAATTTATATACTTGGTTGTCATCCTTGAGCATTTTCCTACCTCATTAATTCACGTGTTGCCAAAACAACAATAATCATAGCTAATAACGGCTAAAGCTGAGGACTTTCCTGAGCCAGGCAGTGGCTTCAAAAGCTTTGAAGTTTTCACATAGACTCTCATTGAATAATTTCTGTTTTTCAGATCAAGAAACTGAGACTTACTATCACATTTGGGATTAAGTTTAAAAAAAAAAAAAAAAGAAACTGAGGCTTAAAGCTGTCAAGTATTTCACAGCCAGCAAGTGGCTAAGTTGGAACCTGAACCCAGGCAGTCTAGTCTCGGGATCCTGTGCCCTTACCCAGTATCCAGTGTTAGCTACACCAAACTAACCTGTGCACATTTTCAACTCTAAGTGGGTGACATATTTTTCACTATATTTTATGTAGGTGACTTTCAGTTTGGGGGTATTCTATTTACACAATCTATTGAGCTGGATATTAACTGAGAACAAATAGAAACTAATGAACTCTGAAAAACAAAACACGAGCAACATGATGTCACCACAAAAGACAAAACAGCACAGAGCCTTCTAGTGACTGTATTTTGCTAACAGTCCAGGAGCTAATAATCAGCCTGAACTCAGCAGTGCTCTGTTCCCTTGGGAGACACACACACACACACACACACACACACACACTCACACTCACACTCACACTCAAGAGAAACACACACACTACAGTTGGTGGTTGTGCCACCCTGAGCCTCCAGTAGGGGAGTGTGAGGAATGGAGGGACCAGACGGGTTGGGCAGAAAGGTGCTGGGTCAAGAGGAGGAGGGGGCAGCTGGGAGCCCGCACACGCTCTGGACTAGTGTATCCCCCGGTTTGAGGGGTGAGGGTTGAGCGGTGAGAGGTGACAGGGACGATGGCAGGGTGGGGGCTGCCCTTTCCCAGGCTGTAGCGGGGGCGGTGGTGCTGCTGCCCTTTTAAGCTGCCGCTTGACAGGAGGCGTGCCTTCTGTCGGTGGAGTCGGTTACAAAGGGAGCAGCCCCCCGGGCCGCCACACAGCTCCCCTCCAAGACCTCCGTGCCCCTTGCCATTTTCCATAGGCACTCCCACGAAGGTTGAGGCGGCGGGGAGAGGCGGAGCCGCGAGAGCTCCGCAGGGCTGTCCCACCAGGTCGTCGCGGCAATGACAACGGCTCAGGACCGCCTCCCCTTCCGCGCCCCTCCGGCCGGAGATGAGGGGAAGATGTCCGTGTCAGGGTTCAAGGCCAAGCTTAAGTTGCTGGCTGTTCTATCTTCCACAAGAACGAGGAGCCTGGAGCCGCCGCCCAGGCTCCACTGCAACATCACCGTGAGGCGCCCGGCAGCGGCTTCGCTGGGCAGGGCGAGGGCGGAGAGGGGGCGCCCGGAGTCCCGGGACAAAGGGGAGCCTGCCCCGGAGAGGCCCCAGTTCCTCGCCTACTTTCTCCTGCGACTAGCCCGGCCCCGGCCCTGGGACTGCGCGAGGCTTGGCTGGGAGGAGGCGGAGGGTCCGTCTCTCCGGCTCCTCGCGCGGGCCTGGCTTGGGGGCTGCTGGCCCGTGTTGGCCCCGGTCGCCGCTCCCCGAGGTGGGAGCCCGCGCAGCAGGAGCCCTCTCGGGACCCAAGGTCGCCCTCAGTCAGCCGGCCCGCTCCCGGGACCGCGACAGGGCGGGGCAGGGCCCTCCAGCGTTGTTTGAGCCCAGGCGCGGAAGGGAAAAGGCGTTTAAGATTTTCGTGGGTTTTTTTTTTTTTTGCCTGCGCGCGGTGGCTCACGCCTGCAACCCCAGCACTTTGGGAGGCCGAGGCGGGCGGATCACCCGAGGTAAGGAGTTCGAGACCAGCCTGGCCAACATGGTGAAAACCCGTTTCTACTAAAAAATACAGAAATTAGCTGGGCGTGGTGGCAGGCGCCTTAATCCCAGCTACTTGGGATGCAGAGGCAGGTGAATCTTTTGAAACTGGGAGGTGGAGGTTGCAGTGAGCCGAGATCAAGCCATTGCCCTCAAACCTGGGGGACAAGACGGATACTTCTCTCTCTCTCAAAAAAAGTTTTCTTTTTTTTTTCTTTTCTTTCTTTTTTCTTTTTTCTTTCTTTTTTTTTTTTTTTTTTTTTTTTTTTTTTTTTGACAGTCCCACTCTGTCGCCCAGGCTGTAGTGCAGTGGCGGGATCTCAGCTCACTGCAGGATATGTCTCTCGACAGTCCTCGGGTTAAAGAGATTCTCCTGCTTCAGCCTCCCGAGTAGCTGGGATTACAGGCGCCCGCCACCAAGGCTGGCTAACTTTTGTGTGTGTTTTTTTTTTAGTAGAGATGGGGTTTCACCGTGTTGGCCAGTCTGGTCTCTTACTCCTGACCTCAAATGACCCACCTCTGCCTCCCAAAGCGCTGGGATTCCAGGCATGAGCCACCGCGCCAGGACCCAAGGCACTTAAGTTTTAAGGCCTCATTCTTCAGTCAGGTTTTCCTTGTTCCCGCCTGTTCAGCCAGTTGTTTTTAAGTTGGTGTTTAAGGAGAAACTAACAATGAAAACGGAGTCGTTGACAGAGGAAAAGTTGGAATGCAGCCTCTGGTGCTGTTTGAGCGATCCCTCTCCCCAGGGCCTGGCCGCGCTGCTGTGTTCTGGAAAGGCCCATTGTACCCTCGAGGCGGCAGGTAAGAGTCCTGTACAGGTGCTCTGCCCACTTTTCCTTTCAGGCGTCTGTGTCAGCTGTTTTTCCCCTGTAGAATGTGTCCCTGACCTCCACCCCTTAACCCTACCCAATTTTTCTTTACATGTCTGACCATCAAGGCTCTTCTGGGTCATATTCAGTTCATGCTGATATTTTCCCTTCCTCCCGCCTTTAGTCCTTGCTATTTTTGCTTTGGTCATGTTATGCTATATTCTGTAAGCCTTTGTGCTTTTTATCTTCCAGTCAAAGATAAAAAGCTTTGTGCTTTTTATCTTCCAGTCAATAAATGCTTGGTAAATATTTATTTTATTGAGTATATGACCCTATTCTAGCTATATTGTGCTTGAACAAAAATCTTAACTGCCTTGTAAGTTAACTGCTAAGAATTTGTCAAAAGTGCAGAGATAACATCAAGAACTTGTCATGGATAGTACAAAAAGGTCTCTAAGGGCTTGATGGAAGTCTGTAAATTGACTTCACATGAAAGAGAATGTAAGCAGTGAAAATGTGAAGCATGATTGGAGAGCCAGAGTGATAAAGCAAGCATCCCTTTCTCCAGATCCTTTGTAACAGTATTATGTGTCTCTTTCAGAAATCATTCTGAAAGATAATGCCAACTCCGAACCTAGGAAACCATCCAGTGGGTTTCTGCAGCTTAGGTGGTTCAATTCCTCGTCAGCACCTTTGTTTTCTCTGCCTCAGTTTGCTTACAGTGATGTTCTCAGTAGCTGTAATTGCTGTCTCTGAATACTTAAGCATTTTTTTTTAGCTCAGAGGGGAATATGTGCATTTTTATTTAACCAAGTGTTAGAATTTTTACTCAGCTTTTGTGGGCTCTGGGTTATCTACTTGGTTGTTTAGTTGTAAAATGATTAGCGGGGAAAACCGTGTGTGTGTGTGTGTGTGTGTGTGTGTGTGTGTGTGTGTGTGTATTTTAAGTTTATTTTGTTATCAGAGCACTTAGAATTTTAGTTTATATGGTAATTCTGTCAGTTTACTTTATTCTCCACCCCAGATTTATTGAACAACCAAGTATGAAAGTAATGTGTCCCACAACCAGCCTTCAGAAGAATTACAACTGCTGTATGTCTGAACTTTCTGTTTTTTTGTTTTTTGTTTTTCGGGTTTTTTTTTGAGACAGATTCTCACTCTGTCACCCAGGCTGGAGTGCAGTGGCACGATCTCAGCTCACTGCAGCCTCTGCCACCCAGGTTCAAGTGATTCTCCTGCCTCAGCCTCCTGAGTAGCTGGGATTACAGGCACCTGCCACTCCACCTGGCTCATTTTTGTAGTTTTAGTAGAGATGGATTTCACCATCTTGGCCAGGCAGGTCTTGAACTCCTGACCTCATGATCCACCTGCCTCGGCCTCCTAAAGTGCTGGGATTACAGGTGTGAGCCACCGTGCCTGGCTGTACTTTCAGGAAGTTTGTGCATCAATTTTCAAAAAATTATGATATCAAAAGAGAGCTGTGTCCTATATTTGGAAAGATACAAAAACTGAACATTCTGGCAAGCAGTTTAGCTTGCTGGTGCTTGAGATAGAGCCACACATTGGTCTCAGTGAATTTATGGAGAAAGATAGATACAGAAAGTTATTTCTAAATAAGACCAAAAAATCATTTTCTTAAGCAGTGACAGGTAGAGAGGTTGTCTTGGTTAACCTTGAAATGTGTTGCCCTTGATCAAGACAGTTTTATGGTAGGGATGGTAGTGGTGATAAACTTGTTTGAAATTTGTCCACTTATAGTAATCTTTGTGGTAGCCATCACAGACAGTTTCATCCTCACAGGCCTTAAAATTACTGTAAAAATAGTAGAATGAAGGAGAAACAAAGGACCTGAATAATTAGATGCTTAGACAATTGTAATGTGTTTTCATAACCGGTGAAAAAGAACAGTGTTAGAAGCACTTAAGCATTCTATGTAAGGAACGCTGCCTGAATTTATATTGTGATGTTTGAGCACCATTCACTGTTTAAACACTGTCCTATTGCAGGTCATATTTTAAAGACAAATAGAAAACTTACCTTTTCAAGATTGATATGAAGCTTAACCTTATCAAAATTACAAAATTTGAAGCATATGATTGAAAAATATTAATGCATAAGTTTAAATACTGGTCATCATTTTAGATGTCTTTCAAAATAGATTGTCTCTTAAATATAAAACTGAACAAACTTTTAACATGTTGTAGAGTTTGTGCTGAAGGTTAAGTTTCCTGGGGTGGTGGATATTTTATAATATGGATAACAGGACCTTCTTATTTTAAGAAATATAGAAAATTTTTAGGCAAAACTAGAAAATATTACCGATAATTCTACTACTCAGAAGGTACCACTATCAGAATTTTGTATTTTTCCAGTCATCTGCTCATCTCTTTTCTCCTATGCTTGTATATGTTCCCTCTCCCTTGAAAAATCAGATTGTTTTTGTAATCTGCTTTTTCACTCAACAATATTGTAGATCTGTGTCATAACTTACTCCTCTACAGTGGCTTCAGTTATTGTGCGCTTTCTGTTGGATGACTGTACCATCTAGTCAGTCAGTTTCCTGGTACTGAATGCATGGTGTGTGTGTGTGTGTGTGTGTGTGTGTGTGTGTGTGTGTGTGTGTGTGTTTCTACCTTAACTAGTGCTTTAGACATCAATAGGTAGAGCTAAATGCTTGAAACCTTCCAAGTGGTGGTTTTCAGTTCTCATTGCTGAATTGGTTTCTAGAGATGGAACAAATTATTTGTATGGTAACTTTTTTGTTTTGTTTTGTTTTTGTTTTTTGAGATGAAGTCTCGCTCTTGTCGCCCAGGCTGGAGTGCAATGGCATGATCTTGGCTCACGGCAACCTCCGCCACCTGGGTTCAAGTGATTCTCCTGCCTCAGCCTCCCAAGTAGCTGGGATTACAGGTGCATGCCACCACACCGGCTAATTTTTGTAGTTTTAGTAGAGATGGGGTTTCACCATGTTGGCCAGGCTGGTCTCGAACTCCTGACCGCAGATGATCCACCTGCCTCGGCCTCTCAAAGTGCTGGGATTGCAGGTATGAGCCACCATGCCCGGCCTTTTTTTCTTCTAGGTACCAGCTTGTATTTATCAGTTTGGTGAAAATGTTAGAAAGTGTGCAATAAAATGGGCATTCTCACAGTCATGGCACAAAGTATAATTATCTAGAAAGCAGTGTGGCTTTGTAGAAACTTGCCTAACCTCTCCTCGTTTAGGCGAGATAAATTCTGACTACCCCAAGGTGGCCAACCTTGTCCCTGTGATTCCAGATCTCCCAGAAGGAGAGGTCTAGTCTCAGGGAAAACCCACATTTTCTTGGCTTAGCCCACCTGACAGCTAATCACTGGAAATGGGTGGGCTGATTGAGTCCTGTAGTCAGGTTTTGTGTCAAGAGAGGGAGGTGGAAAGATGGGAGGGAGGTAGCAAAACTGGCCTCAATGGAACTCTGTAAGTTAATATGGAATGGCAAAGGGATGTTTCTTTCAATGAAGAAATTCTAGAGAAGGAGAAAGTGGAGAAGAAGGCAGCAGTTCTCAAAGTTTTGGAATCAAGACTCCTTTACACTCTTAAAAATACATTGAGGCCGGGCGCGGTAGCTCAAGCCTGTAATCCCAGCCCTTTGGGAGGCTGAGGCGGGCGGATCACGAGGTCAGGAGATTGAGACCATCCTGGCGAACACGGTGAAACCCCTTCTCTACTAAAAAATACAAAAAACTAGCCGGGTGAGGTGGCGGGTGCCTGTAGTCCCAGCTACTTGGGGGGCTGAGGCAGGAGAATGGCGTAAACCCGGCAGGCGGAGCTTGCAGTGAGCCGAGATCGTGCCACTGAACTCCGGCCTGGGCGACAGAGCGAGACTCCGTCAAAAATAAATAAATAAATAAATAAATAAATATAATTATAAATAAATACATAAAAATAAAAATTCAATTCTTTAATTAGCCATGTTTCAAGAGCTGAATAACTACATTGTGCAGTACTGATTTATAGAATATTTCTGTCATAATAGAAAATTGTGTTAGATTGTGTTTATATAGACTGAGAGGTCTGTCAGGCAGATTTTTCAGAAAAGAAAGTAATAGAAATTCTAAAACTAAAGCAATGTAATATGTGAAATAGCCTAAATTAAGAATTCAATGGATAAGATGCAGAGAGATCATTAAATGGAAGAGATGGAAGAAGAAACTATCAATAATGATGAAAAGAGAGACAAAAACAGAAAATATGTGAAAGGAGATAGAATAGTCCATAATTTTATATTATGCGTGAACTGGTGTTTGCATATGTTCATATTCATATATATATATTTCTTGCTGTTTATGCTAGAGAAATGACATGCATATGTGTGCCTGGATGTTTAATCATATATGATTTGTGATCAGTAAAAACACAGAAACATCAAAAATGTTCATCAAAGCATTAAGTTCATGAATTATTGTATATTCATACAAAGAATCCTATCGAGCATACAAAATGAATGAAATATGTGACTCAAGAACATAAACAAATTTGAAAAAGAAAATGTACTGTAGGTAAAATCATACACAAAGACTATATGCTTTATGGTTCCATTTATATACGCTTAAAAGGAAATTCTTAAGAGTGGTAACTAAATATAATAAGGAATTATTGCCATAAATATTTGAACAGTGTAGTAACTATTCCTTTAGTGGAAGAAAGGGGGCTGTGACTGGAAGAGCAGACAGAAGGCTTCTAGAGGGCTAACAGTGATGGTTTCATATACAGGCAGTGGCTCCTTGGCTTTCTTTCCACACGGGTTTCTTTCACTTTCTCTGATGCCTCCCACTCTGCCTTGCCACAGGGGTTTTGCACATGTTTGTTCCCATTCTGATAGCCTTCCTTCCTTTCCTTTTCACTTTCATATGTCAGGTCAGCTATCACTTCCTCAGGGAACATCAGCCCCACCAGATGTGGAAAAGTTTCCTTCTTACTCTCTGAGAAGGACATTCATTCCTTCCATCCGAGTATGCTTCAGTTTGTAATTTTGTAATGTCTGACATTATTGAAGTAATTGTACCAAAAATGCAATTGGTATAACTTTCACCACTGAACCTCCAATGTCTTACACATTGGCTAATAATGGCTTGTTAAATTAATGGATGAATATAGTTAGCTTGAATTTTGTGTCTAGAACATGCACATCTAGTAAGCGGCAGGATACAGGGACTAGTTGTTCCTCCAAGTTTTCTGTCTAGAGATAGGGAGTCATGAATAAATAAGGGCTAGCCTAGCTAATAGTGTATTTAATTGCTCTGGAAGAGGCAAAAAAAAGTCAACCAAATGAAAAGGCAACCCAGGGAGTGAAAGAAAATATTTGCAAACCATATGTCTATTAAGGGGTTAACATCCAAATTATCTATGAAACTACAACTCAATAGCAAAAGAAAAACCTGATTAAAAATGGGAAAAGGACTGGAATGACATTTTTCTAAAGAAAACATAAAAATGGCCAATAGGTACATGAAAAAAATGCTTAACATCACAAACCATCATGGAAATTCAAATCAAAACCATAATGAGATATCATTTCACATGTTAGGATGCCTATTATTTAAAAAGAGACAAGAGATAACAAGCATTGGCAAGGGCGTGGAGAAAGAGGAATCGTTGTACACTCTTGGTGAGAATTTACTTCAGTGTGGTCATCATGGAAAACCACATGGAGGTTCCTTAAAAACAAGTAAACAAAAAGTTAACTACCATATGATCCAGCAATCTCACTTCTTGGTATACATGCAAGGAAAACATATCAGTATCTTGAAGAGATACCTGCACTCCCATGTTCACCACAGTCTAATTCATAATAGCCAAGATATGGAAACAGACTAAAATATCTGCCAACAGATGAATGGATGAAAAAAAGGTGGTATATATACAGTACAATATTGGCTATGGAAAAGAGGAAATCTTGCCACTTGTGACAACGTGGATGAACCTGGAGAATATTATGCTAGGTGAAATAAGGTAGACACAGAAAGACAAATACTGTATGGTCTCACTTATATGTGGAATCTAAAGAAGTCGAATTCACAGAGGCAGAGAGTAGAATGGTGTTTGCCAGGGACTAGGAAGTTGGGAAAATGGGGAGAAATTGGTGAAAGGATATAAGCTTCCAGTTATAAGATTAATAGGTTCGAGTGATGTAATGTACAGCATGCTGACTATAGTTAATGACACTCTATTGTATAGTTGAAATTTGCCAAGAGTAGATCTCAAGTGTTCTCACCACACACAAAAATCCAGTAACTATGTGAGGTGATAGGTGTTTTAATTAGCTTTATTGTGGTAATCACTTCACAACACATAAACATATTAACTCATTATTTTGTATACCTTAAACATATACAACTTTTATTTGTCAATTATTTCTCAGTAAAGCCAGAAAAAAATAGCAAAACATATACATCTCTTATAATTCAACCTTGATGCTTTGCTCCAGCACTTGACCCCTTTTCAAGGTGTACACTCCCAGCTCTCTGAGTTACATGTCTTTTCTGAAGTATTTCTTTTCTTCTTCTTCTTTTATTTTTCTTTTCTCATCTTTATTTTCTTACGCTTTATGTCATTTTCCTGAAATGCCTATCTCTTCCTTCTTTGGATCACTGTTTGTATGACAATGTGTTCCATAGTTTAAAATTCTGAAACAACAGCAACAACAACAATAAAACCAGAATACCAGCTCTTAAAACTAGAAGACTTTTAAGCATTGTATTATGCAACAAAACTTGACACAACTTGAACTCATTTGGTGGCAAAACCTGATCTGGAAACACGGGAGGCAAAATGTGGTGCTGTCCAGTGCTGGAATAGGTGTGACTTTAAAATGGCATACACTTCACATTGTCATTCTCAAATCCAAATAAATAGAACTCTAAATTTTGCAACATAGATGTCCCCAAATGCTCTGTATAAGATTGAATATACACTTTGTCTTGTGTCTTGCATTTCATAATGATTGATAAATATTGCCATGTAGAATGCCAAACCAGTGAGTGATTATATGGTTTTATAAGGCTCTGTCAATTTCAAACAACAGGTAAAATACCTATCTCATGTATGATGCTGGAAGCTAGCTGATATAATTAGGAATATTGGGACATTTTTTACCCCAAGAAGTTTCTATTCTAGTGACTAATGCCTACACAGATGATAAGAAAGACAGTGAAAACCTATTGAGGGTTGAATGTAGAATAAAAATAACAGAATTGGGGTATATGTATAATAAACACAGAGTAAAGTTCTGTGATATTATAAATTAGAGTAGGTAGTTTTAGAGTTTTCAAGGTAAGAAAAGTAATACATTAAGGAACATATTTGCTTAGAGAAGTATGATTCATACCAGTGTGCAAAGAAATAGAAAAATAGAAAAGCAATTCAGATGATCTCAACTTTATTAGTTTTCTAAGAAACACTCAGTATGTAATATAGACTGTAGTAACAGTCTGAAAAGTTAAAAGAATGTAACCTTAGAAATAAAAAAATTGCGGGGTGAAGAATCCATTTCCTATTTTCTGCAGACTTACCTTGGAAAATTTGAAGTATTCATTGTGCAGAGCATGTGGTTACCTTGAGGTTACTGTTGCCCCACTACTTCATGGAATACACCTGTCCATGCTTCAATTTTTGAATTAAAAAAAAAAACACCTTCTAGAAAACTAGTAGTTCTGACTCACACTCTTCCGTGCCAGTTGTTTCTCTAATTTAGTAATAGTTATTGGTATTTTCCCTTTTGATTACATGCAATTTGCAGCCTGGGATCCGAATTTGGAGTAAAACACACAGGGATCCAGTGTTAGAACAAGCACTTAGAATGAAGAGACTTTAGAACTGAAAGCCAGGCTGAGGCCTTGGGTCAGATCATTAAAGGGTTTCAGTTTTATTGCTGGAACAATGTTTGTACTTTTTATTTACTTAATATTTCCATGAAAGTAAATATGACTTTCTCTTTTCATTTAAATGAATTTATCATACTTTAATATATCTTAAAATAATAAATTGAGTTACTACTTCAAGTCATCATGTTTATTATTAACGCGTGTCTCTGCCATCACCTGCAAAGTTCAGTTAAATATGTACCATCTAACGAGAGCAAGGACTATTCATGTAGATTTTCAAAATTTACTTAAAATTACGTCCTTTACAATCACCTCAAATTATTTCTTTTCTTTTTTTAATTATGTTTTGAAAATATCTAGCTGTGTAATATCAAAAAAACTTTTGCCTTTTTTTTTTTTTTTTTTTTTTGAGACGAGGTCTCTCTCTATCACCCAGGCTGGAATGCAGTGGCGAGAGCATAGTTCACTGCAGCCTTGAACACCTGAGCTCAAGCCATCCTCTGTCCTCAGCCTCTTAAGAGTAGCTGGGATTACAGATGCATGCCACCACGCATGGATACTTTTTGTTGTTGTTGTTGTTTTGTTTTTGTAGAAACAGGGGTCTCACTATATTGCCTAGGCTGGTCTCAAACTCCTAGCCTCAAGTGATCCTCCCACTTTGGCCTGTTTTTGCTGTTTTCGAAAGTTGACTGAACTTAGTTTAGTTAAATAATGAGCCAAATCAACCAAATGCTATTCATAAATAGAGAGAAATAGGCGAATTCATTTGAAAGAATAAAAAAGCATGTTTGGGAGTGGGTGGGTATAAAAATAATTTGAATGTAAATAACAGAAAATCTGTTTTCTTGAATGTAGCCCATTGCACCTGCCTCTCCATTGTGTACCTGGACCCTGCCCTTCATCTTGGGCCTCCTGCCTGGAGAAAACTGCACCATAATGCCACTAACTTCCACTAACTGGAGTCTGCCTTTCCCTCCCCACTCTCTTTCCTTCCCATCTCTACCCCCAATTAAATCCCTAAACTTTGCTAATTAACCATTTAAACATCCTTTTAATCTGTCCATTTTCTCACTTTCATTTCTTCATAGCTAACTCTCTATGTGAAGCCACCTCACCTTTTTCTCAGAATGTCAGCTATTATGGCCTAACTGATCTCCCAGTCATTCCAGGCTTGCATCTGCCCAAACTACCCTCCACTCTACCCCGTGCTGTTTTCTAAACAAGAAATTTTATCCTGTTGCTTCCCAACTTCAAACTCAATGACTTGCAAATGCCTTCAGCATATAGCTGAACATGATATGCCTCATTTTATTTCTGTAGCCTTATGTTTCCCTTTTCACTGTATATTTCATTGTATATTACAGTTATACTTCGAATTTCTTGAAATCAGGGAAATTGTCTTATTTGGTGTCGTATTCCCAGAACCTAACACAGTTTCTGCTATGTAGCAGGTTTTCAAGATAATTTTTATTTTAAATTTCAGTTTGATGAGTTTAAATCAGATAAATATATGACTTTTTGGCATCCCGAGTCTATTTCTATTCTTTCATTTTAGAGTTTAAGTAAGCTTGGGCTACTATGAGAGTTACTTGAAAACTGTTATCCAGATCCTCTGAAGGTTGAAATACTGATAATAGAAGCATCTGGTCCGTTGTCAGTTCTAATTTTGCTCAACCCAAACTGGCAGATAGAAATACTTGCTAATAAAGGCCGACTCTTGATACACCAAAAGTGGCAATCGGCTGGGTGTGGTGGCTCACATCTGTAATCCCAGCACTTTGGGAGGCCGAAGGGGTGGGGGGGAGTGGATCACCAGAGATCAGGAGTTCGAGACCAGCCTGGCCAACGAACTAGAGATGGGGTGAAACCCCATCTCTACTAAATATACAAAAATTAGACGGGCATGGTGGTGTACACCTGTAATCCCAGCTACTCGGGAGGCTGAGGCAAGAGAATCACTTGAACCCAGGAGGCGGAGGTTGCAGTGAGCCGAGATTGTGCCATTGCACTCCAGCCTGGGCGACAAGAGCGAGACTCCATCTCAAAAAGAAAAAAAGAAAAAAAAATGGCAGTGAACTCTTCATTTCCAGAATTAATATTCCAAAAAATGTTTCCTGGTGGATGAGAACAGATCTGGTACTGTATTTTATTCTATATATATTTCCTTGGACTACTGTAACAAACCTGGTGACTTCAAACAACAGATATTCTCTTGTGGTTCTGGAGTCTGAACATTTGAAATGAAGGTGTGGATAGGATTGGCTCCTTCTGAGAGCTCAGAGGGAAAATCTAACTCATGCTTCTTCCCTAGTTTTTGGTGGTTTCCAGCAATCTTTGGTACTCTTGCCAGTGGCAACCTAACTCCAACTTCTGTCTCATCTATACACGCATCTCTTCTGTGTGCCTGTGTCTGTCTCCAAATTTCCCTCTTCTTATAAGAACATCAGTCATATTGGATTTCAGATCTTTAGCAATCCTGTGTAAATTCATCTTAACTTTATTATATTTGAAAATGTTCTATTTTCAAATAAAGTCACATTTACAGAGCCCAGGTAGAAATGAATTTTGGGGGAATACATTCACTTTTACTTTTTTGATGAATATAAGGTAAAAAAAGTTGAGTATAAAAATTAAAATTAGAAAAGTATTTTTAACATGGAGTGAGAATATTATTTTCAATGAATCATGTTTGTTAAACTATTTCAATAAAAAAATGACAAAATCCAAAATTGTAGTAAATGTTATACAGTTAATTAGATACAGGATCCTGAATCACTGACTGACAGAAATGTTCTCTCAAGTTAGAAATATAGAAATGCTCAAGTGTAATTTAATATATTTTTTTCTGATATATGATCATCCAAGATCAGCACCAGCCAATCTCCTACATATGCCTTTCCTTAACAGTAATGGCAAATACTAATAAAATATGCCTTATCAAATGGAATTATTTTGTGTTCATGGAAGTCAAACAATTTTTGAGTAAGGACTTTTTCTGGCAAACTCAGGAAAACCATTTTTGTTGCTTCATTTAGAAGAGGACATGGAAATATTGAGTTACAAGAGAAGATGACTTTTTTAAAACCAATCTTTACATCATGATTAATAGAAGCTGTGACACTCCCCAGTGATGAAGCACTTAAACATTTTAAGGATATTCATTCACAATATTGAGATATCAATTTGCACTTTTTGGAAGGCAAAAGTTAAAACGAAGTGCAATCCTGGAATAATTTACAATGAATAGCAAAAGTATTATGAATGGACTGAAACATTCAACAAATATCTATTTAGTACTGACTATGTGTGAGGCACTGTTCTATTTGTGGGGAACAGTGCAGGAAACAGAAGGACAAAAATCAGGCTCTCTTGCAGCTTGCATTGCCCTAGTCATGCTGAATATTCTCCACCTGTTCCTCTGGCTCCGCTTCTCATACTTCAGTGAGCTTTGAGCTCTGGCCACTAACTCCTAAGTACTGATTCACTTTCTATACTCTGGCTTTGTGTTGCTTTGACCAACAAAAGACAAAGACAGCAGATCAGAGGTTGGAGGAGAGATCAATCTGAGTGTGGTTTCTCAGGATCCTTCCCTGCTGAGGCATAGCTTGGCAGTGCCTGATTTCTGTTACTTAAGGCCACATCTAATAGGTTCAAGTGTCTGTTCCTTATCCTTCCTCCTTTAGACAATAGAAATAGCTTTAGTCCATCTAGCTTTCTTGTAACTTGTGAAATTCTTGAAAACTGCTTACATATTTATTTATAAATAGCCATTTTGTTAAATTGTCTTTTTCCCCTTTGAATATGCCTTCTGTTTCCTAAAGAACCTTAAATGATGCATGGGGTTAGAAAGGAAATACAAATACATGAGATATTTGGAAAAAAAAAAAAGACATTTTAGCAGATGCTGTCAGCAACCCATCCATATCTCCTTGGCTTTCACCATTTTTGGGTATACTCCCTATTGACAGCTCTTCAACTGAGCACTCTCTTTGGCTACTACAGTTTGCCAGGCTTAAAGATAAAGTAGATTGGGCATACTAGAAATGAATGCATTCCTTCCATTTCCTTCCCCAAAGCAGCCATCAACCAATAACTGGCAGATGGTGTGGACCAAATTTTCAGCTTCTTGGAACCTTGGTTGGATTGACTCTGGGTCATATTCACCCTATCCTTCTGAGTTTCTTACTGAGCCTAAGCACCTGGTGCCCACAGCAGTATGCTGCTTGATAACAAACCTTCTATTGGCTTCCTTTCTTCCCTGCCATATTTTTCCACTCCAGTGTTGGTGATTCCTAGGATTACCCCACAAATACACATTCTCTCATGCACACACATATATACATGCCCATACAAACACTACACAAACTCACATTCTTGTGCAATAGTAAGCTCTGGAAAGTTCTGAAGAGAGGAGACATGCACACTTTTTAAGTTTCAGTGGGCCACTCTGGATATTGTGTTGACAGAGATTTGAAGGGTTGTGAGGGCAGACACACTGAGACTCTTTAGGGAGGTTAGTTCATCTATGACACTAGTAGACCACTGCAAGAATCCAGAGAAAAGATGATGAGGGATTACATCTTTGCCATGATGCTATGATGAAATTGCTTTTTAGATCATCTGATCAATGTTTGTTAAAATATATTATGTATCAGTTTCTATATTAGAAGTTAGCAAGAAAGATACTGTCCTTGTTTTAGACATAAAGAAATTGAGATTAGGAAAGTAAAGTAAAATATGCAAATTCTCAGACACAGAGCCCAGATCTGCCCAGAGCTTTACCCTCTGCACCACACTGTCAGGAAGGTTGCCATACACTAGACTGAGTAGAGAGGTAAAGGTGGAAGACAGCCTTCAGTGAACTGACAGAGAAAACTACATAGGGAAATAGAAATAATGATGATAGACACCCACCTTCAGGAAATTTGGCAGAAAAAAATATGGGGTAACTCAAAGGCATAAGGTAGCTTTTTTTGTTTTATTTTGTTTTCTTATTTTCCTCTTTAACCTGGGAGAAACTTATTCTTGTTTACATGCCTAGCAAAAAGAAGCATTGGAGAAGACACTTGATGTTACATTAATGAAAGGGAATAATGGATTAAGGCAGGCTTGGTAGCAAAAAGAAGTTAAAATATATCTAAAAATATTTTAAATCATAACATAAGTATCTGCAAATACATGTTTATTGTATAATATTCAAATAAGAGAAATGTATAGACAAAAAGGTCTATGCCCATATTCACCCCATTTTCTACAACCCTCAATGTTATTGCTATCTTTAAGTAACCACACTTTAATGTGTACCTCTTCAAATATTTGGGTCTATGCATATGTGTTCACATTTTTGCATAAAGTGGGTCACAATAATGCAATGTTTTTGCAATTTGCATTTTTTTACATAATGTATCCTTGACTTTCTTCCATATCAGTACACGTGAATCTAATTATATTCTTGTTAGTTTAACTATAGTATCAGTTGCATAATTACACTACTTTATCAATCACATTTTAAATTTCTGTTTAATAAGCTTTTAATTTTTAAATAGTTTTAGATTTACCAAAAAATTCCTAAGATAGTACAGAGACTTCTATACAGCCCACATCAAATTTCTCCTATTATTAACATTTTTCATTAGTATGGTACTTTTTTACAAATAATGAATCAATATTGATCTATTATTTATTTATTTATTTTTTTATTATTATACTTTAAGTTCTAGGGTACATGTGCATAACGTGCAGGTTTGTTACATATGTATACTTGTGCCATGTTGAGGTGGCATGCTGCACCCATCAACTCGTCAGCACCCATCAACTGGTCATTTACACCAGGTATAACTCCCAATGCAATCCCTCCCCCCTCCCCCCTCCCCATGATAGGCCCCAGTGTGTGATGTTCCCCTTCCCGAGTCCAAGTGATCTCATTGTTCAGTTCCCACTTATGAGTGAGAACATGCGGTGTTTGGTTTTCTGTTCTTGCGATAGTTTGCTAAGAATGATGGTTGCCAGCTGCATCCATGTCCCCACAAAGGACACAAACTCACCCGTTTTTATGGCTGCATAGTATTCCATGGTGTATATGTGCCACATTTTCTTAATCCAGTCTGTCACTGATGGACATTTGGGTTGATTCCAAGTCTTTGCTATTGTGAATAGTGCCACAATAAACATACGTGTGCATGTGTCTTTATAGCAGCATGATTTATAATCCTTTGGGTATATACCCAGTAATGGGATGGCTGGGTCATATGGTACTTCTAGTTCTAGATCCTTGAGGAATCGCCATACTGTTTTCCATAATGTTTGAACTAGTTTACAGTCCCACCAACAGTGTAAAAGTGTTCCTATTTTTCCACATCCTCTCCAGCACCTGTTGTTTCCTGCCTTTTTAATGATTGCCATTCTAACTGGTGTGAGATGGTATCTCATTGTGGTTTTGATTTGCATTTCTCTGATGGCCAGTGATGATGAGCATTTTTTCATGTGTCTGTTGGCTGTATGAATGTCTTCTTTTGAGAAATGTCTATTCATATCCTTTGCCCACTTTTTGATGGGGTTGTTTTTTTCTTTTTTTTTTTCTTTTTTTTTTTTTTGAGACAGAGTCTCGCTCTGTCGCCCGGGCTGGAGTGCAGTGGCCGGATCTCAGCTCACTGCAAGCTCCGCCTCCCAGGTTTACGCCATTCTCCTGCCTTAGCCTCCCGAGTAGCTGGGACTACAGGCGCCCGCCACCTCGCCCGGCTAGTTTTTTTTTTTTATTTTTTAGTAGAAACGAGGTTTCACCGTGTTAGCCAGGATGGTCTCGATCTCCTGACCTCGTGATCTGCCCGTCTCGGCCTCCCAAAGTGCTGGGATTACAGGCTTGAGCCACCACGCCTGGCCGTTTGTTTTTTTCTTGTAAATTTGTTTGAGTTCTTTGTAGGTTCTGGATATTAGCCCTTTGTCAGATGAGTAGATTGCAAAAATTTTCTCCCATTCTGTAGGTTGCCTGTTCACTCTGATGGTAGTTTCTTTTGCTGTGCAGAAGCTCTTTAGTTTAATGAGATCCCATTTGTCAATTTTGGCTTTTGTTGCTGTTGCTTTTGGTGTTTTAGACATGAAGTCCTTGCCCATGCCTATGTCCTGAATGGTATTACCTAGGTTTTCTTCTAGGGTTTTTATGGTAGTATGTCTAACATTTAAGTCTCTAATCCATCTTGAATTAATTTTCGTATAAGGAGTAAGGAAAGGATCCAGTTTCAGCTTTCTACTTTTGGCTAGCCAATTTTCCCAGCACCATTTATTAAATAGGGAATCCTTTCCCCATTTCTTGTTTCTCTCAGGTTTGTCAAAGATCAGATGGTTGTAGATGTGTGGTATTATTTCTGAGGACTCTGTTCTGTTCCATTGGTCTATATCTCTGTTTTGGTACCAGTACCATGCTGTTTTGGTTACTGTAGCCTTGTAGTATAGTTTGAAGTCAGGTAGTGTGATACCTCCAGCTTTGTTCTTTTGACTTAGGATTGTCTTGGCAATGCGGGCTCTTTTTTGGTTCCATATGAACTTTAAAGCAGTTTTTTCCAATTCTGTGAAGAAACTCATTGGTAGCTTGATGGGGATGGCATTGAATCTATAAATTACCTTGGGCAGTATGACCATTTTCATGATATTGATTTTTCCTATCCATGAGTATGGTATGGTCTTCCATTTGTTTGTATCCTCTTTTATTTCACTGAGCAGTGGTTTGTAGTTCTCCTTGAAGAGGTCCTTTACATCCCTTGTAAGTTGGATTCCTAGGTATTTGATTCTCTTTGAAGCAATTGTCAATGGAAGTTCATTCCTGATTTGGCTCTCTGTTTGTCTGTTACTGGTGTATAAGAATGCTTGTGATTTTTGCACATTAATTTTGTATCCTGAGACTTTGCTGAAGTTGCTTATCAGCTTAAGGAGATTTTGGGCTGAGACAATGGGGTTTTCTAAATATACAATCATGTCATCTGCAAACAGGGACAATTTGACTTCTTCTTTTCCTAACTGAATACCCTTGATTTCTTTCTCTTGCCTGATTGCCCTAGCCAGAACTTCCAACACTATGTTGAATAGGAGTGGTGAGAGAGGGCATCCCTGTCTTGTGCCAGTTTTCAAAGGGAATTTTTGCAGTTTTTGTCCATTCAGTATGATATTGGCTGTGGGTTTGTCATAAATAGCTCTTATTATTTTGAGATACATTCCATGAATACCGAATTTATTGAGCATTTTTAGCATGAAGGGCTGTTGAATTTTGTCAAAGGCCTTTTCTGCATCTATGGAGATAATCACGTGGTTTTTGTCTTTGGTTCTGTTTATGTGCTGGATTACGTTTATTGATTTGCGTATGTTGAACCAGCCTTGCATCCCAGGGATGAAGCCCACTTGATCATGGTGGATAAGCTTTTTGATGTGCTGCTGGATTCGGTTTGCCAGTATTTTATTGAGGATTTTTGCATCAATGTTCAGCAGGGATATTGGTCTAAAATTCTCTATTTTTGTTGTGTCTCTGCCAGGCTTTGGTATCAGGATGATGTTGGCCTCATAAAATGAGTTAGGGAGGATTCCCTCTTTTTCTATTGATTGGAATAGTTTCAGAAGGAATGATACCAGCTCCTCCTTGTACCTCTGGTAGAATTCAGCTGTGAATCCATCTGGTCCTGGACTTTTTTTGGTAGGTAGGCTATTAATTATTGCCTCAATTTCAGAGCCTGCTATTGGTCTATTCAGGGATTCACCTTCTTCCTGGTTTAGTCTTGGGAGAGTGTAAGTGTCCAGGAAATTATCCATTTCTTCTAGATTTTCTAGTTTATTTGCACAGAGATGTTTATAGTATTCTCTGATGGTAGTTTGTATTTCTGTGGGGTCGGTGGTGATATCCCCTTTATCATTTTTTATTGCATCAATTTGATTCTTCTCTCTTTTCTTCTTTATTAGTCTTGCTAGCGGTCTGTCAATTTTGTTGATCTTTTCAAAAAACCAGCTCCTGGATTCATTGATTTTTTGGAGAGTTTTTTGTGTCTCTATCTCCTTCAGTTCTGCTCTGATCTTAGTTATTTCTTGCCTTCTACTAGCTTTTGAATGTGTTTGCTCTTGCTTCTCTAGTTCTTTTAATTGTGATGTTAGAGTGTCAATTTTAGATCTCTCCAGCTTTATCTTGTGGGCATTTAGTGCTATAAATTTCCCTCTACACACTGCTTTAAATGTGTCCCAGAGATTCTGGTATGTTGTATCTTTGTTCTCATTGGTTTCAAAGAACATCTTTATTTCTGCCTTCATTTCGTTATGTACCCAGTAGTCATTCAGGAGCTGGTTGTTTAGTTTCCATGTAGTTGAGTGGTTTTGATTGAGTTTCTTAGTCCTGAGTTCTAGTTTGATTGCACTGTGGTCTGAGAGACAGTTTGTTATAATTTCTGTTCTTGTACATTTGCTGAGGAGTGCTTTACTTCCAATTGTGTGGTCAATTTTGGAATAAGTGTGATGTGGTGCTGAGAAGAATGTATATTCTGTTGATTTGGGTGGAAAGTTCTGTAGATGTCTATTAGGTCTGCTTGCTGCAAAGATGAGTTCAATTCCTGGATATCCTTGTTAACGTTCTGTCTCGTTGCTCTGTCTAATGTTGACAGTGGGGTGTTGAAGTCTCCCATTATTATTGTAGGAGTCTAAGTCTCTTTGTAAGTCTCTAAGGACTTGCTTTATGATCTGGGTGCTCCTGTATTGGGTGCATATATATTTAGGATAGTTAGCTCTTCCTGTTGAATTCATCCCTTTACCATTATGTAATGGCTTTCTTTGTCTCTTTTGATCTTTGATGGTTTAAAGTCTGTTTTATCAGAGACTAGTAGTGCAACCCCTGCTTTTTTTTGTTCTCCATTTGCTTGGTAGATCTTCCTCCATCCTTTTATTTTGAGCCTATGTATGTCTCTGCATGTGAGATGGGTCTCCTGAATACAGCAAACTGATGGGTCTTGACTCTTTATCCAGTTTGCCAGTCTGTGTCTTTTAATTGGAGCATTTAGTCCATTTACATTTAAGGTTAATATTGTTATGTGTGAACTTGATCCTGCCATTAGGATATTAACTGGTTATTTTGCTCGTTAGTTGATGCAGTTTCTTCCTAGCCTCAATGGTCTTTACATTTTGGCATGTTTTTGCAATGGCTGGTACCGGTTGTTCTTTTCCATGTTTAGTGCTTCCTTCAGGGTCTCTTGTAAGGCAGGCCTGGTGGTGACAAAATCCCTAAGCATTTGCTTATCTGTAAAGGATTTTATTTCTCCTTCACTTATGAAACTTAGTTTGGCTGGATATGAAATTCTGGGTTTAAAATTCTTTTCTTTAAGAATGTTGAATATCGGCCCCCACTTTCTTCTGGCTTGTAGAGTTTCTGCTGAGAGATCTGCTGTTAGTCTGATGGGCTTCCCTTTGTGGGTAACCCGACCTTTCTCTCTGGCTGCCCTTAAGATTGTTTCCTTCATTTCAACTTTGGTGAATCTGGCAATTGTGTGTCTTGGAGTTGCTCTTCTCGAGGAGTATCTTTGTGGCGTTCTCTGTATTTCCTGGATTTGAATGTTAGCCTGCCCTACTAGGTTGGGGAAGTTCTCCTGGATGATATCCTGAAGAGTGTTTTCCAACTTGGTTCCATTTTCCCCCTCACTTTCAGGCACCCCAATCAGACGTAGATTTGGTCTTTTTACATAAGCCCATACTTCTTGCAGGCTTTGTTCATTTCTTTTTCTTCTTTTTTCTTTAGATTTCTCTTCTCGCTTCATTTCATTCATTTGATCCTCAATCACTGATACTCTTTCTTCCAGTTGATCGAGTCCGTTACTGAAGCTTGTGCATTTGTCACGTAGTTCTCATGTCATGGTTTTCATCTCTGTCAGTTCGTTTATGGCCTTCTCCACATTAATTATTCTATTTATCAATTCTTCCAGTCTTTTTTCAAGATTTTTAGTTTCTTTGCGCTGGGTACGTAATTCCTCCTTTAGCTCTGAGAAGTTTGATGGACTGAAGCCGTCTCTCATCTCGTCAAAGTCATTCTTCGTCCAGCTTTGATCTGTTGCTGGCGATGAGCTGTGTTCCTTTGCAGGGGGAGATGCGCTCTTATTTTTTGAATTTGCAGCTTTTCTGCCCTGCTTTTTCCCCATCTTTGTGGTTTTATCTGCCTCTGGTCTCTGATGATGGTGACGTACTGATGGGGTTTTGGTGTGGGTGTCCTTCCTGTTTGTTAGTTTTCCTTCTAACTGTCAGGACCCTCAGCTGTAGGTCTGTTGAAGATTGCTTGACGTCCACTCCAGACCCTGTTTGCCTGGGTATCAGCAGCAGAGGCTGCAGAAGATAGAATATTGCTGAACAGCAAGTGTACCTGTCTGATTCTTGCTTTGGAAGCTTCCTCTCAGGGGTTTACTCCACCGTGTGAGGTGTGGGGTGTTGGTCTGCCCCTAGTGGGGCTGTCTCCCAGTTAGGCTACTCAGAGGTCAGGGACCCACTTGAGCAGGCAGTCTGTCCCTTCTCAGATCTCAACCTCCGTGTTGGGAGATCCACTGCTCTCTTCAAAGCTGTCAGACAGAGTCGTTTGCGTCTGCAGAGGTTTCTGCTGCTTGTTGTTGTTGTTGTTGCTTAGCTGTGCCCTGTCCCCAGAGGTGGAGTCTACAGAGACAGGCAGGCCTACTGGAGCTGCTGTGAGCTCCACCCAGTTTGAGCTTCCCAGAGGCTTTGTTTACCTACTTAAGCCTCAGCAATGGTGGGGGCCCCTCCCCCAGCCTCGCTGCTGCCTTGCTGTTAGATCACAGACTGCTGTGCTAGCAATGAGGGAGGCTCCGTGGGCATGGGACCCTCCTGGCCAGGTGTGGGATATAATCTCCTGGTGTGCCTGTTTTAAGACCCTTGGTAAAGCGCAGTATTGGGGTGGGAGTTACCCGATTTTCCAGGTGTTGTGTGTCTCAGTTCCCTGGCTAGGAAAAGGGATTCTCTTCCCCCTTGCGCTTCCCAGGTGAGGCAATGCCTCGCCCTGCTTCAGCTCTCACTGGTCGGGCTGCAGCAGCTGACCAGCACTGGTTGTCCGGCACTCCCCAGTGAGATGAACCCAGTACCTCAGTTGAAAATGCAGAAATCACCGGTCTGTGTCGCTCGCGCTGGGAGCTGGAGACTGGAGCTGTTCCTATTCGGCCATCTTGCTTCGCCCACCCAATATTGATCTATTATTAACTGAAGCCCACATTTAATTCAGATTTCCTTAGTTTTTCTCTAGTATCCACTTTCTGTTCCATGATCCCAACCACAATAATACATTACATATGTTTGTCATGTCTCTATAGGCTCCTCTTGGCTGTGACAGTTCTGCTGGTCTTCATGTTATTGATGACTGTGATCATTCTGAGAAGTACTTGTTAGTTAGTTTGTAGAATGACCCTCAGTTGGGATTTGATGGATGTTTCTCTCATGATTAGACTGAAGTTATGTCTTCTGGAGAAGACCACAGTGGAAAAGTGCCATTTTCATCACACCATTT
Source organism: Macaca nemestrina (assembly GCF_043159975.1). Lineage (NCBI taxonomy): Eukaryota > Metazoa > Chordata > Mammalia > Primates > Cercopithecidae > Macaca > Macaca nemestrina. Next base: position 91,315,346 of record NC_092131.1, on the reverse strand, counting down.
CAATGACATATTGTCAACAAGGCATATCGCTGTTGATTTTCACTTTGATTATTTGACTAGGGTAGTGTTTGTCAAATTTCTCCACTGCAAAGTTACTCTGTTTTGTTTTTTCCAATTTTCATTTGGTGTATTGCTCAGGGTTCTCTTAAAGGGACACAACTAATAGGATTGATATACATATATATAAAAGGGGAGCTTATTAAGTATTAGATTTGACAGTCACAAGGTCCCACAATAGGCTGTCTGCATCAAGCTGAGGAACAAGGAGAGCCAGTCCGAGTCCCCAAACAGAAGAACTTGGAGTCCAGTATTCGAGGCCAGGAAGCATCCAGCATGGGAGAAAGATCTGGCTGGGATGCTAGGCCCATCTCTCCTTTCATGTTTCCCTGCCTACTTTATATTTGCTGGAAGTTGATTAGATTGTGCCCACCAGATTAAGGGTGGGTCCACCTTCCCCAGCCCACTGACTCAAATGCTAATCTTCTTTGGTAATACCCCACAGACACACTTAGCAATCGACACCCTGCATCCTTCAATCAAGTTGACACTCAGTATTAAGTATCACATATGGCAGTCTTTGGAAAGAGGTCCCTATGCACAGCCCACACTTAAAAAACAAGGAGTTATGCCCCATCTCACTGAGGGCAGAGTATCCACATAAGCTATTTGGACTTCTTCTGATCAGAATATTTATCTATTTTTCCCATTTATTTATTTACACATCATTTATTGTTAGTCTGAATTCATAGTTATTTACACTTTGAGTTATAATACTACTGTATTTTTTTCTGTTGCTCAAATTGCTGTAGCTTTTGTTGAGAGCTCCTTCAGTTGGTTTGTTTGTCCCTGACATATCCCCATTACTGAGCGTTTTAGGATATTTTTGTTTGTTTTGTTTTGCTTTGCTTTGCTTTAGCACTTCCTTACTTCAGCGCTCCCATCCTCCCCACCCTCGGAGAGTTTGTAATATGGTTAGATCCTTTAGTCACATTCTGCATTCTATCAGGGATGCCTTTGACCTCTAAATAATTGATTTTTTAAAATTTGCATATACCAAGGAACAATTTTTATGTTTTATAGTTCAATTGGTTTTGACAAATACATAGTAGTATGTATCAAAAATTACAGTATCATGCAGAAGATTTTCTGCATGTTAAACAATGTCCTGTGCTTTACCACTCTCACCCTGTGTTGAAACTCTGGACACCACTGATCCGTTAATTATCTCTATAATTTTGCCTTTTTCAAAATGTCATGTAAACTAAATAATGCAGTATGAAGCCATGGCCTTTTTGACCTGGTTTATTTATTTATTTATTTATTTATTTATTTTAATTTATTTATTATTATTATACTTTAAGTTGTAGGGTACATGTGCATAACGTGCAGGTTTGTTACATATGTATACTTGTGCCATGTTGCTGTGCTGCACCCATCAACTCGTCATTTACATCAGGTATAACTCCCAATGCAATCCTTCCCCCCTCCCCCCTCCCCATGATAGGCCCCGGTGTGTGATGTTCCCCTTCCTGAGTCCGAGTGATCTCATTGTTCAGTTCCCACCTATGAGTGAGAACATGCGGTGTTTGGTTTTCTGTTCTTGTGATAGTTTGCTAAGAATGATGGATTCCAGCTGCATCCAAGTCCCTACAAAGGACTCAAACTCATCCTTTTTTATGGCTGCATAGTGTTCCATGGTGTATATGTGCCACATTTTCTTAATCCAATCTGTCACTGATGGACATTTGGGTTGATTCCAAGTCTTTGCTATTGTGAATAGTGCTGCAATAAACATACGTGTGCATGTGTCTTTATAGCAGCATAATTTATAATCCTTTGGGTATATACCCAGTAATGGGATGGCTGGGTCATATGGTACTTCTAGTTCTAGATCCTTGAGGAATCGCCATACTGTTTTCCATAATGGTTGAACTAGTTTACAATCCCACCAACAGTGTAAAAGTGTTCCTATTTTCCACATCCTCTCCAGCACCTGTTGTTTCCTGACTTTTTAATGATTGCCATTCTAACTGGTGTGAGATGGTATCTCATTGTGGTTTTGATTTGCATTTCTCTGATGGCCAGTGATGATGAGCATTTTTTCATGTGTCTGTTGGCTGTATGAATGTCTTCTTTTGAGAAATGTCTGTTCATATCCTTTGCCCACTTTTTGATGGGGTTGTTTGTTTTTTTCTTGTAAATTTGTTTGAGTTCTTTGTAGGTTCTGGATATTAGCCCTTTGTCAGATGAGTAGATTGCAAAAATGTTCTCCCATTCTGTAGGTTGCCTGTTCACTCTGATGGTAGTGTCTTTTGCTGTGCAGAAGCTCTTTAGTTTAATGAGATCCCATTTGTCAATTTTGGCTATTGCTGCCGTTGCTTTTGGTGTTTTAGACATGAAGTCTTTGCCCATGCCTATGTCCTGAATGGTACTACCTAGGTTTTCCTCTAGGATTTTTATGGTATTAGGTCTAACATTTAAGTCTCTAATCCATCTTGAATTAATTTTCGTATAAGGAGTAAGGAAAGGATCCAGTTTCAGCTTTCTACTTATGGCTAGCCAATTTTCCCAGCACCATTTATTAAATGGGGAATCCTTTCCCCATTTCTTGTTTCTCTCAGGTTTGTCAAAGATCAAATGGCTGTAGATGTGTGGTATTATTTCTGAGGACTCTGTTCTGTTCCATTGGTCTATATCTCTGTTTTGGTACTAGTACCATGCTGTTTTGGTTACTGTAGCCTTGTAGTATAGTTTGAAGTCAGGTAGCGTGATGCCCCCAGCTTTGTTCTTTTGACTTAGGATTGTCTTGGAGATGCGGGCTCTTTTTTGGTTCCATATGAACTTTAAAGCAGTTTTTTCCAATTCTGTGAAGAAACTCATTGGTAGCTTGATGGGGATGGCATTGAATCTATAAATTACCTTGGGCAGTATGGCCATTTTCACGATATTGATTCTTCCTATCCATGAGCATGGTATGTTCTTCCATTTGTTTGTGTCCTCTTTTATTTCACTGAGCAGTGGTTTGTAGTTCTCCTTGAAGAGGTCCTTTACATCCCTTGTAAGTTGGATTCCTAGGTATTTGATTCTCTTTGAAGCAATTGTGAGTGGAAGTTCATTCCTGATTTGGCTCTCTGTTTGTCTGTTACTGGTGTATAAGAATGCTTGTGATTTTTGCACATTAATTTTGTATCCTGAGACTTTGCTGAAGTCGCTTATCAGCTTAAGGAGATTTTGGGCTGAGACAATGGGGTTTTCTAAATATACAATCATGTCATCTGCAAACAGGGACAATTTGACTTCTTCTTTTCCTAACTGAATACCCTTGATTTCTTTCTCTTGCCTGATTGCCCTAGCCAGAACTTCCAACACTATGTTGAATAGGAGTGGTGAGAGAGGGCATCCCTGTCTTGTGCCAGTTTTCAAAGGGAATTTTTCCAGTTTTTGACCATTCAGTATGATATTGGCTGTGGGTTTGTCATAAATAGCTCTTATTATTTTGAGGTACATTCCATCAATACCAAATTTATTGAGCGTTTTTAGCATGAAGGGCTGTTGAATTTTGTTAAAAGCCTTTTCTGCATCAATTGAGATAATCATGTGGTTCTTGTCTTTGGTTCTGTTTATATGCTGGATTATGTTTATTGATTTGCGTATGTTGAACCAGCCTTGCATCCCAGGGATGAAGCCCACTTGATCATGGTGGATAAGCTTTTTGATGTGTTGCTGAATCCAGTTTGCCAGTATTTTATTGAGGATTTTTGCATCGATGTTCAGCAGGGATATTGGTCTAAAATTCTCTATTTTTGTTGTGTCTCTGCCAGGCTTTGGTATCAGGATGATGTTGGCCTCATAAAATGAGTTAGGGAGGATTCCCTCTTTTTCTATTGATTGGAATAGTTTCAGAAGGAATGGTACCAACTCCTCTTTGTACCTCTGGTAGAATTCAGCTGTGAATCCATCTGGTCCTGGACTTTTTTTGGTTGGTAGGCTATTAATTGTTGCCTCAATTTCAGAGCCTGCTATTGGTTTATTCAGGGATTCAACTTCTTCCTGGTTTAGTCTTGGAAGAGTGTAAGTGTCCAGGAAATTATCCATTTCTTCTAGATTTTCCAGTTTATTTGCATAGAGGTGTTTATAGTATTCTCTGATGGTAGTTTGTATTTCTGTGGGGTTGGTGGTGATATCCCCTTTATCATTTTTAATTGCGTCGATTTGATTCTTCTCTCTTTTCTTCTTTATTAGTCTGGCTAGTGGTCTGTCAATTTTGTTGATCTTTTCAAAAAACCAACTCCTGGATTCATTGATTTTTTGGAGAGTTTTTTGTGTCTCTATCTCCTTCAGTTCTGCTCTGATCTTAGTTATTTCTTGCCTTCTGCTAGCTTTCGAATGTGTTTGCTCTTGCTTCTCTAGTTCTTTTAATTGCGATGTTAGAGTGTCAATTTTAGATCTTTCCTGCTTTCTCTTGTGGGCATTTAGTGCTATAAATTTCCCTCTACACACTGCTTTAAATGTGTCCCAGAGATTCTGGTATGTTGTATCTTTGTTCTCATTGGTTTCAAAGAACATCTTTATTTCTGCCTTCATTTCGTTAGGTACCCAGTAGTCATTCAGGAGCTGGTTGTTCAGTTTCCATGTAGTTGAGCAGTTTTGATTGAGTTTCTTAGTCCTGAGTTCTAGTTTGATTGCACTGTGGTCTGAGAGACAGTTTGTTATAATTTCTGTTCTTGTACATTTTCTGAGGAGTGCCTGCTTCCAATTACGTGGTCAATTTTGGAGTAAGTATGATGTGGTGCTGAGAAGAATGTATATTCTGTTGATTTGGGGTGGAGAGTTCTATATATGTCTATTAGGTCTGCTTGCTGCAGAGATGAGTTCAATTCCTGGATATCCTTGTTAACTTTCTGTCTCGTTGATCTGTCTAATGTTGACAGTGGAGTGTTGAAGTCTCCCATTATTATTGTATGGGAGTCTAAGTCTCTTTGTAAGTCTCTAAGGACTTGCTTTATGAATCTGGGTGCTCCTGTATTGGGTGCATATATATTTAGGATAGTTAGCTCTTCCTGTTGAATTCATCCCTTTACCATTATGTAATGGCCTTCTTTGTCTCTTTTGATCTTTGATGGTTTAAAGTCTGTTTTATCAGAGACTAGTAGTGCAACCCCTGCTTTTTTTTGTTCTCCATTTGCTTGGTAAATCTTCCTCCATCCCTTTATTTTGAGCCTATGTATGTCTCTGCGTGTGAGATGGGTCTCCTGAATACAGCAGACTGATGGGTCTTGACTCTTTATCCAGTTTGCCAGTCTGTGTCTTTTAATTGGAGCATTTAGTCCATTTACATTTAAGGTTAATATTGTTATGTGTGAACTTGATCCTGCCATTATGATATTAACTGGTTATTTTGCTCGTTAGTTGATGCAGTTTCTTCCTAGCCTCGATGGTCTTTACATTTTGGCATGTTTTTGCAATGGCTGGTACCAGTTGTTCCTTTCCATGTTTAGTGCTTCCTTCAGGGTCTCTTGTAAGGCAGGCCTAGTGGTGACAAAATCTCTAAGCATTTGCTTATCTGTAAAGGATTTTATTTCTCCTTCACTTATGAAACTTAGTTTGGCTGGATATGAAATTCTGGGTTTAAAATTCTTTTCTTTAAGAATGTTGAATATCGGCCCCCACTTTCTTCTGGCTTGTAGAGTTTCTGCTGAGAGATCTGCTGTTAGTCTGATGGGCTTCCCTTTGTGGGTAACCCGACCTTTCTCTCTGGCTGCCCTTAAGATTGTTTCCTTCATTTCAACTTTGGTGAATCTGGCAATTGTGTGTCTTGGAGTTGCTCTTCTCGAGGAGTATCTTTGTGGCGTTCTCTGTATTTCCTGGATTTGAATGTTAGCCTGCCCTACTAGGTTGGGGAAGTTCTCCTGGATGATATCCTGAAGAGTGTTTTCCAACTTGGTTCCATTTTCCCCCTCACTTTCAGGCACCCCAATCAGACGTAGATTTGGTCTTTTTACATAAGCCCATACTTCTTGCAGGCTTTGTTCATTTCTTTTTCTTCTTTTTTCTTTAGATTTCTCTTCTCGCTTCATTTCATTCATTTGATCCTCAATCACTGATACTCTTTCTTCCAGTTGATCGAGTCCGTTACTGAAGCTTGTGCATTTGTCACGTAGTTCTCATGTCATGGTTTTCATCTCTGTCAGTTCGTTTATGGCCTTCTCCACATTAATTATTCTATTTATCAATTCTTCCAGTCTTTTTTCAAGATTTTTAGTTTCTTTGCGCTGGGTACGTAATTCCTCCTTTAGCTCTGAGAAGTTTGATGGACTGAAGCCGTCTCTCATCTCGTCAAAGTCATTCTTCGTCCAGCTTTGATCTGTTGCTGGCGATGAGCTGTGTTCCTTTGCAGGGGGAGATGCGCTCTTATTTTTTGAATTTGCAGCTTTTCTGCCCTGCTTTTTCCCCATCTTTGTGGTTTTATCTGCCTCTGGTCTCTGATGATGGTGACGTACTGATGGGGTTTTGGTGTGGGTGTCCTTCCTGTTTGTTAGTTTTCCTTCTAACTGTCAGGACCCTCAGCTGTAGGTCTGTTGAAGATTGCTTGACGTCCACTCCAGACCCTGTTTGCCTGGGTATCAGCAGCAGAGGCTGCAGAAGATAGAATATTGCTGAACAGCAAGTGTACCTGTCTGATTCTTGCTTTGGAAGCTTCCTCTCAGGGGTTTACTCCACCGTGTGAGGTGTGGGGTGTTGGTCTGCCCCTAGTGGGGCTGTCTCCCAGTTAGGCTACTCAGAGGTCAGGGACCCACTTGAGCAGGCAGTCTGTCCCTTCTCAGATCTCAACCTCCGTGTTGGGAGATCCACTGCTCTCTTCAAAGCTGTCAGACAGAGTCGTTTGCGTCTGCAGAGGTTTCTGCTGCTTGTTGTTGTTGTTGTTGCTTAGCTGTGCCCTGTCCCCAGAGGTGGAGTCTACAGAGACAGGCAGGCCTACTGGAGCTGCTGTGAGCTCCACCCAGTTTGAGCTTCCCAGAGGCTTTGTTTACCTACTTAAGCCTCAGCAATGGTGGGGGCCCCTCCCCCAGCCTCGCTGCTGCCTTGCTGTTAGATCACAGACTGCTGTGCTAGCAATGAGGGAGGCTCCGTGGGCATGGGACCCTCCTGGCCAGGTGTGGGATATAATCTCCTGGTGTGCCTGTTTTAAGACCCTTGGTAAAGCGCAGTATTGGGGTGGGAGTTACCCGATTTTCCAGGTGTTGTGTGTCTCAGTTCCCTGGCTAGGAAAAGGGATTCTCTTCCCCCTTGCGCTTCCCAGGTGAGGCAATGCCTCGCCCTGCTTCAGCTCTCACTGGTCGGGCTGCAGCAGCTGACCAGCACTGGTTGTCCGGCACTCCCCAGTGAGATGAACCCAGTACCTCAGTTGAAAATGCAGAAATCACCGGTCTGTGTCGCTCGCGCTGGGAGCTGGAGACTGGAGCTGTTCCTATTCGGCCATCTTGCTTCGCCCACCCAATATTGATCTATTATTAACTGAAGCCCACATTTAATTCAGATTTCCTTAGTTTTTCTCTAGTATCCACTTTCTGTTCCATGATCCCAACCACAATAATACATTACATATGTTTGTCATGTCTCTATAGGCTCCTCTTGGCTGTGACAGTTCTGCTGGTCTTCATGTTATTGATGACTGTGATCATTCTGAGAAGTACTTGTTAGTTAGTTTGTAGAATGACCCTCAGTTGGGATTTGATGGATGTTTCTCTCATGATTAGACTGAAGTTATGTCTTCTGGAGAAGACCACAGTGGAAAAGTGCCATTTTCATCACACCATTTCAATGACATATTGTCAACAAGGCATATCGCTGTTGATTTTCACTTTGATTATTTGACTAGGGTAGTGTTTGTCAAATTTCTCCACTGCAAAGTTACTCTGTTTTGTTTTTTCCAATTTTCATTTGGTGTATTGCTCAGGGTTCTCTTAAAGGGACACAACTAATAGGATTGATATACATATATATAAAAGGGGAGCTTATTAAGTATTAGATTTGACAGTCACAAGGTCCCACAATAGGCTGTCTGCATCAAGCTGAGGAACAAGGAGAGCCAGTCCGAGTCCCCAAACAGAAGAACTTGGAGTCCAGTATTCGAGGCCAGGAAGCATCCAGCATGGGAGAAAGATCTGGCTGGGATGCTAGGCCCATCTCTCCTTTCATGTTTCCCTGCCTACTTTATATTTGCTGGAAGTTGATTAGATTGTGCCCACCAGATTAAGGGTGGGTCCACCTTCCCCAGCCCACTGACTCAAATGCTAATCTTCTTTGGTAATACCCCACAGACACACTTAGCAATCGACACCCTGCATCCTTCAATCAAGTTGACACTCAGTATTAAGTATCACATATGGCAGTCTTTGGAAAGAGGTCCCTATGCACAGCCCACACTTAAAAAACAAGGAGTTATGCCCCATCTCACTGAGGGCAGAGTATCCACATAAGCTATTTGGACTTCTTCTGATCAGAATATTTATCTATTTTTCCCATTTATTTATTTACACATCATTTATTGTTAGTCTGAATTCATAGTTATTTACACTTTGAGTTATAATACTACTGTATTTTTTTCTGTTGCTCAAATTGCTGTAGCTTTTGTTGAGAGCTCCTTCAGTTGGTTTGTTTGTCCCTGACATATCCCCATTACTGAGCGTTTTAGGATATTTTTGTTTGTTTTGTTTTGCTTTGCTTTGCTTTAGCACTTCCTTACTTCAGCGCTCCCATCCTCCCCACCCTCGGAGAGTTTGTAATATGGTTAGATCCTTTAGTCACATTCTGCATTCTATCAGGGATGCCTTTGACCTCTAAATAATTGATTTTTTAAAATTTGCATATACCAAGGAACAATTTTTATGTTTTATAGTTCAATTGGTTTTGACAAATACATAGTAGTATGTATCAAAAATTACAGTATCATGCAGAAGATTTTCTGCATGTTAAACAATGTCCTGTGCTTTACCACTCTCACCCTGTGTTGAAACTCTGGACACCACTGATCCGTTAATTATCTCTATAATTTTGCCTTTTTCAAAATGTCATGTAAACTAAATAATGCAGTATGAAGCCATGGCCTTTTTGACCTGGTTTATTTATTTATTTATTTATTTATTTATTTTAATTTATTTATTATTATTATACTTTAAGTTGTAGGGTACATGTGCATAACGTGCAGGTTTGTTACATATGTATACTTGTGCCATGTTGCTGTGCTGCACCCATCAACTCGTCATTTACATCAGGTATAACTCCCAATGCAATCCTTCCCCCCTCCCCCCTCCCCATGATAGGCCCCGGTGTGTGATGTTCCCCTTCCTGAGTCCGAGTGATCTCATTGTTCAGTTCCCACCTATGAGTGAGAACATGCGGTGTTTGGTTTTCTGTTCTTGTGATAGTTTGCTAAGAATGATGGATTCCAGCTGCATCCAAGTCCCTACAAAGGACTCAAACTCATCCTTTTTTATGGCTGCATAGTGTTCCATGGTGTATATGTGCCACATTTTCTTAATCCAATCTGTCACTGATGGACATTTGGGTTGATTCCAAGTCTTTGCTATTGTGAATAGTGCTGCAATAAACATACGTGTGCATGTGTCTTTATAGCAGCATAATTTATAATCCTTTGGGTATATACCCAGTAATGGGATGGCTGGGTCATATGGTACTTCTAGTTCTAGATCCTTGAGGAATCGCCATACTGTTTTCCATAATGGTTGAACTAGTTTACAATCCCACCAACAGTGTAAAAGTGTTCCTATTTTCCACATCCTCTCCAGCACCTGTTGTTTCCTGACTTTTTAATGATTGCCATTCTAACTGGTGTGAGATGGTATCTCATTGTGGTTTTGATTTGCATTTCTCTGATGGCCAGTGATGATGAGCATTTTTTCATGTGTCTGTTGGCTGTATGAATGTCTTCTTTTGAGAAATGTCTGTTCATATCCTTTGCCCACTTTTTGATGGGGTTGTTTGTTTTTTTCTTGTAAATTTGTTTGAGTTCTTTGTAGGTTCTGGATATTAGCCCTTTGTCAGATGAGTAGATTGCAAAAATGTTCTCCCATTCTGTAGGTTGCCTGTTCACTCTGATGGTAGTGTCTTTTGCTGTGCAGAAGCTCTTTAGTTTAATGAGATCCCATTTGTCAATTTTGGCTATTGCTGCCGTTGCTTTTGGTGTTTTAGACATGAAGTCTTTGCCCATGCCTATGTCCTGAATGGTACTACCTAGGTTTTCCTCTAGGATTTTTATGGTATTAGGTCTAACATTTAAGTCTCTAATCCATCTTGAATTAATTTTCGTATAAGGAGTAAGGAAAGGATCCAGTTTCAGCTTTCTACTTATGGCTAGCCAATTTTCCCAGCACCATTTATTAAATGGGGAATCCTTTCCCCATTTCTTGTTTCTCTCAGGTTTGTCAAAGATCAAATGGCTGTAGATGTGTGGTATTATTTCTGAGGACTCTGTTCTGTTCCATTGGTCTATATCTCTGTTTTGGTACTAGTACCATGCTGTTTTGGTTACTGTAGCCTTGTAGTATAGTTTGAAGTCAGGTAGCGTGATGCCCCCAGCTTTGTTCTTTTGACTTAGGATTGTCTTGGAGATGCGGGCTCTTTTTTGGTTCCATATGAACTTTAAAGCAGTTTTTTCCAATTCTGTGAAGAAACTCATTGGTAGCTTGATGGGGATGGCATTGAATCTATAAATTACCTTGGGCAGTATGGCCATTTTCACGATATTGATTCTTCCTATCCATGAGCATGGTATGTTCTTCCATTTGTTTGTGTCCTCTTTTATTTCACTGAGCAGTGGTTTGTAGTTCTCCTTGAAGAGGTCCTTTACATCCCTTGTAAGTTGGATTCCTAGGTATTTGATTCTCTTTGAAGCAATTGTGAGTGGAAGTTCATTCCTGATTTGGCTCTCTGTTTGTCTGTTACTGGTGTATAAGAATGCTTGTGATTTTTGCACATTAATTTTGTATCCTGAGACTTTGCTGAAGTCGCTTATCAGCTTAAGGAGATTTTGGGCTGAGACAATGGGGTTTTCTAAATATACAATCATGTCATCTGCAAACAGGGACAATTTGACTTCTTCTTTTCCTAACTGAATACCCTTGATTTCTTTCTCTTGCCTGATTGCCCTAGCCAGAACTTCCAACACTATGTTGAATAGGAGTGGTGAGAGAGGGCATCCCTGTCTTGTGCCAGTTTTCAAAGGGAATTTTTCCAGTTTTTGACCATTCAGTATGATATTGGCTGTGGGTTTGTCATAAATAGCTCTTATTATTTTGAGGTACATTCCATCAATACCAAATTTATTGAGCGTTTTTAGCATGAAGGGCTGTTGAATTTTGTTAAAAGCCTTTTCTGCATCAATTGAGATAATCATGTGGTTCTTGTCTTTGGTTCTGTTTATATGCTGGATTATGTTTATTGATTTGCGTATGTTGAACCAGCCTTGCATCCCAGGGATGAAGCCCACTTGATCATGGTGGATAAGCTTTTTGATGTGTTGCTGAATCCAGTTTGCCAGTATTTTATTGAGGATTTTTGCATCGATGTTCAGCAGGGATATTGGTCTAAAATTCTCTATTTTTGTTGTGTCTCTGCCAGGCTTTGGTATCAGGATGATGTTGGCCTCATAAAATGAGTTAGGGAGGATTCCCTCTTTTTCTATTGATTGGAATAGTTTCAGAAGGAATGGTACCAACTCCTCTTTGTACCTCTGGTAGAATTCAGCTGTGAATCCATCTGGTCCTGGACTTTTTTTGGTTGGTAGGCTATTAATTGTTGCCTCAATTTCAGAGCCTGCTATTGGTTTATTCAGGGATTCAACTTCTTCCTGGTTTAGTCTTGGAAGAGTGTAAGTGTCCAGGAAATTATCCATTTCTTCTAGATTTTCCAGTTTATTTGCATAGAGGTGTTTATAGTATTCTCTGATGGTAGTTTGTATTTCTGTGGGGTTGGTGGTGATATCCCCTTTATCATTTTTAATTGCGTCGATTTGATTCTTCTCTCTTTTCTTTTTTATTAGTCTGGCTAGTGGTCTGTCAATTTTGTTGATCTTTTCAAAAAACCAACTCCTGGATTCATTGATTTTTTGGAGAGTTTTTTGTGTCTCTATCTCCTTCAGTTCTGCTCTGATCTTAGTTATTTCTTGCCTTCTGCTAGCTTTCGAATGTGTTTGCTCTTGCTTCTCTAGTTCTTTTAATTGCGATGTTAGAGTGTCAATTTTAGATCTTTCCTGCTTTCTCTTGTGGGCATTTAGTGCTATAAATTTCCCTCTACACACTGCTTTAAATGTGTCCCAGAGATTCTGGTATGTTGTATCTTTGTTCTCATTGGTTTCAAAGAACATCTTTATTTCTGCCTTCATTTCGTTAGGTACCCAGTAGTCATTCAGGAGCTGGCTGTTCAGTTTCCATGTAGTTGAGCAGTTTTGATTGAGTTTCTTAGTCCTGAGTTCTAGTTTGATTGCACTGTGGTCTGAGAGACAGTTTGTTATAATTTCTGTTCTTGTACATTTTCTGAGGAGTGCCTGCTTCCAATTACGTGGTCAATTTTGGAGTAAGTATGATGTGGTGCTGAGAAGAATGTATATTCTGTTGATTTGGGGTGGAGAGTTCTATATATGTCTATTAGGTCTGCTTGCTGCAGAGATGAGTTCAATTCCTGGATATCCTTGTTAACTTTCTGTCTCGTTGATCTGTCTAATGTTGACAGTGGAGTGTTGAAGTCTCCCATTATTATTGTATGGGAGTCTAAGTCTCTTTGTAAGTCTCTAAGGACTTGCTTTATGAATCTGGGTGCTCCTGTATTGGGTGCATATATATTTAGGATAGTTAGCTCTTCCTGTTGAATTCATCCCTTTACCATTATGTAATGGCCTTCTTTGTCTCTTTTGATCTTTGATGGTTTAAAGTCTGTTTTATCAGAGACTAGTAGTGCAACCCCTGCTTTTTTTTGTTCTCCATTTGCTTGGTAAATCTTCCTCCATCCCTTTATTTTGAGCCTATGTATGTCTCTGCGTGTGAGATGGGTCTCCTGAATACAGCAGACTGATGGGTCTTGACTCTTTATCCAGTTTGCCAGTCTGTGTCTTTTAATTGGAGCATTTAGTCCATTTACATTTAAGGTTAATATTGTTATGTGTGAACTTGATCCTGCCATTATGATATTAACTGGTTATTTTGCTCGTTAGTTGATGCAGTTTCTTCCTAGCCTCGATGGTCTTTACATTTTGGCATGTTTTTGCAATGGCTGGTACCAGTTGTTCCTTTCCATGTTTAGTGCTTCCTTCAGGGTCTCTTGTAAGGCAGGCCTAGTGGTGACAAAATCTCTAAGCATTTGCTTATCTGTAAAGGATTTTATTTCTCCTTCACTTATGAAACTTAGTTTGGCTGGATATGAAATTCTGGGTTTAAAATTCTTTTCTTTAAGAATGGTGAATATTGGCCCCCACTTTCTTCTGGCTTGTAGAGTTTCTGCTGAGAGATCTGCTGTTAGTCTGATGGGCTTCCCTTTGTGGGTAACCCGACCTTTCTCTCTGGCTGCCCTTAAGATTGTTTCCTTCATTTCAACTTTGGTGAATCTGGCAATTATGTGTCTTGGAGTTGCTCTTCTCGAGGAGTATCTTTGTGGCGTTCTCTGTATTTCCTGGATTTGAATGTTGGCCTGCCCTACTAGGTTGGGGAAGTTCTCCTGGATGATATCCTGAAGAGTGTTTTCCAACTTGGTTCCATTTTCCCCCTCACTTTCAGGCACCCCAATCAGACGTAGATTTGGTCTTTTTACTTAATCCCATACTTCTTGCAGGCTTTGTTCATTTCTTTTTCTTCTTTTTTCTTTTGGTTTCTCTTCTCGCTTCATTTCATTCATTTGATCCTCAATCACTGATACTCTTTCTTCCAGTTGATTGAGTCAGTTACTGAAGCTTGTGCATTTGTCACGTATTTCTCGTGTCATGGTTTTCATCTCTTTCATTTCGTTTAGGACCTTCTCTGCATTAATTACTCTAGCCATCAATTCTTCCACTTTTTTTTCAAGATTTTTAGTTTCTTTGCGCTGGGTACATAATTCCTCCTTTAGCTCTGAGAAATTTGATGGACTGAAGCCTTCTTCTCTCATCTCGTCAAAGTCATTCTCCGTCCAGCTTTGATCCGTTGCTGTCGATGAGCTGCGCTCCTTTGCCGGGGGAGATGTGCTCTTATTTTTTGAATTTCCCGCTTTTCTGCCCTGCTTTTTCCCCATCTTTGTGGTTTTATCTGCCTCTGGTCTGTGATGATGGTGATGTACTGATGGGGTTTTGGTGTAGGTGTCCTTCCTGTTTGATAGTTTTCCTTCTAACAGTCAGGACCCTCAGCTGTAGGTCTGTTGGAGATTGCTTGAGGTCCACTCCAGACCCTGTTTGCCTGGGTATCAGCAGCAGAGGCTGCAGAAGATAGAATATTTCTGAACAGCGAGTGTACCTGTCTGATTCTTGCTTTGGTAGCTTCCTCTCAGGGGTGTACTCCTCCCTGTGAGGTGTGCGGTGTCAGACTGCCCCTAGTGGGGGATGTCTCCCAGTTAGGCTACTCAGGGGTTAGGGACCCACTTGAGCAGGGAGTCTGTCCCTTCTCAGATCTCAACCTCCATGTTGGGAGATCCACTGCTCTCTTCAAAGCTGTCAGACAGAGTCGTTTGCGTCTGCAGAGGTGTCTGCTGCGTTTGTTTAGTTTACTGTGCCCTGTCCCCAGAGGTGGAGTCTACAGAGACAGGCAGGTTTCCTTGAGCTGCTGTGAGCTCCACCCAGTTCAAGCTTCCCAGCAGCTTTGTTTACCTACTTAAGCCTCAGCAATGGCGGGCACCCCTCCCCCAGCCTCGCTGCTGCCTTGCCGGTAGATCACAGACTGCTGTGCTAGCAATGAGGGAGGCTCCGTAGGTGTGGGACCCTCCCGGCCAGGTGTGGGATATGATCTCCTGGTGTGCCTGTTTGCTTAAAGCGCAGTATTGGGGTGGGAGTTACCCGATTTTCCAGGTGTTGTGTGTCTCAGTTCCCCTGGCTAGGAAAAGGGACTCCCTTCCCCCTTGCGCTTCCCAGGTGAGGCAATGCCTCGCCCTGCTTCAGCTCTCGCTGGTCGGGCTGCAGCAGCTGACCAGCACCGATCGTCCGGCACTCCCCAGTGAGATGAACCCAGTACCTCAGTTGAAAATGCAGAAATCACTGGTCTTCTGTGTCGCTCGCGCTGGGAGTTGGAGACTGGAGCTGCTCCTATTCGGCCATCTTGCTCCGCCCCCCCGGTTTATTTATTTATTTATTTGAGACGGAGTCTCGCCCTGTTGCCCAAGCTGGAGTGCAATGGCGTGGTCTCAGCTCACTGCAACATCTGCTCCCCGGGTTCAAACAATTCTTCTGCCTCAGATTCCAGAGTAGCTGGGATTACAGGCACATGCTACCACGCCCAGATAATTTTTTGTGTCTTTAGTAGAGACGGGGTTTCACCATGTTGGCCACGCTGGTCTCGAACTCCTGATCTTGTGATTTGCCCACCTTGGCCTCCCAAAGTGTTGGGATTACAGGCATGAGTGCCTGGCCCAGCCTGGTTTATTTCATTTAACAATATGTACTTTAAGACTTAGCTATGTGCTTATGTGGTTTGATAATTCCTTACTTTTTATTGTTGAATAATATTCCATTGCATCAAAGTATAATAGTGTGTTTATTTGCCTAATGAAGAACTTTTTAATTGATTCCAAATTTGGCTATTATGAATATAGCCACTATAAACTTTACCTGCAGGTTTTTGTGTGGTCAATTGTTTAAAAAACATTCAGTAAATACCCAGAAGCATGACTGCTGGGTCAAATCATAGTACTATGTTTACCTTTGTTAGAAACTGCCAAGCTGGGTCTTCCAAAGTGACTGTATCATTTTACATTACTATCAGCAATGAATGAGATTTCCTGTTGTTCCATATCATCAGCAATTTGTAGTTTTGGTTTTTTGGATATTAGCCATTCTAATAAGTGCATATCTGGTTGTTGTTTTAATTTGCAATTCCTTAATGACAAATTATTAGAATGTATTTCATGTGCTTGTCATCTGTATATCATCTTGGGTAAGATGTCTGTGCAGATCTTTTGCCCACTTTTAAATTAGGATGTTTGGTTTTTTAGTGTTGACTTTTAAGAAGTGTTTGTATATCCTGAATACCAGTCGTTTATCAGATTTTTGCTATGCAAACATTTTTTCCCAGTTTGTGGTTTGTGTTTCCATTTTCTTAACTTGTCTTTTGCAGAACAGGCACTTTAGTTTTAATAAAGCCCAACATCAAACTTTTCTTCCACAAATTGTGCTTCTGGTATTAAAGCTAAAAGCATAACCAAACTCAAGTTCACATAGAATTTTCTCATGTATTTTATTCTAGAATTTTTATAGCTCTATATTTTACAGTTAGTTCTGTGATCTGTTCTGAGTTGATTATTGTGATATGTATAACGTTTGTTGTTAGGTTCTTTTTTTGCACACAGATGTATAACTGCTTCAGCATCATTTGTTGAAAATATAATTCTTTCTCCATTAAGTTGTCTTTTCCCCCTTTTTAAAGATAGCTGACGGTATTTGCGTGTGCTACTTCTGGACTCTCTCTTCTCTTCCGCTGATCTATATGTCTTATTTTAACCAACACCATGCTGTTTTGATTATGGTAGCTTTATACTGAATATTAAAACCAGGTAGCATGAGTCTTCAAACTTTTTTTCTCTTCAGTATTATCTTGCCTATTTTAGGTCTTTTTCTTTTCAACATAGACTTTAGAATCAATTTGCTAAGAACTATTAAATATAATTTTTATTTTTATTGCTTTTATTTTGAATCTATATATTCAGTTGACATCAAACAATATTGAATCTTCCAATCTATGACTATGGAATATTTCTCCATTTATTTAGATCTTCTTTTAGTCTTTTGTCATGTTTTGTAGATTTCTACATATAGACTCTGTATATATTTATACATATGTAATTCATTTTTTGGTACTAATGAAAAAGTTTTTGGGTGCTATTGTGATTGTGTCATTCTTTTTTAAAATTCTGAAATGTTTGTTCATGGAATATAGGAAAGAAATTTATTTCATATATTAACCTTGTATCGTATTGGCCTTATTGATCTTGGTGGTATTTTTATTTTTTAACATTTCTAGGGCCGGGCGCGGTGGCTCAAGCCTGTAATCCCAGCACTTTGGGAGGCCGAGACGGGCGGATCACAAGGTCAGGAGATCGAGACCATCCTGGCTAACATGGTGAAACCCCGTCTCTACTAAAAAAATACAAAAAACTAGCCGGGCGAGGTGGTGGACGCCTGTAGTCCCAGCTACTCGGGAGGCTGAGGCAGGAGAATGGCGTGAACCCGGGAGGTGGAGCTTGCAGTGAGCTGAGATCCGGCCACTGCACTCCAGCTTGGGTGACAGAGTGAGACTCCGTCTCAAAAAAAAAAAAAAAAAAAAAAAAATTTCTTTGGAATTTTCTCCATTGTCAACCATGTCATCTACAAATGAAGACATTTTATTTCCTTCGTTTCCAATCTATTAACATTTTCCTTCTTTTTCAGATATTACGTCAGTTATTTCTTCCAGTAAAATGTTGAATAGGAGTTGTAAGAGAGGATATCCTGGCCTTGTTTCTAAACCTAGCAAAAATACTTCCAGTTCCTCACCATTAAGTATAATGCAGGATTTTTTGTAGATGTTGTTTACTGAATCAGTTACTTTTTAAGATGACATAATGCCTAAGAAGCTATGAATTCAGATGAGGGATATTATTTATAGATATTAATTCCAGTTAATTATTCTGAAATCATTCCTGTTATTATTTACCACAATTTAGAAGTTATGGTTTTAGTAAAAATAGACCTTGATTTACTTATATGTGGAAATATTAGAGAAAACAAACAAAACAACCAGGGAACTGGAGGTTAAAAAACATAAAAGTAACAAACTGGTGGTATCAACTTTGGAAAAGAAGCATCAGGAAAAGTGAAGGAGGCTGAGATGAGATAACCCTTAGCTAGCTGATGAATGCTGATGGGAAGAGATTGGAATTACTCTAATTTGCTATAACCACAGTTGAGCTCGAGGGAGTCAATATCAGTAAATCCTAAAATTAGAGATGGTCTAAGTATTGAAAGAAATAGTACATGCATACAAAAATATCTCTAAACATATATATTACTCTCAGAAAGCAACATATCAACAAAACAGTCAGGGAAGTAATCTTGGAAAGTTTCTGGAAATTAAAGGAAGGTAAATAAAAATTCACTGTAAGACAATTCTCAAAAGAAGATACTTACATGACCAACAAACGCATGATAAAAAGCTCAACATCACTGATTATTAGAGAAATGCAAATCAAAACCACAGTGAGATACTATCTCACACCAGTCAGAATTGCAATTATTAAAAAGTCAAGAAATAATAGATGTTGGCGAGGTTGTGGAGAAATAGGAACACTTTTAAACTGTTGGTGGGGAATGTAAATTAGTTCAACCATTGTGGAAGACAGTATGGTGATTCCTCAGGGATCTAGAACCAGATATACCATTTGACCTAGCAATCTCATTACTGGGTATATACCCAAAGGAATATAAATCATTCTATTATAAAGACACATGCACATGTATGTTTATTGTAGCACTATTTACAATAGCAAAGTCATGGAACCAACCCAAATGCCCATCAATGATAGACTAGATAAAGAAAATGTGGAATACTATGAAGCCATAAAAAGGAATGAGATCATGTCCTTTGCAGGGACATGGATGAAGCTGGAAGCCATCATCCTCAGCAAACTAACACAGGAACAGAAAACCAGACACTGCATGTTTTCACTCATAAGTGAGAGTTGAACAATAATAACACATGAACACAGGGAGGGAAACAACACACACCAAGGTGAGGGGAGGAAACTTAGAGGTTGGGTTAATAGATGCAGCAAACCACCACGGCACACGTATACCTATGTAACAAACCTCCACGTTCTGCACATGTATCCCAGAGCTTAAAGTAAAATTTTTAAAAAAATTTAAAAAAAGAAACCCTAAAAGAAAAATTTCACTGTACACCACCAATTATTATTCTTACAAGAGATGTGCTGTCCTTTTTTTTAAGCCCATTAATGGGCAAAACCTCCATAGGGACTTTCATAAATGTATGCAAATTTTAATTTATCAGATTTATTTTTCCCAGAAGGTCTTAAACTATTCAAGCGTGAGCTCTACTATTATGTGGTTTTTTAAGAATATGTGGCCTGTATATGCACTGTATTTTCAGCACAGAACCTAATGCTGATTTACAATTGATGCTTTAGTACTAGTATTCATAACACAATTATTAAAATATTAAATTTGAACTAAAATTGGTAACATGTCTAAAACTTCTGGAAGCATGTTTGTATTAAGTGAGATTTTCATTTGCAGGCCATTTGCTCCAAAAATCACTGGAAACAGAGACATTTCTGAGAGCAGAATCCTATAGTGGGCGAAGGGAATTTCCTTATATAATTGTATTTGTAAGATATCAAATGGAAAATGAGTCCTTTTGCGGTTTCATTTGTTATCCTGAAAGCCTATGGCATTGACTTCAAAATGCTATAGGCTTTGAAAACTTCCAAACCCTAAATGATCAGCATTCCTACCTGACATATAAACAATAATAACACTGAAGAATACAGATATATTGTATACTCAGTAAAAAAATGAAAAATAACACACGTAAGTAAAATCAATGATACTATGCTACATTGAAAGTAAAATCTTACAGGTGAACTTAATGAGAAACAGCAACAAAAAACCCTCAAATCAACATTGCAATGTTTTTTGGGTTTTTTGTTTGTTTGTTTGTTTTATTTTTTGTTTTTTGGAGACAGAGTCTCACTTTGTTGCCCAGACTGGAGTGCAGTGGCACAATCTCCACTCACTACACGCTCTGTCTCCCAGATTCATGCCATTCTCCTGCCTCAGCCTCCCGAGTAGCTGGGACTACAGGCGCCCACCACCACACCTGGCTAATTTTTTTTTTTGTATTTTTAGTAGAGATGGGGTTTCACCGTGTTCACGAGGATGGTCTCGATCTTCTGACCTCGTGATCTGTCCGCCTTGGGCTCCCAAAGTGCTGGGATTACAGGCATGAGCCACTGTGCCCGGCCTCAACATTGCATTTTTATACTTAAAGCTCTATATGTTTTTCTAAATAAGACTAATCCATCAATTGTGATTTTTTTGAGGCATAAAATGAGTACAATGGACATGCATAGCCTAGCATTTTTAAATTATTCAAAGTATTGCCAATAAAGACAATAATCATAAACTAAAGTCATAGTTTCAAAGTTTAAGGAAATTATTTTTTAAAAGTAATTATTTACTGATAGGGAGAATAATGAATTCAATTATTTCTGTTTTACTTTACGACAAGGAGAGAGACGTCAATGAAGCCAAGTTTGTTTTACAAAATTGCAAGCAGGTGGTTGCTTGGCCAGGAGGATAATCTAAATTTCTTGATTCATATCAAGAACTGTTTGCTTCTTCCTTTATGACAAAATTTATTTCAAAGACATTTTGTTATCCCTTGTAATTCTACTTGGAACTGAGTCCATTTAGAAGAAAAGCGAATTATACTTATCATGGCTTTAAAATAAACAATGAGTGTCACAGCACTGGCAGTTTATACAGTGTGATTTGAAACTCAGTGCCAATTTTAAAACACAATTTAATAGACAATCAAAACTTACCAAGGATTTCAGTGGAGATATACAAATAGAGTTTTGTGTTAAATAAACATAAGGCAATTTGAATAACAAAAGCATCACTTACCATGATGGACAGATTTATTATTGGCAAGAATCAAATTATTGAAGAGAGCTTATAGGGGAAACTTATAGCTATCTGAATTTCCTATAAAACTCCACAGCAACTAAATAAAAACTGATGGAAGAATTTAAGTTGAACTTGGATTAAATTTTTACATGTATCCTAATGTCAGCAACAAGGTTATGGAAATAAATGTTTGTGGTTTTCAGGTTTCTTATTAATTTAGAAATATGCTATTGCCTGCTTTGGATTAGCGAGGAAATAGAGTGCATTTTCTCCATATTGTGGTAATATATCAACAACATTCAGCAAAAGCTCCAGCTTTAAAGACCACTATTACACACGAAGGCAGAAGGAAGTCTGTTGCATACTGGAGGTTCTAGCTGGTGATTCTACACACTTAAATCCTCCTGACTGATGAATAACCACCCTCCATGAGAAGGCCCTCCTACTGGAAGCTCACATGTAATGGTGTTAGAGGAAAGTTATGCCTAATGAGCAATTCAGAGCCACTCAGTTAACTCTGTTGTCAAAAAATGACATGCCCTAGTTTGATCCTCCCTTCATCCAACAAAACTTAGTACTAAATAGCATGCTTTAACAGGGATTGATGTTTTAATCTATATAGGGAATAATTAGCAAAACAACAACTTGAGTTTTGTTCTATTAAATATATTAAGGACCGACTATAGCTTTGTTAATGTCTGAAATAAATCTGGAAACAACAACAAATCTAGACATCTGCTTAGTTTGTAACTTAAGTAAAATGAGTTTAATTAGAAATTAAATAGTTGGACAAATCAAAATAGGGCAAAAACATGGAAATACCTGTAATTAATTTGGAAATATTTGATAGCAGGAGTGAATGGTGGTTACTCAAATAATTAAATCTGCACTAGGAGGAGGCTTTACTTTGGTGGATAAAATAGGAGCAAAAAATATGCCTAATATTGAATATCAGCCATTAAATTTCATATATTTTTATAAAATGATTAGTATGGTGCTGTCAATATAAACTGAAGCATGTATCTTAAAATAACTGCAGAAGAATAGATACATTTCAAAGACTGAACATGGCATTATTTGACCAAACAAATAATGTATAGAAATTGGCTTATTTCGTTTGTAGCAACTCAGTATAATTCTATCTAATAAGAGGTGTATAGATGATAAATAAATGCAGAAATATCACAAAGCAAAGTAACTTCCTAGAACAAAGCCAGTTTTTATATTCTTATTGAAAATAATAATGAAGAGAGATATATATATACACATATAATCATATATGTATATGTTTTAGATTATAAGTGATTATTTAGGAAAGGTCTCACAAACATTTTAGGATATAAAAGTACTTTAAGAGAGGCTATCATGTTATACTCAATCAATATGTACTCTAATCAGCTGAACACATTTGACTGCAGTACCATGTAAATAATAATAATAATCTCCCCTTGGAACAAGACATGGTTTTTCATATTTTCCTTTCATCATATCAGAGCCTGAAAAATGCCTGGACCCCTAACAGACACATTCAATGAATATTTGTTGAATGAATGAAAACAATACATACTCTATCATATATTCTCCTTAAATTTCAATACAGTAAGAAGAGTTTAGAGGAGTTAGCTTTCATTATTCTCAATTAAAGATACCATGTGGCCTGTATGGCAGAAATATCTCTTCAGAATATTTAGCCTTTGATTCTATAATGAACTCAAAAACAACTTTTATGTTAATGTCTGAAATCAAGAACTCTATTATTATAATTGTATTTCAGATTAGTGTTCAAAATCTACTTGAGGTTTGATTATCTGCTTAGTGTCCAGAATCAGAGCAGAACCAAGATTCCTTGTCATATCTCTGACTGGAGAGGAGGAATTTTCTAGTCCCTGTCAACTGAGGGTACAGCATTTATTCCTGGGCCTATGTAGGCAGCTTACATTCAACTTTTTGCTTGAAAACACATACAAATCTTATTGTCTGGCCCTGCAACAGGAGCACTGACATCCAAGCTCCTGGAGGATCTCAAAACATGCAAAATACACTTGATAAAAGTCAACATTTGTTAGTTGTAGTTATAAAGATCTTAGCAAATCAGAAAGATAAGGAACACTTTCAAGTTGACAAAACCTACTGTGAATATAATACTAAATTGTGAAAGACTGACGAATACCCTTTAAGGTTGAGAACAAGGTAACGATGTCTGTTCTCACCATTTCTATTCAACATTAGGCTGAGATCTTAGTGAAAATAAGGGAAGAAAAAGAGATAGGGGCATGCAGACTGGGAAAAACAAAACTGTCTTTATTAAGACATTTATAATTAGCTGTTTAGAAAATCTCAGAAAGGCTACAAAAATGCTAAATTGATTTAAATGTGAAATTTCCAAGGTCATAGAATGCCAGATCAACATATATATATTATATGTGTATATATATGTGTATGTATATATACTATATATATATTATGTGTACATATATATACATACGCATATATATGTTTTTATGTAATCACACCCTTGTATATGAGCTAAAAATAACTGAAAATTGAAATTAAAAAGCATAATACCATTTACAATATATCAAAAACATGAAATTATTCAGAATAGATCTAGTAAAATATAAGCAAGGTTTGTGTGCTGGAAATTAAAAATCATTGATAAAAAAATCAACATAAAGCAATGGAGAGATACGCTATGTTTATGGAATAAAAGACTAAATATTATTTATATCTCAATTCTACCTAAAATTGATTTATAAATTCAATTCATTCCCTATGAAAATCCCATCAAGTATTTTTGTTGAATTGACAAGCTGATTCTAAAACTTATGTGAAAATGCAAACCTTGAGAATAACTAAAACAATATTTTAAAAGAACAAATGTGGAGGATTCATATGGTTTGATTTAAAGTCACACTATAAAGCTATAGTAATATAAGGTTGCATTGAGGTAGTGTAGAAATTTACAGAATAATTTGGAACAGAATAGAGTGTCTAAACATAGATCCACATATATATAGCCAGCTAGTATTCTACAATGATTGATTTTCAATGGTGAAAGAAGAGACTTTTTACAAATGATGCTTGATTAACTTGGTGATCATATGAAAAAAGATGAGTCTTGATTTTCACCTTTCTTGTTATAAAAAATATTAAGTTGAAGTAGATCAGAAACCTGAATGTAACATGTAAAACTCTAGAACTTCTAGAAGAAAATATCTGAGAAAATCTTTATGAACATGGTTAGGAAAAGATTTCTTAGATAAAGTGAGAAAATGGGATAAATAATAAAAATAAAAATAGAAAAATTAGACTTTTTAAAAATTAAGAACTCCTGCTCTTAAAAAATCACCATTAAGAAAATTAAAAGATAATCCACAGAATGGGAGAAAATATTTGCAAATCATATATCAGATAAGGAATTTGTATCCAGAATATACAAAGGATTCTTACAACTCAATATTAAGAAGTCAAACAATTTGGCTAAAAAATTAGGTAAAATATTTGAAAAGACACTTCACCAAAAAACAATGATAGTGATGACAAATAAAAAGATGACCAATGTCATTAATCATTAGGAGAATGCAAATTTAAACCATGAGAAAATGTCACTATTTATTGGAACATTTAAAATACAGATAAGGTAACAAAACCATGTTCTGGTAAGGATGAACAACAAAATGCTCATATGTTTTTGATGAGAATGTAAATTACTATAGCCAGTTTGGAAAACAGATTAGCACTTTATGTTATAAATTCATACATGCACTTATTGTATGACTGAGAAATTCCATTTCCAGGTTTTGACCAAGGAAAATGAAAATGTATGTCTGTACAGTATCTGTACATGAATGTTTATAGCAATTTTATATGGGACAACCCCAAACTGAAAACAACTATAGTGTCCATTAATTGGTAAATAAATAAACTCATTGGGGCATATCCATACAATGAAATGCTACTTAACCAAAAAAAAAAAAAAAAAAAAAAAAACCAAAGTAATGAAGTACTAATACATATAAAGACAAGACTTACTTTAAATGCATTATGCTAAGTAAAAATGTTAGTACTTTTCTCCTTGTAATGAATCGCAGTCTGTGAGGAGACACTTGGAGAACATGCAAGCAGGCTGCTTCTCATCCACCTCTTCCCAAAGATAAGTATTCTGATGTTTCTTGCCTGAATTATTCTTTACCACCATCGTTGCAAATGGTATTCCCCACCCCACCTCCCTCCACACCGCCACTCCATGATGCTTCCTTTCACATGTATCAGCGGGCACACTAATTTAAAGAAATGTTCTCTTTTCTCCTCTGCTTATTTATCCATTTATGTATGCATGTATCTGTTTGTTTGCTTATTATAATAGATGAATAATTTCCTACTTTATTTAATCATCTTGTTTTATTTAATCGTTACAATCCATTGCAATCCTCATTTATTTTGATACTCAAATTGTCCCTAGATTTGGTCAGCAAGAACCCCTTCAAGGTATTGCCTATTTCTTTTTGACATGGCCCCATTGTTTTCTTGAGCACTTCCTCTCTTTCTGGCACAAAAAGGTGTTCCAGTTTCATCATGTACCTTCTCTGTCCCAGCCCTGGAACCAGACATTTCTCCAAGAGGCTCTTGTTCCTTTCAGTAGGGACAGGTATTCAAAACCATCTGTGCACAAAATTCACTTATGGCACTTAAGGAATTAGTGCTTCTTTTGTGGGTAGAATTAGGAGAAAAATAATACATATATATGTGTGTATATATATACATGTAAATATATATGTGTACTGTGCATACATATATATCTGTCTTATACTGAGACTCTAGTCTGTTTGCTTAGCTACATTTGACTTAGGTGCCAATTTAAGCCAGAATTAGGAGAGGGAAGAGATGAGGGAGGAGGAAGAGTGAGAGAGAGAGACAGTGAAAGAATTCCTCAGGATCACTTATAAAGTAATTTCTAGAAGCAGTGAGTAGGAATGGTTGCATTTTACTTCTGGATTCTGAGCATTAACTTTTCCCATTCATGTCTATGAAGATGTTTTCTGTTCAAATGCTAACCTTCAACTGGGCTTCGATGTGGGGAGGGAAGAGTTTTCAATTCATCTGTACCCATTTGCTTTTCAATTTCTCCTGCATTTTACTATATCCTAGAAAACCATTACTCAGGTACAGGGACCTGGTCTGTACCTGTACACTTAGCTTTAGAAATAAAAATTATAAGGTAGAATTGAAAAGATAATGTTTGAATAAATGGCTTAAGAATGCCCAGACCACCTAAGAGAAAAATGAACACTGTATAGATTATGTTATCATGCCCACAGATCACTGTGATAAATAAGACTCCATGAACAAACCTTGAATAGTGTGCACTGTTCTGTGGCCAATTCATTTGCCATTTTGAGATATCCAGCCACTCAAAGGATTTAAATCAGGATGAATTTCACAGGATCTATGATACAGTCTTTTTAAAAACCACTTTAGATAGTCATTCTATTTTCTCATTATATTTTAAGCAAGCACAGAACAGGTGGGCAATACAGCTTAGTTGGAATGGAACAAAGGAAGATTTGATACTTTCTTAGGAGCTTTTACAATAGAATATATTCTTTAATGGATAGCATTATGAGAGAAAATAAGATTATAATGGAATAAAAAGTGGTCTAATGTTCATTCAATTTAGTGGCTATGTTACAAGATTATTTCTAAAATCTTTTGTAGATAAGACTAGATGCCTTTCTTGATTCTGTGACTGGTATTACTCTATCATAATTTCTGAGCCCTTTACTAAAAATGTTTTACTGAACATACTAAAGCATATTATATAAAAGATAGTGAGCTATGGTGCAAGATACTATGCAACATGCCCCCCAATATTATGACTACCTCTCCACCTATTTATAGATAGAATTTACATGGTATAAACAGGTTGGCAAATATAGTAATTGCTATAAAATGATTTTTCAAAATGTGTATTTGTATCTAACAAAATACTAAAAAAGAACTGTGTCAAAGTGTTAGAATTTCATAAGTCTTTTGTGCCTAGAAATTGCTGAGATGTAAACCTTTTTTCATGAATGCTTTCTCTACTGATTCCTCCTCGCCCTAAGTTGACGAGTACTCTGCCCCTTGCTCTTTGTACTAAACACAGACAAGAGTGAGTGGTGTTGGTTATGATTAAAGCAGAAGACATTTTCACTGCAATGAGATGGAAAAGTATTAGCAGGGTCCTGGGTCTTGAGAATCTTTGATCTGGTTTCTATGGCTGTCACAGGCTCCTGAAAAAGTTACATAGTGAGGACACAATGAACAAGGAGACAATTTTATAATTAAGGCTTTGACCCATGTGGCCATGTCACCCTGGCATACTTGGTGACATCACCTTTGAGTCTCAAGGATGCCTCTCTACCTTGGGCCAAAAGCTTAGATACTGTGTCCTATGCCTACACTTAATTTTGACTTTTGGGTTTTAACTACTCCTAGGATGAAAACGGGCAAGTAGCAATTACTTCAAGAAAAAGACTGCTGAAGGAAGGAGAGTTTTGCTTCTTAAAGTTGGGAGCAGCTGAATTGTGTTCACTAAGAGTATACTCCCAAATCCTGTAAGGTCTTGGTTAGTTGAGTAGGGGGAAGTTGGCAGAAGGCTCAGTGTTAAATTGCACCAGGATAAATTTACTTGTTCTTTTCCGCTGAATTCCACATTGATAGCCCAAAGTTTCTATCTTTGACTTGTATCGTCTTTCTTCTATTGAGTTCACACTATACGTTAAAATGTACAACTTATTGTTATAGCTATTTCCTAAAAGGATTTCATCGTTAATCCGTTTTCTTTTTTTTTTCTTTTTTTTTTTTTATTATTATACCTTAAGTTCTAGGGTACATGTGCATAATGTGCAGGTTTGTTACATATGTATACTTGTGCCATGTTGGTGTGCTGCACCCATCAACTCGTCAGCACCCATCAACTTGTCATTTACATCAGGTATAACTCCCAATGCAATTCCTCCCCCCTCCCCGCTCCCAGTGATAGGCCCCAGTGTGTGATGTTCCCCTTCCCGAGTCCAAGTGATCTTATTGTTTAGTTCCCACCTATGAGTGAGAACATGCGGTGTTTGGTTTTCTGTTCTTGTGATAGTTTGCTGAGAATGATGGTTTCCAGCTGCATCCATGTCCCTACAAAGGACACGAACTCATCCTTTTTTATGGCTGCATAGTATTCCATGGTGTATATGTGCCACATTTTCTTAATGGAGTCTGTCACTGATGGACATTTGGGTTGATTCCAAGTCTTTGTTATTGTGAATAGTGCCGCAACAAACATACGTGTGCATGTGTCTTTCTTTATAGCAGCATGATTTATAATCCTTTGGGTATATACCCAGTAATGGGATGGCTGGGTCATATGGTACCTCTAGTTCTAGATCCTTGAGGAATCGCCATACTGTTTTCCATAATGGTTGAACTAGTTTACAATCCCACCAGCAGTGTAAAAGTGTTCCCATTTCTCTACATCCTCTCCAGCACCTGTTGTTTCCTGACTTTTTAATGATTGCCATTCTAACTGGTGTGAGATGGTATCTCATTGTGGTTTTGATTTGCATTTCTCTGATGGTGAGTGATGATGAGCATTTTTTCATGTGTCTGTTGGCTGTATGAATGTCTTCTTTTGAGAAATGTCTGTTCATATCTTTTGCCCACTTTTTGATAGGGTTGTTTGCTTTTTTCTTGTAAATTTGTTTGAATTCTTTGTAGGTTCTGGATATTAGCCCTTTGTCAGATGAGTAGATTGCAAAAATTTTCTCCCATTCTGTAGGTTGCCGGTTCACTCTGATGGTAGTTTCTTTTGCTGTGCAGAAGCTCTTTAGTTTAATTAGATCCCATTTGTCAATTTTGGCTTTTGTTGCCGTTGCTTTTGGTGTTTTAGACATGAAGTCCTTGCCCATGCCTATGTCCTGAATGGTATTACCTAGGTTTTCTTCTAGGGTTTTTATGGTATTAGGTCAAACATTTAAGTCTCTAATCCATCTTGAATTAATTTTTGTATAAGGAGTAAGAAAACGATCCAGTTTCAGCTTTCTACTTATGGCTAGCCAATTTTCCCAGCACCATTTATTAAATAGGGAATCCTTTCCCCATTTCTTGTTTCTCTCAGGTTTGTCAAAGATCAGATGGCTGTAGATGTGTGGTATTATTTCTGAGGACTCTGTTTTGTTCCATTGGTCTATATCTCTGTTTTGGTACCAGTACCATGCTGTTTTGGTTACTGTAGCCTTGTAGTATAGTTTGAAGTCAGGTAGTGTGATGCCTTCAGCTTTGTTCTTTTCATTTAGGATTGTCTTGGCAATGCGGGCTCTTTTGGTTCCATATGAACTTTAAAGCAGTTTTTTCCAATTCTGTGAAGAAACTCATTGGTAGCTTGATGGGGATGGCATTGAATCTATAAATTACCTTGGGCAGTATGGCCATTTTCACGATATTGATTCTTCCTATCCATGAGCATGGTATGTTCTTCCATTTGTTTGTGTCCTCTTTTATTTCACTGAGCAGTGGTTTGTAGTTCTCCTTGAAGAGGTCCTTTACATCCCTTGTAAGTTGGATTCCTAGGTATTTTATTCTCTTTGAAGCAATTGTCAATGGAAGTTCATTCCTGATTTGGCTCTCTGTTTGTCTGTTACTGGTGTATAAGAATGCTTGTGATTTTTGCACATTAATTTTGTATCCTGAGACTTTGCTGAAGTTGCTTATCAGCTTAAGGAGATTTTGGGCTGAGACAATGGGGTTTTCTAAATATACAATCATGTCATCTGCAAACAGGGACAATTTGACTTCTTCTTTTCCTAACTGAATACCCTTGATTTCTTTCTCTTGCCTGATTGCCCTAGCCAGAACTTCCAACACTATGTTGAATAGGAGTGGTGAGAGAGGGCATCCCTGTCTTGTGCCAGTTTTCAAAGGGAATTTTTCCAGTTTTTGCCCATTCAGTATGATATTGGCTGTGGGTTTGTCATAAATAGCTCTTATTATTTTGAGATACGTTCCATCAATACCGAATTTATTGAGCGTTTTTAGCATGAAGGGCTGTTGAATTTTGTCAAAGGCCTTTTCTGCATCTATGGAGATAATCATGTGGTTTTTGTCTTTGGTTCTGTTTATATGCTGGATTACGTTTATTGATTTGCATATGTTGAACCAGCCTTGCATCCCAGGGATGAAGCCCACTTGATCATGGTGGATAAGCTTTTTGATGTGCTGCTGGATCTGGTTTGCCAGTATTTTATTGAAGATTTTTGCATCGATGTTCAGCAGGGATATTGGTCTAAAATTCTCTTTTTTTGTTGTGTCTCTGCCAGGCTTTGGTATCAGGATGATGTTGGCCTCATAAAATGAGTTAGGGAGGATTCCCTCTTTTTCTATTGATTGGAATAGTTTCAGAAGGAATGATACCAGCTCCTCCTTGTACCTCTGGTAGAATTCAGCTGTGAATCCATCTGGTCCTGGACTTTTTTTGGTAGGTAGGCTATTAATTATTGCCTCAACTTCAGAGCCTACTATTGGTCTATTCAGGGATTCAGCTTCTTCCTGGTTTAGTCTTGGGAGAGTGTAAGTGTCCAGGAAATTATCCATTTCTTCTAGATTTTCTAGTTTATTTGCGTAGAGGTGTTTATAGTATTCTCTGATGGTAGTTTGTATTTCTGTGGGGTCGGTGGTGATATCCCCTTTATCATTTTTTATTGCATCTATTTGATTCTTCTCTCTTTTCTTCTTTATTAGTCTTGCTAGCAGTCTATCAATTTTGTTGATCTTTTCAAAAAACCAACTCCTGGATTCATTGATTTTTTGGAGGGTTTTTTGTGTCTCTATCTCCTTCAGTTCTGCTCTGATCTTAGTTATTTCTTGCCTTCTGCTAGTTTTTGAATGTGTTTGCTCTTGCTTCTCTAGTTCTTTTAATTGTGATGTTAGAGTGTCAATTTTAGATCTTTCCAGCTTTCTTTTGTGGGCATTTAGTGCTATAAATTTCCCTCTACACACTGCTTTAAATGTGTCCCAGAGATTCTGGTATGTTGTATCTTTGTTCTCATTGGTTTCAAAGAACATCTTTATTTCTGTCTTCATTTCGTTATGTACCCAGTAGTCATTCAGGAGCAGGTTATTCAGTTTCCATGTAGTTGAGCGGTTTTGATTGAGTTTCTTAGTCCTGAGTTCTAGTTTGATTGCACTGTGGTCTGAGAGACAGTTTGTTATAATTTCTGTTCTTGTACATTTGCTGAGGAGTACTTCCAATTATGTGGTCAATTTTGGAATAAGTGTGATGTGGTGCTGAGAAGAATGTATATTCTGTTGATTTGCGGTGGACAGTTCTGTAGATGTCTATTAGGTCTGCTTGCTGCATTAATCTGTTTTCAACTCAGATGTTACGTTGTCAATAACAGTTTCCTGGTGGTCCTCTGCAACATTTTTTTAAATGACCGAAATGGTCATAGATCCCAACTGATGTAAAATTTACAGCATTATGCATTCTTTTTCTAGACATATAACTATATAATCTGAGTTACAAAAATCAAAGAAACTAATTTAATATGTGAATTTCTATCATTGAACATTTTAAATACCTTGTATTCAAGATAATATCACAGATTATATACCCAAATTAATGTAAATTCACAGAGGACAACATTATATTGTCAAAATCACACTGACACAGAATCTCAGAAATAGAAGCTTCCTAACAGAAGGTTAATATTTTCTGGATATAATACAGCAATAATAAAAAGCAAGCTCTGGATTAGATAGAAATCCAGGGATTTAAATCCTGGGGATTGCGAATCTAAATTTATGTTAAATATAAGTACATGCTATTGTAAGACAGTTATTCATGTGTTCCTTGCAATTCTGCATATCTTACAAGTAGGGACACTGACTGCCCTTTGGACTACTTAATCATGGATATTTATATAGTAAGCCCTGGAAAGTGGAGTGTGTTTCTCTGGAACAAAGACCAAGCTGGCTTGGAGCCTTAGAGATTGTGATAGTGTCACCCTGCCAAGAAGAAGCAGGTGTACCTCCTGTTATAAAAGCTGTGGGTTCCCTAAGCTCAGGGTTTCTTTCCTGTAATCAAACTCATTGTGTCAGCATCTGCCATCTGACCATCTTCATACTGACTTGTGTAAAGTGGGCTTGGAGAACCGATATAAAACATGCTGGTATTCTGGCTACTGTTATTGTTGTGAGAGAACCATATCATCTTCTGCCATCATTCCTAAATCTGTGGTTGGATAACTTGCAAGAAGGGTAAAATCTCAGAATATTCACATTTTTATATGTGCATCATACTGAAAAATGTGTGAATGGATGTGGCAGAAATAAACATTTGGAAAAGTTTCCATTAAAGGGTTTGCCTAGATTCAAGGACCTTTATCACAAAATTTAAATTTGAACAGGCCGGGCGTGGTGTCTCACGCCTGTAATCCTGGCATTTTGGGAGTCTGAGGCAGGTGGATTGCCTGAGGTCAGGAGTTTGAGACAAGCCTGGCCAACATGGCAAAACCCCGTCTCTACTAAAAATACAAAAATTAGCTGGTCATGGTGACGTGTGCCTGTAATCCCAGCTACTGAGTGACTGAGGCAGGAGGACCACTTGACCCTGGGAGGCGGAGGTTGCAGTGAGCCAAGATCACACCACTGCACTCCACCCTGGGCAGCAGAGTGAGACTCAGTCAAAAAAAACAATTTACCAGCCTAACCAACATGGTGAATCTCCGTCTCTACTAAAAATACAAAAAAATTAGCCGAGCATGGTGGTGGGCACCTGTAATCCCAGCTACTTGGGAGGCTGAGACAAGGGTATCACTTGAACCTGAGAGGCAGAGGTTGCAGTGAGCCGAGATCACACGACTGCACTCCAGCCTCGGCAACATGAGCAAAACTCCATCTCAAAATAAATAAATAAATAAATTGAAAACTATCAATAACCTTTCTAAGGGAAATGAATAAGGATAATTGCATTCCTGAAAAATTTACAATGCTCAGAAGCAACTATTTCACTCATTTTTTTAAATTTGGAAACTATTTTTATATGTTTAGTTATGCAATTTTTTTTTTTTTGAGACAGAGTCTCACTGTGTTGCCCAAGTTGGAGTGCATTGGTGAAATCTCAGCTCACTGTAACCCCCACCTCCCAGGCTCAAGTCATCCTGTCACCTCAGCCTCCCTAGAAGTTGCAACCATATAACTTTTTACTTTTCTGTTATCTCAGAGGAAAAAATATTTCTCCTCATTTTCCTGCCTGAACATTTCATTCCTTTCTTCTTCACTCAGACCTCATTATTTTCTCTTTTTTGCCACATTCTCACTGAGGTGCTAATTCACTTCTGCCAAGTGTTTTTAGAGTTATAAAACTGGTTCTTCCAGCATTAGGCCATCATGTACTTTCAGGTTAGATAAGACTATAATTTATCATTAAATTTGGTAAGACTCTGATGAGGATTTTTTTAAAAGAGAGTAGTTGGCATATTAATATGAATTAGTAAGGGCCAGGCATGGTGGCTCATGCCTATAATCCCAGCTACTCGGAAGACTAAGGAAGGAGGATTGCTTGAGCCCACGAGTTCAAGACTATAGTGGAGCCGGGATTGCACCACTGTACTCCAGCCTGAGTGACAGAGTGAGAACCTGTCTCAAAAAACAAACAAACAAAAAAACAAATCAATCAATGGAATAGTACAAAATGTTAAAGAGCAGCATAGAGAGAGTAGGGTGCCTTGTCTCATATTAATCCAAGCACAACATTTGAGGTCCTAGTAGGGAACACATAACACACTGAGTTTTCATTAAAAATTTTAATATAGGAACTATTTATAAAGTTGTGGAGAAGCTGTGGGAAAACAAAAATGGAGCATCTGGTGTGAGCAGCAGAGCAACCATAACCATCCCTTAACCTAAAGAGGGAAACAGAAATGGGGGTTTCAGAACCCAGACCTGTGGCAACATAGCTGAGGACAGGCCTCCAGGAGGAGCTGGGTCTTTAAGACAGGAACAGTGCCACTGCCAACCCAAAGCTTGGCAGGGACAGGGTCAGAACAACCAATGCCTCAGCTCCTATTTCCTCCACACTTTCGTCTCCTGATGGTGCTAGACAGAACCAGAGCCAGAGAACTGGAAGCTGTGACAAACCATCCCAGGGGCAAACAGGAAGGGTTGGAGCCAGATAGAGAATGGACATGGAGGGGTAAAGAGAAGGTACTGGAAGCATCAGCTGAGGGAGCTTTCAGGAAGATACACAGAGAGCTTGGTGTATGTTCTACTACTATTATTATTGTTGTTTTTGTTGGGTAATATGTAGGGACTTGGACCTGAGTCATGCTTTAAAAGCTTAAAGGTCAGAGACTGGCTTGAGCTGGAGAGTGCAGACATATTTTATTTATTTATTTATTTAGAGACAGAGTCTTGCTCTGCCGCCCAGGCTGGAGTATAGTGGTATGATCTCTGCTCACTGCAACCTCAGCATCCTGGATTCAAGCAATTCCCGTACCTCAGCCCCCATGTAGCTGGGATTACAGGTGCCCGCCACCACACCCAGCTAATTTTGGAATTTTAGTAGAGACAGGGGTTCCATCATGTTGGCCAGGCTGGTCTTGAACTCCTAACCTCAGGTGATCCTCCAACCTTGGTCTCCCAAAGTGCTGGGATTACAGGTGTGAGCCACCATGCCTGGCCAAGAAATATTTCCTTAGGAGAGAAATGCTTCAGTATCTCCAGAAGTCTGGGCAAAAGTTCAGTTATGTTTTCTTTGGGCTAGATGTTGGCCTTATGGAAGAAATATGGTTGAATTTATCTTTACTAAAAGGAATTTTACCCGAGGAGATGATTGGCGATAACGGTAACAGAGGGATGATCTCTGGCAGCTAAGACTTGAGGCCAGTTCATAAGCATCTTGCCAGATATGGGGGCTGAGGGTGGGAGTGGAGGCTGTGGTGGGTACCATCAGGGATGGGTTTCCCAGGAACCCATGTGGCCAATGGCAGAGTTGGTTTTGGACAGTTGCCTCAGCCAGAGGATAACATTGTCTGATGACAACTCTGCTTACATAAAATGTCATCTTTTCTCATTCTTACAACTTCACTCCCTGAGCCCAAGCAGTAGCCAGTGAGTGTGACGTAAGAAGAGGCAAGAGAAAGATGTTGACCTCACCCCAGCTTCCCACTATAGGTTTCCCAGACTCAATAAAAACAAAATGATGAAATGAGAATTTTACAATGACTGTGTTTTGATTTACGAGACTGGATTGGAATATTTAGTCTTTCAAAATGACATTATAAATTCATGCCTGAGCACAACAAAGACGGCTATACTATCTACCTGAGATTTCATCTAGAATTGGTATAGAATAAGTCCACAGACCTATTTTAAAGATAATGATATGGGAAGAGAAAGCCATCTTGTAACTTCCTCTATAAGAAGTCCCATTCCTTCAATAAAGTGTAACATTTACACCAATATATTGTAAATTTGTATTCTCCCTTCCCTGACTTCCCACTCTGCCTACAATCATGCTTAAGTTTCCCACATTCTAAAAATCTTCCTAACTATTGACACTGGTAATACATTTAGCCATCAGTTTCAGCTTCTTTTCTTTGTCAAATACTTGAAATAGTAGCTTTTGGTAGTATTCCTAGTTTTATCTTTTGAAACTATTTTGATTTAATTGTTTTAATATTTTAATCTTTAAGTCACTTTTAGAATTACTTCTATATGAGTATCACCAGTGACTTTATATTACAAAATGTAAAACAAGAAACAAAAAATCTGGTGGAGTTCCTGAAGATCTCCTTCCTGGAGAACCTTGATGTGTGTTACCTAAGATGGTTCTTTTTCGGCCAGCTGCATTACTTATTTGATAATCGTGGAATTCCCTTTATCAAGTGATGAACAACCTGGATTGATCCTCTAAATATTTCGTTTTTTGCCTCTTTAATTTTCTTTATTCTTATCTTTGTATTAGATATTTTTCTGAAAGTTTTTTTTAAGTTTCTAGTTCTGTAATCCTTTTTTTCTTCCACTTATTTCTTCAATTATTCTCTTCATTATGTAAAATTTTAATAAAATTATACATGCATTTTAAAAATAAAAAAATCAAGTTGTATTAAAGATTAATAATGAAAAGTGATAATTGTTCATCTTCTAAGCCATTATGCTCCCAGGGATAATAATATTAATTCTGATAGCTATTTTTCTGGTCTTTATTGCCATCTATCTAAATAAAAGCTTGTTGTGATATCTTGACTTATTTATTTTAGCATTATATACTGTCCTCTGATTGTGGATTAGTGATATGGTTAAACAATATTCAAGTGATTCA
The DNA here is from genome assembly GCF_043159975.1 of Macaca nemestrina. NCBI lineage: Eukaryota > Metazoa > Chordata > Mammalia > Primates > Cercopithecidae > Macaca > Macaca nemestrina. Next base: position 91,279,125 of record NC_092131.1, on the reverse strand, counting down.
ATAAATCAATTTTAGCATAATGTTGACTAGCAAATATTATTTGTTTCAGTTAGTATATTATTTCTTTTTCACTTTAGTACAACTTTTGCTTTTCCTAGAAATAAAAAACATTCTACTTTTTGTTTTTCTTTGTTTTAAACATACTTTTCTAATTACCAACTAACTCTTGTCATACTTCAAATGATTGATCAATCAGCTATTTGTCTAGGATCTCTCCTACATCTCATCTGGATGTCCCACAATCATTTTTATCATTAATAGCAATCATATTATCTTTCATTTTAGGATTTTGTATATATGGTTAATTTATACTATCAAACTGAGATTATGTAAGAGAAGAATCTTATCATCATCATCTTTGACCTCTTCAGTGTTTCGAAAATGCATGTTACTCGAGTTTAAATCAATTTGATTAAAATAGTTGATTTTAAGTAAGTATATGCTATATTTGCAAAGAATGTGTTAACCTAAAAATAATTGACGAATTATTTCATAAAATTGCTTATACAACAAATGTCATTTTAAAATTTGCTGTTCTATTTTAAATAATAAATGCATTTTAGTGTATGCAATATGAAGCCATTCATAATAAAAATGCAGTTATCATGAAGATAAAATATGACATAAAAAATATTCCACTTTAAAAATAAATAAAACACATTAGTAGTGATTATCAATTTGTTAGAAGTAATCTTGACTCCTGGTTCTCAGAAAATTATCTCTATGTATAAATAATAATGTGTTTATTGATATGCTAAAACATAATTGCTTGACAAGAAGCCCCTTAAGTATTTTATTATTTTAAATACAAAGTGAGTGATTTAGTTTTGAGAAAATTAATGATCATTATTCTGCAGTTACTTTTACATTTGTTACTATAAAGTAACAGTTGTGATTTAGCAAACTACTTTTTAATATTGATGTGACTAAATTTATTTTTGGTTGCTAAATATGTGAGTCAATATAGAAAGTTAAATTTAATAAAGTATTCATTTGTTTTTCTTCAATATCTTAATACCATTAATAGATAGTGAGACTTGTATTATTGTGATAAAAGATTGTTAATATTTTGCATGGACACACACATTGCCTAATATCACCCATCTTTATTTCACATGATCCTCTATGGGTATGTCGTGTTAGTGGTCAATTTAATCATTAAAGCCTGAATACTAAACTTCATTTAGTCACAGAGTTTTGTCTTTATACTTTTTAAACATTTTCTTACATCCTAATTTGGAGTTACTCAACTTGTCAGTGACATCTCTATTAATATGTAAGTTGAAATCAGCAAATATTTCTTATGAAAATCTTTAGAATAAAAGTGAGGAAAGAATTAAAATGCTCTGTTTGTAATTACTGGTATAGATCTGCATACCGATGTCATCCTAAGTGTATCTTAGAGTGTTTTTAATCACTAGTGTATCTACTTATCTTTTCCCCATCATTAGTATTAAGAGCAGTTAGCTATTTACTTTTTAATCTTCTATAGATTCTTAGATCATAAAGAGTGACTAAAGTTAAGCATTTGGGGGGCAGAAGTCAAATTAACCTAAATAATATTTTTTTTCTACTTTTCCTTGTAATAATATATCAGATTGTCAGTGACCAGATTATTTATGACAATCAATTGTAAGAGAAGAATACCATGTTAGTTTGGCTTGAAAGATATATGTCAATAAAATCTTACAGAGTCATTTGTGCAAATAACTATGTAATTAAGATATCCAAGAAAAGTTGCCTTAATTTTTAGAGGTTACTTGGTTAAAATCAAGAGGGGAAAAAAAGGATGCAAAGTCTAGCTACTGTTCTTAATTTCACTGGTGCACCATTTGCGTGACAAGTTTTATTAATTTCACAATGGCAATTACCATGGGAAGAGTACTTAAGAGCTGCACATAACTGAAGCATTAGATGTTATTTCCTTTTAGCTATTGCCCAAAATGAGGGTGGTACCTTTGTCAGTTTAAATTCCTCTAAGTATGTAACTCCTATACTGAGTATACATTTTGTAAATCCTTGAAAAGTATAGTAATTATATTCATTGTTATGTTACTACCAGTCATTGCAATTTATAAAAGTTCCCTGAAATGATACATAGAATAAAATTTTTGCATTATCAATTTTAGTGCAATAGTGAATAACATATGTCTGATGCCTAGACAGAGAAAAAAATCATAAATACATATCAAGTTAAGTGAATCTTTTGTGAGAATTACACAAGGTGGGAAATAGAGTGGCAGTTAAGAGACTCGGGTAAGAAATTTAGTTACAAATGGAACTAGGAGCTTCTCGATGAAAAAAGAAGTAAACAAATGTAAGGAATACAAACCCTGGAAAATAGCAGAAGGGAGAAAGATTAAACTGGTATCTGTTAGAGCAGAAATCTGTAGTAAAATGTGGGTGTTCTGATGAATAAAAGTAGACTTAGAATGGAAAGAAGAGCTAAAGGAACTGAATGCTGGATTGTTGATTGCTGTTTATTATGATACCACTGACTTCTATGCGAAGCGTGATTTCTAGGTGGCAGGCAATACTTGATGTGAGGGGATCAGGTAGAAGTTACAGCAGATGATCTCTGATCATATCTTTGAGGAAGGAGTAACTTGGTTCTGAGACTGCTTCAGAGATGTTCCAAAGTCCTTCAGGGCAAAGTACTCGAGCAAAATCACCATGCACTGGGTATCATTTTCTAAGCCCAAGAGCATTACATGTGTTCTTTTTCTATTTTCAAATTTATTGTCTGACTTATTTAAATATCCCATACCATTTGAAATAAGGGTCTCTTTTTAATATAATGAAACATATCAGTATATATGTTTATGTGTATGTATTATATTTAATATTTTATTGATATTTTCCTTATCTGTTTGAATATTTTGTGTATTTTATCTTTCATGACCTTAGAGAGGGAAGAAAGTCTTTAGCATCTTTTTGAGTCTTATCTTTCCCGTTTGACGTTTCTACAGTTAATGCAGTTCTTGCTTTATGCATTTTGAAGCTGTGTTATTTCATACATAAAATTTCACAAGAGAAAATCATATGTTATAGCATTTTCCTTTTACATTGTATGTTTCTCACAAAATACCCATCTTTAAAGTTGGACATCTGAGCAATAAAATATTGTAATCCTTTGTATAAACATGTCCAATATTATCAGCAATTGGATGTATCCAGATTGTGATAGTGTAAAAACATGGTTCCTAAAATACATTATAGTAAAATAGGAAGAACAATGTTATATAATATTTCCTTGCTAATTTTATTTAATATTTGGATACCAGAAGTATTTTGTAGTGTTCATGAATCACTGCACAATCTGTTTCACATTTACCAGTTATGTCCCCCGTAACTTCTCTGCACATCCAGACTTTTCTACACATTATTGCATACTTCCAAGGTATGCTATAGTCTTATTAAATAAGCATATTTGATTTCAAGATGCCACTTCTGATCACTATACATTGGCAAAAGACTAAAATATTGAAAACTCTCTACGTATTTCTATAGTGGAAGCACAAACATAAATTTTTATATTAAAATGCCCTGTAGGTATCAACTTATTAAATCTTCTTTAGAAAACTTAAATTTTATCTCGCTATCCCTCTAGATTATTCTATTTTACTAGGGAAAAACATAAATCCTTATTTTTATCAGCCTTTTCATTTGTTTTACATGCTTTTTGGGTGTAGGTGTTGTTGGTAGGGGAAGTTTTATTGGTCAAAACAGTTTGGGAAATGTTTCGTTGCTCATAGCCTTTATACCCCTTCTTGGAGACTTAACATAAACATTAATTAGCATATTTAAGACCATAAGAAGTCTATTTTACTGCCTTTGCAATATTTTTTAACATCTAAGGAACACAATTTGATAATTTTACTCTAGATACATTTATTTTAAAAGCAGGTTCAGGAAGGCTATATAACTTCTTAATGCCAATGAAAGATCAACTTTTGTTGTAAATTCAAATAAACAGGAATATTCCAAGGGCAAGCTCCTTCTGTGGTCGCTGTGTGTGTTCCCTCCCAGTGATGCTGCTAAACCACATGTTCTATAGAAATGGGGGCACATTGACAGGTTTGCATTTTCCACCTTACACTTCACACACTGCTGGAAATGCAAGCTTCTCTTTTTGTGGTTCAAATGATTAACACATTTGATTTTATGTCTATTGTCTTTCTAACTCTATTTGAAATAAAATATTCCTATTGCTTATGAAATTGTCTATAATGATAAGCCTTAATTGTCAATGTAACAACAACTGTTGTGGTAAAGTAAGCAGTGGACTTCGAATTAGACAACAGAGGTTTAGCGTCTGGCTCCACCACTGCTGAAATATGTGATGTTTGAAAAGTTATTTCAATTATGTGACTCTGCTTCCTTAAATGTAATCATGTGCATAAGACTATTCGTACAGATTTAATTATATGACCCTTTTAAGGGGAAAAGCATTACTGTTTTGTCATTTTGCTTTCTATATTTAACAAAAAATCTCCTGTTAAATGTTTGGAGGTTATACCAAAGTTTTAGCTTTTCACATCAATATGTTGCCCTTCTGGAGAGTTAACACTATTTTGTAAAAGATATTTCTAGAGAAATCTCACTCTGCAATTAGAACTTGCTTTTTGAATAGGTCAAGATTAGTGTCATAGAATGAAAATATAAGAATTTGAAAAGGTATTTGAAATAACCTTGCTTTTCAGTGTCTCTCTTCCTACCCATTTCATTGTTGAGAAAATGGATGACTAGAGAAGCTGAGAGAAGCTAAATTACTTGCAACAAGTGAGTGACAGACCTGGACATTGAATCCAGAGGCCCCTAATTTGCTACTCTCCCAACTTTCTTGTAACGAACCATTTGAATTATTCACAGGAGTAAGAAAATGGCTTCTCTGCCCAAAAGCAACTCACGATTCTGCCAAGTGACCTGAAATGTCAATACAGATGATATCCGACTTACCCTGGTTTGAATTAGGATTTCTTTACTTATATGATGGATTTATCAGGACATAATTCCATCCTCAGTGGAGGAGCATCTGGACTTAAAATGGTTCAACTTACAACTTTTCAGTTTTGCAATGGGTTTTTCAGGATATTAAATGCATTTTCAACTTAGGATATTTTTGATTTCCAGTGGATTTATTGGGACATAACCACATTGTAAGTCTAGAAACATCTGTCTTAGAAACTTAAAGGCTTTGTTGTCTTCAAATATATCTTAATGAAATGTAAGTATCTTTGAAAAAATAATGCTTTAGTAGATATTCATCTACATCCGATTATTTTTAATGGTATTAGACAAGGAGAGCCATAGCAAAAAACAAAAAAGGGACAATAATAAATTATATTTGGTGAGTGACAGTTGATAGGGTGAAGATTCATTCTTTTGCTGAATATCTTAAAAATTCCTGCATAAAATCAAGCTTCTTAGCAGAGCACACAGAACCCTTCATAAGCTGATAATTCTCTGGCTTCATTCCTTTCATTCCCATTCATTCTTAAATTCTAGGCAAACTGAATACTGACTTGGTACTTTCCATCTGGCATATATTCTCACATCTGTGTGACTTTTTCACTTTTTGTTCCTTTCTTTTTGTTTTGTTGGTTTTTTTTTTTTATTCTAAAAGAACTTTTTTAGAGACAGGGTCTCACTCTTTTACCCAGGTGGGAGTGCAGTGGCACCATCCTAGCTCACTGCAGCCTTGACCTCCTGTGCTCAAGTGATCGTCCTGCCTCAGCCTTCTGAGTAGCTGGTTCTATAGGCATGCACCACCACACCCAGCTAATATATATATATATATATATATATATATATATATATATATATAAAAGATATATATATATTTAATGTGGAGATGATATCTTGCTATTTTTTCCATACTTCATATATTGTGAACACAGTTCCTGTCTCGTTATTTTTTCTTTATCATTGCAATCCTAATCATTTTGGAAGTTTAATTCAGGCTTTTTGCTTCTGTAAAGCCTTTCTTAATCAATGTCTGAATCATTTAGGTCAAGTTAGATGTCCTCTTCCTTGGCAATAACCCATTTGCACTTAATTGCTTTGCATCGTAGTTTCTTCATTTATAAAACGGGGATATAGACATTGCCTACTAGGAGTGCTGTAAGGATTAATACATGTAAAGTGTTTAAAATCGTTCCTGAAAAATAAACGTTCTTTTTAATGTTATTTTTATTGTAGTATGCTTTAATTACATGTCCATCTTTTCCACTAGACTGTGAACTATTATAGGGCAAAGAATGTTACAAACATCTTATTTAAGTGATTATCATTTGTGTAATACACACCCTGTTCCTATCATACTGTCTGACACAGAGCAGGCAATATTGTTTTTTCACTGATTAGAAAGGTGAATTCTGCTGGGAGAATGAATGCACCTTTTGTCTACCAGGGTCTCTATAGTGCATTGTGAGCACTATGAGAACAACATAAGAGTCCTGAAATTCCAAAGGAAGTTGTGTTTGTCTTTGATGCAAAAGTTGCCACGAAACAACACTAACTGTGGAAATGTGTTGGTGTCAAAAACAAGTTTCGTGACTTTATAGTTTTTCTAAGAAATAGCCCTCTCCATAAAATATGTTTTACTGGCCTCATTGAATAGCTTATTCCTTTATTTGTATCATATGTATAAAGAATATAATAGAGACAAAAGAAAATAGTGTAAAATTTAATCATTTTCCATATAGATTCAAGTCTCCAAGAAGTTAATAATAATTTATACTAATAATAATGACTGAGACTCAATATTTATGGAAAACTTATCCAAATGTAGATAACAGCACAATTCGCGATGTGCTTTGATTGCTCTGCAATGGCAGTTTTTAATAAATATTGAAATTAGGTGATAATCACTAGCATTATGTATTGTTTATTAGCATTCAGATTTCCATGAATAGGGATGCCCTTTTACACATTAACCTCCCTTCAAAGAACTTGGAGAAAAGACCTAATTCCAAATGCAGTAATATTTTTCATACTTTTTCATTCTTCATTATTTATTGTAGAAATGTATGCATACTCCTGGGGTAGTAAGAGAGTTCATTTTTACCCAGTCATGTCTAAAATAACTCTGAGCTAAAAATATTCTCCCTGGTACACAATGCAAATAAGCCTACCATGCAATTTTCGTGGTTGATTCTCAGCAACTTTTGTAAAACTTAAGCTCTAAAATATTTGGAATCTTATGGCAGTAAAAATAGTAGGAACATCCTGTTTTATATACTGCCATAAAATATTCACCAGAACGATGTCTTTCTGTACTAGAAATTCTTAGTTTGATTGCCTGAGAGAAAGAGAAATCTTTTTAAAAGAAAAGAGAGATATTTTTAGTATTTTAATAACAATTAAATTTTTCGCTTCAAAATTCATTAAATGTTTGGAATAAATCCTATAACTAGAACATAGTCCTGAGCATTAAACAGTCATTTGCAAAGGGAAAGGCAAGTGAGCTGATAAATATGGGGAAAAAAATCTTGAGGACTACTAGCAGATTCTATTTTATAGACATTTGAGAACAAAACTATAGATTTTTGAAGGTGAATTTTCATCAAAGAAAATACTTTGAATACATTATGTTACTGGAATTTAAACATGGATTATCTTTTAGTCTTGGGGATCCATTTTCTGAGATGGTGATGGGAAGGATGTTGGTTTTCAAGTGGAATCTCAGCAGTCATTTTCAGAGAAAGTTAGATTCTCAAAGAGTCATCTAGTTTTGGGATTACCGCCTACGTCCATGGAAGTAAAAGTCCTCTTTTTCTTTGTACCACTTACTGAGATAAGTGATAAGTCTGCTGCAATTAATTTTATTAGTTACATTCTATTCATTGGTTATAACTATATTTATACTCCGCCTCCCGGGTTCACGCCATTCTCCTGCCTCAGCCTCCTGAGTGGCTGGAACTGCAGGCGCCCGCCACCATGCCTGGCTAATTTTTTGTATTTTTAGTAGAGACAGGGTTTCACCATGTTAGCCAGGATGGTCTCGATCTCCTAACCTTGTGATCTGCCTGCCTCGGCCTCCCAAAGTGCTGAGATTACAGGCATGAGCCACCGCGCCCGGCCAGTTATAACTATGTTTTAAATATAGCTGGTTTATAAGAATTTAACCTATATGCCATACCATAGTTATTGCTTCAGAAGCCAAATGTGATTTTATTATGGTCATAAAATTATTTTAGATACCCTCATACCTCTTATGTATCTGGACTGCCCAGAAACTTTCATGATTATAATGTGCTACATAGATGATCACTCAGCAGAGGAGTCTACCTAGATTTAGCAAAAAATGTATTGAGAGTGATATGATTAGTCTTCGTGTCCCCACTCAGGTCTCATCCTGAATTGTAATCGCCATAATCCCCATGTGTCAAGGGAGGGACCAGGTGGAGGTAATTGAATCACAGGGGTGATAGTGAGTGAGTTCTCATGAAATCTGATGGTTTTTATAAGGGTCTCTCTCCTTCACTTGGCACTTCTCATTCCTGCCACCCTGTGAAGAAGGTGCCTTGCTTCCCCTTCACCTTCTGTTATAATTGTAAGTTTCCTGAGGCTTCCTTAGTCATGCTGAACTGTGAGTCGGTTAAACCTCTTTCCTTTATAAATTACCCAGTCTCAGGCAGTTCTTTATAGCAGTATGAAAACAGACTAGTACAGAGATGAATCTTAATTTTTCCTTTCAGAAATGCTGAATGCTGTTTCTAGATTTGTAAAAGTGCAGTGTGCATAAGCTGCCTCAGTGTGACACTTTCCTTTTTTGAGACTAAAGAAATTCAGGTACTATTATATGGTACCTCGGAATTGTCATCAAGAAGTTTTAAAAGCTGACTTGAGTGCATTTCTTTGATGCTCCTCCTAGCTGAAATTAGAACATGTATAAACTATTATCGATATTTCATCAGGTAAATCTTGAAATATATGATAAATTAAATTTGTGAAATTGTTCTGAAGCAATGAATGAACTCTCTAGATTAACTAAATGAGGATAAAATAAAATATTCCTGTTTATTTTCACTCACAAAATAGTTGTTCTCTAGGTAATCAAATATCCATAATAATGAGGAACCCAAAAAGTTTTTATTTTACCTGATATGTATTATAGTTAGTTCAAAGTTCAATAGAAATCTTTCTTTTTTAAATTTTTGTACACAAAGTTCAACTTTACCTAAGGAAATGTTAAGGCTATTTTTACATTGAACTTCATTTTTTTTCTTTTTTTGAGATGGAGTCTTGCTCTGTTGCCCAGGCTGGAGTGCAGTGGTGCTATCTCAGCTCACTGCAAGCTCCACCTCCTGCGTTCAAGTGATTCTCTTGCCTCAGCCTCCTGAGTAGCTGGAACTACAGGTGTGCACCACCATGCCCGGATAATTTTTGTATTTTTAGTACAGATGGGGTTTCACTATGTTGGCCAGGCTGGTCTCGAACTCCTGACCTCATGATCTGCCTGCCTTGGCCTCCCAAAGTGCTGGGATTTCAGGCATAAGCCACTGCACCCAGACTGAACTTCAATTTTAATACCACTTGGGTCTTTATGTATTTTAACTAGTATGAATCGTATGTTTTTCTTACTTAAAAGCATCAGTAAAATGCATTTTAAGATTAGCTGCTTGTTCCTCATAAGGTTTTCATGCATGAAAGCTGGTCAACACAGAAGAAACATAAAACTCATTATTGGCACTAGTTCAGGTCTGTTACATTAACTGGCCTCATCACAAAGCACTCTATTGTTTGCTTACACATTGAAGAAAAGTAAATGAAGGTTAGATAAAGTTTTATCTAGTAAAGCAAAATATCTGGCCATTTCTAGTGTTTTCCTTTTACCTTTCTTTTGAATCTTAGAACAAACCTGCCAGATAGGTATTACTTTTCCTCCAAAAAACTGAAAAGAAGGGAGGTAATAACTTATCTAAGGTAATAAGTCAGCACATATGTATTCCCCAACCAACCCCCTTTCACTCACTCTCTCTTCCTTTTTTCCTTTATTCCCTCTTCCTGATTCACTTGTTAAATACCTACTATATGCTAAGCATTTTTATTGTTCCTAGGGTTTCAAAGATTTGGCATGTTCCTTCGTGCCCAAGTTGCTGGAAGGTACCAATATTCAAATAGAAACCATAAGCTAGAATGTAGTATGATAACACAGATTCATGCACTGAATCCCTGCAAAGAGGAGCAAATAGGTAACATTTTGAGGGTTGGGGTGGAAGAATTGGGGAAAACTGCATATAGGAGACTTTGCCATATAAGTAAAATAATAACAGTTTTTCAAGACAGGAAAAAAAGGCAAGGCAAGAAAGGATATTCATGACAAAGAGAATTCAGAAGCAAATTCACAGAGGCATAAATTAGGTTATATATTTAGAATAGCACAATTGCCCCCTATACATTATGGTTGGAGCACAGAAAAGAATGGAAAAAAATAGTCTAGGCAGAGTGCACAGAGGTAAGTCAAGAAGATCATGACGATTGTGTATAACAAACAAATGAGTGATTTGTTTGTTTCTATACAACATCCTCAAAAATGGAGTCATGCGGAGTAACTAAGCTCAAATTCAGCACATGCAAACATGTACACGCACAGGGATAGGTGAGTGCTTTTCTACTTTAATATGAATTTGAATATTAATTGGATCATTCTTTCTTTATATTGGACCGTTCTTCCACTCCCTATTATATCTGGTCCAAAATAATCCATTTATATTACAAGTTTTCCCCTTGTATGCATTTAAATTTAAAAATTGTCTCTAGACAAAGGGAGACAATTTAAGATTTTAAACCAATATGGCTAGAACTATGTCTGAGAATTGCCTACCATTATAGGATACTCTTTTATAGACTATAAAGTATTCCTAGATAAGAGCAATGGGTAGGGGTAGAAGTAGCATATTCTAAGCTCAGTTGGTCAAATACATGGCTAAGTGTTTTTAGATAAGTAAAGTTTCACAGCTCTTGGAAAGGACTGTGCACAATTACTGTACAGTTGACGTTCAAACAATGTAAGAGTTGGAGGTGCTAGCCATCCACGCAGCTGAAAATCCAAATATAATTTTTGACCCTCTCCAAACTTAACTACTAATTGCCTACTGTTGACGAGAAGCCTTTCCAATACCATAAGTGGTCAATGAACACATATTTTGAATGTTGTATGTATTATATACAGTATATACAGTATTCTTACAGTAAAGTAAGCTAGAGAAAAAGAAAATATTAAGAAAATCATAAGGAAAATAAAATATATTTACTATTTAGTAAGTGGAAGTAGATCATCATAAAGGTCTTCATCCTCATTATCTTCATGTTGATTAGGCTGAAGAGAAGAGGAAGAAGAGGTGTTGGTCTTGATGTCTCAGGGCAGGCAGAGGTGGAAGACAATCTGTGTGTAAATCACCTGCACAATTCAAACCCATGTTGTTCAAGGGTCAACTGCATTCTTGAAAATTGCTTAAAAAGTACATTGTAAGTGTTACCACAAAAAATAGTGAGTATGTGATGTCATGCATATGTTAAATCAGCTCAATTTAGCCATTCCACAATGTATACATTTTTGAAAACATAATGTACACAATATATATAATTTTGTCAATTAAAATGAATAACTACTTTAAATAACTGTACACAATCTCATAGACAATTTGAGGCTCTACCATGGTGGACTGAAATTGAAAATCCCCTGCCTTATTATCAATCTCTTCTATTAGAAAGAGAAGGAGAAAAAATGTCTGTTCTTATTTTTATGTCTGATATTTTACTTTTTTTTCTGTCCTTTTCCATTCTCTTAGGGAGACAAGAATATCGGCAATATGTTAAACAAAAGTCTTTTCCTAAATGAAAATTATTACTTCTCTAATGCAAGCCATTGTAATCAGAATTGTAGGTGCCACTAATGAGCCTGAATATGTTGCTCTTCTCCAGAGCACAATCATTAAAAGTAATTAAGTTGGTCTTGGGGAAGAGTAGGGTAAAATGGGAAAGAGAGCTTTACATTTCTTCTCATATTACTTTATTTTCAAATAAATAAAGTCGCCTGGGCGACAAGAGCGAAATTCTGTCTCAAATAATACATAAGTAAATAAGTAAATAAACAAACAAACTGAAAAAAAAAAAAACCCCACATATGGGAATACTTTCTTTACTGGCAGAATCTTGCTAGATATATGCTAAATAATATTCTCTTTAAAAAGCTCCAGAAATGACATAAAATGGGAGAAATAACCTCCAATAAATTGCTGTGCCAGTAAGAAAGTTAAAAAAACCTACAAAATATCCAGAAACCAAAAATAAGATCAAAGCACATACAAGATGATGAAATATATTCAAATATACCCATACTTCCCTAAATATGAATGGACTACACTCTACAGTTGTATTATTGGAGAAAAAAAGCAAATCCATCTACAGGAGATTTACAAAGACACTTGAAAAACGCATGAATTTGAAATGTTGACAGTGACAGCACAGAAGGTTCAAGAAAATATTAAATAAAAGAATTGAAAGCTATGATAGCAACAGTTATAACAAGTAGCCTTCAACATCACTTTTTACTGCTTCTGCCACTCTATCTCCTGTAAGTCACCAAGTCCTATGTTAAATGTCTCTTAAATGTTTCTTGTTTGGGATGATTAAAACCTTTTGGAAATAGTGGCGATTATTGTGCATTATAAATGTAATCAATGACACTGAATTGTACCCTTAATAAGGCAAGTTTTCTGTTGTATATATTTTACCAGAATAAATTTTTTTACAAAAAAAAAAAAAGTCTTAATTTAACCCTCTCTCTTAATCCAGGAAAATTCTCCGTTAGTGAAGGCTCCTTCCATGGACAACTTATTACTTCCTAACTGGTCTTCTTGCTCTCCCTGTTTTGTCCTTCAACCCCTTATCAGCAAGGAAGCCAGAGTCATCTTTATGCCATTATCCTGCCTAGTAAAGGTCCCCGACCACCATCAGTAGTTTTACTCTGTCAATAGGTTAAACTCCAAACTCATTAATACGGCTTCATTATCAGCCCCTTCATTTTCCACACCCTACAAATCTCTGCACACTCATCCTTTAGTGTATCCTGCTTGACATCTTGCCTTGAACTGTGTTCAACTCCTCAAACACATGCTTTCTTTAAAATCAAGGTCTTTGTCAGGCTCTTCCTTCTGTTTAGAAAACCCTTTCCCTTTCCCATCTTCCATCTTCAAGCCAACCTTTCCCATTTCTCTAGCTAATCCTTGCCAAGTCTTCAAATTTTAGCATAGGCATCCCTTCCTGCAGAAGCCTTTTCTGGTTCCCTAAATATAGTTCAGGTGCATATTTACCTAATAATTGCACTCACTGCACATTATTAAAATCACCTGCCTGTAAGTCTGTATATGTCATTATATTATAAGCAGTAAGGTCAAGAAATATGTCTGTTGTATCAAACATTTAACATCTGTGTCTACAACTATGTTAAATAATTGTCAACTTACAATGAAAATGTTATTTATTGTTTTGTAAACACCAATACAAGAAAATCTCCTGGATGATAATAATAATTGTGTCTATTACTAGATAGTACTAAATAGATACAGTGTCACAACTCTGGAATAGTCTACATTTGAGGTTAAAGGTTTTTGTTGTTGTTTGTTTGTTTGAGACAGAGTCTCGCTCTGTTGCCCGGGCTGGAGTGCAATGTCACAGTCCCGGTTCACTGCAACCTCCGCCTCCCAGGTTCAAGCGATTCTCATGCCTCAACCTTCTGAGTAGCTGGGATTACAGGTGCCTGCAACCACACCCAGCTAATTTTTGTATTTTTAGTAGGGACAGGGTTTCACCATGTTAGTCAGGCTGGTCTCAAACTCCTGAACTCAGGTGATCCACTGGCCTCAGCCTCCCAAAGTGCTGGGATTACAGGCATTTAAAGTCTTTCCTGGTATTGATCAATAGGTAGAAAGAGGATAAATTCTGAATTGTTTCCCCTTAACATGACAATTTGTTTGGTGTACATTTATTTTGAAATGCTACCAAAAATTTTCTTTAAACTCATTCTACATGAGATGTTAGTTAAAAACAAACACTAAATTCATGTTAAACTTGCCTTTATTTTTTATTATTTCATAGTTATCTAACATAGAATAAAAAGGGTTAAATAAGAGGGGATCAGGGCGACAGAAATCCTCATAATCTGGAAGCTAAATTTCCCATGAGAAGTTGAAAAGCTTTTAAGGAGAGAAGAACAACACATAAGGATATCAGAGTCAGAGACAACATTAAAAAAAAAAAAAAATCAGAGTCAGAGACAACGTTAAAAAAATTGGGGCCAGGTGCTGTGGCTCATGCCTGTAATCCTGGCAAGGCGGGTGGATCACGAGGTCAGGAGATTGAAACCATCCTGGCTAACACGGTGAAATCCTGTCTCTACTAAAAATACAAAAAAATTAGCCGGGTGTGGTGGCAGGCGCCTGTAGGCCCAGCTTCAGGAGGCTGAGGCAGGAGAATGGCGTGAACCCGGGAGGCGGAGCTTGCAGTGAGCTGAGATCGAGCCACTGTACTCCAGCCTGGGCGAGAGAGCAAGACTCTATCTCAAAAAAAAAAAAAAAAAAAAAAAAAAAAAAAAATTGGTCTGACATTCCAAACACACGAGAAATTAGAGAAAATTAAAAATTAATGCAACAAAACACATTCTGCTACAGTCCAACCTCCCTAGCAACAATTTGCATCCATATGAATTTTATATGGCATACTTTGACTGTGAAATTTAATTAAAAATAATTATAAACGCAGCTCCTTGACGCTACTGAGGATTTCACAGTTTGAATCTTTACTTTTGAAACATTTTATTTTCATAAAATATCATGCATCACTAATGGTCTTGTCAGAATTTGCCTTCAGAAGAAATGACAACTCATCGAGTTCAAATATATCCAAGTAAATTTAGATGGAATGACCTAGGAACCGTGACTCAGGGTTCAGTCAATATATAAAGTGAATAAACTGAAAACTGTCCCTGTAGTTCCAAATTTGGCCTTGATGTTCATGCATTTCAGATGGAAGCTCTCAAGGGAACACAGCAAGAGAGCTGTCTTCAGCGCTACTGAAATGTTAATTCTGCAAGAAAATAACTGGATAAATAACAACAAAATGAATGAATGAATGAATGAATGAATGAATGCCAGATACTATAGTAAAAAGTATTTTAGGGATAGAGAAGGACTAACATAAAGATAGAGTCATTTATCCTATTAAGTTTTGGTTCCTATTTTTTCTCTTTTCTCTGTCTTCTTTTGACCCCAAAGTAAGCTTGCATGCAAAAATGTCAATGAATAAAATGGATGCCTACACTAAAAATGCGATCTAGTTTGTTTCCTAGGCATTATTTCGAAAAAATTGCAGTCCATAGTTTTTATTTGACATTATCTTAGATTTTCTATGAAAAGGGGGAAAAGCCTGATTCTGATTCCTCCACTTGCCACCCAGAAGCACTCAGTAATTTTGTGGAAATGTAATTGATTTATTTTTGTTTACTTGATAAACTCAACACTTTAGCTGGCAGGATGTCAGACTGAAATGCAATTTTACAGTCTCTTCGAAGGATGCAGTTAGTCAAACAACATGTAGCTAAAGTATCCATCTGGCTCCTGAATGTCTTCAGGACATGGAAGTAAGTGCCCTGGTTACAGGTTTCTCCAAATGAGCATTAGGAATATTTCCTTTTCTCTTCATCCATGTTGAAAGTTTTTTTTGCATTGTTTTATTTTTGTTTGTTTTTAATTTTTCCTAGCATTATATACTGAACTCCAGAAGATGAGGATGCGGATGGTTGAGATATGCTTTTGGAACTTGGGATTAATAAAGACAGATGCTAAATTCCTGAAAGCATTAAAACAGTAAGACCTGACACTGCATGTTAAATCATTGTAAGCAAGATCCTAACAGAGCGTTTGTGATTCGTAAAATAAAAATTAAAAAATAATAGTGTTCTGGGTTCCCTGGATATTTTACATCACAGAGGAGGAAATTAACAACAAACAGCTGAAGCATTTGTCTCTCCATATTGTAGCTGCTGGTAATCTTCAGCGCTGCAGATCATGCCAAATAAGGTGGAAAATCTGTGTGCTGAGTACTCTTTAAATTATAAAATATTATTTTAATATTGTCACTAAACATGTATACAAATAATTCATAAGGTGGCTGTTTTATGATTAAATTGTTTTATCAGTATTATGACTTTAGAATTATACTGAATATATATATGTTTATATATATATACATATATGGATAAAAGTATATTTAGTAGAAAATCTTCACTTTAGATTTTTCTAATCTCTTAGTTTGGGCATATTATATGCCATCTGAATATTTAAACATAATGTTTATTTTTTGTTTATGTGTCACTTTATTTTGTATTTACATCTTAGCAACATTTCTTTCAATACTTCCCAAAGTAAGTGATATTTTCTGAATATCAGTGAACATGGATGTCAGTGAAAAGACTAGAGGCCTGGAGTTTTAGTTTGGGGACTGCCACCAGTTATAGGTGTGGCCTTGGTTTGTCACTTAAATTTTCTGGGTGAACAACATTTCTTCATCTGAAAAATTAAGAGTGTTAATTAAATTAAGTGATTCAAGGTCTTCAAAACATCTCTGTCTGAATGAGAATGCATGTGTACACTTAGAAACAAGTGTGAAACTTTTGTGTAAGAATAGCAAATAAGAGCAGTGACAAATAAGTGAACTAGATGAAATAAACTGACAAAAGTAACAATATAAGTATATTTTCACATTGTCACCTTTGATTTTATGATGACTTTGAGAGAGCTCAGAGTGGGATTCTATTTTCTAGTAAGCAAGAATGAGGTTCACTAAAAATATATGACTTTCTCAAAATTACTGAAAAGATTACTCCATAAAACAAAGTGAATACTATCTTTTGACTTCCAGACAAGGTCTATGCACAACTCCTAATTGTAGGTCTACATATGGTAGGCGACTCTTACTACAACCATTGTTTATGACAATATAATAATAAGCTAATATAATTGTGCATAATTTGTGCATAAATTCATGAGAGAATGATTTAGATTATCATTGACAGAACACTGGCTGATTTTATTGATGTCTGCATTGACCTGGAGCGAAGAGGTATTTGGTCTGCTTTGGTTTTAGATCCCCATTTAAACTTTGAAAAGGGGGGCATAAAGCTTTCTCTGGTTAATTCTGAAAGTCTTCTATGACAGTTTACTTACAAAGAACAGTTAAGAAGTGAATTTAATAATGAGGTGCAGAAAATATGGTAAAGCATCTGGATCTCTGCCTCCTTGAATCTAGGTAATGATTTGGAAAACTGAGATTTTAAAAAAAATTATGCCATCAAATATCGTTAAACACCAGAGGCATGTGTTGTTGAACTAGGTCTTATACCCACCACACTGGACCATATGTTTTCACATAAATACCTGCTTAACGACATTACGATAATATTTGTACACATTTTAATCACATTCAAATTACATAAAAACACAAATAATAAGATGCGCTGGGTGAAGTAAAGCAGCAATGATTACAAGTGTTTGCATGTTAATGTCCTCTTGTGTTTGACATAATATTCAATTTAAGGTTGGAAGTAGATGGGAATGGGAACATTTCAAGTGATATTTTTTCTCCTTTTTCTGTAAACATGACAGAGTACTTTAGCTAAATTTGAAGGAGGGCTTTTCCAAATACAGGAAGCAGCCTGAGACATGTTTCACCATTGGTTGCAGAAAAAATTGGATAGTGTCAACGATGAGAGGGTTATCAAAGATGCAGAAGAGGAAATGGGTTAATTGCTATAGGATCACAACCCTCAAAACTGAAGTTGAACTTTTTAGAATGCTTTACAGTGGGAGGGCACTGGTGTAGGCCTGGCAGCCATCTTTGTGAAGGTAAAGCAGAGAAATAGACAAGGAAGCAGGGTAAGGAGTGTCTTACCATTCATTCAATAATTTTAGTTAAAATCTCTCCATGTCAGTCAGGCACTGTACATTTGCTCTCACCTATGTCTGCCATCCCCATGTTCAGAGCCTTTTAACCCCTTGTCATACCTTTCCAGAAAGTGACACTCCCGTGCTTGCTTGCACTGAGCTGGGAAGTAAAGTGTAGTATCTGGTAGCTACTTAGAAAGATCTTCAGTCAACCCTGTTTTTAGCTCCATTTCACACTCCTCCCATCTAAGGAAGCTGATTCTCCACTTTCTGAGCCACCTTGGGGTTTATCAGTAAATAGAACTATATCTTTCTGGCAACCTGAATATAGGGTTATGTTTCACCTTCTCTGGCCTACTGAGTCAGTTACCACCACACCAGATTATACAATTTTGTCAATGTGGGTTTTCTGCCTGTTGTTTCCTTTTCTATACTCTTTGTGCTTATAGTTTATGCCTTTAAAAAAATTCCATTACATACATTTTAGTGGTGTTTTGGGAAGATGGGGAGCTAAATGTATTTAAGTGGAACTTCTCCCCACTCTCTCTTTAATCCTCTCCAATCAGACCTTCATCCCCACAAATCCACTGAAATACCTTTGTCAAGGTTATATACGTCTTACTTGCCATTTCAGGGCATTTGATGCTGTTGGTTAACTCCTTCTTAAAATACTTTCTTTCTTTGACCCCTTAGACACACACACTGTACAGGTGTTCATCTGATTAGTTGTGTCTTCTTGGTCTCCTTCACCGTGTCCTTCCTCTCAAGAAAGTCAGGGTACTTATGGGCTCAATTCTAGAACATCTTCTCTTCCAATTCTAAACGTATTTCCTGGTTGAAAAAATCCGGTCCTCTAATGCCGAATGCCACCTCTGTTGATGATTCCCGTATTTATTCGTCTAGCTCTGACATCTGTCCTGGGCTCTTGATTGTTTTATCTAACTGCCTACTTAACATGATTCTCCAGATGTCTAATAAACATTCAAATTGTTTGTTTCCAAAAAAGAACTCTTCATCCCCCATACTTCAACCTCCAATCTTCCTTATCTTGGTACATAGCATCGACACTCACTCAACATTTACACATCCATGTCATCAGCAGTCTCCTTCCTCCCTACCTTCAATATATAATTCAGATGGAATCACGTTTCCACCATGGAACCAGCCACTGTCGTGCACTCCTGCAAATATTGTCATCTTTTCTTCTTAGTTCTCCCTTTTTTTTCTCTACAGTTAGTTCTCAACGGACAGAGATGTTTTAAAAACTTAAATTAGTCACTTTATCCATTCATGCTCAGATTACCCCAGTAGTGCTGAATCTCTCTGATCTGCTCTCTGTTGGCTTCTCAGTTCATCCCCATCCTCAACCTCACTCACTCCAGTCTGGCCACACAGGCCATCTTGCTTTCCCTCCATTGAGCCACGCTTGTTCCAATATTGGGACTTTTTGTAATCACTGTTTATCTCTGACCAGAAGGTACTCTCTGCTGCTTATGAACTACTCACTCCCTCATAACATGTAGACATTTTCTCTCAATTGGTACTTCAAGGAGCTTCCCTATGATCAAATCTACCTCGTTTACAGTCCCTTCATTTTTCTCCCTGCCACTTATCTCCTGATATTCAACATATTTACTTGTTTATTTTCTATTTCTATTTCTATTTCTTGAATGTAAGCTCCATGAAGGGTGAAGAATTTTTCTGTGGTCCTTACCTCTCCATCCCCAGTACTTAGAACACATGCCTGGCAGGGAGTAGACATTTGTGGAATATAAGGGTGAGAGAAGAAAAAATGGAAGAGAGGAAAGCATGAGGAAGACCTGTATGCTCCAATCCACTCTCTCTAACCTTCAGTTAGGAGGGTATGTGGATGGCTGAAATATAAGCGAAGGTTACATGGGTTGACAGGAGCAATGGTGGGATATGGTCTTTATAAACTCGGTGTATTCTTTCATAAAATGATATAGAAGAGAACTCCATTGATGTGTGGCTTTCATAGCCTGTCTTCAGTTCTTGCTTGACATAGATGTATCAGCAGGCCTAGCACAGTGCCAGCCACTTCAGGGAAAAGTGGCCCTCAGCTGGAGTTAAGGGTGGACTCCCAGATCAATGGCTTGGGCGAAGGACTTAGCAGGTGCTCACATTTATTAACGAAGAAAGCTTCTTGGAGCTTGAGCCAGTTCTCTGCACCATCACTGACTAAGACAAAGATCTCACTCATAAGTAGAATCTGAAAAAGTTGATCTTATAGAAGTAGAGAGTAGGGTGGTGGTTACCAATGGCTAGGGTGCTTGGGGGGCGGAGGAGTTGAGGAAATGTTGGTAAAAGGATGTATAATTACAGTTAGGAGAAATGAATTCAAGAGCTCTATTCTACATCATGGTAACTATAACAAATGATGATATGTAGAATTCTTGAAAAATGCTAAGAGAGTGGATATTAAGTGTTCTCATCACAAAAATGACAACTATGTGTGGTAATCAATGTGTTACTTAGCTAGATTTTACCATTTCACAATGAACATACACTTCAAATATGTTGTACATGATAAATATGTATAATTTTATATGTTAATTTAAATATACATTAAAAGTAAAACTTCACCAGGCAGAGACTGCAAACACAAACCAGAAGTGACAAAACACCCAGGGTGGAAAAGGGCATTGCCGGCCGGGCGCTGTGGCTCAAGCCTGTAATCCCAGCACTTTGGGAGGCCGAGACGGGCGGATCACGAGGTCAGGAAATCGAGACCATCCTGGCTAACCCGGTGAAACCCCGTCTCTACTAAAAAATACAAAAAACTAGCTGGCCGAGGTGGCGGGCGCCTGTACTCCCAGCTACTTGGGAGGCTGAGGCAGGAGAATGGCGGGAACCCGGGAGGCGGAGCTTGCAGTGAGCCGAGATCGCGTCACCGCACTCCAGCCTGGGCGACAGAGTGAGACTCCCTCTCCGAATAAAAAAAAAAAAAAAGAAAAGGGCATTGCCCTAGAGTTGATCAGATACAGCCATAACTCACACTGGGGGCAACTGAAGCCCGATGTCCACGTTCCCCGACAGGGACACACATCAGTCTCCCCAGTCAATGTACCCAGTCATCTTAGGAAGAAAGGCTTCTGGAGGGGAATCGAATCTTTGAGACAAGACATTTTTCTGACTCAGAGACTGAGGCTTTCCTAAAAGCGTGGTTTTAAATATTTGATTGAACTGAGATGAACTGATTTAAACATTATTTTTTTCCCAATCAGCATATAAAGGTTGATGAAGGGGACGTGAAAAGTTATTTTAATAATCTTACATCGTTTTTCATCCTTTTAAATGTTAGCATTAGTTGTCTTATGGAATCCTGCTACATAGTTCTATATTTCATGTGACTTGTACTGCTGAATCAGATCAGACACATAGAAAGGACAGGGCCAGGCCACATGCCTAGAAAGAGGCTAACAGTGTTATTATACAATGAGAAAACCTACTAAACAACAAGCTCATAGCTATCTGGACAGGGAGAACTATTCAAAAGGGCTTATCTAAAGCAGGTCTTGACAAACAGAAAGTGCTAAATAAATAAACTCAACAAGGAAACAAAACAGTGGGTAGCAGTATAAACAACTCAAGTGTCTGCTTCAGAGAGCAACACATACGATGTTGAACCTGCAATAGCAATGTGGGCTGAAATCTTTATCATAACACTTGAATTGATGGAGGAGTCCTCCATTGCAGATATTTTGTGATCCAAAAGAGAATAGGAAGTGAATTCAGAAGGAATGTTTGAGTGAAGTGTCACTTGTCATGATTCAGCTCTGATAGCAGATTAAACAACCATGAGAAAAGCAGTGGGAAGAAACAAAGGGAGAGAGTAACAACATCCCCTTGAAGGTTTTGTTCAGAAAAGTTAATGTTTGGAAATGTCCCATGTGTGCAGTCTGTCGACCCTGGCTTAGCTGCATAGGAACAGGTTTTGGGCTGGCACATTCCCTTTTCAATAGATAAACAGTCCTCACAGCCTGTTCTGGGCTTGTCACCTTGAATAGGAACAGCCTTCCACGTTTCAGACTCAGTGTGCTCTCCTTTGTTCTGCTTAAGTGCATGCTTCAGTGGCCCTCATGCATGCCCCTAGCTTTCTGTATTTCAGACTCACCCCCCGCCCCCGCTAGGGTAAGGCTTCAAGGTCCTTTCACTACAGCAGGAGGTGGGCTATGTGCAATTACATCATCCCCTCATGCTGGCTGGGGAATAGATCCCTGGCCGTGGTGACCTGAAGTATATTGCAAGGAGCTGGATCATGTGCACTCTCTCTCTTGCTATAAACGCTGCATCACTATCGCCTAGTGTGCACATTGTCTGTTCCCAACAACTTCTAATTATGCACTCATCTCTCCTCTGGATGGCACTCATCAACCTTTTAACACTGGCCCCACAGCCAGAGCAACAAGCAGTGAACTAGTTAATTTTGTTCTTAGCACATGTACATTTTGTAATACCAGTGATCATTTTGATTGACTTAAGTAAGTAGGATCATACTTTACACACATGTGAAACGATGAATGTCGTATTTCTCTGGCATACAAAATACTAATTCTGAATCCTATGCGGACTTCTCTCTAGTTGAACTCATTTTATACAAGTAAAAGAACTTGATTGGGTCACCACAGACCTGATTACCTTATTTGTTGTAAGAATGAAACTGTTTATGGAATTTGGCAAAGCAATATTTAGAAAAGTAACGATTTATTTGGGTTTGAGAATAACACAGTAGCATGATCGTAAAATCTCATGAATTATTCTTCTAGTCACTAACAATTTTATGATGTTTAGGAAGAAAAAAAGTTTCTTATGATTTTAAAATAAAAGAAATCAAGATCTCATCAGAAATGTTGGGCAGGATCCAATTTTGTGGAATAAAGCTGAGGAACAAAATGGACCTCTGTGAATTAGAGAATATTGTCTCTAGCCTCAGGGATGAAAAACAACAGTAGAAAATTGCACCGCTATGTGTAAATGCGTGATGATTCCTTGCTGCACTGAACTCATGATTCTCAAGATTTCAACTAAGTCTTCTCATTTGAAAGGACAGGAGAAAAGGAATATTTTCTAGGCCTCTTCCAGGTTTTGGTACAGCTAGTAGATGGAAATCTTTCTAGTGTTCCTCAAGGCTGCAAACAGCTTCACAGGAAGAGAACATCGTTAGTGCTAACTAATCAGGACCTACAATGGATGCATTTGGTAACCAAAGTCAAGAAAGGTTTACTCAACCGACTTGAAGAATGGGTCCTCTAGTAGAGATACAAAGAAACTGCCACATCTTTGTCTTCCCTTGAGATATAACTCTGGAAAGCACCCCCCTCACCTTTACTTGAAGTGTCTCATTACTTGCACAATTTCTGCCAATGTTAGTGAGAGAGATTTCCATGCATCTTGGTTAGGATGAGACTTCTACATAGAAAGACAATAATTAGAAATCTGAGCAACAATTACTTTAGAGATCAAAGCAATTTCTTTAATTGCTTTATGACACAGGATGCCAACTTAATGGAACTAATACCTCCTCTATCAGGGAACAGGACAATTTCCAGATAATTATATAAAACGTGCTGTTGTAAATAGTGCTGCAATAAACATACGTGTGCATGTGTCTTTATAGTAGAATGATTTATAATCCTTTGGGTATCCCATCAATGATAGACTGGATAAAGAAAATGTGGTACATTTACACCATGGAATACTCTGCAGTCATAAAAAAGAAAGAGTTCATGTCCTTTGCAGTGACATGAGTGAAGCTGGAAACCATCATCCTCAGCAAACACAGGAACAGAAAACCAAACACCACGTGTTCTCACTCATAAGTGGGAGTTGAACAATGAGAACACATGGACACCGGGAGGGAACACCACACACCAGGGCCTATCAGGCTAGGCTTCTAGATTTTTCATTATCTAAGTGCAACCTGCTTTACTGGACCTATTTCTCACACTGTTGTTGTTACCCGTTATGCTTTCTGTTCATATTGTGGATACCTGCAATTCTAAGAATAGTGCATGGTCTTTTATTTCTCTGGATATTTGCACATGCTATGCCTTATACATGAATATCTTTCAGCCTCGCCTATGAGAATTCAGTCTTCACTTCAGAATTTCTTCAGAAATTTCCTTGCAGTTTCTCTAACCATGATGTTTTCAGGAAACGCACTGGAAAATATTTGGCAAGCTTGACGCCATTCTGTCTTCTCATATTGAAAGCAGACATGACTAATCCATCACTACAGTCTTCACAAGTTGCATGTTCACAACACATTTAAGCACCCATTACCAAATATTAGCATCAGCATATAAACTAAGCTCTGTAAACCTAGCTGGGCATATTAGTCAGTTTTCACACTGCTGATAAAGAGATACCCGAGACTGGGCAATTTACAAAAGAAGGAGGTGTAATTGGACTTACAGTTGACACTTGGCTGGGGAAGCCTCACAACCATGGCAGAAGGCAAGGACAAGCAAGTCAGGTCTTATGTGGATAGCAGCAGGTAAACAGAGAGCTGGTGCAGGAAAACTCCCCCTTACCATCAGATCTCATGAGACTTACTCACTATCATGAGAACAGCACAGGAAAGACCTACCCCTGTGATTCAATTACATGCCACCAGGTCCCTCCCACAACACATGGGAATTCAAGATAAGATTTGGGTGGGGACAGAGCCAAACCGTATAATTCCAACCCTGGCCCCTTGCAAATCTCATGTCCTCACATTTCAAAGCCAATCATGCCTTCCCAACAGTCCTGCAAAGTCTTAACTCATTTCAGCATTACTCAAAAGCCCATAGTCCAAAGTCTCATCTGATATAAGGGAATTCCCTTCTGCCTATGAGCCTGTAAAATCAAAAGCAAGTTAGTTACTTCCTAGATACAATGCGGGTATAAGCATTGGATAAATACAGCCATTCCAAATGGGAGACATTGGCCAAAACAAAGGGGCTACAGGCCCCATGCAAATCTGAAATCCAGCAAGGCAGTCAAATCTTCAAGCTCTGAAATGATTTCCTTTGACTCCATGTCTCACATCCAGGTCACACTGATGCAAGATGTGGGTTCCCATGGTCTTGGGCAGCTCCACGCCTGAGGCTTTGGTGGGTACAGCCTCCCTCTTGGCTGTTTTCATGGGCTGGCATTGCGTATCTGTGACTTTTCCAGGTGGATGGTAAAAGCTGTCAGTGGATCTACCATTCCGGGGTCTGGAGGATGGTGGCCCTCTTCTCATAGCATCACTAGATGTGCCCCAGTAGGGACTCAGTGTGAGGGCTCTGACCCCATATTTCCCTTTCACACTGCCCTAGCAGAGGTTCTCCATGAGCCCCCCACCCCCACCCTGGTTGCAGCAAACTTTGCCTGGCCATCTAGGCATCTTCATACATTTTCTGAAATCTAGGCCGAGGTTCCCAAACCTCAGTTCTTGACTTCTGTGCACCTGCAGACTCAACACCATGTGGAAGCTGCCAAGGCTTGGGGCTTCCACCTTCTGAAGCAACAACCCGAGCTGTACTTTGGTCCCTTTTAGTCATGGCTGGAGTGGCTGGGATGCAGGGCACCAAGTCCCTAGAGTGCACACAGCAGAGGGACCCTGGTCCTGGCCAAGGAAACCATTTTCTCCTAGGCCTCTGGGCCTGTGATGGAAGGGGCTGCTATGAAGACCTCTGACATGCCCTGGAGACATTGTCCCCATTGTTTTGGGGATTAACATTGGGCTCCTAGTAACTTATGCAAATTTCCACAGCTGGCTTCAATTTCTCTTCATAAAATGGATTTTCTTTTCTGTCACATTGTCAGGCTGCAAATTTTCTGAACCTTTATGCTCTGCTTCCCTTATAAAACTGAGTGCCTTTAACAGCACCCAAGTCACCTCTTGAATGCTTTGCTGCTTAGAAATTTCTTCCACCAGATACACTAAATCATCTCTCTCAAGTTCAAAGCTCCACAAATCTCTAGGGCAGGGGCAAAATGCTGCCAGTCTCTTTACTAAAACATAACAAGAGTCACCTTTGCTCCAGTTCCCAACAAGTTCCTCCTCTCTATCTGAGACCACATCAGCCTGGACCTTATTGTCCATATCACTATCAGGCGTTTGGTTAAAGCCATTCAGCAAGTCTCTAGGAAGTTCCACACTTTCCCACATTTTCCTGTCTTCTTCTGAGCCCCCCAAAGTGTTCTAACCTCTGCCTGTTACCCAGTTCCAAAGTTGCTTCCATATTTTTGGGTATTTTTTCAGTAATGCCCCACTCTACTGGTACCAATTTACTGTATTAGTCCCTTTTCATGCTGCTGATACAGACATACCAGAGAATGGACAATTTACAAAAGAAGGAGGTTTAATTGGACTTAACAGTTCCATGTGGCTGGTGAAGCCTCACAATCATGGTGGAAGGGAAAGAGGAGCAAGTCACATCTTACATGGATGGCAGCAGGCAAAGAGAGAGCTTGTGCAGGAAAACTCTCACTTATAATAACCATCAGATCTCATGAGACTATCACGAGAACAGCACAGGAAAGACCTACCCTCATGATTCAACTACCTGCTATCGTGTCCCTCCTACAACACATGGGAATTCAAGATGAGATTAAGTTTCAGAAGATGAGAGGAAACTCACCCAGCACTTATTCTTCTGGATAACTTCTTGCCTGGTAACCTCAGGCTGAATGTGGCCTTCACAGGCCCAAGCTCTTCTCAAGATGGCCCTTTCCTTACAACTGTCTCATGCTAGATTCCAGAAACTCCTCCTCTAGCCTGTTCTGGCCAAGACAGTAATGGCTTCACTGTCATTAAAATAGGGCACTTCACTCACCTCTGTTCTTTTCCTATACACTGTTCTTACCTTTGTAAATAGGTTCTTTATTCAATCTTCTGCAATTACCTTTATTTGTTTGTAACAGCCAGCTGCTTTCTGCTGGTAAACTGACTGACATAGTAGGAATTTTGAAGCTACCAGTTTAAATAGAAATATAATTTTCATAATTAAGTGGAATTTATCCCTGGGATGCAGGAATGGCTCAACATACACGAATCAATATATGCTATCTACCACATTAACAGAATGAAAGACAAAAATAATGTGATCATTTCTATAGATGCAGAAAATGTGTTTCACAAAATTCAACATCCATTCAAGACAGATACTCTTGATAAATTAGGAATAGAATGAATGTATCTTAACACAATAAAGGCCATATATGACAATCCCACAGCTAACATCATACGTAACAGTGAAAAGCTGAAAGCTTTTCCTCTAAGATCAGGAACAAGACAAGGATGTCCACTCTCACCACTTTCATTTAACATGTTACTGAAAGTCCTAGCCAGAGCAGTTAGGTAAAAGAAAGAAATAAAAGGTATCCAAATAGGAAGGAAAAAAGTTAAATCATCACTGCTTGCAGATGATATGATCTTATATAGAGAAAACCATAAAGACTCCACCTAGAAACTGTTAGAACTAATAAAGGATACAGTAAAGTTGCAGGATAAAAAAATTAACATACAAAAATAAGGATGTTTCTATTGTAACAATGAACTATCTGAAAAAAAATTTAAGACAACAATCCCATTTACAATAGTTAAAAAATTATGTAAGAATAAATTTAACCAGGGATATGAAAGATCCACACACTGAAAAGTACAAAATATTGATGAAAGAAATTGCAGAAGACATAACTAAATGGAAAGATATCTCATGCTCATGAACTAGAAGACTTAATATTGTTAAAAGTTTATGTCACCCAAAACAATCTATAGATTCTGCATAATCCATATCAAAATTCCAATGATTTTTTATAGAAATAGAAAAATCAATCCTAAAATTTGTATGGAATCTCAAATAGCCTAAGTAACTTGATCAAAATGAAAAAAGATGACAGCATCACATAACTCAATTTCAAAATCTACTCTAAACCTATAGGAATTAAAACAGTATGGTACAGGCATAAACAAATAAATACATCATTTTTGGTCAATTGATTTTCAATAAAGGTGCCAAGAACACACAATAGGGAAAGAACAATCTCTTCAATAAGAGGTCATAGGGAAAGTGAACAACCACACACAGAAGAATGAAATTCAACTTTTATATTACACTAAATACAAAAGTCAACTCAAAATGGATTAAAGACTTAAACCTAAAACCAAAAACTATAAAACTACTAGAAGAAAGTATAGGGGCAAAATGATACAACATCGATGTAGGCAATAACTTTTTTAGATTTGACCTCAAAAGCACAAAGCAAAAACAGACAAAGAGGATTGCATCAAACTAAAAACTTCTGCATAGCCAAGGAAACAGTCAACACAGTGAAGAGACAACCTACAGAATATAAGAAAATATTGGCAAACCATGAATGTGTTAAGGAGTTGATATCCAAAATATATAAAGAACTCAAAAGTAAGAAAACAAAATATCTGATTAAAAATAAGCAAGGGATATGAATAGACATTTCTCAAAAGAAGTTATACAAATAGCCAACAGATATAAACATACCCAACATCACCTATCACCAGGGAAATGCAAATTACAACCACAGTAAGGTATCATCTCACATTTGCTAGAAGGGCTATTATCAAAAAGTTGAATGACAACAAGTATTGGTGAGAATCTGAAGAAAAGGGAAATCTTTTTAACTGTTTGTGAGAATGTAGATTGGTACAACCATTATGGAAAACAGTATGGAGCTCCCTCAAAAATTAAAAATAGAACTACCATATGATCCAGTAATTCTACCACTTGGATATATTTCCAAAGGATATGAAATTGGTATGTCAAAGAGATATCTGCACTGTCCTGTTCATTGCAGCACTATCACAAGAGCTAAAATATGGAATCAACCTAAATGTTCATCAGTGGATGAATGGATAAAGAAAATGTGGTATATATACACAATGGAATACTATTCGGCTTTAAAAATGAAGGAAATCTTGTCCTTTGCAACAACATGAGTAAACATGGAGGACATTGCATTATGTAAAATAAGCTAGGCACAGAAAGACAAATACCACATGATCTCATTTATACGTGGAGTGTAAAAAATCCACCTTATAGAAATAGGAAATAAAATGGTGGTTACCAGAGGCTAGGAAATGGAGGGACTGAGGACATGAGGGTCAAAGGGAGAAAATTTCAGTTAGACAGGGGAAGTAAGCTCAAGGGCTCTATTATACACCATGCTGATGACAATTAATGCAAATATATTGTATATTTGAAAATTGCTAAGAAAATAGATTCTAAGAGTTGTCCCCACAACAGAGAAGAAAGTGAGGTAAGGTATATGTTATATAGCTTGATTTAATCAGTCTACAATGTATACCTATATCAAAAACATCATGTTGTACAACATAAATATATGTAATTTTACTTGTCAATTAAAAAAGATACCTTTGGTTGTTTCTGTACATATGTATATGCATATTTGTATAGTTTGGATATTTGTCTTCACTCAAATCACATGTTGAAATATAACCCCCGGTGCTGCAGGTAGGGCCTGGTGGGAGGTGACTGGATCATGGAGGTGCATTTCTCATGAACAGTTTAGCGCCATCCTCTTGGTGCTGTCCTCTTGATAGTAAGTGAATTCTCGGAAAATCTGGTTGTTTAAAAGTGTGAGTGTCACCTCCGCCTCTGTCTTGCTCCTGCTTTCGCCATGTGGTGACTTCTCCCACTTTGCCTTCCACAGCTAGTAAAAGCTCCCTGAGGCACCTCCAAAAGCCAGGTAGATGCTTGTGCCATGTCTCCTGTATAGCCCGCAGAACCTGAGCTAATTAAACCTATTTTACTTATAAATTAGTCAGTCTCAGGCATTTCTTTATAGCAATATAAGAATGTTCTAATATACATATAAACACATCTATTTATATATTTTTACATTTAGTTGTGTTTATATGTATACTATACATAATTATTAAATGTAAAATACTTTTTCTGATGACACAAATGCTACTTCAGTGTGCAACTCATTGGACTAATTTGGGAGACTAGAAACCACAGCTCTTACAGTGAATAATTATCCTCTTATTTACATTGGCCAGACTTTGCAAAATGTCACTCTTTTGGATTTGTGCTTAGCCTGAAATTTTGCTCAACATGGGTCATTCCATTCTTGAGATAATTTTATGCTTTAATGTTTAGTTGTCACCTTTCTTCAATTTGAATTTCTTTGATTTGCCCACAGCCTTTTCCCCTTGAACATGCTGTCCTTAACAATGGTTGCACACAGCAGTTACGCTTCCACTGTAAAACGTATAAAGTTATCCTAGGTGAGTAATGAAAGTGACAGAGATCTCTTTCACCTCTGTAATAACGTCCCGTCATTCAAACATGGAGAAAGTTTTTAGAAAATATGCTTGCTTTCTTATTTGAGAATGTTCAATGCTTTTACAAAAAGAAAATAAACAGAAGTGATACAACTGACAAGAATGTTAAGCATAGATCGTGAGAAAGCCTAGCTTAGGATAAAGAAAGAGTGAGAGAGAGAGAGAGAAACTTTATAGGATGTGTTAAGTCTAGGTGTGAATAAGCAAGTAGTTTTTGCTACATAGGCAGAATTCAAAAGAGATGTTAGCTAGATGATGTACGATGATAATCTCTAAGATACGTTAAAGATCGAAAGAATAAGTGGGTTACATGATGTAAAAAATACAAGAGTTTCTTCTGAAAAAGACAATATGGAAAGACTGAATCATAAGATATGATTCTCTCAGATCACAGTTATTTTTAAATTCACTGCCCATTGGTAGCACATGCAATAGTCCCCTGATGGCGCCACATATGCTATGCCCAATAAATACAGATAAAATCCACATCTGTTCAGCAAGCTAACTGGTGATGTCATCTGTAGTCAGGAATACTTGCCTGATTATCTCAAATAGAGCAAGTGTATTCTGTTGCCCCAAGCATCATCTGTTGGCTCCCAACATCAGTTGGGAAGGGTGATGAAGCAGAGAGAGAGAGCATAAATGTGTTAATGTGTTAATCTAAAATCTATAATTCAGGGAGGATGGCCCTTCTACCTGCTTGAATCCTACCTTAGCCCTTTTTTCTTTCTTCTTGTTTCTTGCTATGTATTTAAAATAAATTTGATAAGTGTGTGATTGAAGAATATTAATTTTGACAGTGAGTTTTCTCTTCCATGATCTCTGAATGACCACTTTCCTAGAAGTGTCCTGCAAAGCTACTATTGCATTAATTTTCCTACATGACTGTTGCAAAAAAAATTCTAGTCTTCTATTTGAATTCTGTGAGATTATCACTTATTAGGATCATATGATGTATTTTTAAGATGACTGGATAATGCTATTCATCCATGTGGTTATCAGGCCTATTACTTGAATCCATGTATTCTTCTAGGCCAAGTCGCTACGCTGACACCATTTGTGATGGTTAATTTTAGTCGTTCACCTTGACTAGTTTCAGGAATACACAGATAGCTGGTAAAACATTATTTCTGGGTATGTCTATGAGGGTGTTTCTGGAAGGAATTAGCATTTGAATCAGTAGACTGAGTGAAGAAGATCTGCCCTTACCAATCCGTGTAAGGACTAGATAGAACAAAACAACAGAGGAAAGGTGAATTTGCACTCCCTTCTGGAGCTGGGAGCTTCTCCAGTCCTCAGACAACAGAGCTCCAGGTTCTCAGGCCTTTGGACTCAGACTGCATTACACTATAGACTTCCCTGGTTCTCCTGCTTGCAGATGGTGTATCATACGACTTCTCAGTCTCCATAACTGGGTGAGCCAATTTCTGTAGTGTATCTCCCCATGTATCTCTATCTCTTTCCCTTCTTTATACCTATTTATCTAACCTATCTGTGTCACATTAATTCTGTTTCTCTGGAGAAGCCTGATTAATACACTATCTTATTCAATTAAAGTAGTAGTGCTCAAATTTGGTTGCTCATTGGAATTACCCCAGGAGTTCTGGAAACCGAGCTGCCTGCTTTAGTGCTGTCTGGGGCTAACATACATAAAAGGGTTTCAATTGAGCCATGTCACTGTTCCTCTTACCTTGACTTCCATAAGCCCAACTGCACCATTCACAACAGAAAATAAGAATGCTTGTCCACCTCTACTACAAAAGGAGCTAGGATGAAATTGGGAGCCAATGGTCAATCTTACGGTAAGTACGTTCAGGATTTTGCACAGTTCTACAGCATTTGCAACCACCAGCACTTTCACAAATAAACCTTCATTGCATTGTCTGTCCTTATTGACTCCCAACTGCACATATGTGCAAAATCTTTTTAAAAAGTCTAAAATAATGCATATGCCGATATCATTTTGACTCAAAACGACATAATAAAGTGATTTCTTTATTGCCAATGTTTTTGATTTTTTTCTGCTCCTTGTTTTATTTTTCTTGTAACCAGACCAATCTTTTGCATAGTCTCTGTTTCTTATGCTATTTACTTTTTCTTCTGTAAATT
Organism: Macaca nemestrina; assembly: GCF_043159975.1. NCBI lineage: Eukaryota > Metazoa > Chordata > Mammalia > Primates > Cercopithecidae > Macaca > Macaca nemestrina. The sequence goes on along the minus strand of NC_092131.1, from coordinate 91,246,731 downwards.
TGCTCTCACATGACTTTTATTCACTGCTTTTCATAAGATTTTGTGCTTTGTGACTTGCAGGATATTAATTAAATAAATAAAAGTAAAACTTATAAACTCAGGAAATCAAAGAGTTTTTAGTCCATTCCAGTTTTAATTTATCTTTGTAGGATCTGAAATATGAAGCTTTACTAGCAAGGGAGGTGACTTAATGTAAACCACATGGATTTTGGAAATTGAGGTTTGAATCTTGGTTTAGGTAGTCTACGACCTTGAGAAAGTTATTTATGTATCAGCAAAACAAGGCTAATAATGCCAAACTTTCAAGGTCATTGACATATATACATATATATATATATATATATATATATATATATATATACATACACACACATGTCTATGTCTATCTCTATCTATCTATCTATCTATCTATCTATCTATCTATCTATCTAGTATTTGGAACATATTATTGCTCCAAAATGGTAGCTACTAATAGCTTGCCAACTCTGGGCTAAAGCAAGATTGATGACTGGGGTGATGGGTTGGCGAAATGCAGGTCTTGTCAATTAGTTTTCAGACATACCTTCACAATTATTCTCAGTAAAGGGCACCAAAATCTCCAAGAGGAGAATGCAAAAGAGAAGCACGACAGGTAGGATGTGGATTTGAATATAATATACCCACATGACTTTCCCAATGACTAAAGGCAGGCGACCTTTTAGAGCTTTTAATATTGCAGATAAAATTACACAGCCTAGTATCTTGCAGATTTGCTAGCTAAAATCTTAATGTGTCTGAATGATCCATTTTATTTTGAAGATTACATCACTTCAACTTTTTTAAAAAGTACTTATTGCAGGATACAAAAGAAGATTAAGATATGGTTCTTGACCCCATTGAATTTGTAATTGCAATAGGAAAACAAGCTATATACAGGTGAAGTAGTTTAGATAGTGCTACAAGATGGTATGTGATTTCAAGTTTATGACTGACATAGATAAGTACAGATAAAGTCTTTGGAGAAGGAGATCAATGTTGGCTAGAATTGTCTGAGAAATTTTACTAAAAGTCATGTGACTTGAGCTGGCTTTAACATATTTTGAGGTTAAGGGATGGAGGGTATTTTCTGATATCAAATGATTTGAACTATGGTTTCCTATCACATAGGGATTCATTAAATTATGTGTTACTTGCTCTAATTTTTCTTAGAGTTACGGGGTTATTCATTTTTAATGTCTAATTTTCAGACTCTGACATCCAAGGGAGATATTTAAGGAATATTCTGTTGCTTTAGTGCTGAACACCTTGCTCTAGCAGAAGTGCCACACAGCTTCTCATTTGTAAAACTTTATGCATGTACAGGGAACTTATTGCAGTGTCGAGGTACAAAAATTCTTTCAATTTAAATTATCTTCACAATGAGAACCAAACTTTAAACTGTCTTAATGAAGAAAAACCCATGCGACCGCCCATCCATTCCGTCTGCCTTCAAATGCCCTCTTCCCTTTACATATCTAATTCTTCACTGGCAGTAACAGATCACTGCATGATTTTTGCTGGAGGAAAAAAACAGTAGGAGCTTTTCGTAAAGCACATTTATGTCTCTGAAGGTTTGAAGTCAAAAACTAATATTATGAAGAGAACTGATTTTATACTTACTCTGACTGATATTAAAATGAATATTGGTTATATCTGGAGGGATTTTGTGAAACAATGCCAGTGGAAGAATTAGAAACTGAATATATACATACACATACACACCTTTATGATTAAGATGGCATGGGGTCCATTGAAGCCGAGTAAGAAGCTGTCAAATTCATCAGTCTTGATTGGCTTTCATCTTAAATGCACTTGGTCTGACACCATTGCATCAGGGGAATGCACACTCTATGTGCCAGGGAACCAAAAATTAAATCTCCTTTCTTGTAGCTGAATGCTTTCTCTTCAATCTAGCCTGAGTCTGAATCTGGCTTCTAGGGCAAGACTGAAGATACCCTGGAGTTAAATATAAAATATTATTTTAAAAATTTCAATGCAGACTGAAACTAGCTCACTTCTGTCCTAGTCAAGAGAAACAAAATGAGATAAATACACAGCAGTACTGAGAGTAATATGGGCTCAGGGTTTACATGAGCAGCTCAGAGATTTTTAGAGGACTTCTGAAAGATAGGAAGTTAATGGGATTCTATTTACGCTATAGTTTCCTAGGGCTGCCATAATGAATTACTACACACTTTGGTGACTTAAAACAACTGAAATGCATTCTCGTGCGGTTCTGGAGGCCAGATGTGCAAAATCAAGGTGTTGGCAGGGCCGTATTTCCTCTGCAGGCTCTGAGAGGGTCCCAGACTCTTCAGTTTCTAGTGGCTTCGAGTGTTCTTTGGCTTATGGCTGCATAACTCCAATTTTTACGTCCATTTTCACTGTATGAATGACCTTTCCCCCTATGTGTCTGTGTTTCAAATTACTTATTTTTTAATTAAAAAATAGCAGTCACTGGAACTAGGACCCTAAATCCAGGATGGTCTCCTTTTGAACTCTAACTTAATTACATATGCAAAGACCCTATTTCCAAATAAGATCACATTTTCAGTTACCCGGGGTCAAGACTTGAACATATATATTTTTTTGGCCACTATGCAATCAGCTACACTATTATAAGAATAAAAGAGAACAGAGTTGCTAGTTGTCCAAAATTTGCCCAGAAAGGAGCAGAAGAAGTAGGGAAGATGGATACTATTGTTAAGGGTAGGGCCTCAGGAGGTTTTAAGCTTCATGTGAGCAACTGAGTAGAGCAAAGTTGTAATGGAACAAAAATCAGGGAAGTCATTGAGGTTTGTGGATGTATAGTTCTATCTCCTTCCAACTTCCCTTTCTCTTCCCTCCTCTTGGCCCATTCTGAGATAAAAGCTGGCAGATGTGCCTTTACTCCTGACCTTCTTGCTAGCTACGACCAGCAAATAACACTCTCATGTAATAAACATTCTTCCTGAGTAGGGTTAGTCCTTTGATTTATTATGATTCTTGGCATTTTAGGGCAATCTCAGCTGCTCTCCTGCTCACCTCAAAGTTGTCTTGACATGCCTGTCTGCACATAGAGTTCAGAGCCAGCCTGCCCACTCAGAAGAAAGACCTGCTGATGATGAAATCATTCACAACTGAAACAAAATCTTATAGAAGCTATGTGTGTCAGTCATCTAGTTCTTTCACATGAATACAAATAGAGAATCAAAGATCATCAGACACATGCAGAAAACCCAATACTAAGAGAGAATGATCAAGATTTTTCTGATAGTTCATATCAATTATGACAATGTCTAATACTGATAAAGAGATTACTATGTTCCAGACACTGAATGAAACTCTTCAGATGAAAATACAGCAAACTTTGAAAAAATTTAACTTACTAGCTTCAGAATGCTTTCAAGAAGGTATTGTCTCAATTTTCTCTGTCCAAGAAATAGGGTTGTTAGAGGATTAAATGAGTTTCTACATGGATGCACTAAAAAAGGTACTAGCATAGTTGTATCAAAAGAGCAGCTCTCATTCAAAAGTCATTTCCTTGGAAAAAAATGATTTCTCCTTTTCTGTATCACTCTGAGTTCAATCAGTAGAACATTAGTGAGAAATTCACCCCATGATCCAATCACCTCCCAGCGGGCCCCACCTCCAACATTGGGGATTATTACAATTCCACATGAGATTTGGGTGGAGACACTGATCCAAACCATATCACCTGCATACACATTAATTCTTTTATTACTCAGAGCTAGAGTACCAGGAATGAGATTGCTAGATTGAAGGGTATGTCTAGTTTTAATTTTAATAAGTGTTGCCAGATTAGTTTCCAAAAAATGCCATAACAATTTATGTTTCAGCAACAGTGTACTAGAGAATGCTTTCCCTGAATCTTTGCCCACAACACATATTAACATATTTTGTTTTTAATCAGTTTGATGAGTATAAAGTGGTGTGTTGTTTAATTTGCATTTTTCTAATTACTGACAAACTTCAGCACCATTTTATCTTGGTCATTTGGATTTGCCCCTCTGTGAATTGCTGTGTTAATTGGATTAGGTTGATTTGCATATGGCAGAAAAACCAAAAACAACAGAGGCTTAAATTGGATAGAAGTTTATTTTTGTCCCTTGTAAAAGAATTCTGGAGGAAGGGAGTGCGGGATTGTTATTGTGGCTTTGCAAAGTCATCAGGGACCCAGACATCTTCTAGGGCTGCATTTTGCTTTCCTTAGGGAATGGCTGTGGTCCTCAGCCGCATGTTCCAAGATGGCTGCTAGAGTGCCAGGCATCATACCCTCATTCCGACCAGCAGGAGAGAGGCAGGCACAAAGGAGGACACACTCCTTCCCTTTAAGGAGTCTTCTTGGACACAACACACAACACTTCTGCTTGCATATATTGGATCAGAACTTAGTCACACGGCTATACCTATCTGCAAGGGAGGCTGGGAAACATGGTCTTTCAATTAGATAAATGGCAACTCTGAGAAACATCAGGATTCTATCACTGAGAAGGAGGGAGATTAAGGAGATGGTAACTGAAGTAAGTACCCAGAAATCTCTGATAAAAGTACCTTCCTTTTGCCAGTTTTGTTTCCATTTGGCTATTTGCCTTTCTTTTATTATTATTATTTTGTCAATACAGATGGTCCCCAATTTACCATGGTTCAATTTAAGGATGTTTTGACTTTACGATGGTGTGGAAATGATATGCATTCAATAGAAACTACATCAATTTGGAATTTTACTTTTTTCCTGTGCTAGCAATGTGTGGTACAAGATTGTCTGGCAATGCTGGCCAGCTGCAGTGGTCACAGCTCCCAGTTGGTCACTCAATTAGGAGGGTAAAGAACTGATACTCTGACTGGGTGCAGTGGCTCACGCCTGCAATCCCAGCACTTTGGGAGGCCGAGGTGGGCGGATCACAAGGTCAAAAGATCAAGACCGTCCTGGCCAACAAGGTGACACCCTGTCTCTACTTTAAAAATACAAAAATTATCTGGGCATGGTGGCACATGCCTGTAGTCCCAGCTACTCGGGAGGCTGAGGCAGGAGAATCATTTGAACCCGGGAGGTGGAGGTTGCAGTAAGCCGAGATTGCGCCACTGCACTCCAGCCTGGCAACAGAGCGAGACTCCATCTCAAAAAAACCCAAAAAACAAACAAACAAACAAAAACTGATACTCCACAGTGAACTGCATTGCCAGAAGATTTTGCCCAACTGTAGGCTACTGTCAGTGTTCCGAGTGTGTTTAAAGTAGGCTAGGCTCAGCTGTGATGTTTGGTAGGTTAGGTGTATTAAATTCATTTGCAACTTAACCATCATTTCATCTTACAATGGGTTTATGCAGATATAACCCTATCTTAAGTTGAAGAGGTTGTGTATAAGTATGTATATGTGTATTCATATATCATTTCTTTGGAGCGTTTAGGATTTTGGAATTGTGAACAAGAAATTTGTGACCCCTATTTTACAGAGGAGGAAACTGAGACACAGAGAAGTGAAGTAACCCGCCTGAGGTCACACAATAGAGGTCTAAGTCAGGATTCAAAGCCAGCGGTCTGGCCAAGAGCTCCAAATCTTTGGCCTTATAACACTTTGCCACCACAATGGCGTGATCGGTGACAGGTCCACTGTCTGGCCTGGGACAGGTCAGCTGAGCCCCACTTCTGAGAGTGAGCCCTCTGGCTGCTTGTTGCACACTGGGCTCTGAGTTGCAGGGTTGCAGGCCCCCTGACTGGCTGGCTCCTGGGAGCCCTGTCCCCACAAAAAGCCAGCCAGGCCTGAGGGCTCAGGGCTCACAGGTCCATGGAAATCAGCCCCAGGTGACTGCTTCCCACCTCTGCCCATGAAATGTGCCTCCCAGGCTCCAGGTTTCCCCTAGAATACAGGCTGATGGTGTTCCCAGTGCCGCACCTGCAGCATTTGCTTTGCTCTGAGGCCATGGCATTATTGACTTAAAATAAGCTGCTTGGGCTTTTAAAAAACAAAGAATCTGCACACTCTGTAGCCCTTTTCCTTTCCAGCTGTGCTGGGGAGCATGGCAGTGGAGAGGGTGGGCAGGCTCCTTCCTGTTGCGTAGGTCAGGGCCCCCCACACCGCCCTGCCCCATGCTCTGGCCCCTCTATCAAGAGCCATTTCTCATTTTTTCCCCGCATGAGGTCCAGGTGTCTCCATCTTCCCAGGCCTCCAGCACCCCCGCCCAGGGATGCCTTCTATGGGACCATGTCTGCTCTCAACTGGGCTGCTCTCCGAGCTCTCTCCATTTTATTCCCCTGATGCCTGAAGTGGTGTTTTTTTTGTTTCTGGAGATCTGAATACACAACACTTGGGGTTGAGATTTTTTTTTTTTTTTTTTTTAACTTTCCTGGCTGGAGTCTACTTCTCTAAGGGTGGAGCTGGGAATGAAGAAAAGCCCTGAGCACATTGCTTTAGAAACCTAACCTAGTGTGTGGTCAAGTGGAAACTCACGGGTAATCTGTCTCTCTTGGAGGAGAGCGAGAGGGGCAGGCAGGCAAGCCGTGGGCTCCCTCTTCTGGGCCTGCCGAACACGGCCTGCTCCGCCCATGCCTCACATGGTCCTTGCAACCCAGGACTCGTGCTTTTTCTCCCCCTAGTCAATTTAGTCCTTTATCTTTTCATTCTCCATAGAACATTGGTTTTGTAACACTCAATACAGTCTAATATATACCATTTAGACAAAATTTCCACCTTATGAAAGATCAGCAAAAATACATCAGCAAAGATATAACTAGTGCATTTATAAAATACATCATAACGAGGAAACCAAACGATCACACACAATGATCTTCGTATTTGACATACTGGTTACAGCCTAGCAGAGCTCGCTAAATGCCAGTGTCTGGTAAGTGATTCCTATATATAAGCTGTAAACCAAAAAATATCTGAGACAGGTCTCAATAAATTTAGAAGTTTATTTTGCCAAGGTTAAGGACATGCTTGGAAAAAAGGCACACAAAACCACAGGAACAATCTGTGGTCTGTGACTTTTTCTAAAGATGATTTGGAGTGCTCCAATATTTAAAGGGGAGAAGTGGGCTGGAGGGGAACGAGGGAGGGGACAGTCGCATTACTGAATCCACATGTTGCAAGAAAGAAACAGGTAGGGGAATGGTCAAACATGTATTCAGTTTTTCTTTTTCTTTCTTTTTTGCTTTTTTCTTTTTTTTTTTGAGATGGAGTCTCACTCTGTCACCCAGGCTGGCGTGCACTGGCGTAATCTCAGCTCACTGCAACCTCCGCTTCCCAGGTTCAAACGATTCTCCTGTCTCTGCCTCCCGAGTAGCTGGGATTCCAGGTGAACGCCACCATGCCCTGCTAATTTTTTGTATTTTAGTAGAGATGGGATTTCACTGTGTTGCCCAGGCTGGTCTCGAGCTCCTGAGCTGAGGCAATCCACCCGCCTCGGCCTCCCAAAGTGCTAGGATTACAGGTGTGAGCCACCGCGCCCAGCAACATGTATTCATTTTGTGCTCAGAAAATTAGCACTTTACCCAAGATAAAGTGACTGTAGAGTAGCTACCTGTGGAGATATCTGGCCTTTCATCTGTAGCTATCTGCTTAGGAACAGAAAGAAAGGCAGTTTCTTGCATGACCCAGCCTTCAGCTTATTTTTTTTCCTTTTGGCTTAGTGAACTGGAATCCTGAGACGTTATTTTCCTTTTACAAATCAATAGCACTGCTCAGTCCTAACACCTCTGAAATGTTAATTCTTGATCGGATAAACCTAAAATAAATCAACAAGAGTACCAAAATATAACAAGGATGAAATCCAAAGTTCTCAGTAGGGGCAATGTTTCATAATAAGAAGAATGTTGAATTGGGAGCTAGTACATTTGGGTTCTTGTCTTTTTCCTGGATGATCTTGGGCAAATAATCTAGGATTTACTAATCCTTCACTTTTATTTATTTTTATTATTATTTTTATTTTTTGAGGCAGAGTCTTGCTGTGTTGCCCAGGCTGGAGTGCAGTGGCGTGATCTCGGTCCACTACAATCTCCGCCTCCCAGGTTCAAGCAATTCTCCTGCCTCAGCCTCCCAAGTAGCTGGGATTACAGGTGTGTGCTACCACGCCCAGCTAATTTTTGTATTTTAGCAGAGACAGGATTTCACCATGTTGGCCAGGCTGGTCTCGAACTCCTGATCGCAAGTGATCTGCCCGTCTTGGCCTCCCCCTGGGCCCCCAGGCGCCCCCCTGGGATTACAGCCATGAGCACCATGCCCAGCCTAAATCCTTCACTTTTAAAATGGGAGAGTTGGCTGCATGGTTCTCTATGCTCTTTCTAGGTTTAACTTTTCATGATTCTAAAATCTTTCATGCTGGTTCATTTTGGTGTTGCAAAATGCAATCTCTAACAATACTAACTTGGTAGCTGGGGTGAATCCAGCTCTTTCCACACAAATCCGCTCAAATAGTTGTTTATCTTCTGAGTCCCAAGAGAGCTCAGTCCTCAAATTAACCAACTATGATGACAGGCTTCATGAAGCTAACAGCTGGTTCTCCACCAAACACAAACTCAAGATCGGCAGTTTTAAAGGTCTCAAAGTCATGGTTTGAACATCCTCATCGCTGGGGCAAAAAGGGACACACCCTAAGTTTCTGAATTCTCATTATGTACCACCTCACAAATTCTAATCCCAGCCTCTTTCCTTATCCCTCACTAAGGTTCTCCAAGCTTCAATAAGCACCTGCTATATGCCAGGCCCAGGGCAAGGAACAGACAGCCCTGTCCTCAGAGGGCTTTCAGTGGAGGGCAGTGTTTCTAAACCTGTGTGGATATTCCAATTCCCGGGTCATGAAATTAATTGAGGGAGCTGCCCCAGCATCCTACAAAATGGAATAGGATGGGCTGGAAAACAGCAAAGGTCAACATCGTATGTGGCAAGGGCAGGCCTTTCTGCTTGCCTGCCTTCCTTCCTTCCTTCCTTCCTTCCTTCCTTCCTTCCTTCCTTCCTTCCTTCCTTCCTTCCTTTTCTTTCTTTCAGACGGAGTTTCGCTCTTACTGCCCAGGCTGCATGTGCGCACCTGTATTCCCAACTATTTGGGAGGTTGAGGTGGGAGGATCACCTGAGCCCAGGGAGGGTGCAGTGTGTACGATCACACCACTGCACTCCGGGCATGGGCAACAGAGTGAGAACCTATCTCAAAAAATATATATAAAAAGTAAAGAAAAAAAAAGAAAAGAAATGCATGTGGCTGCTGCTGCTGGGGGAGGTTGTGGCTCTGTGCCCTCCAGGGAAGGTGACCTAGCACAGAGCACTCAGGTGCAGGCTGGACAGTCCAGGACTGCAGGGCACACAGCCAGCCCTGTCAGCTGGCCCCAAATGAGCCTCATGCATTACAGACACTTAGGAAGCAAAGCCTTTCACCAGGACGCTGGACAACTCACGACACACAGACTATGCTTAAGGCCGACAGCTAAGGGAGGAGGTCTGGTCTGCAAGAGTAGGTTGTTACTTGTCCTTCCTTTGTGATGGGAGCTGACACTGACAGAGGAAGCCATGGCACCTTTTTCCAGCTAGTAGGAGGGTGGCCCCATTTCAGACCTGTTGTTCTTTTTTTTTTTTTTTTTTTTTTTTTTTTTGAGATGGAGTCTTGCTTTGTTGCCCAGGCTGGAGTGCAGTGGCATGATCCTTGGCTCACTGCAACCTCCGCCTCCTGGGTTCAAGTTCAAGTGATTCTCCTGCCTCAGCCTCCCAAGTAGCTGGGATTACAGGCACCTGCTACCAGGCCCAGTTAATTTTTGTATTTTTAGTAGAGACAGGGTTTCGCCATGTTGGCCAGGCTGGTCTTGAAGTCCTGAACTCAGGTGATCTGCTGGCCTCAGCCTCTCAAAGTGCTGGGATTACAGGCGTGAGCTGCCACGCCCAGCCCTGAGCTGTTGTTCTTGGCATTCTTAACACTCCCTTTGTCGTCTGCACTTGATTCAACTAGGGTATTCTCTGCCCTAGTTAAAAATGTCAGGTATCATTACAGATGGCACCTAGACTAGGCAGATACTCCCTTGTAGTGTCCCTTCCAGAGGCCTGTGCTGTCATCCGTCATGGCCTCAGCCATTGCACCTTCTACAGTCACTTCTAGTACAAGCCTCTGCTTTCCGCTTTACATCTCCAGGGCCCAGCCTGGAGCCTCAAACATAAACACATGGAAAGTTTGTTGACCCACAACCTACTGACTGTCCAAGTGACTGAAAACAGAGTTTCAGAACTTCCTGTTGCTTCAAGAAATTCCCACCAGGAAAAGTGGGCTTTAACCCACAATCTTCCCCTGTATGCAGTTACGTTTCCAATTTTTTTTTTTTTTTTTTTTTTTGAGATGGAGTTTCGCTCAGTCGCCAAAGCTGGAGTCCAGTGGCATGATCTCAGCTCACTGCAACCTCCACCTCCCAAGTTCGAGAAATACTCCTGCCTCAGCCTCCCGAGTAGCTGGGATTACAGGTACTCCCAGCTAATTTTTGTATTTTTAGTAGAGACAGGGTTTCACCATGTTGGTCAGGCTGGTCTTGAACTCCTGACCTTGTGATCCATCCGCCTCGACCTCCCAAAGTGCTGGGATTACAGGTATGTACCATCGAGCCCAGCTGCCTTCTCTATTCAGTCATCTCAATTGCAGGGCCCTTCCCTGCTCCCCAGGTGGGCTGGGTTAGGAAGCCAGGACAGAGGCTTCAGTGAGCCCTGAAGTGGGCTCCCTTCCCTCCCAGATCTGGTTCTTCTATAGTGAATTCTTTCCTGGCTGTCAGCTCCAGCTTCCTCCCTGAGAGGTACTCAGACAGCCTTCTTTTCCTCTTGCCCTAGGAGAAGTATTTGTACATTTTTTTCCCCCCTGGGAGACCTGCATTTATTCTTTAATGGAAATATAAGCACTTTGAATTTCGTCCAGCTTCTGCTTTATTATCTTAGAGTTAAATGCTAATTTTTGTTTTTAAGAAAAGCCTTTCAGTTTTTTTTTAAGTCTTGAATCCAGTCCCAGTACAATCCAAAAAGATGGGTTTATTACATCAGGATCCTAGACAGACGAGACTTTTGCCTTAGAAGGAAGCAAATAGTATCTGGTTCACCCTCTGCAGTTTGTTAATTAAAAAAAAATCTCAGTTCCTCTTATTTCCCATGCCCGGCATGCAGAACTGGATCCAAGTTTTGGGGACATGAAGCTTATTATACAATTTTGGGGATAGGTGTTGTCCTCTTGATGAGAAAGAGACAAAGTTACAGACAGACTTCAATGCAGGGCCTTGGACAGGGCGGCTCAGGTGAGAGACTCCAAGCTTAGGCTTTGGTGCCTTCACAGTAAACCCACCTGTGCAACAGGGATGTTCCGTGGATGCCTTGGGTGCTTCCTGTACATTCCTGTGTCATTTTACCGTCAACACCCGAACAAGAAGTATTTCCTGAGTAGGTACTTTATACATATTACCTTGTTATCTCCAGGTAGTGCTATGCCCATTTTATCATGTCTGTACATAAGGTAGATACTTCATTCCCCTACAGGGGAAATAAAGAGCTTACTGTTCCCAGTAATTCCAGGAAAAGGCATGGGAAGGGCTCCCATTGTCTGCCTTGGGTGATGTCAAGCTGCCTTAACCTGATGGCTTGACAGTGGGGGTGAAGGGTGGTGACTCCCCCAGGGAACAGCAGGACATTGGAATCAAAGCAGGTGGCTGCTGGCTGCAGAAACAGAGGCCTGCGGTCCCCAGGGTTCCAGGCCAGTATGCACTCCATGTGCGCCAAGGGTTGGATCGTTAAAGTGGGTGAAAGGCATTTGGCTGGGCTGGGGGCGGTGGTTCACACCTGTAATCCCAGCACTTTGGGAGGCCCAGGCGGGTGGATCACCTGAGTTCAGGAGTTCGAGACCAGCCTGGCCAACCTGACGAAACCCTGTCTCTATTAAAAATACAAAAATTAGCTGGCTGTAGTGGTGCATGCTTGTAGTCCCAGCTACTTGGGAGGCTGGGGTGGGAGAATCACTTGAACCTGGGAGGCAGAGGTTGCAGTGAGCCAAGATCATGTCATTGCACTCCAGTCTGGGTGACAAGAGGGACACTCCCTCTCAAAAGAAAAAAGAAGAAAGGCATTTGGCTGAGTCTTTGCTAGAATGTGGGAGGGCAGGGCAGAGGCAGGGCTAAGACAATAACTTCAAGATAACTTCACTCGAGGCAGGGTGGAAAGTGCACTGAATTTATCCAACAGCCTTAGCTGTACGTTCAAGGTCGGCCTCATTCTCCCCAGCAGGCAGGTGAAGAAAGAGTCTCCGTGGCTTGTCCTGGCCCAGCCCTACCGTGACAGTGCCTTTGGCCTCATGGACTGAGGCTTCAGGAAGTTTGCAACAATGTCTACGGGCCTGGGCGCTCGTGTGACACATGGAGGATGTCCTGCAATGTGCTGAGGAAACACCTTCATTTGTCTCCAGTGCTGGGGATTACCTGGGGAAGAGCCACCTGTTGTCAATTCCCCAAGCCTTGTAATACTTTCTCGAACTATGCTTGGGGACCCTGGAATCTGTCCACATCTGGGCTGTCCTGGTAGAGGGGCCATCTGTACCCCTCCCTCACTGTGATGGGTGGCATTGTGTCCTCTGAGGACGCAATGTTGAAGCCCCACCCCCTGTACCACAGAATTGGTCCCATTTAGGTTGTTGCAGATGTAACGAGTGAAGATGAGGCCATGCTGGAGTAGCGTGGGTCCCTAATGCAGTGCAACTGGTGTCCTTATAAAAAGGGGAACTTTGGACCCAGAGACAGGTTCGCACGTGGGGAGAGCGCCACGTGAAGATGAGGGCAGGGATGGGTCGAGACCTACAGGCCAAGGAATTCGGAAGATTGCGACAACCACCAGAAGTTAGACAAGAGGCCTGGAGCAGTCCCCGCTCAGGGCCCCCTGGAGGAACCAACCCTGCCTCACCTTGATCTCAGACTCCTCGACTCCAGAGCTGTGAGTCGATAAATGTCTGCTGTGGAAGCCGCAGTTTGTGGTCCTTCGTGGCCATCCCAGGAGGTTAATAGATGCACATCACACAGCCCATGACCCCAGCAGGCCTGCAGGCTCTGGCAGGGGCTGTTGGAAATGGCCTGTGGCCTGCCTGGGGGAGACACTGACAAGGCCTCCCAGGCTGCCATTAGCCTCCTCCGGTCTGCCCTGACTGGCTTTCCCCCTTTCTCTTTTCCCAAAACAAACCCCAGCCCTGTTGGGACTCATTCATTTCTGTTTACCAGAAACTCAGCGTGCAACTGCCTCAGAGCTGTTAAAAGTGCCGCCTCTTCCCCGCAGGGTCCTTGCCTCAAGTTAATTAGCCTGAGGAAATTTCCAGACCCTCCCTTTCCAAAAGGCTGTTTGGAAAAATTCCTCCCTGGGTGACCTCTGGCAGCGTGAGAGGCTGAGGGCTACCCTCCTCCCTGGCAGTGGACAGCTCTGCCACTTCCCCATGTGCATCCTCCAGTCAGTTACTGGACATCTCCAGGCCTCAGCTTCCCCACCTGTGCAGCGGAGGGCTGTCAGGAGGATTAACTAGAACACTGAGCTGCTTGGTATGTAGAGAGTCCTCTGCATGTGTTGGTTACTAGACCCTTTGTTCATGTTATTTCCATAGAGAATAAAACAAAACAGGAACACCTGCTTGGGGGAGGGAGGGTGCAGGAGAGGTTGTCCAGCTGCAAGCATGAGAGAGATTTATGTGTGTCATTTTGAGCCTCTGAAGTGGCAGATCCTTCCAGGGAGGCACAGTCCCTGAGCCAGCATCCCCAGCACCCCCAGGGAGTTAGAAAGGCCAAACCTAGAGTGCCACCCAGGAACACTGCACCAGAACCTGCATTTTAACACCCAGGGATTGAGGGTGCCCCATTACAGAGGCACTGCTTTACTGCTGGGGCCACCACCCATGCAAACCCTTTGCCTCAGAAAGACCAGCCCAGATGCCTCCCTCTAACAGAGCCAGCATCCCCGGCTGCCCTCTGGTTCCTTCCCAGGGGCGCTCCTTGCATTGCTGTGACATGGCCCTCACTTGCACCCCAATTCATTGCTCTTTGCAGACACTTCCCTCCCCCAGCAATGTGACTGAGGAAAGAAAGAGGGTTCCATGGTGAGTATGAGGGATGTGGGCATGGCATATCTGGGAAGGAAAGAGGGACACCCGACACCCCATCCCAGTTCTCCAAAGCCCTCAGAGCTTGCAGAAGAGCTCTGCAGGAAGGAATAGGACTGGCAGAGGGACAGAGCCTCTCTGTCAGGCAGAAGTCAAGTTGAGTGTTAGGCACCCATCTGGACAGCTGAGACAGGGTCTCAATGCCTGACCAGGCTGAAGGGGAACTTAGGAGGGCTGGTCCTTAGCAATGTTGGCGTGACACTGAACTCTGCCTCTCGAAAGCCCAGCCCCACCTATGGGAGATAGTAGCAGCAGAGGTCACCAGCATTGCTTAGAAGCAGCCCCCTGAAGACTCCCTATCTCCCCTACCCCCACCCTGGGCACCAGAAGGGTGAGCCCCCAGGAGAGGGCAAGGCCAGCTCAGGATCAAAGTTCAGCCTCCTCTCCAGCTCCAAGACTGTGGCTCTGGCTGTCATGGGGAGGGGATATGAGTTTCAAATGGAGCTTGAGAGTGAAGATTTAACCAGTGAATGGGATGGAATCCTAGCTCCTACAAGGAGTAACCAAAAGAAGTCAAAAGCTTATGGCTCCCTAATAAGGACTTAGGGAGCTGCTGTCCAGTGGGAAAGGGGGTTCTGCAGTTGAGAGGTAGATGCTGGAGGAAACCAAACCATGTCATGTATAAACCCTAGGGGAGAGTCTCCTCAACCACATGGCTCTGCTGACCCGTGGTGAGGATGAAATGGATGAGGATGCAGACCCTGTAACTGGATCAGTAAAAGGCCCCACCACTCAGAGTAGTGAACCTTCTGCTGAGCTCCTTCACCCACTGTTCTTCCTGCTCAATCAACTCTTAGGCCTCCACATAGTCCTTTCTTTCAGCCTGAAGAGAGGTGTCCATTACCACCCCTAGTGCCCTGTGCATTAGTCAGGGCTCCCAGTGAAACAGAACCAATAGGAGATTCACATAATAAATAATTGCCTCCTGTGACTGTGGAGGCTGACAAGTCCCAAGATCTACAGTTGGCCAGCTGGAGACCCAGGAGAGCCGGTGATGTGGTTGCAGTCTGAAACCAGCAGGCCCAAGACCCAGGAACAGCTAATGCTCAAGTTTGAGTCCAAAGGGTAGGGGTGGTGGGGGGCAACAAATGCCCCAGCTTGAAGGCAGTCAGGCAGGAGGTGTTCCCTCTTACTTATGGGAAGTCAGCCTTTATGTTCTATTCAGACCTTCAGCTGAATGACCACTTTCTCCCTCTCCTTGTGGTCCCATCAAACTCCTGGGAAGGTAGTGAACACTTGCCCTCCTACTTCCTTGCCTGCCTCAGCTCCTTGGCCCACTCCAGTTGGGTTTCTGCCTCCTACACTGTCATTGAGTGAGTGGCCAATGGCTCATTGACTGCCAAGTCCAGTGGATATGGGCAGCCACACCTTATTTGACCTCTTTGAGACTCTCAGCCCCGCTGGCCTTGCCCCATCTTCAGTCCCTCCCAGGGGCTTCTGAGGTGCCACTGTGCACTGCTGGTGTTTTCACAGCGCTGACTGCCACTTTCTGGCTGGCCCCTTCATCTTGTTTGCTGACTCCTGGTCTTGTGTTTCAGCCTCTAACACTGGTGTTACCAGAGATGCTGTATGTTTTCTTTCATCCTTGACCCTTTCCCTGGGGTGGGTCACATCCTTTCTGCCCACTCACCAATGGCCCTCAAACCTGTCCCAAACCTGTGGAGAACCCACAAGGTTCTCCACAAAGAAGAACCTTGACTTCTGCCTGTTTTCCCAACCTGTCTCTCCCACTGTTTCTGGACATTTCTGTCCAGATGCCTCAAGACACATTGACACACAGTCTTCCCCAAACAGAACCCTTTATCTTCCCACTCACTCTCTTGATATAGCCTATGGCCCCAACACCAGCCCCATACCATCCTGTACTTCTCCCTCTCCTCATGGTCAATGGCACACAGACGCTGCCAACTGAACCTCTTAATCCCCATCACATCCATTCCTTCTTCCTCATCCTTATCAACACTTCAAGCTGTCCAGCACCACTTCTTGCTTCCTTTCTAGCCTCCCTCTCTCCCATTTTCCCACATTGCTGGAATGATCTTGCTAAAATACAGTTTAGTTGTATCTGCCCCAACCCCCAGCTCTGGAGGCTATTACACAGAGCTGCTCATCATTTGCTGTAATTGTCATGCCCTTTCACTTATCTGTGGCTTAGCTCATACCATACCCCCAGACCAGAATTATTCTTTACCCTTTCTGCCTTATCACAAACTGCCTGGAAATAATAAAGCTTAGATCAGGGCAAAAATATAGAGAATAGAAGAATGATAGAGAAAATTAATGAAACGAAAGTTGGTCCTTTGAAATGATTTAAAAAAATTTACAAACCTTTAACTAGACTGCCTAAGGAAAAGAAAGAGAAGATTCAAATTACTAAAATCAAGAATGAAAGAGACAATTCCAACTGCATTTTTTTCAAATATAGACAAGATGATCTTATAATACATGTGGGATTAAAGGAGCCCAGAATAGCCCAAACAATCCTAGAAACAAGGTTGGAGGATGCACAGTTCTCTAATTCAAAACTTACTACAAACCAACAGTAATCAAAATTGGCACGAGAATAACCATATATCTCAGTGGACTAGAACTGATAGTCAAAAAAAGTCCTCACATTGAAGGTCAATGGATTTTTTTTACAAGAATTCTAAGACCATTAAACGGATGAAAGAATAGTCTTTTCTACAAATTATAAATTCTCATCTCTACTGCATACCACATACTAAAAATTAACTCAAAATGGGTCAAAGATCTACATATAAAAATTAAAATTATAAAAATCAGAAGAAAACATAGGTTTGAAAATTTGTGATCTTGGATTAGGCAACAGCTTTACAGATGTGACACCAAAAGCACGAGCAATCAAAGAAAAAACAGATAAGCTGAACTTCATCAAAATTACTAAACATTATGCACCAAATAACACTATCAAGAAAGTCAAAAGACAGCCCACATACTGGAAGAAAATATTGCAAGTCATATATGTGGTAAGTGTCTAGTTTCTAGAACATATAAAGAATTCAAAGAATTCATACAACTTAAAAAGACAACTCCATTTAAAAATGGAGAAAGAAATTGAATAGGCATTTCTACAAAGAAGACATAGAAATTACCAATAAGCATATGAAAATATGTTCAGTATCACTAGTCATTAGGGAAATACAAATCAAAACTAAAATGAGGTACCACTTCACACTGACTAGGATAGCTATAATAAAAAAAAAATAACAAGTGTCAACAAGGATGTGAAGAAATTGGAACCCTTATATATTTGTGGGTGGGAATGGAAAATTGTGCAGCAGTTGTGGAAAACAGCCTGGCAGTTCCTCAAAAAGTTAGATGTCCGGTTACCATATGGCCCAACAATTCTACTCCTAGGTATATATCAAAGAGAACTGAAAACATATGTTCACACAAAAATGTGTACGTGAATCTTCATAGTGGTATTATTCGCGATAGCCAAAACAGAAACAACCCAAATGTCCTTCGACTGATGAATGTATAAACAAAGTGTGATAAATCCATACAATGGAGTATTATTTAGCCATAAAAAGATGTGAAGTATTGATACATGCTAAAACATGGATGAACCTTGAAAATGTTGAAGAAAATGTCAGTGAAGAAAGAAGCTAGATATAAAAGACCACATATCGTATGGTTTCATTTATTTGGAATATCCAGAATAGGCAAACCTATAGAGGTATCAAGTATATTCGTGGTTGGCAGGGACTGGGAGGAGTGCAGAAATGGAAGTGACACCTAATGAGTAGAAGGGATTTTGGGAGACGATGAAAATATCCTGGAATTAGATCATGGTGATGATTGCACAACTTGGCGAATGTGTCAAAAATCACAGAAATGTATCCGTTAAGATGGTGCATTTTATGCTACATAAATTGTATCCCAAGAAAACCTGGAATCTAATCTAGGATCACACATTGCATTCATTTTTCATGTCTCTTTAATCTTCTTTAATTTAGAACACCCCAACTCCTTTCCTGCTCCCTTTTTTCATCACATTGGCATCTTTGAAAAGTCTAGGCCAGTCATTTTGTAGAACGTCCCACAATCTAGATTTGGCTTGTTTCCTTATGATTAGATTCAGGCTAAACAACTTTTTGGGGAGAAATTAATTTTCTTAATGTTTGTTGTTAGTGTAAAGAAATGCAAATGATTTTTCATAGTAACCTTTAACCAGTAACCTAGATAAATTATTTCATGAGCTTTGATGTTTTGCCTGTTTTCTTTTAAATTTTTTTATGCATACAATCATATTATCTGTAAATAACGACAGTTTACTTTTTCCTTTCCAATCTTCACCCTTTAGTTGCCTTTTCCTGCCTTACTGCACTGAACAGACGGTTATCTCCCAAACCTCCTAACGTTAATCCCAGGCAACCATTAGTCTGTTTTCCAGCTCTGTAACTTCATTATTCCAAGAATAATGGAATCATATAGTGTGTAACCTTTTGAGATTGGCTTTAAAAAAAAAAAATACTTCCCTTGAAGTCCATTCAAGTTGTGTGTCAATATCGATATGATTTTTAGAACCAGATTGCACAGATCTATTAGAGAACTGACATTTTCAAATATTGAATATTCCAGTTTATAGCACAGTATAATGCTTATTTTATTTATATCGTTAAAATTTTCTCTAAATGTTCATCTTTTTCTTCTTTTTTAAAGAAGGTGGTACACAATTTTAATTTTACTCCCCTTTTCCTATGCTTTGGAAGATTTTGTGTAGAAGCAGTGTTATTTCTTTCTTAAATGTTTGGAAGCATTCACTGGCAAAATTGTCTGCACCTGGTTTTCTTTGTGAGCAGATTTTTAATTACAATATCTTTTAAAATTTTTTTGCTGGTAATGTGTTTCTCAATGCTGTTTGTCTTTCAGCCTCTATTTCTCCTTCACTTTTCGATGGATATTTTCACTGGGTATAGAATTCCAGTTTGGCAAGACGGCATCAAGATGCCATTCTTTGTTTCCTGGAGTCCATTGTTTCTATTTTAAAATCAGTTGTCAGTCTTAGTGTTGCTCCTTTGAAGATAATTTTCTTTTTTTTTTTTTTCCAAATGCTTTCAGATTTTTCTCTGTTTTTGCTTTTCATTAGCTTGCTGTAATGTCCCTAGATATGGTGTTATTTCTATCCTTCTTGGGAATTATAGTGCTGCTTGAATCTGTGGTATCACATCTTTTATTCATTTTTGAAAATTCTCTTCTTTTCAAATGGTGCTTCTGCTCCACTCCATCTTCTCCTTTCCTCTGTGACTCCTCATAACAAATATGCTAGATATTTTTACCCCACTCTAGATGCCTCTTATATTCCTTCTGTATTTTCCAACATTTTGTCTTTCTGTGCCTCAGCATGTATTTTTTTTCTGATTCCATCTCCCAATTCACTTTTTCTTCAGTTGAATTCAAACTCCTATTAAACCAATCTATTGATTTCATAATTTCAGTTTGTTCTAAAGTTTTAAGATTTAGGATTTCTATTTTGAATCCTTTCTCATTCTCTGATGAAATACTTTCATATTTCTTAAACAGATTAGTTATAGCTGTATGAGGTTTATTTCTGATAATTTCAAATCCTGGATGCTCCAAGGATATGTGCCTACTGTTCATTGATTATCTTGAGTTTTGTTAATATCTTAACCTCTGCTATTCCTAGTTTTTAAAAATTAAATGCTGGGCATTATATGTAGACATTTAAGAGGTAGTTTGAGGTTCTGGATAATTGTGTCTACCTTTTAAGAGGATTACTTTTTCTCTAGGTAACGAGACTAGAAGCACTAGTTACCCCAAGTCATCTTAACATAAACAGGGACTGACATAATTTTGCAGTTGGTCTTCAGTTCCTTTGAGGGCTCATCCCTTTTTAGTATCCACAAGTCAAAATGACTTCAAATTCTGAACTAACTTCTCTGGGATTCCTTCTCTTTTCCATAATTTCTCCCTCACTTCTTTGCTTGCCAATGATGTCAAGATTTTCTGTTGTTCTTGAGGGAGAGCCGTTCTGATCCACTCAGTCTACCATTACCGAGGATGGAACCTATTTCATGACAGTTTGTTTCTTCATATGCTTTGTGACTTTTGATTATAAAATCATGTTCCCTGTCACTATCTTTGAGAAATCGTTAAGGCCTCAGCTTACACCTTTTGGAGAGAACTTATATTTGCTTATGCTAGGTGCCAGGAAGCACAGTCAATTTCAGATCACTTTAAATAAAATTTCTGACTGAGAGCAGTGGCTCATACCTGTAATTCCAGCACTTTGGGAGGCCTAGGCAGGTGGGTCACCTGAAGTCAGGAGTCTGAGACCAGCCTGGCTACACCCCATCTCTACTGGGGTAGAGAAACCCTATCTCTACTGAAAATACAAAACTTAGCAGGGCATGGTTGTGGGTGCCAGTAATTCCAGCTACTTGGGAGGCTGAAGCAGGAGAATTGCTTGAACCTGGGAGGTGGATGTTGCAGTGAGTCAAGGTCACACCACTGCACTCTAGCCAGGGTGACAGAGCAAGACTGTCTCAAAAAACAAACCCAGGCCGGGTGCAGTGATTCATGCCTGTAATCCCAGCACTTTGGGAGGCTGAGGCGGGCATATCACGAGGTCAGGAGACTGAGACCATCCTGGCTAACTCAGTGAAATCCTGTCTCTACTAAAAATACAAAAAATTAGCCAGGAGTGGTGGCAGGCACCTGTAGTCCCAGCTACTTGGGAGGAGGCTGAGGCAGGAGAATGGCGTGAACCCAGGAGGCAGAGCTTGCAGTGAGCCAAGATCACGCCACTGCACTCCAGCCTGGGCGACAGAGCGAGACTCAAACAAACAAAACAAAACAAAACAAAACAAAAAAACACAAAACTTTCTATTTGCAAGGGGGCTTCAATTTTCACAAAAAGTGTGGATTCTTGCCCTCTTCCTAGTCAAATATGGACAGGTGGTTAAGAATGTGTTAGGGGAATGTTTGTGTCTTTCCTTCTGTGTTCACCCACTGAAAGCATTGACTTCTGGGATTTCTGACTTTATGCAGGGGCCTCTGATTAGAACTCTTCCTCCAGCCCAGCTCCCCTCCTACTTTTGTCATTTGTACCCAGCACAGCTCAGTGTAACTGTGGCTGTAGGCTGCTAGAAATCAGCAGAAGCCTTCAGGACAAAGTTCAGCTCACGCGTATGGAATTTTGATTCCAATGTAATTTCCGCCCTCTGATTATTTTCCTTACTCTATTGCTATCTCAGTAGAACTTTAAATAAATGAATAAAGCTAAAATTATTTTATTTGCCATTTTTATATGTAATGATCTGGGAGGGATTCTTGAACAGATGTGGTCTACCGTTTACAGCTAATATGTAGCTGCCTGCTTTCACTATGTTCACTCTTAAGATTAATAAAATGAAAAACAATGCTGATAATAGTGGTTTCTTTTCTTTCTGCTTTCTCCAGTAATTAGCATATGGGGGGACATTCAGAGGACAGGATTTAGGATCAGCAGACCTGGGTCTGCCTCCCAACTCCACTGCTAAGAGTTGAATCAGTCCATGCAGGCCACTTAAGCTCCCCATCCTCAGCCTATTCTTCTGTCAAATTGACAATATAATCCCCTAGTTTTAGGAAATTTTGAGGAATACATCAGATTACCAAATCGTGAGTTCCTTGAGGTGATAAAGACTGAGCACTTACCATGTGTAAGGCAACCTTCCTAAGTGCTAGGGATACAACAGTAAACAAAACACACAAAAATGTGTGTGTGTGTGTGAGTGTGTGTGGGTTGGTGTGGGTGTGCACATGCATACATGTGTGGTAGCAGACAATAATATAAGAAAAATAAAGTAAACTATATAATGTTTTAGATGGCAGTAACTGCTATGTCAAACAACAGTGCTGACGAAGTAAAGGGGCTAGGAATGTGTGTGCATGCCTGTGTGTGCATGTTTGTTACCTCTGCATCCCAGACACCTAGACACGATCTGGCACACAATGGAAGCTCAATGAATGTCCGATGGGTGAATTAACACTCATAGGACACTTACTACCATGCCTGGCAAATAACAGTAGCTTTTGGTTTTAGAGTGGATGCGGTTGCTTTTGGGCTCGCCTCTTTATGTCCAGTTGATGGAAGTAGGTGCCGGGGTCTCTAGAGGCTCACAAAGCTGTACTTGGCTCAGGAGTTATCCAGATAAAAACTAGGATAGAAATCCAACTCCCCTCATCCCTCCATCTTTCACCCCTGCAAATCTGTTGAGCTCCATGAAGCTTTCCTCTCAGGTGACATTGTTTCTGCTCTACTTATGGGACAGCACAGGGCACACGGGTGCGGGACAGAGCTGACTCCTTCCTGTCTGGGCTCTTCCAGTCTTCCCTCTAGAACAAAGCGGGAAGCCTCAGGTCCAAGGTGAGAGCCGCAAAGGCCGCACTGAACGCCCAGGTGCACGCCCAGGTACGGGCTAAGCGCGCGCCAAGGTGCTCGGGAAGGGGCTGATGCGCGGCCGCACTGCCGGGCGGAGTGCACGAGTGAGGGCGTCCGGCCGGCAGGAGGCACTGTGGCGTCGCCGTGGGCCGAGCCTGGCGAAGCGCTGCTCGCCCAAGATCGCGCAGCTTGGTGAGTGGCAGAGCCTGGCTTTATACTCGCGTCTCGGATACCAGTGTCCGTCATCTTCCCACGTCCGTGACTCATTGTCCTTCCAATGCAGGCTGCGGCCTCTCAGCCCAGAAGACCCTGGGTTCTGGCACAGGCCTTCCCTGTGGCAGATGGAAGGAAAGCCGACAAAGGGAGTTCACCGGGTTTGCTTGACTTGCCACGCTCTTGTCTCTCCGCGCCAGGTTTAACCTGGGAAGTCACACATAACTTTAGGGCCTCTGATGTCTTCAGTGTCCTCGAGGCCCATGCTGCTCAGAGCCTCACCTGGCCGCAAACCCAGGTGCCAGTACTTGAGAGTTGCACCTTGAAGTGGGAACTGCAGAGGATTTTAATGGCACCAGCTCCAAACATTTCGCCCACAGCGTCTGCAGTCCTCCACTGTGGAAGGCAGAATAAAGACCCCAAGGGTGTCCACGACTTACTCCCCAGAGCCTGTGACTTTGTCTCCTTACATGGCAAAAGGGAATTACAGTTGCAGATGGAATTAAGGTAGATTAATTGCACACACAGACGGAAACACGCATTTTTTGTGTGTTTTGTTCACTGTTGTATCCCTAGCACTTAAGAAAGTTGCCTTACACACAGTGAGTGCTCAGTTAATCTTTATTGACTCAAGGAACTCACAATTTAGTAATCCGATTTATTCCTCAAAATTCCCTAAAACGAGGGGATTATATTCTCCATCTGACAGAAGAAAAGGCTGAGGATGAGGAGCTCAATGGGTAAGGAGATTAGCCTGGGTCACCCAGGTGGGCCCAATGCAATCACCTGTCCCTATAAGGAGGAGAGGCAGGAGAGAGAGAACAGAGATGGCAGGCAGCACCAGGAGGTCTCAGCCCAGTTTTTCTGGCTTTGAGGATGGAGGATGGGCCACAGAACAGGGGAGCCTCTGCCTAGCAGCTGGGACAGGTAAGGGACTGGGTTCTCCCAGTGAACCTCCAGAAAGAAACAGTCCTGCCAGCAGCTTGATTTTAGCTCAGTGAGACTTCTTTTTACTCTTTCGACCTCCAGGACTGTAAGACCATAATGTGTGTTGTTGGAAGCCACCAAGTTTGTGGTAATTTGTCACAGCAGTCGTGGGCCCACTGACACACTGGTTGTGGGCCTTGTGTCCAGAGACCTCAGCTAAAATGCACTGGGGACCTGGTGGTGTGTGTTAGGTCTAGTTGGCTTGCTGTGTTGTTCAAGTCCTCTCATTTCCTTTCTTACCTTCTGTCTGGTTGTTCTTTCCATTATTGAAAGTGGGGGACTGAGGTCTCCAATGATTATTGTAGAACTATTTTCCCCTCCAATTCTGTCCCTTTCTGCTCTGCATATTCTGTTAGGTGCTAAGTGTTTATAACTATATATTGTTGCCATATTGAATCTTTTCTCGATATATAATGTTCTTTTCTCTTGTAACCTTGGACAAAATACAGACTATTTAGACTATTGAAAATCCTGAAAGTGTATTTGAAACATGCATGTGGAAATGGTTTTATTTTTTTCAGTTACTGCTTTCAACTGTGTGCTGGTTGAAACTCCTTTCCCCTGAATAGAAGATCAATTAAAATAACCCAGCTTGATTCACTAACTTGTCAACTACTTTTGGTCAGTCAGATCTTGTCTTTGGCCAGAGTTAATCTGCCTAACCCGTTGTCCCCAGATCATCAGTGCAGCTTCACCTGGGTACTTGTTATAAATGCAGATTCTCAGGCCATGCCCCAGAAACTCTGGAGGTGGCCCTGCAGTCTGCGTTTAACAAGCCCTCCAGGGGATCTTGAGGTGTGATAAACTTTGAGAATCCGTGGTAACCCATCTGCAGAGATATTTCTATTATTTCAACAATTACATTTTAAAGATTTTACTTTTCTGGAAATACTTTTAAAAATTTACCTAGTTTTTCATGTATCTTGATTTTTTTTCTCTGTTTTTATTCCTTATTTTAGGTCTTTGGTAATTTTAAGCCAACTTATCTTGTAGGCTCTGTTTTGATCATTCTACTCTCTTTCCATCCCTGAAGTTTATTGACTTGGAGTTGCCATTGTTTTGTAATTTGGAATTGTGAGCTGGTCTTAATGGGGACTTCATCTATTGGAATCTTCTGTACCTTACATGAGGGTGGGTGCCTCCATAGTGCTTTTGGGTTTGCTTCAGCCAGGTGCTCAGTGTACCAGCCCAGGACTGCTTTTCATATTCCTGTGTTGACTTGGGGTTTTTCTGTCCCATGTGTGTCATATACAGCCTAATCTCATCACATGAGTATGGGCCTCTGATGACAAATTCATAGGAGAATCATTTTCCCTACTCAGAGCCCAGGCCAAGTCTAATATCCATGACATAACTGCCAGTGGGAGAACTTTCTTCTAGATGATGATTACTGAGAGTGCATCCTGCCCTAGAAGGACCCCTCATTTATGAGTGTTGCAGGGCAGGTCCAAGGCTTCCTCTCCCATGCCTCACAGCATTAAAACCCAAGTCCCTAGGTCAGGCACGGTGGCACATGCCTGTAACCCTGGCACTTTGGGAGGCCAAGGGAGGCGGATCACATGAGGCCAGGAGTTCAAGACCAGCCTGGTCAACATGGCAAAACCCCATTTCTACTAAAAATAAATACAAAAATTAGCCAGGCATAGTGATGCACATCTGTAATCCCAGCTACTCGGGAGGCTGAAGCATGAGAATCACTTGAACCCAGGAGGTAGAGGTTGCAGTGAGCTGAGATTGTGCCACTGCACTCCAACCTGGGTGGCAGAGCGAGACTCTGTCTCAAAAAGCAAAACAAAACCAAGCCAAGCCCCTGAGTTAGTGAGAGGATACCAGCCCTCCCCAGGGCAGCCCTGGTGGGTGGGAAGCTCATGAACTTGTATATCTAATTGTTGGTTCCCAGTTCATCTTTTGGCCTTTACTTTCTATAGAACTAACTCTGCATTTAGAGTCTGTTCTACTGCACCAAGCAATTCTGAGCATATTGCAGTGGGTGTGCCTTTCAGGTTACCTAGTTTCTCATATTGCTGTAAATAGAAGTCCCATGATAGCTCATTTTGAAACGTCAATCTCTCTTCCCTTCTCCAGCTAGTACAGGCTAAACCTGGTGTTTCCATAGATGGAGAGTAGGGTAGGGGCAGTTGCACATGACTCTCCTGCTTCCCGGCACTTGCCGTTCTAATATTGGGGTCAGGAAGAGGGGCTGGCAAGGCGTGACTGTGGTGAGCTCTCCTCTTGCTCTTCGGGTTGTAACTGCTGGTCCAGCTTACTGTCCACAGCTCTGCATAGGTAGAAGGTGACCAGAAATCCTAGGCATTGATGAGGTTCAGCTGCCCCTATTGACCTCCAGATGGTGGCCTCATGGTGCGTTCTGGTGCACAGGCCTTCTGCTCCATGACGTGACCCTGTAGCCCCAGTCTCCTCTGCCGTTCAGGGTCTTCAGCCTGGGCCCTAGACATACATGCCACATCCATCTTCTCCCCTCTTGGAACCTGAGGACTCAAAGCTCTGTCATCTCCTCTCCTCTGTCCCCATTTCCTGTTTCCCTGGCTATAGGAATAGCTGACGATGCCCATTTGCCGCAAACCAACCATTGCTCAGAATTCCTCCAAACTCAGTCATGCTCTGAGGGCATGTGAAAAGAATGCCCTGCAGAGGAGGAGAGATTTGTTCGTGGCCTTGATGTCATTTGAGATTCTGAGTGTCCAACTGGGGAAATGAACGTCTCCAGGTGGAAACAAAGGGGGCTGGAGAAAGCTGCCCACCCCAAGCCAAGGGTCCCTGTTTTGCTGGGTCTAGCGAGGGACTTCCTGTCCCCGCTGCTCCACTCCCTCCTCCAGCCCAGCTCTCCCTGAGGTAGATGGCAGCAGAGAGAGGAGCCAGGGCTTTCCAGGTCAGGCTAGAGTCCTCAGGGGAGCCTGCTGGGAGGTGGTTTTCTGCCTGAAAGCAGAAGTGGTGGTGCGACAGTCCATGGACACCAGAGTAGGGGACAGAAAAATTGTCTCAGACCCCATCTGCAATAAAAATATGTACAAAGGCCTCCCATCCTAGGGGCAGGTATGTGCCTAGAAAGTACCCCTTCTGGCTCTGCCAACAGCCATACCAGCTTCATTTGCTGGAGGTGAAGAGGCAGCCACATGGCCCTGGACTTGCTGGCGTGGTGGGGCCAGTACACAGGACTTGACTGTGCAGCAAGTTCTGTGTATTTGTGCACAAGTAGTCAGATAGCCTCTCCTGGGGAACCAGTTCATTCCAAGCCAAGAGTAGATGAGTGGGCCCTGTGCCCGGGAGACAAATGACTGGTGACACAGAGGTGTTTCACTGAAGCTCTGCTGGGGGACCCATCACAGCCTCTGCCTGAGCGCTGGCTTTCAAGTGCCCTGGGGCCGAGCCCTGGGAATATCCTTGTTTATCTGCAGTTGCTGGCTTGGCTCCTTTTCCCCTTTCTGTCTTCCTCCCTCTCTTTGGGGAGCAAGCTGCCCACCCCCACCCCTGTACCACTGGGTCCTGAATGTCAAAAATGCCAAGGAGGTTCTGGCCTCAACTCAGCCTCTCCTTGAGGCAAATCACTTCACTTGGGAGTGGAGGTTCTTCAACTTTACACATCCCGGTTACCTGGGGGGTGTGGTGAGCATCAGATGAAAAACTTGGGAGGGGGGAAGTTGAATGCTGCTTCTGAAGGCTTATCCAGGGTAAGAGCTCATCTCCCTCCTGCATCCTGTCTTGCCTCACCAAATTGCCAAAGCCAATGCTCTGTCACTTGGGTTGGCCAGTCCACCCCCTGCCTTCCTGTCCACCCACCCCAGATGCTAAGTCTGTGGTGAGGAGGCCCATGCTGGGGCATGAGAAGTTTGGGGGATGAGGAGGAGAACTGTATCCACCAGGGAGGCCCCTGGGTGAGGAAAAGATGAGACAGGATGACACTCAGGAGATGCCGCCTTTCAGGAGATGGACCTTGGAACGATGACTTTTCCCTGATAACTCTAGACTGTGAGCTGTACTGGCCTCTCTCTGAGCCTATGCCAGCCACAGAGATGTGAAGGTTGAGATATTCCATGCATCGTTGGCTGACAGGTAGCTGTGTATAGCCATTCTAGAGGGGGATCTCGCTCTGCTTAGTGACATTGATATCTGTATCATTCAAGTGCTAGACATTTTGTTCCTGGGCATATGTCCCAAAGATTTGCACACAGAGTGACCAAGAAGTGATTTATCACAGTATTGTTTGGGGACAGTGGAGTTAGAGGCTAGCATCCTTTACTGGAGAATGGGTGAGTAAAATGACAGATTGTCACATGGGTGACCCACAGCCACAAACAGGATGGATACCCATCACCATGGCTACAGCCTTAAAAATAGTGCTGAGTGAGAAAAATAAGAAGCAGGACAAAATCTCTAACACCACATCATTTGTAGTAACCTGAAAACACATATCTATCAATCAACTTGTCAGGTTTCTCAAGTTTGCAAAGGAAAAGAAAGATAAACACTAAATGTAATAGAAGGGTTGAATGTACAAAGGTGGGAGTGGAGAATTGGGATAAAGAGGAATAAGTAAAGTACAATAGGAGCAGGACCTCATGTGGAGAAATCGTGCTAGCACACCATGAACTGAGCAACTGGTTAACTCTGCCCCTGAAAGAAAAGGAGCAGTTAAAGCCCTAAAGAAGTGAATGTCAGCTACAGAGAAGGGATACACACTATTCATCACTAAAGCATGGGCAAAACTATGATCACAGGGCCAGCCCTTCCCTCTCCTCCCATCCACACCAACAGCACCAACTGTTGGCTAGGTCTAGAGCAGAACTCTTCCCCTTTGCCCTCTAAGAACAGACTCTGAGACATGGTGACTGCTCCAGGGCAATCTCCCTCTTCCCAAATGACACCAGAGGATCTCTTTGAGTGGTGAAGGCTCAGCATCTTCATTAGCTTCCTGCTTTAGAGAAAATCTACAGTACCTAGCTCACTGCCTGGCAGAAAGTTGATCCTCAAATGATGGATGGATGAATGACCATACCTGCTTGGTAGCTGCTTAGCTTTGGTTGGGCCAGAGGAGAATCAGTCAAATGATCCCTGTGGTGTGCTGAACACTGCAAAGGTGCCAGAATAAGACCCCATGCTAGATCTTGAGGTGTTGTAATCTAGTTGAGAAACACTAGGCATATGTTGTGGTCCCAAAACTTGTCTTGGCCATCTAGTATGTACTGGGCTTTTGCTACCAGTTGGGGTAAAGAAATGAGTACAATGGGTCCCAGATACAGATATAAAACAGATAACCTGCAATACGAGCAGTGACAGATACACCAAGAGTGTGGGGAGTGCAGGGAATGTAACTGGCAGGCAGTGGACCTAATGAGTGAGTCCTGAAGGTGTCAATAGCCCAAAAAACAAAATTATGAGTTAGGAAGATTTATTCTTTTCAACTGCATATGAAAATATTTGTCAAAGAGGATCTCTACAAATTTGAGCAGTAGCTGGTTTCTTTTTTCTTTCTCTCTCCCCTCGACCTTCCTTCATGGATGATTTGGGACAGAGACAATGCCATGGGCTCACCAAATCATATTTTACTTTCCTTTCCCTGGGCACAGTGGAAGACTTTTCCAGCACCACTTGCAATTAAGTTGGAGCTATATGGTCATAGTTTGGCCATTGTGGTGCAGGAGGAAGTAAGGTGTACAACTTTCAAGCCAGCTATAACCTCCCTTGAGCCATCATCCATTCTCTCTTGCCCTTCCACGGTGATCTCAGTGGGTACATATTTACATGGCAATGTCACAAGATGAAAGAAGCTTGGATCCCAAAGTCACCACTCAGAAAAATTGCCTAGGAGAGCCAGTCAGCCAGCCCTGGTTGTGATATAAGTCACTGAGATGTGAGTTTATTTGTTCCTGCAGCAAAGCCTGTTCTATCCTTACTAATATGCTAGGTACACTGCTTTCCAAAGTAGCTATTTTGACGAACCACAGCTCTTCTTAAAAAATCACGCCAATTTATTTTATTTTATTTATTTATTTATTTATTTATTTATTAGAGACAGGGTCTTGCTATGTTCCCAAGGCGGGAGTGCAGTAGCTATTCACAGATGTGATCATGGATCACTGTAGCCCGGAATTCCTGGGCTCAAGCAATCCTTTTGCCTCAGCCTCTTAAGTAGTTAGGACTATAGGCATGTGCCACTAAATTTATTTTATTTCTTAACAGCTTTATTGAAATATAATTTGCATACCATACTATTCACCCATTTAGAGTGCACAATTCAGTGGTTTTTGGCATATTCAGATTTGTACAACCATTACCACAGTCAATTTTATAACATTTTAGTCACCCCTAAAAAGAAACTCCATCCTCATTAGCACCCAATTCTATACCCTACTACTAGGCAGCAACTAATCTTCTCTCTGTCTCTATAGATTTCCTTGTTCTGTATATTTCATATAAATGGAAGCATAAAACATATGGTCTTTGTGACTGGTTTCTTTCCCTCTTAATATTTTAAGGTTCATTTGCATTATTTTCTTTCATTCTCTCATTATTATTATTTTGAGACAAGGTCTCACTCTGTCGCCCAGGATGGAATGCAATGGCACAATCTCAGCTCACTGCAACCTCTGCCTCCTGGGTTCAAGCAATTATCCGGCCTCAGTCTCCCAAGTAGCTGGGATTACAGGTGCACGCCACCACACCTGGATAATTTTTTTTTGTATTTTTATTTTTTATTTTTATTTTTGTAGAGACAGAGTTTCACCATGTTGGTCAGGCTGGTCTTGAACTCCTGACCTCACAAGATCCACCAGCTTCGGCCTCCCAAAGTACTAAGATTACAGGCATGAACCACCACACCTGGCCTTGTTCTCTCATTATTATAAGCATCCTAGTGTGTGTGAAGTGGTATGTTATTGTAGTTTTGATTTGATTTGTTTTTCCCTGGTGACTAATGATCAACATTTTTTCTTCTACTTGTCATTTAAAAATCTTCATTGAAGAAATTCTATTTAAATCCTTTACCCATTTTTAAAATGTGGTTGGTCTTTTTAGTGTTGTAAGGGTTCTTTAGATGTTTTCAATGTTAGAACCTTATCAGAAATACGTCTTGCAAATACTATCAAGAATGTTAAAATGGGAGAAAAGTGTCTTTTGAAGTGAAAAGTTTTAAAGTTTTATGAAGTCCAGTATATTAATTTTTTCTTTGGTTGCTTGTGCTTTTGGTATAATAGCCAAGAAACCATTATTTAATCCAAGGTCATGAAAATGTACCTGTATTTTCAAAGAGTTTTATTACTTTATTATTTTGGTTCTTAACATTTAAGTCTTTTTTCCATTTTGAGTTATTTTTTTGTATACGGTGTAAGGTAAGGGTCTAATTCATTATTTGGCTTGTGGATGTCCAGCTGTTCCAGTACAATGTGTTGAAAACAGTATTCTTTCTCCCACTCAATGGTCTTGCCACTCTTGTCAAAAATTAATTGACCATAGATGTGCAGGTTTATTTCTGGACTCTTAAGTTTATGCCATTCATCTATATGTGTATCCTTATGCCTGAACCACACTGTGTTGATTACTGTAACATAATCCCACTGAAATTGGGAGATACAAGACCTCCCACCTTGTTTCTCTTTTTCAAGATCGTTTTGGCTATTTTGGGCCACTTACATATCCATATTAATTTTAGGATTTTTTTTTCCTTTGTTGCCCAGGCTGGAGTGTAGTGGTGCAATCATAGCTTACTGTAGAGTCAGTCTCCTGGGCTCAAGCAATCCTTCCACCCCAGCCTCCTGAGGAGCTGTGATTACAGGTGCATGCCACTGCACTGGCTAATTTTATTATCTTTATTTTTTTTATACATGGGTTGTGGGGATCTCTTTGTTGCCCAGGCTGGTCTTGAACTGACTTCAAGTGATCTTCCCACCTCAGCCTCCCAAAGTGCTGGGATTACAGACGTGAGTCACCATGCCTAGCCTGAATTTTAGAATTAGCTTTTGTATTTCTGCGTGCACACACACACACAAAAGGGCAGTTGGAATTTTGTTAGGAATTATATTGAATCTGCAAATCAATTAGGGATACTTAGTATCCTTTGACCTACATCTTCCCATTCCCCTGCCCCATAACTCTGATCCTGGTAACCACTATCTTAGTCTCCATATATTTGACCTTGTAAAAAATATTCCACATGTAAGTGAGATTGTGTGATATTTTTGTGTCTGACTTAATTCACTTAGTGTAATGTCCTCCAGGTCCATCCATGTGGGGACAAATGGCAGGATCTCCTCTTTTTTAAGGCTGAATAAAATATTCCATTGTATATACACCACAGCTTCTTTATTCATTTGTCCATTGACGGACACCTAGATTGTTTCCATATCTTGATTATTGTGACTAATTCTGCATTAAACATGGGAGTGCAGTATTTTTATGAGGTGGTCACTTCATTTCCATTGGGTATGTACCTGGAAGAGGGATTGCTGGGCCATATGTTAGGTCTATTTCTTAATTTTTCTCAAATGTCCATACTGTTTTTCATAATGGCTATACCAATCTACATTCCCACCAACAGAGTTGATACAAGGGGTAAAAAGGGTTCTCTTTTCTCCACTCTCACTAGCACTTGTTATCTCTTGTATTTTTTAATGATAGCTATCCTAACAGGTGTGAGATGGCATCTCATAGTGGTTTGGTTTACACTTGTCTGATTGGTGGTGTTGAACTCCTTTTCATGTACTGTTGGCCATTTGTATGCCTCTTTGGAGAAATATCTGCTCAACTCCTTTGCCCATTTTTAAACTGGGTTATATGTTTTCTTGCTATTGAGTTGCATGAGTTCTTTATACATCTTGGATATTAAACCCTTATCTGATACATGATTTTTGCTAATCTTTAGATTGCCTTTTCATTTTGTTATTTTCTTTGCTGTGCAGAAGCTTTTTAATTTGATGTAGTCCCATTTATTTATATTTGTTTTTGTAGCCTGAGCTTTTGATGTGATATCTAAGAAATCATTGCCGAGGCCAATGTCAAAGAGCTTTACCTTCTTTTCTTCTAGGAGTTTTAGAGTTCCAGGTCTTAGGTTTAGGTCTTTTCTTTTACCCATTTTGAGTTGATTTTTGTGTGGATAAGAGTCCAGTGTAGGGTAAGAGTCCAGTTTTATTTTGCATGTGGAAATCAGTTTTCCCAGGACCATTTATTGAAGAGACCATCCTTTCCTCACTGTGTCTTTATTGGTACCCTTGTTGAAAATTAGTTAACCAATTATGATTGGATTTATTCCTGTACTCTATTTTATTCCACTAGTCAGTATGTCTGGTTTTATGCCAGTACTGTAGTGTTTGATTACGATAGCTTTGTAATACAGTTTTGAATTGGGAAGTGTGATGCCTCCAACTTTTTTTTCCCTCAAAATTAATTTGGCTGTTTGGAGTCTTCTTTGGTTCCATATGAGTTTTGGGATTCTTTTTGCTATTTCTATGAAGAATATCATTGGGATTTTGGTATGGATTGCATTGAATCTATATATTGCTTTAGGCAGTATGGACATTTTAAAAACATCAATTCTTCCAATTCATGAGCATAGAATGTATTTTCACTTATTTGTGTCCTCTTCAGTATCTTTCATCAGTGTTTTATAGTTTCAGTGTACAGGTCTTTCACTTCCTTGGTTAAATTTATTCCTAAGTATTTTTTAATGCTTTTGTAATTAGGATTGTTTTCTTGATTTCTTTTTCAGTTTGACCATTATTTGCATATAGAAATGCCACAGATTCTTGTATGTTGATCTTATTTTTGTAACTTTACGTAATTCATTTATTAGATCTAACAGGGTTTTTTTTGGCACTCTGGCATTTTCTACATATAGGATTATGCCATCTTCAAATAGAGGTAAGTTTACTTCTTTTTGATTTGGGTATCTTTTATTATTTTTTTCTTGTCTAATTGCTCTTGCTAGAACTGCTAGTACCATGCTGAAAAGAAGTGGTGAGAGTGGGCTTCCTTGCCATGTACCAGATCTGAAAGGAAAAAGCTTTCAGTTTCTCCCCATTGTTTATGATGTTAGCTGTGTCTTTTTCATGACTAGCCTTTATTATCTTGAGGAACCTTCATTCTATACTTAAACTGTTAAGAGTTTTTTTATTACTATGAAATAATGTTGAACTTTGTTGAGTGATTTTTGTGCATTAATTGATATGATCATGTGGTTTTTGTCTTTCAGTCTGTTAATGTGATGTATAACACTGATTGGGTTGCATAAGTTAAAACAGCCTTGCATGACACTTGATTATGATGTGTAATATTTTTGATGTGTTATTGAACTCAATTTACTCCTCAAATTTTATTGTGGATTTTCACATCAATGTTCATCAGAGATATTGGCTTGTAGTTTTCTTGTGGTGTCTTAGTCTGGCTTAGGTATCAAGGTGATGTTGGTCTTATACAATGTGTTAGGGAGTATTTCTCCCAGCTCTATTTTTTGGAAGTGTTTAGGAAGTGTTGATATTAATCCTTTGAAAGTTTGATAGAATTAAGCTGTAAAGTCATTTGGTCCTGGGCTTTTCTTTGTTGGGAGATTTTAAATTACTACTTCAATCTCTGCAGTATTAGCTCCAATTTCATTTCTCATTTTATGTATTTGAGTCTATTCTCCTTTTTTCTTAGTCTAGCTAAGGGTTTGTTGATTTTTTTCAAAAAACCCAACTCTTTATTATTATTATTATTATTATTATTATTATTATTATTATTATTTTGAGGGGGAGTCTCACTCTGTTGCCCAGGCTGGAGTGCAGTGGTGTGATCTTTGTTCACTGCAACCTCTACCTCCTGGGTTCAAGTAATCCTGCTGACTCAGGCTCCCAAGTAACTGGGACTACAGGCATATGCCACTATACCGAGCTAATTTTTGTATTTGTAGTACAGATGGGGTTTCACCATGTTGGCCAGACTGATCTCAAACTCCTGACCTCAAGTGATCCACCCTCCTAGGCCTCCCAAAATGCTGGGATTATGGGCATGAGCCACTGTGCCCAGCCTATTCTTACTGATTTTTTCCCCCTATGGTTTTTCTGTCCTCTGGTTTATTTCTGTTCAGATTATTTCCTGCCTTCTGCTAACTTTGGGTTTAATCTGTTCTTTCTCTAGTTCCTTGGGGCATAATATTAGGCTAAATATTTAGTGTTTAGTTGGATTCTTTCTTTCTCTCTCTCTTTTTTTTTTTTTTTTTTTTTCAATGGAGTCTCTCACTCTATCACCCAGGCTGGAGTGCAGAGGCGTGATCTTGGCTCACTGCAACCTCTGCCTCCTGGGTTCAAGTGATTCTCCTGCCTCAGCCTCCTGAGTACCTGGGATTACAGATATACACCACCATACCCTGCTAATTTTTGCATTTTTAGTAGAGATGGGGTTTCACCATGTTGACCAGGCTGGTCTCAAACTCCTGACCTCAAGTGATTTGCCAACCTTGGCCTTTCAAAGTGCCAGGACTACAGATGTGAGTCACCACACTCAGCTTTTCTTCTGTTTTAATGTAAACATTTATTGCTATGAATTTCTTTCTTAGACCTGCTTTATGCTGCATCCCATAGGTTTTGGTATGTTGTGTTTCAATTGCTATTTTTCTCAAAATATTTTTAAAATTCCCTTTTGATTTTCTTTTTTCTGTGATCCATTGGTTATCCAGGAGCATGTTCAATTTCCACATACTTATGAATTTTCCAAAGTTCCTGCTGTTATTGATCCCTAGTTTTATATCATTGTTTGGAAATAATACTTGGTATAATTTGTCTTCTTAAATTTAAGACTTATTTTGTGGCCTACGATATGTCTATCCTGAAGAATATTTCATGCATACTACAGAAGGATGTGTATTTTGCTGCTATTGAATGGAAAGTTCTATATATGTATGTTAGGTCCATTATGTCTAAAGTGCAGTTCAATTTCAGTATTTCCTTATTTTTTTGTCTAATTGATCTGTCTATTGTTGAAAGTGGGATATTGAGTAAGTAGTCCCCTATTATTGTATTGCTACCTATTTCTCCCTCCATGTCTATTAATATTTGCTTTATATAGTTATGTAATCCAATGCTAGGTGCATATATGTGTACAATTATGTCCTTATGATGAATTGAGTTCTTTACATTAAATAATAACCTTCTCTTTTTCTTGTGGCAGTTTTTGACTTGAAGTCTATTTTATCTGCTGTGATTATAGCCACCCTGCTTTCTTTTGGTTATCATTTGCATGAAATATCATTTATCCCTTCACTTTCAGCCTGTTTGTCCCTAAGACTAGTGTGGGTCTCTTGTAGGCAGCATATCCTTAATCTTATTATTTTTAAAAATCCATTTAGCCATTCATCTTTTGATTAAAGAATTTAACCCACTTATATTCAAAGTAATTATTGATGTGTAAGGACTTACTGCCACTTCGTTGTTTTCTGGTTGTTTTGTAAATACTTTGTTCCTTTCTCTCTTGTTCATCTTTGATTTGATGAGTTTCTGTACTGCTGTGTTTTTTTATTTTTTATTTTTTACTCTACTTTAAGTTCTAGGGTACATGTGCACAACATGCAGGTTTGTTACATATGTATACATGTGCCATGTTGGTGTGCTGCACCCATTAACTCATCATTTACATTAGGTATATCTTCCAATGCTATCCCTCCCACCTCCCCACAATAGGACCCGGTGTGTGACATTCCCTTTCCTGTGTCCAAGTGATCTCATTGTTCAATTCCCACCTATGAGTGAGAACATACAGTGTTTGGTTTTCTGTTCTTGCAATAGTTTGCTGAGAATGATGGTTTCCAGCTGCATCCATGTCCCTACAAAGGACACGAACTCATCCTTTTTTATGGCTACATAGTATTCCATGGTGTATATGTGCCACATTTTCTTGATCCAGTCTGTCACTGATGGACATTTGGGTTGATTCCAAGTCTTTGCTACTGTGAATAATGCCACAATAAACATAAGTGTGCATGTGTCTTTATAGCAGCATGATTTATAATCCTTTGGGTATATCCCCAGTAATGGGATGGCTGGGTCAAATGGTATTTCTAGTTCTAGATCCTTGAGGAATTGCCATACTGTTTTCCACAACGGTTGAACTAGTTTACAGTCCCACCAACAATGTAAAAGTGTTCCTATTTCTCCATATCCTCTCCAGCACCTGTTGTTTCCTGACTTTTTAATGATTGCCATTCTAACTGGTGTGAGATGGTATCTCATTGTGGTTTTGATTTGCATTTCTCTGATGGCCAGTGATGATGAGCATTTTTTCACATGTTTGTTGGCTATATAAATGTCTTCTTTTGAGAAGTGTCTGTTCATATCCTTTGCTCACTTTTTGATGGGGTGGTTTTTTTCTTGTAAATTTGTTTGAGTTCTTTGAAGGTTCTGGATATTAGCCCTTTGTCAGATGAGTAGATTGCAAAAATGTTCTCCCATTCTGTAGGTTGCCTGTTCACTCTGATGTTAGTTTCATTTGCTGCACAGAAGGTCTTTAGTTTAATTAGATCCCATTTGTCAATTTTGGCTTTTGTTGCCATTGCTTTTGGTGTTTTAGACATGAAGTCCTTGCCCATGCCTGTGTCCTGAATGGTATTACCTAGGTTTTCTTCTAGGGTTTTTATGATTTTAGGTCTAACATTTAAGTCTCTAATCCATCTTGAATTAATTTTCATATAAGGAGTAAGGAAAGGATCCAGTTTCAGCTTTCTACTTATGGCTAGCCAATTTTCCCAGCACCATTTATTAAATAGGGAATCCTTTCCCCATTTCTTGTTTCTCTCAGGTTTGTCAAAGATCAGATGGCTGTAGATGTGTGGTATTATTTCTGAGGACTCTGTTCTGTTCCATTGGTCTATATGTCTGTTTTGGTACCAGTACCATGCTATTTTGGTTACTGTAGCCTTATAGTATAGTTTGAAGTCAGGTAGCGTGATGCCTCCAGATTTGTTCTTTTGGCTTAGGATTGTTTTGGCAATGCAGGCTCTTTTTTGGTTCCATATGAACTTTAAAGCAGTTTTTTCCAATTCTGTGAAGAAAGTCATTGGTAGCTTGATGGGGATGGCATTGAATCTATAAATTACTTTGGGCAGTATGGCCATTTTCATGATATTGATTCTTCCTATCCATGAGCTTGGTATGTTCTTCCATTTGTTTGTGTCCTCTTTTATTTCACTGAGCAGTGGTTTGTAGTTCTCCTTGAAGAGGTCCTTTACATCCCTTGTAAGTTGGATTCCTAGGTATTTGATTCTCTTTGAAGCAATTGTGAATGAGAGTTCATTCATGATTTGGCTCTCTGTTTGTCTGTTATCATTGTATAAGAATGCTTGTGATTTTTGCACCTTGATTTTGTATCCTGAGACTTTGCTGAAGTTGCTTATCAGTTTAAGGAGATTTTGGGCTGAGACAATGGGGTTTTCTAAATATATGTTCATGTCATCTGCAAACAGGGACAATTTGACTTCTTCTTTTCCTAATTGAATACACTTTATTTCTTTCTCTTGCCTGATTGCCCTAGCCAGAACTTCCAACACTATGTTAAATAGGAGTGGTAGAGAGGGCATCCCTGTCTTGTGCCAGTTTTCAATGTTGAGCTGTTTTTATTTCTTTCTCTTTACTTTTTGTATCTGCTATAGTTTTTCTTTTTCTTTGTGGTTACCATGAGGCTTACATGAAACTATAGACTATTTTATACTGAAAACAACTTAACTTCAGTCACATACAAAAACATTAGACTTTTGCCTTCCCTCATTTATATTTTTGATGTTAAAATTTACATCATTTGATATTATGTATCTCTTAATATAACTGCTTTTCTCTTTTACTAGTTTGGTCTTTAACCTTTATACTATTTGTATCTATATATACTTTATAGAACTGTACTTTATATAATAATATTAGAGTATTCTAGAGTTGACTATATATTTACCTTTACCAGTGAATTTCATACTTTCATATGTTTCCATGTTAGTTATTAGTGTCCTTTTATTTTCACTAAAAGAACTCCCTTAAACATCTCTTGTAAGGAAGGTCTAGTGGTAATAAATTCCTTCAATTTTTGTTTGTCTGGGAAATATTGTTTCTCACTTATTTCTGAAAGGCAGCTTTGCTGAGTATATTAGTATAGTTAGCGATTTCTTTTCAGCACTTTGAATATGTCATTCCATTCTTTGCTGTGTGCTGAGAAATCCACTGATGGTCTAAGTGGCATTCCCTTATGTGACTTGACATTTTTCTATTACTGCTTTTAAAATGCTCTTTGTCATTGACTTTTGACAGTTTAATTATAATGCATCTTGGAGTGGATTTCTTTGGGTTTAATCTATTTAGGAAAAGTTGAGCTTTGTGTATCTGAATACCCATGTATCTTCCAAGGCTTATGAAATTTTCAGCAATTATTTTATTACATAAGCTTTCTTTCACTATCTTTGTCTCTTCTCCTTCTGGAACTTTCATAATGGAAATGTTTGTTCACTTAATGGCATCCCACAGGTCCTATAAGCTGTCTTCACTCTTTTTCATTCTTTTTTTTCCCTCCTCTAATTTCAAGACTCATCTTCAAGTTCAGAGATTCGTTCTTCTCCTTGATCTAGTTTGCTGTTTAAGCTTTCTGTTGTATGTTTTATTTTGTTAACTAAATTTTTTACCTCCAAAGTTTGATTCAATTTTTATGATATCTCTTTTGTTGAATTTCTCATTCAGATAATGAACTGTTTTCCTAATTTCATTGAAGTGTCTATCTGTATTCTCTCATATCTGAGTTTTCTTAAGGTCACTATTTTGAATTTGTAAATTTCCCTTTCTTGGGGGGTCAGTTGCCTGAGAATTATTATGTTCCTTTGGTGATGTCACGTTTCCTGGCTTTTTCTTCCTTTTTTGGGGTGGGGAGGGTAGTGGGGCAGTGTCCCATTGTCACCCAGGCTAGAGTGCAGTGCATGATCATGGCTCACTGCAGCCTGCAGCCTTAACCTCTCAGGCTCAAGGAATCCTCCCACCTCAGCCTTCTGAGTGGCTGGGATCTCAGGCATGTGCCACCATGCCAGGGTAATTTTTTTATTTTACATTTTTTTTTTTTTTTTTGTAGAGACAGGGTCTTCCTATGTTACCCAGGATGGTATAACATAGGGAGTTACGGGGAACATATTCAAAATCCTGGGTTCAAGTAATCATCCTGTCTCAGCCTCTGAATGTGTTTGTTGGGATTACAGGCATGAGCCACTATGCCTGGCCTTTTCTGGCTTTTTCATGTTTCTTGTGTTCCTGCATTGATGTCTGCACATCTGATGGAATGATTACCTTTTCCAAACTTTACAGTGTTTTTTGTAGGGAAAGTCTTAGTGTATCAGCTGGGAAGAGTGTGATGGTTCTACTCTCCATCTGAGTAGATATAGTAGTATAACCTCCATGCAACTGCTTCAGCTATGATCAACATCAGCAATGACTGGGTGCCTCAGTAACCTAAGCTATAGGAATTTGTGGCAGCAGCAGTGGCAGTGTAGGTTGTCAGGATCCTAGGTGACAACAGCTTTTGAGGTCCTCCTGTTTTTTCTTTTCCCCACAATAAGAAGACTAGCTGAGAGGACTTTTGATGTTCTGACGTAGCCCACAAGCAGCTGGGGCAGTGTGGGGTTTCAGGTCACAGATGACAAGAGCAAATGTGGAACTTGGGCCTTAGGCTCAGGGTCTTGTGAACCAACTGTGGCACCTGGGTCTTGGGGTACAGGTTCAATCTCTGAAGGCAGGGTTGGGTGCAGACTGCCCACAGAGCCAGAGTCTATAATCTGAGGCAACTCCCAGCAGCTTGAACCCAGGTGGCCAGGTTGTAGCTGTGACTCTGACTCTAGGGGTTAGGGAATAGCACTGGCCTAGTTTCATAGAAGAAGGGGTGCTCTGGAAGTGTGGGCCTGGGGATCAGAGTACAGCTGCAATTCAGGAACCAGAGCCAATAGGGTACAATGGCAACTCAGGCCTAGGGGGAATGAAACACTATGTAGTCATGATTCTGGACCCTGGGATGGTGGGACATAGGAGGCTCTGTAAGGCAGGGTGAGGCTGCAACAAGGACCTCAGATTAGCAGAGTTCAGCTTTCACTTGGGTCCACAGCACCAGCTGGGGAAGGAGAGGCAGGGAGTAGTACAACAATGACACTATTCCTTGTGAGTGAAATATCTCAGCAGCTCAGACTCCAGGGGTAGGTCCAGTTCCAGAGAAGCAACGTACTATGGTTATTTGCCCAGTAGGATGGGTGTCGCAGCTTAGCCACTGCCCTGTTTCCTGGGACACAGGATACCATGTCAGTTCATTCTTGGGATGTGCCACTGCTTAGCTTGGCCAAGGCACTAATTACACAAGAGGTGATGAACCATTGCAGCTGAGGCCTGGGGAAGTGTGGCTGCACAGGGTACCATTGCTGGAATGCAGGGTGCCATTTCAGTTCTGGCTTGGAGAGTATGGATGCTCTAGACAGCCAATGTATTATCTCCCCAGGAGGCAGTTTTCCACTTCAGCTCAGGCCTGGAGGGGCAGGGTACAGTAGCAACTGGGAGTTGTAGATGAAGTAGTTCTATAGTAGCATGGCCCCATGGGGTAGGGTGTAGCAGCAGCTCTTCTCAGGGATGGCAGACCACCAGGTAGGGATGGCTCAGTGGTGTCAAAACCTCAGGGATGGAAGGGTGCTGAGAGTGCTGTGATCACTCATTCCTGGAGCAGGACACACTCCAGCAGTGATTCTGGTTCCAAGATGTCATAGCACAGTAGCCATGTAGACCACTGGAGTGGGACACAATGTTGACTCCTTCTCTTGGGGGAGCACAGCTGTGTGAACTCCAGGCAACTCCCTAGGCTGGCCTTAGTGCCTGTGAGAATTACAGGTGTCCAAGGTGATAACGGAGGCTGCCGAAGTTCTTACCTTTTCTCTGTAGGAAATAGTCCCTCCTAGTTTTTAGTTGATCCCAACTGGGGAATGGGGTGGCAGAGGTGAGGTGTGTTCTTCCTTTCTCCATGTGGCAATAGTGGGTTTCTTTGCTCTACAGGGTTTCTGCTACTCCTTTGATGTACTTTGGTGCCCTCCTTTAGTTATTTTCATCAAAAAGTAGTTGTTTATTTGTTGTGTTGGCTGTCTTTGTGGGTGGATGAGTGCTAGGGTCTTCCAGTCAGTCATCTAGGTGATGTCACTCTAAAAGTTCCCTTCTATTCCTAGTGTGTTGTTTTTATCATGAAAGAGTGTGGTATTTTGTCAAGTACTTTTTCTGAATCTGTTGATGATGATGCTCTTCCTCCTCTTTTTTTCCTATTATTTAGTTCTCTCACTTCTATTGGTATCTGATATTATTAAATTAACATTATCTGATTAATAAGTGGTATGCAGAATAATGACAACTCAGAGGCTCAAGTCCTAATCTTCAGAACCTATAAATATATTATCTTATGTGGTAAAAGTAACCTGTAGATGTTAGGTTAAGGTTCTTGAGGTGGGGAGATTTTCTTGGATTATCTGGGTAGAACTAATGCAATCACAAGAGTACTTATAGAAAAGATACAGGAAAATCAGAATCGGAGAAGATGATGTAATGACAGAAACAGAGATTTAAAGATGCTATTTAGTTTGTGTCACCAGATTTACGGTAACTTGTTACAGCAGCCATAGGAAACTAAAGCAATTACATTGATTGATTTTCATATGTTGAACCAAGGTTGCATTCCCAGGATAAATCCCACTTGGTCATAGTGTATAAATCTTTTAATATACCGCTATATTCTGTTTGCTACTATTTTGTTGAGGACTTTTGCATCTATACTCACAGGGATTTTTTTTCTTTTTTCTTTTTTTTTGGAGACAGGATCTCATTCTGTAATGCAGGCTGAAGTGCAGTGACACAATCAGCTCACTGCAGCCTTGAACTCCTGGGCTCAAGGGATCCTCACACCTCGGTCTCTAGAATAAGACTACAGACATGTACCACTACACCTGGCTAATTAAAAAATTTTTTTGTAGAGATGGTGTCTTGCTATGTTGCCCAGGCTTGTCTCAAACTCCTGACCTCAAGCAATCTTCCTGCCTTGGCCTCCCAAAGTGCTGGGATTACAGGCATTGAGTCACTGTGCCCAGCCTCATAAGGAATATTGGCCCATAGTTTTCTTTTAATGACTTTGTCTGATTTTGGTGTCAAGTTAATATTGGCCTCATATAATGAGTTGAAAAATGTTCCCTTATTTTCTATTTTTGGATAACTTGGTCAAAGATTAGTTAGTTCACAAATAGTTTGGTAGAACTCACTAGTGAAGCCATTTGGTCCTAGCCTTTTTGCATGTGTGTTGAAAGTATTTTGATTACTGACTCAATCTCTTTACTTGTTATAATTGATTCATATTTTCTATTTCTTCTTGAATTAGTTTTGGCAATTTTTATCTTTCTAGAAATTTGTCAATTTCATCTAGATTATCTAATTTTTTGGCATTCAGTTCATAATATTCCCTTATATCCTTTTTATTTCTGTAAGTTTGGTAGTAACATCATCTTCATTCCTGGTTTTAATACTTAGAGTCTTCTTTTCTTTTCTTGGGCAGTATAGCTAATAGTTTGTCATTTGCGTTGATCTTTTTAAAAGAATTTTTATGCTTATTGATTTTTTTCTCTCATTTTTCTATTTCCACACTTATTTTTATTATTCAAATTGTTATGCTTGCTTTCAGTTTAGTCTGTACTTCATGTCCAGTTTCTTAATATTGAAGGGTAGATTATTTATGTGATCTTTTTTGATGTGAAAGCATATGTAGCTAAAAATATCTCTTTGAGCACCGTTCTAACTTTATTTGATAAGTTTTGGAATGTGTCTTCATTTTCATTTATCTCAAAGTATGTTCTAATTTCCCTAACACTTTTCTCCTTTGATTCATTGGTTATTTAGAAGTATGTTTAATTTCACATATTTGTGCATTTCCCAAATTTCTCCCTATTATAGATTTCTAATTCCGTTATAGTTGGAGAACAGGCTTTGTATCACTTGAATCCTTTTACATTTATTAAGACTTGTTTTATGGCCTAGCATATGGATAATGTTCCCTATGCACTTGAGAAGAATGTGTATTCTGCTATTGTTGGGTGGAGTTCTATAAATATCTGTTAAATATAGTAGATTAATGACATTGTTCAACTGTTCTATTTTATAAGTTTGTAATTGTTAGATCTTCTGATGGATTGACCCTTTTATCATTATAAAATTATTTCCTTGTCTCTAGTAACAATTTTTGACTGAAAGTCAATTTTGTCTGAAATTATTATAGCCACTCCAATTCTCCTTTGATTACTGTTTCTGTGGCATATCTTTTGCTATCCTTTTATTAATACTTTCAACCTCTATGTGTCTTTAAATCTAAAGTGAGTGTCTCATAGATCACATAGTCAGATCATGTTTTTATTTTAAATCTGTTCTGATAATCTATGCCTTTTAATTGGAAAGTTTAATACATTTATATTTAATTTAATTACTGACAGGGTAGAATTTATGTATGCCATTTTGCTATTTGGTTTTCTATAAGTCTTATATCTTTTTGTTCAATTCCATCATTACTACCTTCTTTTCTGTTAAAAATATATTTTCTGTATATAATCTCAATTCCCTTGTTTTTTCTTTAACAATATATTTTTGAGTTATTTTCTTATTGGTTGCCCTGGAAGTTTACCATTAACGTCTTAATTTATAACAATCCAATATGTAATAATATCAACTTAATTTTAATAGTATACAAAAACTGTGTTACTATATAGCTTTGTTCCCTCCTCCATCCTCATGTTCTTTTTAAAAATAATGTATTACATCAACTAGTCATTGTAAGTAACTTTTTTTTTTTTTTTTTTTTTTTTTTTTTTTTTGTCTCGCTCTGTTGCCCAAGCTGGAGTGCAGTGGTGCAATCTCAGCTCACTGCAGCCTCTGCCTCCCGGGTTCAAGCAATTCTCATGCCTCAGCCTCCCGAGTAGCTGGGATTACAGGCTCCCACCACCGTGCCTGGCT
Organism: Macaca nemestrina; assembly: GCF_043159975.1. NCBI lineage: Eukaryota > Metazoa > Chordata > Mammalia > Primates > Cercopithecidae > Macaca > Macaca nemestrina. Next base: position 91,201,965 of record NC_092131.1, on the reverse strand, counting down.
AATTTTTTTGTATTTTTAGTAGAGATGGGGTTTCACCATGTTGGCCAGGCTGGTCTCAAACTGACTTCAAGTGACCCGCCTGCCTCAGCCTCCCAAAGTGTTGGGATTACAGGCATGAGCCACCACACCTGGACCATTATAGGTAATTCTTAAAACAACCTGAAAGTTAGGTATATTTATTCTCATTTTATAGATGATGAAATTGGCAGATAGTGTAGTTAAGTAACTTCTCTAAGGTATAAATGCCTTAAAAAAGTGATAACTGAGATTCAAGCCCAGGTTTTCCTTACTCATTTTATTTTTACTTTTGACCACCAGTATCTCTTCCTCTATTTCCCATCTCTATCATAATGACTTGGCAAACCTTACCATTTCGACTTCTGCCAGCCTCTGTAAGGTTAGAAGTTTCTTCTTTCTTTAACACCAAAGTTTCTCTCTCATGTAATAGTGAAACGCAAGGTGTCTACAGATGATAGTTTCATGATATTAGGGTATAGATTTTTTCTCATTGCTCTGGTAGTTTCTTTTAAATCTTTCCTTTGATCTCTACTGTAATAGTATTTTTTTTTTTTTTTGAGATGGAGTCTCACTCTGTCGCCCAGGCTGCAGTGCAGTGGCACGATCTCAGCTCACTGCAAACTTCGCCTCCCAAGTTCAAGCAATTCTCTGCCTCAGCCTCCCAAGTAGCTGGGATTACAGGCGTCCACCACAACGCCTGGCTAATTTTTGTATTTTTAGTAGAGATGGGGTTTCACCATCTTGGCAAGGCTGGTCTTGAACTCCTGACCTCATGATCCACCCACCTTGGCATCCCAAAATGCTGGGATTATAGGTGTGAGCCACCCACCGTGCCTGGCCAATAAGACTTCTTAAAAATGAATTAATATTTTATCTTGAAAATTATAAATATTTATGGTATATAACATTATTTGAAATATATATATGTTGTAGAATGGCTAAATTTAGCTAATTAACATGCATTACCTCATGTATTTATCATTTTTTTGTGGTGAAAACATTTAAAATCTATGTTCTTACTGATTTCTGAATATATAGTACATTGTTAACTATAGTCACCATGCTGTACAATAGATCTCTTGAACTTATTCCTTCTGTATATCTGAATTTTACATGCTTTGACCAACATCTCCCCAACACCCTATACCCCAGCCCCTGGCAAGCACCATTATATTATCTGCTTCTATGAGTTCAACTGTTTTAGTGTTCTGTTTGCCTGTTTGTTTTTTTGTTTTGAGACAGGGTTATGCTCCGTCGCCCAGGCTAGAGTGTAGTGGCACGATCTCAGCTCACTGCAACCTCTGCCTCCCGGGTTTATGCAATTCTTCTGCCTCAGCCTCCCTAGTAGCCAGGAGTATAGGTACCTACCACCACACCTGGAAAATTTTTGTATTTTTAGTAGAGACAGGGTTTCACCGTGTTGGCCAGGTTGGTCTCAAACTCCTGACCTCAAGTGATCAGCCCTCCTTGGCCTCCCAAAGTGCTGGGATTTCAGGTGTGAGCCACAGACCCAGCCTAGATTTCATATGTGAGATCATGTGGTATTTGTCTTTCTGTGCTTGGCTTATTTCACTTAACATAATATCTTCCAGGTTCATCCAGGTTCTTGCAAATGACAGAATTTCCTTCTTTTTAAGGTTAAATAGTATTCCATTTTGTACATACAGCCACATTTACTTTATTCATTCATCTGTTGATGGACACGTGGGTTGTTTCTGTATCGTGGTCTTTGTGAATAATGCTGCCATGCACATGGAAGTACAGATATATCTTTGACATACTGATTTCCTTTGTATATATACCCATATGCCCAGTAGTAGGATTGTTGGGTCATATGGTAGTTCTATTTTTAATTTTTTGAGAAGCTTTCATACTATTTTCTATAATGGTTGTACTGATTTACATTCCCACCAACATTCCCACCAACCATGTATAAGGGTTTCCTTTTCTCTACATCATTACCAACACTTGTTATTTTTCATCTTTTTGATAATAGTTATTCTAACAAGTGTGAGGTCTCACTGTGGTTTTAATTTGCACTTCTCTAACATTTAGTGATGTTGCAAATTTTTTCATATATCTGTTGACCATTTGTATGTCTCCTTTTGAGAAATGTGTATTCAGGTCCTTTGCTCATTAAAAACAAATCAGGTTATTTGTTTTCTTGCTATTGAGTTGCTTGAGTTTTTCAGATATTTTTGATATTAAACCATTATCAGATGTATGGTTTGCAAATATTTTCTCCTATTCTGTAAATTGTCTCTTTATACTGTTGGTTGTTTTCTTTGCTGTGTAGAAACTTTTTAGTTTGCTATAATCCCATTTGTGTATTCTTGCTTTTTTTGCCTGTGCTTTTTGGGTCATATCCAAAAAATCATTGCCCAGACTAATGTCATCAAACTTCCCCCTAAGTTCTCCTTTAATAGGTTAACATTTTCAGGTCTTATGTTTAAGTTTTTAATCCATTTTATTTTGGTATACGGTGTGAGATAAGGATCTAATTTCATTCTTCCATATGTGGATATCCAGTTTTCCTAGCACCGTTTAATTTACACTCTCTTTCCCCCCATCATGTATTTTTGTCATCGTGAAAAAATCAGTTGCAAATGTGTAGATTTATTTTGGGGCTCTCTCTTCTGTTTCCTTGGTTTATATTTCTGTTTCTGGGCCAGTAACATGCTGTTTTGATTACTATACCATTTTAGTACATTTTGAAGTCAGGTAGTGTGATGCCTCTGACTTTGTTCTTTTTGCTCAAGACTGCTTGGGCTATTTGGGTCTTTTATGGTTCCACATGAGTTTTAGAATTGTTTCCTATTTCTGTGAAAAATGTCATTGGAATTTTGATGGGAGTTGCATTGAATCCATAGGTCACTTTGGGTAGTATGAACATTTTAACAATATTATTTATTCCAATCCAGGAACACAGGATATCTTTTCACTTATTTAAGTCTTCCTCAATTTCTTTTATCAATGTTTTATAGTTTTCAGTGTATAGGTTAAATTAGTTAAATTATTTCTATTTTTTTGACAGATAGTATTAAGTGGGATTGTTTCTTGATTTTTTTTCTCATATAGGTCACTGTTAGTGTATTTCTTTTATGCTCTAATTATAAATTACATTTCTATACATCATGTGTCCATTGACAGAGGGCTGTTTCATATAGTTGCCTTTTAAAACAGGAGAAAAGGAGTTACAAACAAAAATTCCAGTTGCAGTGTCTTTTATATCTACCTGTGTAGTTACCTTTATCAGAGCTGTTTATTTCTTCATGTGGATTCACATTTCATTGCCACCTGTCCCTCCTGTCTTCATTTATTCTTCCTCACTGTCTAATTTATCTTCCTTCCCTATAGTTTCAGACATCCTTCCATTCCACCCTACAGGCCTGTAAGAGTTTCACTTCCTGCCTGTGCAGCCACTGACCCGCGCTGCCTTTGGAAATCACTGGTTACAGGTTGCCTTTCCTCCCTGTCCTCATCCCAAGCACAATGTGAAAGCATCTATTTCCCAGTCTATGGGAATATGATCCACTTGAAGGCAAACTGGCGTTTTAAAAAATCATATTTCCCATCCTCTCACTAGGAGACTGAAGCAGTAACCTCTAAAGTGTCTGTTCTACTCTAGCTAATTGCACATGGCTAGCAACCATTAAACAAAGCAGTTACCCCGATAAGCAGATATTGGGCTCCAGTAGGGATGCTGTAAAACACAGGGTGGACTTCGTAATGGGTTTCTGGTAGGAACAGACCACCAGGGCTGGCCATTAACACTATGTTACTCAGGGCTATTGTTCATGGACTAATCAATTGTGAATTAAAGTTCTGAGCCATGTATAACTTATTTGTGGCACGGCGTCACCATTAATCATGTTCTGGAATGCCAAGAAAAGACTGAAGTGAGCTATGCATTGAAGGTTTAAGGTTTCTTGAAACCAAGCTCACTTAACAGTATTCATGAGTAGATGACGTATTGTGGTAACTGGTCCTTGGTATTAGTCCAATTTCGCGGTGATCCCAGGGGCTAGATAGCTGAGCAGATGCTGAGGTTTCTGGAAAACAGTGACTAGTGTTCAGCATGAGTCTGGGGAGAAACCATATATGGCATATCTTGTATTTTCAAAGCTCCAAATGAGACCAAATGAGGAGGAGAGGTTTAAGATTTCCACATAAAATTCAAATGTTGTATTGGGCTGGGGAGAGAGAGAGAGGTCAGATTTCCTTGCAGTTTGGGACTTCCTTGGAACTCCATAGTACTAGAAACTGACCTTAACATGAGAATCAACTTTGGAGGGAGACGACACAGAGCAAGCTCGGAGTTGCAGAGACTTCTAACCTCTAGGTACTTTTTAATGCTCCTGCTACAGCTACCACTATCATGAACAACAATCACACTGGCTACCATGTCTTTGGACCTACTGAGTGCCAGGTGCTGCCCTAGGTGTCTTGTAGACATTAACATATGTAGTTTAATGTTCAGAGCACTATTCCATGGCAAGTTGTATTATCCCTATTTTAAGATGGTAAACCATGTAGCATGTTTATCTGTGGCATTGAACACACACAAATTCCAGGTTGGGGGGCTCCCCATGAAGCATGTTCTTGCCACCTCTTCACTGTCTCTATAAATCTACTCTTTGGGACTGGTTCTCCCCCTGACCCTGGATGAAAGTTTTGGTCCATGAATTTTTTTGGTCTCTCCAACATAATAAAAATAGTTTCCCGGTCAACTTTCTCAAGTCAATCAACTTAAGTTGCAAAATATGGTCTCGATTCAGTAATAAAACTATCCAGTTTCATGGCATAATACAACTCTTAATTTCATTTAAAGTTGAATCTATTCTTCTCTTCTGGCTTCAGGAGGAAGCTTGCCTGGGGGAAGAGTCTGCAGTAAGCCTGTTGGAGCTTTCCCCACCTGGGAATTCTTCATCTTCCATGGGCTTGGGGCAGATGGAGGGGAAAGGGGACCAGGAAGGTTCCTTCTTGGCAGGTACTGATGTGACTATCAAATATGAGTGTTCTCTGGGCCTTGCAAGTACTCAAAGCTGACTTTGCCTCGTAGAGCATGTTCATAGGTGGCCTGGAGATACAAGTCCAGAACCCTGTTATCTGCTGACATCTCTCCCCTGCAGGCTGATGTGGAAGATGGGCTTTTCTCCACTTGCGGTTAGTACTCCTCCTTCAACTCCAGGGATGCTGGTGGATCACAGCTGGTATTCTCCTATTGTCTTCTAACCACACAGTCCCCTTGGACAGGACCTAAGCCACCCAACATTGGCTCTCTCTCATACCTGGCCCCCCACTCTGTCTACCCTGACACACTCTGAAAGTGCAGGCTGATTCTGGTGTGGCTACCTCTCTTCCTCTGCCTTCAAAGTAGCTAGGTTGCCTGCTATAGACTGAATTGTCCCCCTGCTCCCCATTCATATGTTGAACCTTAACCCCCAATGTGACTGTATTTGGAAACAGGGCCTATAAGAAGGTAATTAGGGTTAAATGAGGCCATAAGGGTGGGACCCTGATCCGTAGGATTAGTGTCCTTATGAGAAGAGACACCAAGAACTCTCCTTCACTCTTTCTCCAAGAGTGCTCAGAGGAAAGGCCATGGGAGGACACAGCAGCTGTCTGCGAGCCAGGAAGAGCATCCTCGCCAGAAACCAAACCCTGTTGGATCTTGATCTGGGACTTCCAGCCTCCAGTACTGTGAAAAATAGAGTTCTTTTGTTTAAGCCACTTCTATGGCTTTCTGTCACAGCAGCCCCAGCCAACAAAGGGCTAATCTCTTACTGTCTGGATTTCTCAGCTGTGAGCCAGGCACCCATCCACTATGCTGCTTAAACATCTGGGTACGTGCATGGTTTGAAGTCCCTTTTGAGGTCTCCATGTAGCCCCTCTTCTTTTCTAGGCCCAAGAGGATTGGGAGGGACCATCTCCCTCTCCTCATTGAAAGGGCTGGCATGAGGCTCAGAACACACCAGTGACTCTCTCCAAAGAAATCTTTTAATCACCAGAGCCCAACTTTTTTACATCCATACCATGGGTAAGGGGTTTTGGTTTGATAGTTTGGGGTCAGGTATTGTCTTGGGCACATGGTATCTGTGCATATTGACGTCAGTCCAAACTTCCGTTTTCACATAACTTAGTAACCAGTTGGTGAGAAACTAGGCCCATGTCTTGAATCCGGTTCTCTCTGACTAGGATTTGTGGTCTTTCCAAAACTATATTGCACTGACTCTCTGAAATATAACAATTTCAGACTGTAAACTCTTGAGGGCAGGGCTGTGTCTGTCATGTCTACCACTGTATCTCTTGACTTCTAATGTGCTTAGCACAGAGCCTCTGCTATTGTGGATGTGGAAATTGCCATGTGCATGGTGGCCAGTGCAGTGCCTGGCACATATGAGAGCTCACTCAATATTTGTTAAAACTGTGGAATGGAGCGGAGAGGACAGCTTTCTGGTGCTGGAATGGGAATTGGGAATTACATGCATGCTAGGGCCTGGAGGTCCAGGAGGTCTGCTCACTGAGGAAGCTTTCTGGTCACTTCCCAAGGGCTTCCAGGTCTTTCTGGTCACTTCCTAAGCTTTCTGGTCACTTCCCAGGCCAGGCTCTTCCATTTGGGTCCAGTTTCTACCTCTTCCCTGCTTTCTTTCAGGCATACATGAGTCATCTTCTCCCCTCAGGGGCTTAAATCTTGCCTGGCCCCCAGAGTTGACAGTCACTGCAGGACAGAGCCACACCACGGTAAGCAAGTTACAGTCCTCTGTGGGGAGCTGGCATCCCAGCCTGGAGGAGGAGACCCTGTCCTGGGCCTAACCGGCAGATAGGAGCTGAGTCATGGTTTGGTAGGTCAGCCTTGGCCCCTGGCTAAAGCAAGGGGGAAAAGCATCAGAGAAGAGCATGGTTAGGACAAGAGACTGAGGGTCATTGCTGCTTTCAGTTTCACCCCTCATGTGCTGTGTAACCTTGACAAAAATCTTCACTCTCTAAACAAGCCCAAGTAGGGAAGTCTGCCGGCTAATGCTTTGCATATGTATGTTGCAAGGAATAATGAGACAGGCTCCACGAAGCATGTTTTGTCCTTGGGGGACAAACAGTACACGCTATTTATTTCAAGAGCATGGCTTAACCAGCTCATCCAGCTTAGCCCAGAAATACCCCTGGCTCTCCTGGCATGATCTCTGTAGAAGCAAGAAGGTCTAATTAGGTGTCCTTTTCTGCCTGGAGCCCAGCTGGCCTGCTCTGAGCAGAAGGCAAAATGCTGTTGATTTGGCATTCAAGGTCCCACGTATCTGTCCATGGTTGTGTCTTGAACTCATTCATTCATCAGGAAATCTTTATTGAGTCCTTCATCTGCACCTGTCCCCCTGTGGTGGACCCTGGAGTTGGGGGGCAAAACTGGAAACATACTGGTCTTTGGATGTCTGGTTTCAATTGCTATCAACTCCACAATGCTGCACCTCATATGCCAGCAATTTCCCACTCTCCCCTGTTCCCTTACACAGTCTCCCTGCTGCCCAGAAAGCCCTTCCTCTCCTCTGCCTGCCAGGTCCTCACTTCTCCTTCAGGTGTCCTCTCCTCTGTGAGTCTCCATGGACTGCATTCAGCAGAGTGGATCACTCTTTGCTATGTGGCTCTGTGAGATGTGACAGCCTCTCTGGTTTTGGTCTTCCTGGTGTGGAATGTGGCTGCGCCCACTCCGTGGAGTGGCCAAGAGTCCTGGATTACTTTCAGGGGGCTTCATGACTCCAAGCCAAGCAGGATCTCATTTTGAGAGGGGTTCACCCATCAATCTGCCTCAGGACCCAGACCCCGCAACCAGCATTCCATTCAGCCTCTGGGAGGCAGTTTTAGTTCAGATAAGGCCATGTGTTGTAGCTTTACAGAGAGTGGGCTGGAGGGCAGGGTGCATAGACAGAAGGTACAGAAGACTCCAGGATGCTTGCATTAGAATAAAAGGAGAAGAAGACGTACTTTGGTGTTTGATTTATTGGTGTGCTCTCCTTTAAAAGACAGCCTGGAAGAGTCTGCCTTATTTTCCAACCTGAGGAGGAAGCGCAGTCCATGGGCAGGCTGAGGAGGGTGGGCAGGTGGGGCGTGGCAGGGCCGGAGGTAGCTGCTGACTACCTGCCTTGATGTAACCCATGACCCATCTCTTCCCCTCCCTTGGAACCCACCCATCCTGACAAATGGGCCCCATGTTCCTGTCTCTAATCCTCTTAAGAGTCCTGACCACTTTCTTCTTTACCCTCTTTTAAAATATACATGAAGAGAAAATGTGAGGAACAGCAGGACCAACAGATTAGGAGGCAGCTGCCCTTGAGAAGATGGTTTGTTACTCATAGTTCCCAGGACAAGGGAGTGTGCCATGGAGGGTGGTGCCAGGAAGCACAGGACTGACTGGGCAGGAGGCAGAGGCAGCAGGAAGAAAACGTGGACAAGAGCCTCTACTGTGGTTCCATGGGAAGGACTGGGCAAGGCAGGGTCAACAGGCTAGGGATTGGCCTGTTTGATTAATTTCTGCAGGCTTTGGGGTGTTGGGCCTGTCTCTAGTTGCCTGGTACTTGCCCTGGGGCAACGCGGTGGGGGGCCTGGAAGGAGGGGGGTGCGGCCTCTGGATTGGTTGGCTCACATTTGAGAGGCACACTGCGGGTGAGTTCTTTACTCTCTCTAGGAAGTAGTCCTGGGAGGGGCCATCCCTTCAGGGTTGGCAAGGCCCCAGATGTCAAAGCATCAGGAAACAGAAAATAAAAGACACGGTTGGATCTCCTTACACCCAGGAGCACAGGTCTCTGGCCTCCACGTGGCTCTGCACCTCAGCTCTGGATTCTCATCCCTGGTGGGGCCGGGGGTCCTGTGTGGACAGGCATGGGCCTCATGCCACTTGAATGGGGGAACCTGGACCCAGCCTATGTCCTGCCCAGCACCCACCAGGGTATGGTATGACAGAGACTGTGGAAAGTGGAAGGGGCAGCTCTGGCGCCCACCAGGAAGGCATGCAGGGAAGGGTGGTGTAGGCTGTGGTATGGGGGATGCATGGAAGAGCAAGGATCCCGGGAAGGACCAGAACAACATGCAGGGCCACAAGAAAGACGCTTTGCCCTTGCCTGGAATTCTTATGCCTTTCTGAAGGATCAACTTACACAGAGGGGTAGAGCAGATCGGATGAGATTCTTTTGGGTTAGTCAGAAGTGTGGCACCCAGAGTTACCTGCAGGCTTTTGCTGAAAGCAATCACGTGGCACAGCTGGGAATGACCCCACAGCTAGGGACTGGGCAGGGGGGTATCTAAACAGTGTAGCCAGTGAGTCCTGGTTTGTAGACCCCTGGTTTAGAACAATGGGGGTCCCAGGCAGGCATGGGCAGGGGGGCAGCAGGGGGAGCACATTGACTGGAGGGCGAGCTGGGAGAGTTTTGAGTAGGAAGCAGTAAAGGGAGCCCCTCTTAGTGGTCTGAAAAGAGTTACTCTGGTATCGGTGAGGTGGTAGGGAGCAAGGCTAGCCAGGAGGCTACTGCAATAGGCCTGAGCCAGAACAGTGTCCACAGGGATGGACATGTGGGAATTTAAAACAAAAGACATGGGCTGGGTGTGGTGGCTTACGCCTGTAATCCCATCACTTTGGGAGGCCAAGGCAGGAGGATCACTCGAGGCCAAAAGTTTGAGACCAGCATAGTGAAATCCCATCTCTACAAAAAAGGAAAAGGAAAAAAAAAAGTGACAGGACTTGGGGTTGTTCTGTCTATGGGCTGACTCTCAGGTTTCTCACTTTTGTAAAAACGGAGGAAGGTGGAGCCACTCAAATATTGAGACACATAGGCCCCGGGCAGGAGCCGGGGGTCTGAGAAATGACCACTGTCAACTGTGGGAGACTCTGGAGGAAGGAGGAAGTGGCGCTCCCCACAGTCTGTTCCATGGAGTGCTAATAGCTGAACTAAACAGCCATGGCTATGGCCACTCTCAGCACTTTAAGATATTATTCCATTCCCTCTGGCACCTGCTGTCAGACTGGTATTCCTTCCAGGGTGCCTGTCTTTTCTCTGGTTGCTTTTAAGATTTCCTCTTCCTCCTTGATTTCTGTAGTTTCAATATGATGTATGAGGTGTGGATTACCTCTGTGTATTCTGTCACTCTTGTCTTCAATTCTTGCACATCCCCAGCCATGATCTCAATACATTTCCTCTTCCATTTCTTTGATTCTCCTCTCTGGAGTGGCGTTTAGACAAAAGTCAACACCTTTCAAACTCTTTGCCTTTTCTTAACTACACCTTTTTTTCTTTTCTTTTCTTTTTTTTTCTTTTTTGTGAAATGGAGTCTTGCTCTGTCACCCAGGCTGGAGTGCAGTGGTGTGATTTTGGCTCACTGCAACCTCCGCCTCCTGGGTTCAAGCGATTCTCCTGCCTCAGCCTCCCGAGTAGCTGAGATTACAGGCGTGTGCCACCACACCTGGCTAATTTTTGTATTTTTAGTGGAGATGGAGTTTCACCATGTTGGCCAGGCTGGTCTCGAACTCCTGACCTCAGGTGATCCACCCATCTCGGCCTCCCAAAGTGCTGGGATTACAGGCTTGAGCCAACGTGCCCTGCCTACACTTTCATTTTTAAAAAAGCTCCTTTGCCTCTCTACACTGCCTTCTGGGTACAACTCTTCCCTCTTCCACGTAACTTTCCCATTCACGAGCCCTGTGTGGGATTCCTTTGTCTCTAGCATTTACTCAGGGCTTTGAGGTTTTCATTGTAACCACTTTGCTCGTCAATTATAACTTTTTTTCTTGTTGGTTCTTTTCTCTACTTGATTTTGTTTCATGATTTCCTGCTCTTTGATCTTTTTGAACATCCTAAAACAACTGTGTAAGTCTAGCTCACAAATAAGCCACTGGCCTTGTGCAGATAGACATGGCCGTTCATCTTGACCAGCCAGCTTCGTCTGGACAGAGAGAGCCACACAGGACTCCTCACTGGTCTGACCCGTCAATCCACTCAGAAAAGCACAGGCCGTGCCATCAGGAAATGATATTTGGGATGAGTGCAATGTCAGAGGCATGAAGTTCATTTGAGGGTGCTTATGAGGGAGGCATTCAAACTTTGAGAACTTGGCTTTGCGGAGTTAGATCAGAAAGACAGCAGATCTGATTTCTCTTTGGGCAGAGGTTTGTTTATTCTGCATTCAGAGCCAACAGCCGTATTCGTTTGAGCTCACTTAAATATTTTTCCACATTTGGGCAGAGTCACTCATTTCCAAGAGAAGGGCACAGTAACATATTGTTATGACTCTCTGAGGACAGGGGACTGTGCATTCATCCTACATCCCCTACCCTGTATCTGCCACACTGCTCAATAAAAGTTTATTGACTTACATTGTAAAATGGTTGTTTAATATATGAGTCATGATATAAATTTTTATATACCATAACTTACATTTTCAGATGGGTGTTACAGCCACTTTGGGAGCCTCTGTCTTAATTGAACAATGTGGCCATTGCTCCAGAGGTTGCAGGAACCTCATTGAAATTGCTCTATGGCCATTAGATATGAGCCACAGTAGACTGTCCCATGTCAGCTCTGTGGCCACACTTCACATGTATGCACTGTGTGGATGTATATATGTGCGTGTAGATATATATAGGATAAAAATGCAATATTATAACGTAACATGTATATATTACATTCTTATTTTGTTAGAGAAAATATTGGCAAAACCCACTAGCATCTCAAACTCACACCACTGCAACATTTGCAACACCCTCTCTTCCTTTCCTGTATCCCAATTTAACAAAATGGCATTTGGCTCCCACTGAGGTTTCAAAATCTTTCAGTATTTGATAGGTCAACAGTTATAATCGTATGTTGACTTTGCAATATACTATTTTAATGATGTGTTAATACAGAGCAATCCTTGGATGGGATTTCCAGAATTGCTGTTTTATAACTATCAACTGGCATGTTAAAACTAACCTCAGTGGCGAGAAAGCCAGTTGCTGGGGATGCATCGTGAGCCAAAGGATTGTTGAACGTGTGACTGGCACACACAGAAATAAGTTGGAAGTGAGCACACAGAGACCTCTAAAACTTCTAAAGAATAGTCTGCAACGATCCTGGGTGGGTAGTTTGCAAGAGAATTTTTAAAGGGTACTTGGTATTCTAAAGGCTCAGTACAAACACAGCCCTTAGGGCAGCCCCCAAGTCCCCAGGGATCTACCAGCTGACCCTCAGTGGAAGTTTCTCCATCTATGATGGGGCCAAGTCAGAAGTGGATAATCCTCTTAAATTGGAGAAGGTGGGAAATAATGCAGGAAATGGAAAGGGAGGGAAGAGGGAAGGAGATGGATGTAGGGAGAGAGGAGAGAATAAATACACGAGAAAGAGGCAGAAAAGTGAGAAGGTAAGATCGGGTGCATGGAAAGATAAAATTTTGGAGAGAGAGACAGGGTGGGGAGGAAAGAGCTTGTTGGAGACTTAAGGGACCCTGTCATTTTCCCTGAGCCTCATCACAGCAGTGCTGGGCTGTTCGTAAATATGGATAATGGTGGGATCTGTGGTAGCCCTGTTAAGGGCTGACGTTTATCCTGATGGCTCTGCCAGGAAGGAGTTTTGTTTTGGCTCTACTGGGCTCCAGCTACCAATGAATTCTTTTTGTTTGTTTGTTTCTTTTTGTTTTTTTGAGACAGAGTCTTGTTCTGTCACCCAAGCTGGAGTGCAGTGTCACAATCTCGGCTTACTGCAAACTCTGCCTCCCAGGTTCAAGCGATTCTCCTGCCTCAGCCTCCCGAGTAGCTGGGACTACAGGTACACACCACCATGCCTGGCTAATTTTTGTATTTTTAGAAGAGACAGGGTTTTGCTGTGTTGGCCTCAAGTGATCTGCCTGCCTCAGCCTCCCAAAGTGCTGGGATTACAGGTGTGAGCCACCACACTGGGCTTCCAACAAACTCTGATTCACTTTTTGCCACAATGGGATAGATTCCCCCAGACATGAGTGTCTAGTCTTTTCCAGGGGAAATCCCAGTGTTCTCCTGAGAAATTCTAGGAGGAAAATCTTCATATTTCTTGGTCTTTTTTTATTTTCTAGACAGGGTCTCTATCTATCATCCAAGCTGCAGGGCAGTGGTGTGATCATGGCTCACTGCAGCCTCAACCTCCTGGGTTCAAGCAATCGATCCTCCCACCTTAGCCTCCCAAGAAGCTGGGACTACAGGAGTATACCACTAGACCTGGCTAATTGTTTATTTTTTTGTAGAGGCGAGGTCTTGTTATGTTGCTCAGGCTGATCTTGAACTCCTGGCTTCAAGTGATCCTCCCGCCTTGATCCTCCTCCTAAAAGGCTGGCATTATAGGTGTGAGTCACCGTGTCTGGTCATCTTGGTCATTTTTTAATGTTTTCCCCTGAAATGTTGTGGCTGCTCAGGCTCTGAAAGGGGATGTCTTTCTGAGGAGGGGCTTCCAAGCCACGGGGATGACAAGTTCACAGCACACGAGGCATGCCAGTGGTCCCTGGTTAAGGAAATCCCAAAGTGGGTGAGCTCCCATGTCACGCTGGGTCCCAGCCGGCATTCAGGCTTGTCCTGAGGATACCATGAACCATGCAGTTAGAGCTTTTATTCTAGAGACACCAGGTGGTGGTGCCACATCAGGCTTTTCAATGATCCTCTCCTAGACCATGAACGTTCTCTGCCTTCTGAGTCGTCACTTTCCTATTCCACAGATAAAATGAAAAAGCGAGAAAACAGCTTCTATCACCATGACAGCCACCTGGAAACACCTATCTCTGTTGGCAACGGGGAGCATTTGGAAAGTGGTAAGCATCTTTTCCTTATTGATTTACAACTGGTTGTCCAGATGTTTGTATCATTTGAGGTATAAGCCAAAAAAAATTATTAGAATATGTTTGACTAGGCGTGGTGGCTCATGCCTGCAATCCCAGCACTTTGGGAGGTTGAGGCAGGTGGATCACTTGAGGTCAGGAGTTTCAAGACCAGCCTGGCCAACATGGTGTAAACCCCACCTCTACTTAAAATACAAAAATTAGCCGGGTGTGGTGGCATGCATCTGTAATCCCAGCTACTTGGGAGGCTGAGGCAGGAAAATCGCTTGAACCTGAGAGGTAGAGATTGCAGTGAGCCAATATGTGCCACTGTACTCCAGCCTGGGCGACAGAGCAAGACTCTGTCTCAAAAAAAAAAAAAAAAGTTACAGTATGTTCTTATTACCCAGTATAAACATGTCTTGGTATAATCTTTAGCTTATCTGAAAATAATGTAAACAATAGAATGGGAACTAACAAAGGTTAAGTATATTCACTTAGCAGTTACACATGCTGGGCATCGGGGCTCCAGTGATACAAAAGTGCTACATGAGTTCCCTGTGTGGGGAGCTTGCTTTCTAGACGGGAAAGTGATACTACACAAGCAAAAACGTTAATAATACTGGGTTATGAGAAGTACTGAGGGGTGCTTAAAGACAGTAACTGTGACTGGGAGGCCGTGTTAGCTAGATGCTTGGAACAGCTGTGTGAGGGGTCACGTGGGAACTGAGACATGACAGATGCAGAGATTTCAGCAGTGGAAAGACCATCAGGATAAGAGATGGGTGTGTTACCTAAGCGGGGAGCAGCACCTGCTGAGGCCCGAAGGCAGGAAAGAGGGCGGCGGAAGCCTCGCAGCAGACAGAAAGGAGATTGGCTGGGCGTCCTGTGTGGGAAGGACAGGGTAGGAGAGGAGGGAACAGGGGTCTGAGAGGACCACAGAGGTGAGAAGCTATCAGGGTGTTAAGCAGGAAATGTCACTTATGTTTTTGTTATGATTTACGTTTTTCTGGTATTACCCTGGCTAGGGTGTGGAGAGTGTGTTGGAGGGAGACGGTCAGGAAATGTGATAGTCTGAACGTTTGTGTCTTCCCAAAATTCAGATGTTGAAATTTAATCCTCAGTGCAGTGGTGTTGGGAGGTAGGGCCTATGGGAGGTGATTAGGCCACAAGAGTGGAGCCCTCATGAATGGGATTAGAGTCCTTACTAAGAGAAACCAGAGAACATGTTCGCCCTTCTACCATGTGAGGACTCGGTGAGAAGGCAGACCCTTCAAGTACGGTGGGAGTCCTCACCAGACACTGATTCTGCTGGTGCCTTGATCTTCCAGCCTCTGGAACTGGGAGCGGTATGTTTCTGTTTGTAAATTACTCAGGCTAAGGTGTTTGTTATAGCAGCCCTAATGGACTATGATAGGAAGGTACTGCAGGGTCCTGGTGAAATGTCTGTGACTTGGCGCACAGCCACCGTGTGGCAGTGAAGATGGGGAGAAGCGGGCAGATTAGAGCCATCCTTTGGAGGTAGAACCAATGGTACTTGTGGCTGAATTGGGTTGAGGATAGGAAGGGAAACCGAGGAAAGAAAGGTGACTCTGATGTTTTGATATCAGACATTAGTTGGTTAGTGGTGCCATTTACTGATTTGGGGAAGCCGCAGTTAACTGGGAATTTAATTTGTGAAAAATCTAAGTTTAAGGCATATGGTGTATGGTGTGGTGTGCCACACAGATCCTCCCTCAGGACTGAGGGGTGTCCCCCGCTGCCAGGAGTGGTGGCTGCTCACAGCTGAGTCTGTCCCCAACACCCTCTCAGCAGAAGACAGCGAACTCTCAAGATGGCATTCGTCCTGTGATATATGAAGGCCTGCCCCCTTGCCTCTGTTTGAGACAACTGTTCCACTCTACAGCTCCCCATGGTACCTGCCTGTGCCAAATCCTTTCTCGCCCATCACGGGATTCCCGAGGGCACCTCCCAATCAACCTCCCCACAAGCCTCTATCTCAGACTGGCTGCTGAGAACCCAAACTAAGGCAGATGGTGCCAGGAGTGGTCCTAGGAAGCAGACCCTAAGATAGGACTTTGGAGCTGCCATCACCTGCCAGCTGGATACAAGGACCCCCCCGTACTACCCCCTCCCCCCACATCACCTCCCTCCCCCCACATCACCTCCCTCCCCCCACATCACCTCCCTCCCCCCACACCACCTCCCTCCCCCCACCAACCTCCCAGGAGGAAGTCTCTGGCATCTGTATGGACAATGATTAAGCCTTCACTGATGGTGCAATAGCTCAGTCATTTGAAAGATACAGGGAAATAGAAATTCAAAGGCAAAGAAATTAAGTGGCTGTTGCCAGCATTAGCGATGCACTGGAGAAAGACAATAAAAATGCTACAGATGATTAATCACTAATTTAAGGTGAAGTGTGAAAGGAGGCCTTTATGTCCTAAGGGGACAGAAAGAGCTGAGGATCAGGCCAGGCTTTAATGGTAATGACTACAGAAGCTTCAGAGAAGGTTGAATTCTCAACCCCAGGAAGTTGGCTACATGAAGGTCACAATCCTGATTAGGAAGGAGTGGGACTCTGGGATTGGAACGGGCGGATACCTCAGTAAATGCCCTAAAAACTGTGAAACCCCACATTCTGTAGACATTTTCCAGCCTGCAGAAGTGGCCCTCTCTTCCCTATTAAAGCGATCTATCACTGCTCCCTTGCTTAAAGATGATGCTGAGGCCTTTGCCTTGTAAGATAATACAAATGCTGTGTTAGAATCAGGATCTCCCCCACCTCCCCTCCTGGTCACCAGATTCCTAAGTCACTATATAACTCGGGTGGAGGGGGAAAGGAACTAGACCCCGAAGGAGCTGCAGGCCCTAGCAAGAATGGACATGCAGACGCCAGGACAGTGTACCAGACCGGATCTGAGGTGCTGGATAAGGAACAGCAGACATCAAGGTAGAAGGGGGGAATTCTACCTCTTGCAGCGGGAGTTCTCTGCATGGATTTAACTCCCTCCCGAGGACCCTGGGAGGCAGATGGCTCACAGAATCTCGGGGACAGTGATGGTCTCGCAAAGTACAGTAGAAGTGTTATGGTAGGAGCCGGACATGGTGGCTCACGCCTGTAATCCCAGCACTTTGGGAGGCTGAGGCGGGCGGATCACCTGAGGTCAGGAGTTCAAGACCAGCCTGGCCAACATGGCAAAACCCCATCTCTACTAAAAGTACGAAAATTAACCAGGCGTGGTGGCGGGCATCTGTAATCCCAGCTACTCACGAGGCTGAGGCAGGAGAATCACTTGAACCCGGTAAATGGAGGTTACAGTGAGCTGAGATTGTACCACATGCACTTCAGCCTTGGTGACAAAGCTAGATTCCATCTCAAAAAAAAAAAAAAATGTGTTCTGGTAGGTAGAGACAGAGGGTTCAGAGGAGTCAGAGGCTGGGCTTGCTAGGGAGGATATTCTCTGTAAGGCTGGAACATCTTCCGCCCCCCTCTGATGTTCCATAGGAGGGTCTGAGGGAAACTCCTCCATTTCCCAAAGCAGTGAGGAGGTCCTGCTGAAAGGGCAGCCGCATTGTGGAGAAGTTCCAGCAGAACCGTCCCCTATAGGTCATGGCTGACAGCAGGGGATGCTGTGCAGAACTGGGCTCCCTGATAGCAATTAGGCTAATAGGATCCCTAAAGAAAGCCATAGGGTAAGCCCTTCACACTCAGAAAAATGGTGGGTGTAAGATCATGATGAGCAGCAAGGTCAGAGAAGGAGCAGAGGGGACTGAGCTACAGATAGCGGTTGGAAATAGTTAATAGAGCCTTACTAGGGCAAGACAGATGAGCAGCCAACTTCCCATCTATAACTCAATTCGTTGTATATTTATAGTATTACTCAGTTTACACATTCAATAAAAAAGGATGATCACAAGAGCAACCATCCTGTCAAACATGATATCTTGCTCAGTTTCCAGTCTGAACTGGTTTTCATGCCCAGAATCCATTGACTGAAGGAGAGGCTGGGTCCCAGGGAGAAGGGTATAAGTTATTTGCCCCCAATCTTTCCCTAAAGGAACCTACAACCATTTACTTGTTGGAGAGAAATATACGCAGACATTTAGAGGACTGTTGCACACAGGATCCAAGTTGACACTGATACCCCAGATACTGAGTGTCATTGTGCTCCCTGTTTCAGAGTGACGGGGGATGGAGTTCACATAATAAATGGGGCCTGGTCCAGGTTTGGCTACAGTGGGTCTGGTGGGTCCATGAAGCCTCCCAGTGATAGTTTCCCCTTCCCTAAATGTGTACGGGTAATGCGTGGACTTGGTCCTTGGCCTGTAGGGTAAAGAACTACTGTAGTGGGGAGGGCCAAGTGGAAGCCTGTGAAACTGCCTCCCTCTCCCCAGGTGTATAGAGCACCCTTGACATAACTAACTCCATCTTAGAAAAAGACTGCATTATATATTTCTTTTTTCTTTTGAGGTGGAGTCTTACTCTGTCCCAGGCTGGAGTGCAGTAGTGCGATCTCGGCTCACTGCAACCTCTGCCTCCTGGGTTCAAGCTATTCTCCTGCCTCAGCCTCCTGAGTAGCTGGGATTACAGGCACGTGCCATCACACCCAGCTAATTTTTTTGTATCTTTAGTAGAGACGGGATTTCACTATGTTGACCAGGCTGGTCTCGAACTCCTGACCTCGTGATCCACCCGCCTTGGCCTCCCTCCATTATATATTTCACAGGGCACTTTGCCAACAAGGATAAGGAAACTGTTTTGCTTAGGAAACAAATAAAAAAATTAAGACTGCATCCAACCAGATAAGATCACAAATAAGCATACTCTTCTATTTAATATTATCAGCTCTCGCCAGAGGACTCTGTGACCATAAAAGAACAGCCCTTCAACAGCTTGAACAGGCCATCTTAACTGACACCGTCTTGCAGTCACTTATGATAAGAACTTGGCATCTGCCTCCAAAGGCTCTGCCATATCAAAGGTGCTTCCTTGCAAGACCAATGGACCGGCCAACCCAGCCCAGGACTCCTTTTGTCTTACTTCCCCTGGCCTGGTTGGTTAATTCTTTCAATCTTTTTCTCTTGATGTTAAATGTTACTTTGTTTACTATGGAATGTTTAATCTGTAACATTTATATAGTGACTATGTATATTATTATTATTATTATTTTTGAGACTGAGTCTCCCTTTGTCACCCAGGCTGGAGTGTAGTGGCGTGATCTCTGCTCACTGCAATCTTCACCTCCCAGGTTCAAGTGATTCTCTTGCCTCAGCCTCCAGAGTCCCAGTGCCTAGGACTATAGGCACCTGCCATCATGCCTGGTTAAGTTTCGTATTTTTAGTAGAGATGGGGTTTCACCAAGTTGGACAGGCTGGTCTTAAACTCCTGACCTCAGTTGATGCACTTGCCTCGGCCTCCCAAAGTACTGGGCTTATAGGCGTGAGTGACTATGTGTACTATTATGCATGGTTTGCAATATTGACTGACCTGTTGGAGGGGCTTGAGCCCGGTGCCCGTGGCTCTGACTACCAAGTGAATGGATAGTACTAAGGAGAACTGCATACTTGGGAACTCCAGGGAACTTGGGGCTTGTGTGATTGAAATGGCATCAGTAAAAGTCTGACACTGTAGAAAGATACAAATGTTTGTGGACCTGGTTATCTCTAATCTTGCACTACTCATGACACCAGGCAAGACAGTAAATCAATAGCGATGTTGCAACCCAGTGAGAATAGCATATTTGATTCTCATTCTTAAAGACCTAAAGGATGCTGCTGTGGTTGTCCCCATCATATTTCCGCACAATTCCTCAGTCTGGCCTCTACAAAATTCAGAGTGGATCTTCTCTGACCACAGTGGACTACTGCAATTTTATCCAAGAATGAGCCCCATGCAAACTGCCATGCCAGGTGTGATATCTTTGCTAGAGCAGATGAACATGATTCAGATGCAAGGAAGATGGTCAGTGACTGGGGGAGGCATTCATTTCCATCCATATTAGAAAGGAAGAGTTGGGGCCAAGGAAGTGTGACAGACACAAGTTTCCGCTTGTCTTCCCTGGGGCTGATGTTAATTCTATTATGATATAGCCTGAGAGGGCCTGGATTGTAAAGACTCTCCCAAGAACTTGGGCTGATCCACTGTATCTGTGACATCACGTTAATCAGACCAGATGAGCAGGAAGTGGCAAGTTAACTAGAGGCCGTGGTAGGACACATGGACTCTAGGCTGGGGGAGAAAAGCCCCATGGAGATTTGAGGGCCTTTTTTTTTTTTTTTCTTTTTTCTTTTTTTTCTTTCTTTTTTTTTTTTTTTTGAGATGGAGTCTCGCTCTGTCACCCAGGCTGGAGTGCAGTGGTGAGATCTCAGCTCACTGCAACCTCTGCCTCCCGGGTTCAAGCAATTCTCCTGCCTCAGCCTCCCAAGTAGCTGGGACTACAGGTGCATGCCACCACGCCCGGCTAATTTTTGTATCTTTAGTAGACATGGGGTTTCACCATGTTGGCCAGGATGGTCTTGATCTCCTGATCTCCTGATCCACCCGCCTCAGCCTCCCAAAGTGCTGGGATTACAGGCATGAGCCACCGTGCCCGGACTGAAGGATCATTTTATCGGTGAAGTTTGTAGGAGTCCAGTACCTGGGGGCGTGTCAGGACATGCTCTCCAAAAGGAAGGACACTTTATTGAATCATGACTCCCCATCATTAAGAATGAATTACAATATGCCAAAAGCCTCTTTGGCTCCTGGAGGTAGTCCAAGGAGAATCGTTCCCTGGCAGTAGGACTGAGCCTAATGGAACTGGCTCCATGTGCCAGGCTGGACATCAGCTGCTGGACGGTGCCTGTCATGTGCCTTCCCTCCTTTTAAAATAGGGAGTGTCTGCAGTGGTTGTCTTATGCTGTTGACACCATCTTCTCTTGACCCTCTCGGTGGAGGGAAGAGGATGTCTGTCTTTAGTTCTTGGGATTTTTAGAACCAGTGCTCAAGGACCTGTGCCTGGGGAGCCACGCTGGAGGAGCCACATCAGCACCTGATTCAGGGGATGCAGTCCTGAGCCTGATGCTGAAAGGAGATGAGACTTTAGGGCTGAGGTGGGGGAGGGGTGAGTGTATTTTACATGTATGTGTGAGTATGAAGGTTAATTTTATACATCAACTTGCCTGTGTTAAGGGATGCCCATGATTTCCGGAAGTGTCTGTGAGGCTGTTTCTGGAAGAGATAAGTGTCTGAATCCATAGGCTGAGGAAAGAAGATCCACCTTCACCAAGGTGGGTGGGCACCATCCAATCTGCAGAGGGCCCGAATAGAACAGAGAGGCTGAGGAAGGGTGAATCTGCACTCTCTGCTGGAGCTGGACCATCCGTCTTCTCCTCTGCCCCCAGAACTCCCGGTTCTCCGGCCTTTGGACTGAGACTGAATTGCAGTGGCAGCTTTCCTGAGTCTCCCGCTGGCAGACAGCAGATGGCAGGACTTCTTGGCCTCCAATCATCATGTGAGCCAATTCCCATAATAAATCTCCTCTTATCTATCCTCTTGGTTCCATTTCCCTGGAGAACCCCAACGAATACAGGGGATGTGTGTGAATCTTCCAAAAATGGCCATAACAATGTTCCCCACTCTACCTGCTCTTCCAGAACCCTGACACCACCCCCAGCAAGAGGCGGATGCTTTGTCCCCGCCCCGCCGCCCTTAAACTCGACTGAGCCTTTGTGCCTGCCTTGCTCTTAGAGTATGGTGGGAGTGATGCTGTGGAAATTTTGAGTTGTCACAAGAGGTTGTGCAGCTCACTCTCAGGATGTTTGCCACCAAAATCCCATCATCCCTTAGAGAGGCCCCTTGCAGGTGTCCCGGCTGATGGTCCTAGCTGAAGTTCTGACTGGCAGCTGGCATCAGCGGCCACAGGTGCAAGACCACAGCCTTTCTGACCCTTCCAGTCTCTACTTGTCCTTTGAGCCACCCCAGCAGAGGTGAGTGGCCCTCCCCAAACCCCCTGCTCAAATTGCAGATTTAGGACAACTATGAAGCGCTATCTTAGGCCCAAACTTCCCGGGGGATTGAGTATGCACGTGGAGAGTCACGCGTGAGTACAGAGGTGGGCCAGGGTGGCTGTCAGGGCCCAAAATGTTCACTTGGAAAAGAACAGGATGCACGTGGTTTAGAAAGTCTTGAGTCCAGGTAATATGACCTAGGGAGAAAGTATATAGAAAAGGGTGGACGGCTGAGCTTGGGGCACTTCATCACTAGCCAGATGGCGGGGAGAGGGGAGGAAAGTCAGCAGTGGGTGGTGCTGCAGAGGGGCTGTGTCAAAGGGGAGGGCCGCTGGGAGCTGGGGAACAGGACACTAGGATGTCCACGCAACCTGATGCCATGAAGTCATTGGTGACCTGTCAAGAAGAGCGTTAGTGCAGAGCAGAGGGTGAAAGCCAGGGGAGTTCATGACCAGAAGTGAGGCGGTGTGTGGAGTGCTGCTGGGGTGGTGGGGGGGATGTCAAGTGATGGTGGGAGGGCTGGCTTTCCAGGAGGGCTGGGCACCGCTTCCTTGTCAGGCAGAGAAGGTGGACACATGCAGGTAGGTTTGTACCTGGAAGCAGAAATGCAAGGGCTTTTGCTGAGACCTTTTACACAGAGAGGGCGCTGCAGTAAAAGCTTCCAACCCCAGCCCTTCTAGTCTGTGTCCAGGTCAGTGAACAAACCCACAGAGGACATCCTGACCTTTCTCTCTTCGGAGCTGTGCTCCTCTGGCTCATTCCCAGCTCTGTGCATCTCCAGGCTTCTCTGCCCTGTGGGGCTGTGGGCTCCTGAGTAGGACGGCTGTGGGCTCCTGAGTAGGACTTCTGTTCCTTTGCATTCTCTGCGGTTCTAGGAAGTGCTTGGTCCCTGACAGATGCCCACTCAACACTTGCTGATGGAGAGCTTGTCAATTTCATCTAACAAACCGGAATCACTGGGCCATCCAGGAATCGAAGCAGAACATGAAGAAATTCCATGCAAACAGGGCTGTTAAAAGCCAACCCGCCAGAGAGGGCAGAACGGAGGAAGGACGAGAGGGTTCCACGTCCTGGAGGCAGGTGGGCGATGGTTCTCAAGAATTAACACAAACCATGGGTTTTCCAGTGACCAGGGGGCTGTGGGCAGTATGTTGTCTGTCAAATTATTTATTTCGTTAGTGAGATTTCTGGGTGCTACTCCATTTTTCTTTTCTTAGATAGGGTCTTGCTGTGTTGTCCAGGCTGGAGTACAGTGGCACAATCACAGCTCACTGCAGCCTCCAACTACTGGGCTCGAGTGATGTTCCTGCCTCAGCCTCCGGAGTAGCTGAGAGGGACTACAGGAGTATGCCACCACACCCAGCTAACTTTAGTAGACAGGGGTCTCACTATTTTGCCCAGGCTGATCAACTCTTGGCCTCAAGTGATCCTCCCATGTCAACTTCCCAAAGTTCTGGGATTACAGGTGTGAGCTGCTGCGCCTGGCCTGCTTTAGTCTTAATAGAGGGCTCTAAGGTTGTGGGTGTGGAGGTTTCTCCTGACTCCGGGAGGAGATGGACTCCCCATCCCTGTAAGCTGTGACATGTGTGTTCCATGTCAGGCCCAGATGGCATCCAAATGGCTGTGGTTGTTCCCACTGTGGTGGTGGTGTGGCACCCCTGTCCTGTCCGCAGTGCTGGGGGATGTGCGGGGCCGTGACTTGCCGTCACATCTGCTGGCGGAGGGAAGCTGTGAGGGCTGTTGGCAGGGTTGTGGGGTGGGGGTAGCGGGTGGAGAGTTGAGCATGGCTCTCCGGCCAGCATGGCCAGGGCCTGCACTCTGCAGCACAGGTCTTGGAGCCTGGGCTGCTCTGCCAGTGAAGTGGCTGCTCTACATCAGATGCACAGGCTCCCAGCACAACTGTCTGTCAGACCCTCATGTCCCCACCCAGGGTTTTGCAACCACAAAGGGATGAGGCCAGGACTGAATGATTTGTTAGCACTCGCTCATGGAGATGCAGCCATCCCTCAGAACTGCATTTCCCAGTGACCTCTGACACCAACTCCAGCTGTGGCCAGCAGGCTCCCCGCAGCCAAGTCCCTGGCAAGCCAGGTGACCGCCACAGTGGGGAAGGACACAGCCTCCCCGTCAGCCCTGAGGACTGGCTTTCGTCTTTTACTTCACAGACAGCTTAAAACCATTATGGAAAAACATTTTATTACACATATTCAACTTGCTTCCAATGAAATGATTAATTTTTCATGTATAATGGCATCCAATGTTTGTCTTCTGTTTTTTTTTTTTTTCCTTTCAAAACCAGCACCAAAAAGAAAGTAAAACAAAAATACCATGGGTACAGTATGTAATGCAAGTTAACTAATGGAAAATATATACATTTGACTCTGAAATGAAAAAAGAACAATAGTATTGCCATTGAGGCTCTTTTCCTGCATTCTGATCATATCAAGCCATGGTCAACTGAGAGGGTTTCATTTTGCACCAATAAAAATAGCACCATAGGATCGTGAGGCTCTAGTTAGTAACACGTGTGCAAGCACAAAGGTACAGTACTTGAGGGACAGTACAGGGTGGTGGTAACAATACAGACACATCACTGCTGTGATCATAGTGGGACAAGAATGTCATGATGGTTTCACTGAAATCACTGCTCGTGCCATGAACAGGAAGGCAGGCTGGTGGATTTCAAGATAAGCTAAAAGGCCAGGCACGGTCGCTCACTCCTGTAATCCCAGCACTTTGGGAGGCCGAGGCAGGTGGATCACAAGGTCAGGAGAATGAGACCATCCTGGCTAACATGGTGAAACCCCGTCTCTACTAAAAATACAAAAAAGTAGCCGGGTGTGGTGGCGGGCGCCTGTAGTCCCAGCTGCTCGGGAGGCTGAGGCAGGAGAATGGCGTGAACCCAGGAGGCGGAGCTTGCAGTGAGCCAAGATCGCGCCACTGCACTCCAGCCTGGGTGACAGAGCGAGACTCCATCTCAAAAAAAAAAACAAACAAAAAAAATGAGCTAAAAGAGCTCCAAAGATGCGGACTTTAGGGGAACTAATGGGGGTGTCTGACAACCCAATCAATCCCTTTCATTCTGAGGGTGTTGGGCCCTTGCCAGGGTGACCAGGGGGCATATTTAGAGGCCCGGGGCCCATGCAGGAGACCAAGCTAAGGCTTCCTTAGTGAGTTGCTCAGCTCTGCTCCTTGGCTGCAAAAGTCTAAATGTCTTTTGGTGAATTAACAGTTCATTTGGGGATGAAGGAAATGGAATCTCAGCTCCCCCAAAATTTTGAGGGCTTTGTGAAAATGGGAATTCAGGGGAGTCTTCTGGTGGCCAGGCCTGACGGGGAGGACAGGGTTCTGCACAGGCCCCGGGGTGAGGGTGGGCCGCTCCATCCTGACACTCTCAGTTCTTTCCACAGAGCACCCACAGAAGTTTCTCAACACTTCTCGTTGATTCAAGTGGAAGTGAGTAAATTCCCTGACATCCCTACCGCTTCTCTGCCTCTGGGGTAGTCCAAACACAAACACAGCTCGTCAGACAGGGTGGAGAACGCAGAGAGGTTTCTTTCTGATTTAAGCTAACTCTACTGTTGTGACATCTAACAAAACAAAACACAGAAACACAGCACCAATAAATCAAGAAGCACTGGGAGATGATCCCATGGAAATTAGTCCAAGTGAGACCTTCTGTCTGAAATCAGGGAGGAGAGGTGTGTTTCTTATGGTAAAGTCCTAGAACATAAGCACCCATGAAATGCCCACCAAGTTGGTGAGCAAAACAGGCCTCCTGGCATCTAGGGTCTCTGTTTCCAGCCTTCCTGGCCTCCTTGCAGGCAGAGTTCTACCATCCTCTGTGTTCTCAAAGAGGCCACTCTGTTCATCTGCTACCAGGCGTGAGGGGGCTGCAGGAGGGAAGGACCTTCATCATGCATCATCCTTGCCCCACCAAGAAGATGGGTCAGTGATGACAGGCGTGATGATAATGGCTACCACAGAGTCTGGGCTACAGGAAGGCTCAGTGGGTGTGCAGCAGTGCGGGCCAGATGGCGTTCCTCCCCTGGTCCTGCCACATCAGGCTGCTCCGTGCCAGGATAGAGCAGTCAGGCCTTGCTCTATACATCCTAGGCCTGGGTTTTTGTCCTCAGAGGTCCCAAATGTCGTCTTCAGATAAATGGCCAAGGTTGGTAGAAAGCCACTGGGATGTGGTACAGCATCTCTAAGGTGCAAAGCTTTAGGAAGTGCGGGCCAGAGTGGATGCTCCTGGAAGGTGGGGCAGATGCCCATCTGCCCCAACGAAGCTGGCCCAAGCTTACCTTTGCCTTAGGCAGCAACCCCATCACCGCAATTACCGTTTCCCATTTCACAGCACCTTGAAGAAAGGCCCTTCTGTTTCCCTACACGGTGGACAGCAGAGCTCTGAAAATTAGATGCTTCCCCAAACCCAGACTGTCTTGGAACATTCTTCCCATGTGGGTGGTGTGAACTGCGTGGCACTGTTGTCCTCGTTGGCATATATAGTTTACACACTCAGGGACGAGACTTCCAAGGCAACACCTAGGATTTAGACACTATGTTGTCAGAGATAGGCATGGAGGCAATGTCCTGGTTCTCATGTGGTCAAGAAGGTAGATGAAGAGAAAACGTGGGCTCAGCAGCCCGGCCCTCTCCAGAGAAGCCACGGGTAGAGGCTCACCAACACCTGCCCCTCCCTCCAGGGTATCGCCGGCTTTCAGAATAAAGCCTCTTCTAACATGTCTCGTTTTGGGGATGTTTCCTCCATGATATACCAAGCACTGGGAATTCAAATGTCGAAAGCGAGCCAAGACAGGAACACTAAATGATGTCTCTCTCTTGGCGGTTGTCTGCCAGAGGTGCTTCCCTTCGAGGTACCTGGAATCCTAGAAATTAGTTATTTTGTGACTCATGCCTACTTTTTCCTCACTGTAGAAAGCCATCCAGTGGCTGTTAACAATATATTAAGTACAGAAGCTTTAATGGCAAACGTCAAGTCCACACTCATGTTCTATGCAGTTGTATTCTTGTGGTAGCCTTGTGGGGGCATGGCCGCAAGGCTGATACGCTTGGGGGTGGGCGGCTTTCAGACCTCGAGTCTGAGCCTTGAGCGACCCCCGGGGCTGCGCGTCACGAGCTTGGCGGTGGCTGGCGCATCTTGTTTGCATAGAAGTCCCTGCAGGTCTGGCAGCAGCGCTGGTACCACCGCATGTCCTGGCAGAGGTTCTTTTCTCGGATGACCCGGCAATACACCGTCCACTGGTCTCGCGTGCATTTGTAGGTCAGAGCAGCTAAGGGGACAAAAGAGAACACCCAGGGTCAGGGATGGCCTAGGCGTGTCCTGATGCACGCCCAGGGAGGGCTTGTGGTCCCACCATCTGGGCTCCCTCACCCTTGTGCACATGTCAACCCTATGCACTGATTAGGCTATGCCTCCTCCCAGGGCACTGGTTGTGGCACTTTCTGTCACAGGGACGCACCCTTGCATCCAAACCCAACCACATGACAGCGTGGTGGTCTGGCTGCCTCTCCAGGGAAGAGGGCACAGGCCACCTTGCTTCCAAGCTAAGTGACACTTACTGTTTTGTGGCTGAGGGTACCATTACTGTAGGCATTTATAAAACAGGACGACATAGAACAGTGAACATCAAAGGACCCCAAAGAGCATGAGGTCTAAGACATACAAGTGGCCCAAATATCCTTCAGGGTCTTGATTGTACAGAGAGAAGGCCCTGCTTGAGGGTGGTCTCTGGAAGTCACCAAGCAGGCCCGTGCTTGCAAAAGCCACAACTATACTTCCGGCAGCCCAAAGGCCTCCCCTGGAACAAAGATGCTACAAATCCCCTGCATTTCAGTGAGTTTCCAGCCTCAGGTAGGAAAATATTTCTCAGGGACTTCTATTTAGCAAAACAGAAACTCTGTTAAAAGGAATTATATCATTGTTTTGTATGTGTTGAGACAGAGTCTCACTCTGTCGCCCAGGCTGGAGTGCAGTGGCGCAATCTCGGCTCACTACAGCCTCTGCCTTCTGGGTTCAAGCGATTCTCCTGCCTCAGCCACCTGAGTAGTGGGGACTACAGGCACGTGCCACCACGCCTGGCTACTTTTTGTATTTTTAATAGAGACAGGGTTACACTGTGTTGGTCAGGCTGGTCTTGAGCTTCTGACCTCAGGGATCCACCCATCTTGGCCTCCCAAAGTGCTGGGATTTACAGGCATGTGCCACCACACCTGGCCAGATCTTTAAGTGCTCCTCGTCTCCTCGCATCACCACTGACCTGGGGCATGAACTGGTAAGAGGCCAGGTTCTGAGCACCCAGGGCCAAACCACGCACACAGTCTGCAGCCCTCCACCACACCTGTCTGCCGCTCGAGCATCAGCCTGGGGTGTGCCCCACGTGTGCATCCTCACGGCATCATGAAGGATGTCCCTGGAGCTTTCATCTAGAAAGAAGCACTTCCCTTCACATTCCTCATGCACAGGAAACCTACGATGTCTGTGGAACATTCTTCTGTGTTGGGCAAAAGGGTGAGGGGGATGCTCAGGGGCCTGTGTTTGAGACAGCAGTAAGCAAACACCAGTTCCACAACAGGGAATGGAATTCCATCTTTGAAACCTCTTCTACAGAACTGACACATGTCAGCCTTGTGTGACAAGTGAGGCCCAAGAAGGGGGCTTTCTAGCTGAAAGAACCTCACCATCAGGGAGGACTCACTGGGCAGGAGACACAGCAGCCCCCGGGGAACCGGGGCCAGTGAAGACACTCACCAAGGCGGGGGGAGGTGATGGTGTTGGCGTTGATCCTGTCGTTGCAGACCTCCTGGTAGCACTGTCTGTAGGGGGCAGGCTTCGAGAGGGCGGGGCACTCGCTGCCGTGGCGCCCTGTGACCTTGTGCATGCACTGCACCACCCGGGACTGCAGGCCCTTCCCGCAGGTCGATGAGCACTGCGGAGACAGGACAGCCTGAGTCGGGGGCTGAGACGATGGCCTTACAATGCGGCTCCCCCTGGGCTGGGGCATATGTCATGCCCAGGCACTTGCAATCGTTCAGGGCAAAAACAGCAGCTGCCTGATGGAAGACTTTCAAGATGTTATGGAATGCATGTTTGTGTCTCTGCAAAATGCAGATGTTGGAGCCATGGAGGTGGGGGCTGTGGGAGGTGAGTAGGGTTAGCTGTCATGAGGGTGGAGCCTCCACGCTGGGAATAGTGTGAGAAGGGAAAGAAACCCAAGCTCGCTCACTCTCCACCATGAGAGGATACGGTGGTCTGTACATCAGGAGGAGGGTCTTCACCAGACACGGGATTTGTTAGCACCTTGATTTTGACCCTCCACCTCCAGAACTGTAAGGAATAAACGTTTAAGCCACCTAGGCCTTGGTACTTGGTAACAGCAGCCAGGGAGACTTAGATGTGAGACGCCTGCTGAAATCCTACCTCCTGCTAGCTGCATTCCACCGCTCGCCTCTGCTCCAGCCTCTGAAGTTTCTGAGATGGTGAGCAGCATGGCTTGGTGGCCCCCAGGAAGGACTGGGCCTGATGACCACAGAGGTCTCCCCAGCACTATCTGCTGCATGAGGCTCTGGGGCCTTTGCCCAGTCGTGGGCATGGAGAAGAGCCCGGTAATGACTGGGGCTGAATTTCCCACAAGCCTGGAGGATTGGGGCTTAGAATTAAGTAGAAGAAAATGAAGTACAACCTTTCTTGCATACCAGAGTCACGCACTAACATGTGGCTGACAGTGTTCATTTAGACACACATCCCTGGCTGCTAGTATCTCCAGCCCTAGCATGAGGAGGTGGCGTGTTTGCTAAAACCAAGTCAATGAAGTTGAGCAGAGGCCCCCAAATTCCCAAGGAGTGGACCTGGTAAGACTTTGCTCTGTGGTTCTGTTCTCCGTCTCTCCTCTTCACTTTTTTTTTTTGAGATGGAGTCTTGCTCTGTCACCCAGGCTGGAGTGCAGTGGCGTAATCTCTGCTCACTGCAACCTCCGCCTCTCTGGTTAAAGCGATTCCCCTGCCTCAGCCTTCTGAGTAGCTGGGATTATAGGCACCCGCCACCACACCCAGCTAACTTTTTTGTATTTTTAGTAGAGACAAGGTTTCACCATGTTGGCCGGACTGGTCTCGAACTCCCGACCTCAGGCAATCTGCCTGCCTCGGCCTCCCAAAGTGCTGGGATGATAGGAGTGAGCCACCGTGCCCGGCCTTTCTTCACGCTCTTTAAAGCATTTGCCAGGCAGGAACTGGCCAGGTATTTGCGTCCTCTACTCAGATCCTGCTCTTGAGCTTTTTGGCCCTTGCTTTCTCCCAGGAGCCCTTGGAACAGTCTCTTCTCCCTTACATTGGCCTCTTCCCAGGAAGACAGCCAGGTCCATGAATATACTTTCTGTCTGGTGTCCACCAGAGCCCACACAACCCCTGATTTACAGGGTTCTGAGAGCACTCAGCAAAACCAGGTCGGCAGCCCAGCCGGAGTTAGTAATGGCACCTTGGGGTGGAGAGAAGGGAGCAGGGCCTGAAGCAGCCTTGTTCTCTGAATGCCACACGTGGTGAGGGAGGCAGGTGCCCTGCAGGTCCTGTGCTTCCCATGTCCTCACTCTTGGTCCTGACCCTGGCCTTGTTGGAGAAAGGACCTTCCTGGGGGCCATGCGGAGTCTCTAGACACAGGCCGAGTGGGAGGCGGTGGTGTCCCATCTGTGCCTGGGAGGGCTGTCTGCTCCCAGGAGGGGTTTCTGCAAGCCAGACAGATTCCTCAGCTTTCTTGCCTGACAAGCAGGTTCATGCTTTGTGTGTCTTTTTTCACTTTAGAATGATAAACATTCAGAGGGAATGTTGCTCTAAAGGGGCACCGGTTTTTTTAGCTCACAAAGAAGGTGTGAAAACCACAAGCAGCTCCCCTGTGGGCCCCCGGCACGTTCAAACTGAAACCCGGGCTCTGACCCAACAGGCCAGGCCAGCCCTAGGGCCTCCACTTCATGCCTTGTTCCTTTCTTAGATAAACCCTTCGGAGGCTGCTTATGACCTTACAAATACATACATTACACATGCAGATTTCAGGGCTCCATCCCAGACCCAGCAGTCAGCATCAGGCACATGGAAGTTTGAGGAGTGCTGAGGTTGAGGGATGAAGTCGCACAAGGAGGTTCCCGCCTTGAACACAGGACAGGCGCTACAGCAACGTGACTCTTGCCCTGTTGGCGTTGGGGGCACCTTGGAGGAAGCTGGCTGCACACTGGGATTTACTGCATGGAGCTACCTGGTGAGCTTTGAAAAATCCCACACCAATACAATCAGATGGTGGAGGAGGTCCCAGGACTGAGGGCTCAGTGTGTTTAAAGTTCTCCAAGTGGTTACAATGGGCATTCAGAACCAAGAGCCTCTGACTTAACCTGAACCTGCCCGCAGGGCCCTGTGGAGAATGCAAAGAGCTCTCTTTTCTTCCTGTTAAGGAGTAGTTGTGTCTTTGCACACACAAATACGTATAACTAAGCAAGAACAACATCCAGGCGCAGCCCTGACTGCAGTTTATAGCCAGATGACAGGTATGCCTGAAGGTAAGGGAGCAAAGGCTTTCGGTCAAAATTCTTTTTAGAGGCCAGGCACGGTGGCTCACGCCTGTCATCCCAGCACATTGCGAGGCTACGGCTGGCGGATCATGAGGTCAGGAGTTTGAGACCAGCCTGGCCAACATAGTGAAACCCTGTCTCTACTAAAAATACAAAAATTAGCCAGGCATGGTGGTGTGCACCTGTAATGCCATCTACTCGGGAGGCTGAGGTAGGAAAATCGCTTGAACTCGGGAAGTGAAGGTTGTGGTGAGCCGAGATTGCGTCACTGCACTCTTGCCTAGGCAACAGAGCGAGGCTCTGCCTCAACAAAAAAAAAAAAAAAAAAAAAAATCACTTATGAAAGCAATCTGGTAAGTAGTTGTACCCAGAAACTGAGAGTCCACACAAATGTGGTGGATGAAGGAAAAGGCCAGTGTTCCCAATGCAGAACAAAGCCACAGAGCCGAAAGCTAAATGCAGAGAAAAGTCATGCCAATCCCCTGCAAAACCATGCAACCTGTCCACTGACAGCAGGACACAGACTGAAAAAGGGCAGCATTTGAGTGAAGTCAGATATGACCATGTGTCCTCTGGCAAACCGACAGGTGACTCAAAGTGGAGCTGGTGACCATGAGACCAAGATTGCAATCACTAGGTTGCACCATACAAAGCTGCTTATATTCACCTGTTTTGACCTCAATGCATCCATTTCATAAGGGCTCCATTTTATAACACACTAAAGAAAATAGTAGAGTCCTGGAGCAAGATGGCCGAATAGGAACAGCTCCAGCCTCCAGCTCCCAGCGCAAGCAACACAGAAGACGGGTGATTTCTGCATTTTCAACTGAGGTACCGGGTTCATCTCACTGGGGGTGCCGGACAATTGGTGCTGGTCTGGGGGTGCAGCCCAACCAGCAAGACCTGAAGCAGGGCAAGGCATTGCCTCACCTGGGAAGCGCAAGGGGGGAGGGAATCCCTTTTCCTAGCCAAGGGAAACTGAGACACACAACACCTGGAAAATCGGGCAACTCCCACCCTAATACTGCACTTTACCAAGGGTATAGCAAATGGCACACCAGGAAATTATATCCCACACCTGGCCGGGAGGGTCCCATGCCCACGGAGCCTCCCTCATTGCTAGCACAGCAGTCTGAGATCTAACTGCAAGGCAGCAGCGAGGCTGGGGGAGGGTCGCCCACCATTGCTGAGGCTTAAGTAGGTAAACAAAGCCTCCAGGAAGCTTGAACTGGGTGGAGCCCACTGCAGCTCAAGAGGATGTGGAGAAACAGGAACACTTTTACACGGTTGGTGGGATTTTAAACTAGTTCAACCATTGCGGAAAACAGTATGGTGATTCCTCAAGGGTCTAGAACTAGAAATACCATTTGACCCAGCCATCCCATTACTGGGTATATACCCAAAGGATTATAAATCATGCTGCTATAAAGACACATGCACATGTATGTTTATTGCGGCACTATTCACAGTAGCAAAGACTTGGAATCAACCCAAATGTCCATCAGTGACAGACTGGATTAAGAAAATGTGGCACATATACACCATGGAATACTATGCAACCATCAAAAAGAATGAGTTCGTATCCTTTGTAGGGACATAGATGTAGCTGGAAACCATCATTCTCAGCAAACTATCACAAGAACAGAAAACCAAACACCGCATGTTCTCACTCATAGGTGGGAACTGAACAATGAGATCACTTGGACACGGGAAGGGGAACATCACACGCCGGGACCTATTATGGGGAGGGGAATGAGGGGAGGGATGGCATTGGAAGTTATACCTGATGTAAATGACGAGTTGATGGGTGCTGACGAGTTGATGGGTGCAGCACACCAACATGGCACATGTATACATATGTGACAAACCTGCACGTTGTGCACATGTACCCTAGAACTTAAAGTATAATAAAAAGAAAATGTGGCACATATACACCATGGAATACTATGCAGCCATAAAAAAGGATGAGTTCATGTCCTTTGCAGGGACATGGATGAAGCTGGAAACCATCATTCACAGAAACTATCACAAGGACAGAAAACCAAACACCACATGTTTTCACTCATAGGTAGGAACTGAACAATGAGAGAACACTTGGACATAGGGTGGGAAGCATCACATACTTGGGGGCCTGCCAGGGGGTGGGGGGTTGGGGGAGGGATAGCATTGGGAGAAATGCCTAATGTGGATGACGAGTTGATGGGTGCAGCAAACCAACATGGCACATGTATACCTATGGAACAAATCTCTACGTTGTGCACATGTACCCTAGAACTTAAAGTATTATAAAAGAAAAAATAAAAGATAAAAAAAAAAAGAAAATAGTAACATTTCTAAATTTGAATGTTTATAATGCATAACTTTAAATATGAATGTGTAACTACATCAATACATTACTTAATGGTAGGCATTTAATGAGTCCACTTATACCACTAGAGACTTTTATATCTAAATGGGTTATGTAATTTAAAAGAAACCCTGCTTCCTGGGAAAATGGGCTTACCATATAAACAGGGTTCATTTCTGTGAATTGGCACGTATGAGGCCCACTTAAGAACAGCGAGCCAGGCACGGTGGCTCACACCTGTAATCCCAGCATTTTGGGAAGCTGCGGTGGGCAGATCACCTGAGGCCAGGAGTTCGAGACCAGCCTGGCCCACATGGAGAAACCCTGTCTCTACTAAAAATATAAAAATTAGCCGGGCATAGTGGTGAGCGCCTGTAATCCCAGCTATTTGGGAGGCTGAGACAGGAGAATCACTTCAACCCAGGAGGCAGAGGTTGCAGTGAGCCGAGATCACGGCACTGCACTCCAGCTTGGATGACAGAGCAAGACTCTGTTTCAAAAAAAGAAAAAAAAAAAAAAAAAAAAGGATATACCTGCTGACTGCTGACCTGAAGGCAATACCAATATCCCTTTTCTCTTCAGATCTTTCCTTGGACCATTGGCCACAGTGCCGCCTCTACTGCAAAACATGTGCCCAGGAGGGAAAGCCAGGCATCTTCCTATTTCTTCCTGGAGAGAGGAGCACGAGGTGGGGGGCTGCTGGATTTCTGGGGAGGAAACTGCACAGATGGATGGAGGAGCCCACCTCACTCCCCTGCATCTCTTGAGGAGGTGCCCTACCAGCTGGGGAGTCAGCCCCACAGAATCACTGCTGTTAAGGGGCTCAGTCCTGCAGGAGTGCCAGGAAGGGCTTCTGTTTCCTCTGTGAGTATTGCTACTATGTATGTGAAAATCACACAAGGGCAAGGGCTTCACCCTGTGGGTCTATTAAAACCAAGTGCAGCATTGGCAAGGTTTCTGCCTGGAAATGATCAATGACCATCATGAAACTCAGGCATTTAGGGTGACCTTGCAGACAGATGTCCCCTCTGAAAGGTCTTAGTGTTGTGCAGCCTGCTCTGGGGCTGAGGGGAAAAGGCTAGCATGTGGCACGTCTCCAGCATATGCAGGTGGTGTGCCTGCTCTTCCCAAGGGATCCCTCATAGGCCTCCACGGCAGCGTGGAACATTCCACAACAATCCTCACGGCTGATGCCGGCCACTGAGGTTGGCAGGGGTCCATGTCTTGCTCAAAGTTGCAGAGGTAGGAATGGCAAGTGGTCCAGCGACCCCCATCTCATGGACTGAATTCCATCCTCCTATGTGAATAAGAGGTTGTACTAAATGGAGCTTTAATTGGAAGTGGGAATCAAAGAACCAGGTCACTGCCCATCTCCACCATTTACTCATTATCTTTCCTAGCCTGGGTCACTGGCTTTTAATTTTCCAGTCTATAAATAGAACTGCTCCATGAGATCATGGAAGGGTGTCTCCAAAGTCCTTCAACAGGGACAGGTGTCTGTTCTCACTGTTCACTAGTGTCGCCATGAGGCAGGGCCAGGTCAGGGCCAGGCGGGAGGTGGTTTTGAGGGCAGGTGGTCCCAAGGGCTCTGCCCCTTGTAGGCATTTTACTCTCATCAGAATTAGGGTTTGCTTAATTCTAGCTGGAGTCCTAGTGGGTGCTGTTCACACAGCTGTGGGCTATGGGTGGCTCTGGCTCACCTGGAAGAATTTTTGAGAATTTTGGGGTGTTTGCTTAACTGCCTGGAGCTGTGTCTGGGCCAGCCCCCAAGAGGATGCTTCCATGTGTTAGGTGAGAAGACAAGTTACAAAGTGGCATGTACAGAAGCCACCCCGTTTTAATATAGATGTGTGTGTACCTATGTAACAGTTTGGAAGACAAACCATTATGAAAATTTACCATGTCAGCATATGGTTTCTGGGACTAATTTTCCTTTTAGTGTGTTCTATAGTAAGAACTACTTTTATAATTAAAATAAAACTGGAGAATTCTGCCAATGACTCTTTGGTGTAACCTGCTGGTGGCCCACGATCCTAACCAGCTGCATTTTCATTTGAGTTGAGGCAGGCCTAAAATCCACAGGTATATACTCTCCTTAACCAGAGTTTTGATGGAGAGGCTGTGCGGTGTGGGGCACCAGGGGGAAGGGGGGCCTGTTGGCATGCTACATCCCCACTTACTAGCTGTGTGACCTCAGGTAAATGACTTAACCTCTCTGAGCCTCAGTTTATTTGCAGCATGAGGATAATAAACTCTTGTTTATAGAATTGTCTCCTGGAGTAGAGGCAGTGTAGAACAGGAGCCTAGCGGGGGGTCTCAGAGTGGAGCTCAACAAATCCTGCTGTTATTATTCTCAACAGCAAATGCACGGCCAAGAGCACAGACAGCTGGCCAGGGAGCTCCTGGAGCCCAGCAAGGCACACTGCGTCACCTGGCCCACTCCCTTAGCACTCCCTGGGCTGCCCTTAGGTCACCAGGCCCTCCACAGGCAGGTGCAGACAGCCCTGTCTGCCTGGCTCCCTGAGTTGATCTGGCAGCCAGACCTCGGGGAGCACAATTAGAGGCTGTTTTGGTCCTGAAGACAAACATGATTCCAGACAGATCTGAAGGGGTTGCTGTTGAAGGACATCCTCGTAACCTGAGCTGGGCGGTGGTGGGAAGGATAACAGGCACATGGGGTGAATTCCTTCTCTGTTGGCCTCCCCTGAGGCTTCAGCTTTAATTGAACAGTGAGGAGACTGCAGTGTCTCCTGATAGCATCAAACTTGCCCCAAGCATCGCTGTGAAGCCATTTTTTAGGCTTTAATAATCCAAGCAAACAGATCTATAAAAAACATATCTGGTCTTGTTTGAAGCTCTCACTGACAGTCCTTTTGTCAAGGGGCTCATCACATCCACATTTCATGTGGCTTCCCAAGACTCAGGTAACTGAGACAGAAATGGAGGCAGCAATAAATTTAACCGAAAAGCTCCTTGCCAGGAAACCTGAAGTGAGTGGAGCCCCCACCCCAGCAGGTGCCCACAGCCGTGCATCTGAGCTGGCCACCCGGTGGAGAGGCAGCCTCCGCATCCGCCCACCACCCTTCCCAGGCAGGGAGGGGGTGTCACCGGAAAAACAGTAACAAAATTGTTGATGCGCAAAGGGCAAAAGGTTCACGGCAACAAAGGGAAGAGGTTCAATTTGGATTTACTCATGTGCTTTTTTGTGCAAATTATTTCATGAAGTTACTGTGAAAAAGAGATTTCCCTTTAGGTAGAGTTTCCAGCAAAAAGAGAAAAGATGTTAGGTTCCCCAGACCAACGTGATAGTGAGACACTGTGCAAGCATTACTAGCTTCTTTAATAATAATAGAAACGGCAGTCGCCATCGCAGCAGGGCCCACCTCCTGCCTGTCTGCTGTGTACAGGGCACCGGGCTTATGTACGAGCTTGTTCATCCTCACACTGACAGCTGCTGTGGCCAGAGCTCAGAACACAGTAGGTGCTCAATAAGTGGTGTCTGCTAGGGATGCGGCACCACCTTTCAGAGAGGCAGAATGTGAGGTTTCAGAGTGTCCATGTGAGTCTTCCCAAGCCACACGGCTAGCCTGCCCCTGCTTCCCACCTGCCCGCACCACCCCCGACAGGGAGGAACCAGGTCTCCATCACCCCTACCCTGATGACATCCTTCCCCACAGCAGGATTCCCTTCTCGCAGCTTCTCCCAGCTGTAAAATCACAACTGTAAATAACACCAGATCCCAACAGGATGTTTTGAGAATTAGCCAGAGGAGGCTGTAAAGCTCTCAGGAAGAGGAAAACACTCCAGGAATGTCAACTACACGCCTGGGCTGTGGTTCCTGCAGAGTGGCCCAGGCAGGGCTGCCCCCCACTGGCTCCCCCCACTGGCTTTGGGGTGAGCACAAGCCCAGGATGGGGTGAAATAATGCAAGGCTGAACTCTCAAAGCACAGTGAATGCACCCCCATCCCCACTGAGTGAGTCTCTGAGGGGCCAGCCTGCCTCAGGCTGGTTTTGGATAGCAAAGAAAGAGACAGACAGAATCCTGACAGTAACTGCATTTTCTACTGAAAAGGTGCTTGGCTGGTGAAATGTCAAAAGCTCTTCAAAAGCATTTTGAACAGATTTCCCCCCGAGACTTGGCATGAGCAAGGAAAACCTCAGAAGCAGTTGAAACCTGAAATAGCAGTGTTAAACGACAGTGAAAATCCCCACTCCCTGTGCCATCGCTGAGGAACAGGAAATGCTTTCATAGACACACACCCCCTC
Source organism: Macaca nemestrina (assembly GCF_043159975.1). Lineage (NCBI taxonomy): Eukaryota > Metazoa > Chordata > Mammalia > Primates > Cercopithecidae > Macaca > Macaca nemestrina. The sequence goes on along the minus strand of NC_092131.1, from coordinate 91,163,972 downwards.
CCACTCCCCCTGCGACACCTGCTTTCTTCCTGGCAGTCTCAGCTTCAGGTGTCTCTCATTCCTCCGAATTCGCAGCCTGCTGACCTGCACATTGTGGCTGGGACCTTCTAGCCAGGGAACCAGGAGGCTGAGGTGACCCCCGATGGCCTGCAGGGGCCGGGTCGCCTCCAGAGCTCTTGGGGACTGAAGCGCAGAGGAGACCACGGGACAGCTCTCATCCTCTTTCCCGGGGCTGGAGCTGTTCCCTGTGGGCAAATTTGCTTCCCATCACCCACTGCGAAAGTTGCAGCGAGACAGCTGCCCCAGGGCATGCCGCCATCACGTGTGGGTACTCAACCACAGCACGCACCATTTATGGGGCCTGAGCTACACTCGATGGATGGTTCTTCGAATACATAAACATTTTACAGGCCCATATAAGAAATGAGATTCTGATGAGAGACGAGGCTGACGACTGCCCCAGATGGTGATTGTGAAAATGGTGATGATCAAAAGCCCCTACTGGGCATTTCACTGGGGTGAATGCTATACTTGGATGCCATTCACTCCTCAATCAGCCCTATGAGGGCTACCCCCAAACTCATCTGATGGCGGATGATGCCCACACAAGGTGAGACGGGGACAGCAGTGGGGCTGGGTTGTGAACCTGTGTTGTCTTAACCACCTGCGCTGCTCTGAGGTCAATGACAAAAAAGCACTACTTAGGGATGATGGCTTTTGACTTACTAGCCACATGCAGGCAGTGATTAGAATCTAGAGTGTGGTGGAGACGGTGGGGGGGTGACCAGGCTCCCCCACTCTCTGATCTCTCACTCCCTGCAAAGGTGGCTGCTTTGACAAGGGACACTGAGCAAATGGAGGGACGGCGTGGGGCCCAGGAGATGGAGGCACTGGCCTTTGGACCATTCAGCATGGCCCTGTGGCCCACCTCACTTCCCTGCAGCTACCCCTCCTGGCAATTTCCTGGGACCTCACTGCTCTTCAGCAAGCTCACTGCTCTCATCTGAGCACGGTCTGGGTCTCGAACTTCTCTCTGTAAAGCACGGATGGCTCGATGGCGGGCTCTGTGGACTCACACATAGTGTTCCACACTAAGGAAGTGTCTGTCCCCACTCCTTTTTGCCCCTGCCCAGAAAAGCACTGAGTTTCGGTCACTGCCTTTCACTGGCTGCTCACATTCCTGGGAGTGATGGCAAATGGAGGATCTACCTCTCTTGATCTGGATGCAGAGTGCTGGCTGCTGCCATGGCACAGTTTCACATGTCCCAGAAAAGGGCCCCAGGGTCCCCAGTGCCTTGTGCACTTGAGTTTTGATGCTCACATATTCTTCAATAAGGACTCAACTTTTAATTTCACAATTAAGGGGAAGCTAAACATGCAGGATCTCCTAGAGGGATAACAGATTTACATTACAGTGTAAATGATTGACTCAAAGCCTTTGGGGGAGCAGATTGTGATGGGCGTGGTGGGCTGAGGAGAGAGCAGACAGATACTTGATTTAATAACGAGCACATGAGCATCTTAGACTCAGCTCCTTCTGGTTTCAAATTCGGAATCTAAGCCTCCGACATGATGTTGCACTTTAAGCCAAGGTGGGTTACCAGCCCTGCCATTTTCTAGTTGTGTGACTTTGTGAAGAAAGCCATATCACCACTCTGAGCCTCAGCTTGCTCATCTGTAAAACAGGGACTGACGGGTGAGGGTCCAATGACATACCCTGAGTGAAGGTGCTTTGTAAATTCTAAAGCAACAGCAAATGTCACGGGCCAATGTCACTGATCCCAATAAAAGTTGTCTTACCCTCTACCTGCACCCACCCCCAGTTGTGGCTCCCCAGGCAGGGGCTGTCTGGATCCCACAGTGCTGACTGCATACCCACTCAGTGGGACTTAGCATGGGACACTACAGCCAGCTCCTTGTCTGTCTCCCTTTAGGCAAGAGTCATTGTCCACTCTTGTACCACCAGCATAGGGTCTGGCACAGAACAGCAGCTCCAGAAATGTCGGCTGAACTGAAGTGACTTGGCCACATGCCCACAGCAACTGGGGGCCACAGCTGGGCAGGCAGGCCTTGCCGGCTGGGGTGGGGCGGGTGGGTCAGGCCACACCAAACAAGTGCGGGCCTCAGAGATGGTGTGTCCACATTGAAAACTGTCTGTAACTACCCTCTTGCGTGATACACTGCTAAGGTTATGGAACTCGAGCCTGTATCTCCCTGCCTAGAACATAGAGAGGTATCTAACAGCTGGGTTTCCGGGGAGCACAACGACATAGCAAAATACACATGAACTCGACCTCAGACTGGTTCTCCCTGACTTCCTCCTAGGGCTCAGAGCACACAGATCCTTGAACATGTACTGCATCATTTGACTCGAAAGGCCTCTGAGAGGCACTGTTATCTCCACATTACAGACAGAAAGAAGGCTGGCTTAGGCTGTCAGGGTGCTCAGAGGCCTTGCAAGTCAGATCAGTCCCCTCCACTGGCACCAGGGGCTCAACGACCACTTTCTTCTTTTCAGTATAAGGGAACACCGTTCTCTTCCCTTGGTCTATTAAGTCATGGTTTTCTTTAAAAACATCATCCATTATAATCCCTCCAGAATGTGTTTTTCATTGGAAACATCCCATCATTTCAGTGGTGATGAATGCTCAGAAGTCATGCCATCTAGAAAGAAATGAGATTTCCTCCTCCCCCATTTTAAGGGCCCGCCACCCCCGGAGTGGAATACATAGACCCGGCATTCAGTGGGTGAAAACAATGATCGGCATTGTTTTCTGGAAAGAGCTACTATCCCGGGTGGGAAGGCAGCTGCAGGTCATTTTTCAAACATACCAGAGCGATAGGAGTGCTCTAGGCAGGGATGGGAACATGACTTGTGTCCCTCACACATGACCCCGGTTAGGGTTTTGCTGCTGGCCGAGGTCAGGATGAGGAGTAGGGGCAGGAAGAGAGGGGCCCCATCTTCCCTAGGGGCCTGCCTGCCTCCCCAAGGCTCTGAGTGGCAGGAGTGCTCAGCCATCCCTGGGCGTCCTCTCCCAGCTAGCACCTGCAGCATGCTCTTGGACTGGCCCGTTCCTCACCTCCCTGGAAACTGGAACAACTGGTTACATGAACAACTGTCCACAGATACAGTGATACATGGAGAGCGTTCCGCCTTCTCTCTGCTTTCCTTTTGGGCAATTTGTCTGCTGCCTTCAAATGCCAGCACATGACGAGGTTTGGTGGCTCGTTACAGGAAGGAAGCCCTGGGTGACTGGTTTAAAAATGCAGTGGAACCCATGGGTGCAACCGAGGCACCATCTGCAAGCTGGACAGCAAAGATGACACATAAACCATACGGCAAACCCAAACAGTTCAAATCAGACAAAAACGCTGGGGAAGCCTCATCCCGTGGAATCTAATTAGAAAGGTCTGGTCTCCAGGGACTGAGGACATGGGCTCCCCACCACCACCCTGGGGAAATGTATTCTTCCCACTTCTCCAGAGAAGGCAGAGAGGGAAAAATGGGCAAGTTTCTCTACCTGGGGGGAGGGTACAGAGGGGCAGGTGGTGTGGCGGGTGCCCAGCCCCCAACTCTCCCAGGTGATGGCAGCAGGAGGGAGGGTGGTGAGGTTGACAGTTGGGGTCGGGGTCTCTTGGTTCATGTCTATGCAGCCCCCACCAGCATGCTCCTGGTACACCACACACACACACACACGGTGCCAACTCCAGTTTAATGTCCCTGCGGGCCCTCTCTGCTTTGCTAAAACCAACCTTCCCCCAGCTCAGCCTCAGGCTCAGGCTCTGGCTCTGGCTGGGGACCCTTGCTAAGCCCTCTTCATAACAGCCTGGTGCACACAATCGGATGCCATCCGATGCCAGCTCCAGACAGTGGCTGACACAGTTTGGGTGTCTGTGCCCTCCAAGTCTCATGCTGAAATGTGTCCCCCAGTGTTGGGGTGGGGCCTGGTGGGAGGTGTTTGGGTCACGGGCGTGGGTCCCTCAGGAATGGCTTGCTGTCCTTCCCATGGTCATAAGCGAGTTCTCGCTCTGTTAGTTCACCAAGAGCTGGTTGTTAAAAAAAAGTCTGGGGCCTCCACCCTCTCTCTCTCTCGCTCCCTCTTTCACCATGTGACATGCCAGCTCCACCTTCTGCTACAAGTAAAAGCCTCCTGAGGCCTCCCCAGAAGCAGATGCCAGCACTGTGCTTCCTATACAGTCTGCGGAACCATAAGTCAAATAAACCTCTTTATGAATGATCCAGTCTTAGGCATTCCTTTACAGCAATGCAAAGTAGATTAATACCGCAACCAAGATGTCACCGAGGCCCTCACATCCCACAAATCCCTCTTGTTCTTACTGCAGTGACAGCTTGTCAAACGGGCTATGGCAAAAGTGGGCACAGTGACTCCAACCCCTCACTCTTCTGAAAGCCTGGAAGTGTTATTCACAGCATGGCTGGTGAAGAGAGGATGGCCAGGCAAAAGGCTTCATCTTACCTGACAGGCATTCCCGGAAGGCTGAAGGTCCTGTCTGGGGAAACTTGCAGTGTCCTTGGCCAGGGAGGGACCCCAAACAGCAGACGAGGGAAGGCTCATGGGCTGAGTGAGCCACGTGATGCATGAGCACCAGGTCCCGGGCAGGACTGCTGAGTGTTATTCCTGTCCATCCTTTGGTGGTTTTGTGGCTCCTCGTACCAGGAAGGTCAAGGTACTTAAGAAAGCAAAAGTGTCCAGCTAGTCCTCAGAACCAGAATGGTCATGCTGAGGAGAGCCAAGCCCTGCAGCCCAAGAACCATCTACAAGATGCCCCTCAGCTTAAAGGCGCCATCATGGTTCCTACCCAATCCCTTCTTGCTTTTTCCACCAAACAGCCTGAACACTGAACTGGGTCCAGGAGCTTGGACTCTGCCGGGGTGTGGGCGAGGCAGGTAACTGCTCTGAGCCTCCATTCCCTCTTCTGTGCAGCAGGGGTGACAACCTTGGCTAGAGGGGACCAGTGACATGAGGCACAGGGGTACCCCACAAAAAGGAAAGTAGTGCTAGGCACTCCAATCCCAGATGGGCAGGTGTGGCCCAGGCCTAGAACTGACCACTTCTTGCCTCTGCTCCTGCCCCGGACCCCTGTGGGCACAGGCGCCAACAATAGTACAGGCTACATTTAGGGCGTGGTTGCTAGGACCCTTCCAATTCGCTGATGACAATGACAGCTTTATTCCAGTACACATCTGAACACTTAGTGTCCAATGTTATTCTGCCTGTTACTGTTAGGCAGGTCCGCTTCTACATCTTCTGGACTCTCTGTAACCATGTAGGTGTAAGGTAATCATCAATTCTTTAGATGATCCTGCACATTTGCCAACGTGCTACTTATGGATCAGAACCTAGTCTTTTGATAGCTCACCTATATGTCTCTGGGCTAGAATCAGTGACCTTTTCAAGCTAGGTCTGGATGTGCTTGGATAGAGAATTTCTCAGTGTTGTCTATAAAAGGCTGGAAGCCCTACTGATAAGACAAGGTTAAGTCAGATTGGAATGGGTTATAACCCTGGGGATTGTGCCCCAAAACCCTGTGACCTTTGGGTGGCGGATTTTGGGCAATGAAATGAAATGGGTTTAGTGGTCAAAGTGCTTAGACACATATATTAACATTCTGAAACCTCTAAGCATCTCTGAGAAACAGGCAGGGCCAGTGTTTATGATTCCCATTTCAGAGATAAAGAGACCAAGGGGTCAGAGAGGTTAAGGCACGTAAGTGGAGAGTCAGAGCTGTCATTCAGTCCCTTAATGTCTCTATTGCATGAGTTCAAGTCCTCATGGCTCGAAGGCCTTCCTTCCTTCCTCCCTCCCTCCCTTCCTTCCTTCCCTCTCTCTTTCTCTCTTTCTTTCTTTCTTGATGGGGTTTCACTCTCTTGACTGAGCTGGAGTGCAGTGGTGTAATAATGGCTCACTGTAGCCTTGACTTCCCTGGCTCAAGTGATCCTCCTGCCTCAGCCTCCTAAGTAGCTAAGACTACGGACATGTGTCACCACGCCCGGCTATTTTTTTTATTTTTATTTTTATTTTTGTTTGTTTATTTATTTTGTAGAGACACAGTCTCCCTATGTTGCCCAGGCTGATCTTGAACTTCTGGGTTCAAGCAATCCTCCTGCCTTGGTCTCCCAAAGTGCTGGGACTACAGGTGTGAGCCATGATGCCCAGCCAAAGCACATGTATCTTTTGTGAGAGCTTTGAAGTTAAGTTTCTCTGCCAGCGTAAGATACATCCTGGCAGCTCCATATTAAGCTTTATTAACATCCAAGTAACTGTGTGGCATCCCTGTTTGGTTTTGGGGACACTGGACTGACAGGCTCAGTTCTGTTGCCTTGGTCAGATGTTTTGATCAGGGAGTAAATAGGAAGGAGGTGTTTTAGGTCCTTCTCAAATTCACTGTTATCCTGAATAATAGTGCACCTTAGCACTACCAGGCAAACAGGGAATTGGAAAATTTGGCTTTTTTTTTTTTTTTTTTTTTTTTTTACTCAAGGAGTTTGGAGAAATTTGTGTTCTGACTTGGGCTGATGGGAAGGTGGTAGCATTTCTGCAGGGATCAGATTCCGGTAAGTTTTGCCTTCCGATGGAAAAACCGTTTTTCCTTTCGTAAAGCAGAGGCAGAAGCAAAATTACTGCCTGAGCCATGTTGCCACATTTTCATAGCAAAGCCAAAACCTGAATGTTCAGGTGAAATTTCAGAAATAACACCGCACATCTACAACCATCTGATCTCTGATAAACCTGACAAAAACAAGCAATGGGGAAAGAATTCCCTATTTAATAAATGGTGTTGGGAAAACTGGCTAGCCATATGCAGAAAGCTGAAACTGGATCCCTTCCTTACACCTTATACAAAAAATAACTCAAGATGGATTAAAGATTTAAACCTAAGACCTAAAATCATAATAACCCTGGAAGAAAACTTAGGCAATACCACTCAGGACACAGGCATGGGCAAAGACTTCATGATTAAAACACCAAAAGCAATGACAACAAAAACCAAAATTGACAAATGGGATCTAATTAAACTAAAGAGCTTCTGCACAGCAAAACAAAACTAGCATCAGAGTGAACAGGTAACCTACAGAATGGGAAAAAAATTTGCAATCTATCCATATGACAAAGGGCTAATATCTAGAATCTACAAAGAACCTTAAACGAATTTACAAGAAAAAAACAAACAACCCCATCAAAAAGTAGGCAAAGGATATGAACAGACACTTCTCAAAAGAAGACATTTATGCAGCCAATAAACATGAAAAAAAAGCTCATCATCACTGGTCATTAGAGAAATGCAAATCAAAACCACAATGAGATATCATCTCACGCCAGTTAGAAAGGTGATCATCATAAAATCAGAAAACAACATGCTGGAGAGGATGTGGAGAAACAGGAACGCTTTTACACTGTTGGTGGGACTGTAAATTAGTTCAACCATTGTGGAAGACAGTGTGGTGATTCCTTAAGGATCTAGAACCAGAAATACCATTTGACCCAGCAATCCCTTTACTGGGTATATCCCCAAAGGATTATAAATCATTCTACTATAAAGACACATGCACATGTATGTTTACTGTGGGACTGTTCACAATAGCAAAGAGGTGGAATCAACCCAAATGCCCATCAATGATAGACTGGGTAAAGAAAATGTAGCTGGCACACATATACCATGGAATACTATGTAGCCACAAAAAAGAATTAGTTCATGTCCTTTGCAGGGACATGGATGAAGCTGGAAACCATCATCCTCAGCAAACTAACACAGGAACAGAAAATCAAACACTGCAGGTTCTCACTCATAAGTGGGAGTCGAACAACGGGAAAACGTGGACACAGGGAGGGGAACATCACACACCAGGGCCTGTTGGGGGATGGGGGACTAGGGAAAGGAGAACATTAGGACAAATACCTAATGCATACGGGACTTAAAACCTAGATGACGGGTTGATGGGTGCAGCAAACCACCATGGCACATGTATACTTATGTAACAAACCTGCACATTCTGCTATGTACCTCAGAACTTAAAGTATAATAAAAAAAACTGTCTAAAGTGAAGATAATGAACATTCAGCTCAAGTAAACGTTTTTTTCACACACGGAACATATTGGCAGTCAATCATGTGATTAGAATATGCATTAAAATGTTGGGAAAAAATGCTAGCCACTAATTCCAACATGTTTAAGATACTGTGTAGGCTGAGCAAAAACCAATGGCTCTAGGTCAGCAGTTTGCAATCTTTGAGTGAAGAGATATCAGGGGAAGCAAGCAGGAGTTTTCCAGTTGCTAAGACCATACAGAAAGACAAACACGGTCTATGCTTACAGGAGGCGTGGTACAGATTTTGTGAAAAGACTCTCAAGAAAACCCACTAGAAGGTTCTTACAGGTGGCAGTGGTGCTCACCTTGGTCCCCAGAAAACAGGAATCATTCAAATGTATCAGATGAATGAAAAAAGAGGGGTTAAACAACAAATCATTTTTTTACTTGGAGAAACCTTCAATGGCCCTTTATTCACCCTTGGTCTTCAGAGTGCTGACCCCGCAGCTCTGTGATACCCCTCCCTGCTCCCACCTCAAGGCCCCCTGCCCTGTCTGTCCCTGCATCTCCAGGCCCTTGCCCAGGGGTCCTGGGAGTGAATGGAAGTGATGTTTGCCCCAAGCGTCCCCATGGCAGGAGGCTGGGGCCTGCCGGCCCACTGCACAGCATGGCAAGCCTGGCATCCAGGGCACGGGCGTCCTGCCTTGGGCTGCGTTTGGGTTCCTTCTGCATGCATGTGAAGCAGTGGGGTTCTCCCAGTGAGCCAGAAGGGGCAGTGCTGGTGCGGCCTGTGGGAAAAGCAGGGGAGGAAGCACATGGGGTCTTGGGTAGTGGCAGCGGGTGGAAGGAAAGTGAATGTGCCTAGTTACGCTGGGACTGCCGTGTGGAATTGGAACCATCACAAGAGCTGAGCTCCCGACCCTCAAGCCCCCTGCACTGCGGCACAGAGAGAAATGCCAGCAGGCTGCTCTCACCGTAGACCAGTCCCCGGTTTTCCACTCATAGCAGCCTGAGTAGTCCTCGCAGGCCTCCTCGGCTCTCGGCCTGGTGGAGGCATCGCATTTCCCTTGTGAGTTGGTGCACGCCACAGTCCGTTTCCGCACCCCTTTTCCACAGTTGGCAGAACACTGCAAGACACCATTCGAATATTTAATCCAGTTTCAATTTGATTCAAGTCCATCAGCAGCTATTAACTCCCTCCGAGGTGCCAGGTGTGGGATGATGCAAAGACGAAAACCCACACTTCTGTCCTCAAAAAGCTCATGGTCTACAGGGTCTTATGCACATGGTCCCAGCTGGGGCACCAGCCAAGTGGCCAGTGTTGGGGAAGGGACCCAGGAATCAGGAGTGGGAAGAACCTGGGGTACTCGTGAGGTCACATGAGGGGAGTGGAATTCAGCGGCCACTTGTCAGGTCCAAAAGCTTAAGGCAATACATGAGCTCAAAGGGCAGGGGTGTGATGGAGCCATGAGTGCTGCAGGGAACAGGGCCCAGCTGGAGCAAGGTGAGGCCCTGAAGCTGAGTCCCAGGCCCCAGATCTTCCCAGATGGCCTCCAGGTGCACGTGCTTTGCTTGGGCCAGCCTGGGACAAAGACCTCGATCCAGCCAGGACAAGGAGGAGGCAGAAGGAAGGAAAAACCGCAGGTGACTTTCTCGTGAGGCAGGTGGAAAGCCTTCGCAGAGAGCTCCAGTGAATGTTTTAACGCAGACACCAAGAATGGTGACAGAGGCATGTCCCCTGTGGTAGTTTACTTACTTTCGGGAGACCTGGCAAGGGGCAGTGGGGAGGGGACCTGGGCAGGGCCTGTGGGTGATGAATGATGTGCACGCCCTCCAGAGTTCAGGATTCCCAGCAGCAAGAAGGTGTGAAGAGACAGAGGGCGTGACAGGGTGTCAGCACAGCAGATGGGTGCTCTGGGGTGCATCTGGAGCCTGTTCCTGACATGCCCACCACAGATCTTGGGGAGGGACGGTGCCTGGGCTGGCAAGAGCACTTACCATCTCCAAAAGCAAAGCAGAAGGAAGCCCAGGCAGAGCTGACCCATAGCCTCAGGAGGACAAAACTCACAAACAAGTTGGCCCTGGGAGCCCTGTCCCTGACACAGGCGTAAACACATAACTTGGAAAGATGGTGTGCAGAAGGCTGGATTCTGCTAAGGTGGTTTCATACTTGCTCACTTTACCAAAAGTATGGCAGGCTACAGCAGTGACTTTCTTGAGTTATAACAAACTCAACTTTAAAAAGTTCTAGGCCAAATTCAGTAGTTCACACTCATAATTCCAGCACTTTGGGAGGCTGAAGTGGGAGGCTCACTTGAGGCCAGGAGTTCAAGACCAGCCTGGGCAACATAGAGACCCCCATCTCTAAAGAAAAAAAAAAATCCCACTGTGTCCACTGGAAAAAAGGTACATAAAGGACAAATGTTAATCCTGATATTTGTTATTAACATTTATCCAAAAATATGATCTAGCGTTCTCTCTTTTTTTTTTTTTGAGATAGTCTCACTCTGTCACTCAGGCTGGAGTGCAGTGGTGCAATCTTGGCTCACTGCAAGCTCCTGGGTTCAAGCAATTCTCCTGCCTCAGCCTCCTGAGTAGCTGGGACTACAGGCACATGCCACCACGCCTGGCTGATTTTTGTATTTTTAGTAGAGATGGGATTTCACCATGTTGGCCAGGATGCTCTCGATCTCCTGACCTCGTGATCCACCCGCCTTGGCCTCCCAAAGTGCTGGGATTACAGGTGTGAGCCACCACGCCCAGCCTCTCTTTCTTACGAATTCAATTAAGCTCTTTGTCTAAAGATCCTATGAGGTTTTCTTTCAAGGCTAATTTAGGCTGGTTTGAAATACACATGCTTCAGAACTGGCTGCAATGTCCCCTTCAGGGAGTGGAGAGAGTTGCTGTGTGTGGAGTGTGGAGCTGGTTTAAAGGGTCCTCAGATGCCAGGGGTCAGTCCACGGTGGGCTTTGCATGCAGGAGCCCCGGGGCACCGCACTGGAGGGCTACCCCTTGCTTCTCTGTGTGGCAAGGTTTCCTGACCATTTCAGCAACTCTGTCCTCACTGTCTGACTTGTGGGCTACCCCTGGCACCAGCACCCACACAACTTGCTCCTCTGCAACCAGGAGCCCATGCACCATTTCTGCCTAAGTTCACTGTGGCCTGGTCTTTACTTTGCATTCCTCGCCTCTTCCCCTTGAATTTCAAGCTCTGAACATCCAGCCTATTTCTTAATCAAACCCTGACCCTTAACCAAACTCTGACCAGCAACCTATTCTTTCTGAAGCCTTTGTCTAAGCTGTGCCACAGGCTGCTGAGGTCAGCTCCAGCTCCAAAGGGGCCTAGGAGGGTGCCCTTCAGTCTCTCTGCTTTCCATCACGGGCGGGGCCTGCAAGCTGAGGACAGGAGAAACTCACTACCTTTTCCTTCCCTCTGGATATTTGATCCTTCTTCTAATAAAGTCGGGAAGAAGCTGGGGGTAGGTAGTGAGAGCAATCAACACAGCTGGTTGGATAAAAGTGAGCACGTCGACAAAAACTCTCCCTCAAGGAATTGAAACCCATTTGCTTCCAGCGGAAGACAGACTCACTCTGGGACTTCAGTACTTGGGAAGCGGCAGAAGTACTAGCTTCGCGAGCTTCCCGTGGGGAATGATTTGATTCCAAGTTAAATGTTCAGAAGAAAGCGTTTTGTTCAAGCCTGGGCTAAACCAGAGTTAGGCTGACTGGTGTGGTGCTCGTTCGGGATTAGGATTAGGTGTGCACATAGATACAGGCACAGAGAAATTTATTTAAATCTTGCTCCCACTGTCTCACATTTTCCAAATGCAGAGATCTTCAGTGCTGTAATGATAATTGATGATGTCAGGCTTGTTGGGGAGGCATTTTTTTCCTCCATAAAAAGAGTCTGAGTGGAATTTTTTTTTTTTTTTTTTTTTTTGAGACAGAGTTTCATTCTTGTTGCCCAGGCTGGAGTGCAATGGAGCAATCTTGGCTCACTGCAACCTCTGCCTCCCGGGTTCAAGTGATTCTTCTGCCTCAACCTCCCAAGTAGGTGGGATTACAGGAGTGCACCACCATGCTTGGCTACTTTTTTGTATTTAGTAGAGACAGGGTTTCACCACTGAGTGGAAAATTTATAGTTTTGATCTGATCAAAGCACAAATCTTACTTGGATCGAGAGCTAGGAAATTAAAACCCAAAGGCTCACCTAGGGTACTGGAAAGGGGAGGGGGCTGAATACCTGCCTCAACTCTGCCAGCAAGCGGCCGAAAAAAATCCCTCTAATGTTAAACTGACAAATGTCAGCATATATAAAGAAAAAAAAACAATCAAACAACAAAATCTCAAACTCTCTTCCTTTCCTAAAATATCATAAAATGTAGGATAAAGATTCAGATCTATAAACAAATACATGCCAGAATCTGTTTGAAAATTAACCTTTGTTTTAGAGCAGCCAATGGCAGAGTTTTCCTTCATTAAAAATGGGCTGAATACTTTGTTATTCAAAATAATTCCAACTGTTTGGCAATAGAGGGAACTTTAAAAATATTTTCCACACTAAAGAGTGTCTTGGATGAGCCTCTCTGAGTTTCCTAGACTACTCTGGTGGAAGACCTGAGGGAAGCCTGCCCTTTATTCAGCTTTTTTTTTTTTTTTGAGTTTTATAGCCAAACAGTCAAAATCATTAATGCAAAGTCAATGCAAAGCCCTGAAGGATGACATCACCAAAGATAAAATCGTACTCCCAGGACCAACCTTCAAAGTTAAGACTTAAGGCTTAATCCACTTCTTTCCAAAACATTTTATGGCATGACATTTGTAACTCCAACTTGCACACTAAAAGCTGTCCCTCCTGGCATCTGACTCTTGTATTCTACAAAGACTGCTGGGGGATTAAAGGAAAACCTTTGAAACCACCTTCCCAGCCTGAGCACACCACAGTTAAATACACTCAAAGGAGAATTAAAAAGTCGGTCAGTATCTGTCTGTCCTATCTTGATGTGGGAATTTTCATAGGAAATGGGATCAAATTGTCCTTCACTGTGGTGTCAACATGTACATCATGAGAGACATGGTATCTGTGTTTTTGTAGCCACGCTGTTATCTGAGATGGAAATTAAGAACACATGAGCTATAACACAACTTCGAGCTGACCTGGGGGCGAGCGAGGGCTGGGAGGCACCAGAATGTCACCAATACCGTGGCACCGTGTTGGAGTCCCTGTGGCTGAGTCCTGGCGGCAAGCCCAGGCACCCACCTGTGACCACTCAGATGCCTCCCAGATGGACAGGCAGTCCTGGCCTTCACAGCTCTGCACTGCCGCCGGCCGGGGACCCGGGCAGTAGAGGGGCCGCGTAGCGATGTGTGTGCCGTTCTGCAGCTGGTACACGCAGGTCACCTCCCGGTGCTGGAAGCCTTTCTCACAGGTCGCCGAGCAGGGGCTCCACGGACCTGCTACCCACCTGCCAGACAGGAGGAAAGAGAGAGAGAATGACCGGGTGAGAGGCCAGCCTCTCCGGAAGGCCTTCCAGCCGGATCCTGGAATTGCTGCCCTGTGGTGGGAGAGAGGGAGGCAGACTCGGGAAGCTTTTCAGTCAACCTTGGACATAATTCAGAGTATCGGCACAGAGGGAATGACTTGAGTGGTCCTCTGGTTGGATGGTCTCCTCAGCACAGACATCTTTCTGCAATCAACACCCCTACGGCAGACGGAATTATCTGGTCATGGCCTCCATCTAGGGAATTACATATCTGCCTGTTGTCACAGGACCTGCTTCTTTTGACAGGGTGTGAGTGAACAGGATGCTGGCCACGTCCCGGCAGAAGCTCTGAACGTGGTTATGCGGTTTGGCTCTGATTCTCTTTGCTTCTTACCCTCTGCAGGGAGAACAGTCCCAGTACAGGGAATGCCCCTACAGACAGCCTGCACCACTACCACCTGCACTTCTGTCAGTCACCGAGATGTTGGAGTTGTTTGTCATTGTGGCAATAGGGGATTGATACAGCCATTGACAAAGAACCCCCCACCCCACACCAGTCCCAGCTTGATTAACCAGAACTAGGCCCTCCCTGCTTTCCAGAGCCTCCAGGGATGGCTGTGATACTTGAGAGTGGCAAGTTGTGGGCTGTGGGAAGACAGAGGCTGTTGAGTTTGGCATCTGAAAGTGTTCTTCTAAAACTTCAACTCAGGCCGGGCAGTAGCTCACGCCTGTAATCCAAACATTTTGGGAGGTTGAGGCAGGTGGATCACTTGAGGTCAGGAGTTTGAGACCAGCCTGGCCAACATGGTGAAACCCCATCTCTACTAAAAATACAAAAAATTATCCAGGTGTGGTGTCACATGCCTGTAATCCCAGCTACTCAGGAGGCTGAGGCAGGAGAATCGCTTGAACCCAGTGGGTGGAGGCTGCAGTGAGCTGAGATCGCACCACTGCACTCCAGCCTGGGTGACAGAGCAAGACTCTGTCCCCCCCAAAAATAAAAACAAAAAATAAAACATGAAACTTCAGCTCCCTGCGCGACAGCCTGATGATCCGATGCAGCAGGCGTCTGTTGGCCTCAGGTCGCTGGACAGCAGCTGAGCAGCTTGGGAATCATGCTTCCTCAGGACACACATAGGCTTTCCAGTGCCCTCTGGGGAACACTGAGGGATCTCGCCTGCTTGGTTTCTGGATGAGCCAACTGGCTTTGCCCTTTCTTGTCCTGCCTCATAAACTCCTTGCTCCCAAGAGTTCACCACCTGACAAAGCAGCTTGACCTGCGCACCGCCAGGTCTCACAGCCACTCAGTTCCTCCTCATTAGTCAAAAACAGTCCTGAATCCCGCCCCAAACCAAGTCTGATCATGCCGTGCTAGGCCATCCCACTGTTGAGCAATGTCTACAGCTTTTGCCCGCTGGGAGGATCCTTTGAATGGGTACTGGATGGTGCCAACTGTCTCTCACTTTCCAGTCCCAGCTGAATGGCTCATTTGACCATCCAGGCGCTGCAGATTTACTGAGGGCCTCCCACGTGCCAGGCACCTTCTAGGTTCTGATGAGTAGGCAGTGAGTGAAACAAAGTCCCTGCCCTCTGAAGCTTACATTCTCAGGGGGGCAGACCATATATGCCCAGTGAACCATATATATCACCATAGCATATATAACAAATGTACTAGATGAGATTAGAGACTGTAACACACAGTCACAAGTGCTTTAGAGACAAGTCAAGCAGTGTGAGCAGAACAGGGAGTAGGTGGGGGTGACTGCTATCTTACAGCAGGATGCAGGGAAGGCCTCACTGGGAAGAGGACATCTGAGCAGAGCCTGGGAGGAAGTGAGCCCTGTGGCTACACAGGTAAAGGCTTCCAAGGCAGAGGTCACAGGGGTGCAAAGGCCGTGGTGGAGGGGCACGCTGGTGGGGTGGAGGCGGAGTGAGGGAGGGGAGAGTGAGAGTGAGGGGAAAGGATGGGATTTGGGAGGCAGAAGGGTGAGATTCCCAGGGCCTGGCTGGCCCAGGTGGCTGTTGTTCAAATAAGATGGAGTCCTGCAGGGTTTTGAGAGAGAAGTGACATGTTCCTTTTGGCTCTGAGAGGGCCACCGGCTCGGTATGGATGCCAGTTTATAGTGGGCAGAAGAATGGCAAGGCGACCAGAGGAGGCTCCTGCAGCAATCCCGGTGAGGATGGGGCTGGTTTGAACCAACTGGGGTGGCGCTGGCATCTCTGGTGCTGAGAAGACAGAGCTACCTGGGCTCCTCCCCTCCATCCCAAACTGTCCCTCCTTGTTCCAGGGCACCTCTTCTGAAGCTAAGTCCTAATCCCCTTGGCAGACTCATGCTTCTGTCCTCAGGCTTCCGGGGCCTAACTCCAGTGAAGCCTTTCTTGGGTCCCTGGCTCACATGGCAGGGATGGGAGCCACAGTGACTCCCTCGGGGTGCAGTTGTGAGGACAAGTGGCACATTGTCCATAAACTGCTTACAACAGTGTCTGGCACACGGACACCCATGTAAATGTAACTCTTAGCTATCATTGCTGTCACTGTCTCCTCGGTAAGAGATGGAGAACTCCTGCAGGGTGGCCATGAGTCTCATCTCAGCACCCAGCCACTACTCAACACGAAGAGAACTGAGCTAAATTCTACACATTTCTCCTAGTTCATTTCTCCTAGTTTCTGGTCTTTGGAGTAACCCAGAGACCTTCTTAAATATGTGAAGACAGCTCTTTTGTTCCCCTTTAAGTTTTCTCTTCTTTTGGCCAAAAGAGTTTGTGTGGCAGATGTTCAATCCCTCCCATTCATTTTCTACTCAGTCACTACTTTTCTTACAGTGGACAACACGGCCCAGATGTGGCCTGGAAGCAGCAAGAATGAACGTGATGAATAGGGACAATAAGCACACACACACACTAAAAAACTAGTCACTATCTCCTTTTTTTTTTTTTGAGGTGGAGTTTTGCTCTTGTCACCCAGCACCCAGGCTGGAGCACAATGGCACGATCTCGGCTCACTGCAACCTCCACCTCCCAGGTTCAAGCGATTCTCCTGCCTCAGCCTCCCGAGTAGTCGGGCTTACAGGCATGCGCCACCACGCCCGGCTAATTTTTGTATTTTTAGTAGAGACGGGTTTCACCATGTTGGTCAGGCTGGTCTCAAACTCCTGACCTCAGATGATCCACCAGCCTCGGCCTCCCAAAGTGCTGGGATTACAGGCATGAGCCACTGTGCCCGGCCCCAACCATACAGCTCCCCCAGAATACATCTTAACACTAAAAATATAGAAGAGACATAGTCTCAAATAAAGGAGACATCTTTAAAATGAATAAAAACCTATGTTTATTTCTCTCATTACTCCTGAGAAATGGTGAAAGCTTTCAGAACAGACTGGTTTCTAGAGTCATCACTGTAGAAATATTGACCCCAGGACACAGATCTTATGCCTACTGGGGGCTATGGTCAAGAAAATAGAAGAACACTAGAAAGTGCTCTTGGAAGGAGATACGGAAAATATTCAGTGGGGCAGACATTTACTGAGCGTCAACCAGGTTCACTAGACTTCTGGGCCTTCATAGGACCCAACACTCTCCCCAAGATGAGAATGACGATGGCCATGACCCAGGCATGACCATTATCCTTGAACCTAGAATAAGCCACATCTCTCCCAAAGGAAAAAAAATGTCTGTACCTGGGAAGAAGAGGCACAGAATAGGAGATTGGTAGCTGTGATTCTTTGCTTACAATCACAAAATAAACTGGTCCCTTTCCTTTTTGTTTTAAAAAAGGAAACTGGTTGTAGCACAGAGAATTTTGACGGTAGCAAAACTGCTTTGTATGATGCTATAATGGTGGAAACATGTCATAAATTTGTCCAAACCCACAAAATATGCAACACTGAGAATGAAGCCTAAGATGAACCATAGACGTGGGTGATAATGATGTAGTGATGTGTCAGGGTAGGTCCATCAGCTGTAACAAATGTAGCATCTGGTGGGGCAGACCATGCGTGCCTGTAGCAGGCAGTATATGAGAAATCTGTCTGTACCTTCCTCTCAATTTTGATGTGAACCTAAAAGTACTCTATAGAATCAAGTCTAGGCCGGGCGCAGTGACTCACACCTGTAATCCCAGCACTTTGGGAGGCCAAGGTGGGTGGATCACCTGAGGTCAGGAGTTCAAGATCAGCCTGGCCAGTATGGTAAAACCCCATCTCTACTAAAATACAAAAGTAGCCCAGCGTGGTGGTGTGCACCTGTGGTCCCAGATACTTGGGAGGCTGAGGCGAGAGAACTGTTTGAACTGGGGAGGCAGAGGTTGCAATGAGCTGAGATTGTACCACTGCACTCCAGCCTGCCAGCCTGAGGAACAGAGTGAGACTCAGTACCCCCGGCCCCCGCCTCCACCAAAAAAAAAAAAAGAATCAAGTCTATTAAGATTAAAAAAAAAAAGCTAAAACCAAAAAAAAAAAAAGAAAGAAATTTGAATGTGATTTTCTTTTTTAAAATAGGGACTCTGACTTCATCAATGTTACCCAACTTGATACTATTTCTATATTTTAAGCAGCCAGATTAAAACATATTAATCTCCCCATCCTGGGCTTCTTTTTGTCTCTCATGAACTGACTCCCACTGGATCTCCTTTGTCTTGCCCTTTTGCAGTTGACTTTGTGAATAAAGACATCAGGCTTTAGGGTGAGACCTGTTTGGCGCTATTGTGCTGAATCCAACTGTGAAAACAGCTTTGAGTCTGCTCCCGCCTTTGTATCTGCTGTGCTTCCAGGGTCAAGCCTGAGAAGTGGGGACCCTATGTCTTGCTCATGGGGATGCCACTTGGCATGCCGTAGGCCACAGGATGCCTTGCCATTGCCAGCACGTGACCACGGCAGGTGCTCTAGTGGACGTGGGCGGTGATTCTGGCCAACACACAGGTCACATCCAAGACACACGGAAGGGACAGGGGATGAGTTGGGCAAGGATCAGTAGTCCTGCCCCGGATGTCTCTACATCCCCTGTCCCCTTGCTGACTTAAAAAGCCAGATCTGCGGGGAAACAGAGTCAAGAGGAACGTGGAAAAAGCAAAAATTTCATTCAAAAAGTTTTGTATATTTAAGAGGCTTCCCACAAAAGTGATTTCTTGATTTGAGCAATTTGGAGAAATGGCCCTGGTAGGGGCACTGTTTTCACACGGGAGATTCCCGCAGAGTGGCGAGGGGTGGCTAGCTGTCCAGCCTCTTCTCTCCTTTGCCTCTGGTGCCAGAATGGAACATACCTCAGGCATCCCTCCTTCCTGCTGTCCAGCCCTTTCCAGTGGAGTTCTTACAATCTCCCTCCTCGTCGCGGCCCAGAGCCTCACAGTGGGAGGGTGACACAGCCCCCAGCACTTGGGGTGTAAGTGCAGCACACGGGTGCCACCCTGCTTCTGAGCCAGGGATTCTCTGCCATTCATCCCTCCTCTGGGGCTGCCCCTGCCTCCCTCCTATGGCGCAATGGGCATTGCCAGATGGACTGATAAACTCTCGTGTCCTGGGGCCAGCTGGAATTAAAAAACAAGATCCACCTGCCGACAGTGCAGCCTCCTGACCCCACCATGGGGGAGCTCGAGTCTCCCCATGACAGAGAAGCACAAATGCACTCATGACTGCGGGTCCCACACCAGGCAGCTCAGGGCACAGCCCTTGCTCCACGCCCTTCCTTCCTCTCCCGCTCCTACTTCCCAGCTCTGCCTGGGGTTCTAGATGTACAGTCAGAAATATGGCTCAGCCCTAAGGAGCCACATAACCAGCTGGATCAGCAGTATACGAGGCTCACTCCTGTAGAGGAGGTGAACATGGGGCCATGGGGGCCCAGGGAGGCACCTTGCTCTGCCTCAGGGTTGGGGAAGTGATGTCTGAGCTGAGTCTCAGTCAGCAGGGTTAGCCGTGAATAAGCTAGGCCACTGTATCCTGGTTTACTCAGTTTTAAACTCTATTATCCAGTGTTAGAATGGTACATAGCCACTGAATGGCTATGTGGATGACAGATTAAAAAACAGTATGGTAAGATATTTGCAGCTTCAAAGAGAATAAAACATCTAGGAATCCAACTTACAAGAGATGTAAAGGACCTCTTCAAGGAGAACTACAAACCACTGCTCAGTGAAATAAAAGAGGACACAAACAAATGGAAGAACACAACATGCTCTTGGATAGGAAGAATCAATATTGTGAAAATGGCCATACTGCCCAAGGTAATTTATAGATTCAATGCCATCCCCATTAAGCTACCAATGACTTTCTTCACAGAATCGGAAAAAACTGCTTTAAAGTTCATATGGTACCAAAAAAGACCCTGAATTGCCAAGACAATCCTAAGTCAAAAGAACAAAGCTGGAGGCATCACACTACCTGACTTCAAACTATACTACAAGGCTACAGTAACCAAAACAGCATGGTACTGGTACCAAAACAGAGATATAGACCAATGGAACAGAACAGAGTCCTCAGAAATAATACCACACATCTACAGCCATCTGATCTCTGACAAACCTGACAAAAACAAGAAATGGGGAAAGGATTCCCTATTTAATAAATGGTGCTGGGAAAATTGGCTAGCCATAAGTAGAAAACTGAAACTGGATCCTTTCCTTACTCCTTATATGAAAATTAATTCAAGATGGATTAGAGACTTAAATGTTAGACCTAAAACCATAAAAACCCTAGAAGAAAACCTAGGTAATACCATTCAGGACATAGGCATGGGCAAGGACTTCATGTCTAAAACACCAAAAGCAACGGCAACAAAAGCCAAAACTGACAAATGGGATCTAATTAAACTAAGGAGCTTCTGCACAGCAAAAACAAAACAAAACAAAACAAAAATAAAAACAAAAAACAAAAAAACTACCATCAGAGTGAACAGGCAACCTACAGAATGGGAGAAAATTTTTGCAATCTACTCATCTGACAAAGGGCTAATATCCAGAACCTATAAAGAACTCAATGAAATTTACAAGAAAAAAACAACCCCATCAAAAAGTGGGCAAAGGATATGAACAGATACTTTTCAAAAGAAGACATTCATACAGCCAACAGACACATGAAAAAATGCTCATCATCACTCACCATCAGAGAAATGCAAATCAAAACCACAATGAGATACCATCTCACACCAATTAGAATGGCAATCATTAAAAAGTCAGGAAACAACAGGTGCTGGAGAGGATGTGGAGAAATAGGAACACTTTTACACTGTTGGTGGGACTGTAAACTAGTTCAACCATTGTGGAAAACAGTGTGGCGATTCCTCAAGGATCTAGAACTAGAAATACCATTTAACCCAGCCATCCCATTACTGGGTATATACCCAAAGGATTATAAATCATGCTGCTATAAAGACACATGCACACGTATGTTTATTGCGGCACTATTCACAATAGCAAAGACTTGGAATCAACCCAAATGTCCATCAGTGACAGACTAGATTAAGAAAATGTGGCACATATACACCATGGAATACTATGCAGCCATAAAAAAGGATGAGTTTGTGTCCTTTGTAGGGACATGGATGCAGCTGGAAACCATCATTCTCAGCAAAGTATCACAAGGACAGAAAACCAAACACCACATGTTCTCACTCATAGGTGGAAAATGAACAATGAGATCACTTTCATTGGACACAGGAAGGGGAATATCACACACTGGGACCTATTGTGGGGAGGGGGGAAGGATAGCATTAGGAGATATACCTAATGTAAATGACGAGTTAATGGGTGCAGCACACCAACATGGCACATGTATACCTATGTAACAAACCTGCACATTGTGCACATGTACCCTAGAACTTAAAGTATAATAATAATTTTAAAAAAACTAACTCAAAAAATAATAATAAGAAGAAGAAGAAGAAAAAGAAAATGTGGCACATATACACCATGGAATACTATGCAGCCATAAAAAAGCATGAGTTCGTGTCCTTTGTAGGGACATGGATGCAGCTGGAAACCATCATTCTCAGCAAACTATCGCAAGAACAGAAAACCAAACACCGCACGTTCTCACTTATAGGGAATTGAACAATGAGATCACTTGGACTCTGGAAGCGGAACATCACACACCGGGGCCTATTGTGGGGAGGGTGGAGGGGGGAGGGATAGCATTAGGAGATATACCTAATGTAAATGACGAGTTAATGGGTGCAGCACACCAACATGGCACATGTACACATATGTAACAAACCTGCACGTTGTGCACATGTACCCTAGAACTTAGAGTATAATAATAAAAAAAAAATATTTGCACCCCTGTGTTCACAGCAGCATTATTCACAATAGCCAAAAGGTGGAGGTGACCCAAGTGTCCACCAAAGGATGAATAGATAAAGTGTAGTTTATGCATACAAGAGAACATTACTTGGTTATCAAAAAGGCGATTCTGATGCAGGCTATGACATGGATGAGCTTTATGCCAAGAGAAAGAAGGCAATAACCAAAGGACAAATCCTGTGCAATTCTACTTATGTGAGATCCCTGGAGCAGTCAGATTTATAGAGACAAAGTAGAATGATGGTTGCCAGGGGCTGAGGGGAAGGGGGAATAGGGAGTTAGTGTTCAATGGGGGCAGACTTTCAGCTGAAGAAGACAGGAAAGTGCTGTGGTTGGATGGTGGTGATGGCTGCATAAGGTGAAGGTACTTACTGCCACTGAACTGTACAATTACAAAAGGTCAAGATGGTAAATTTTATGTGTATTTTACCACAATTTAAAAAGATGGTATCAGTGGGTGGTTAGAAGCAAGTTGTAAATCAGTGAAGAAAAGTCACAGAAGCAGTGTTTCTTAAGCCCCAGGCAGCTGAAGGGGAGAGCAGAGGGCTGTGCCCGGGGTGCACACGTTCACACCTGCAGTGCAGGAGGAGCCGTCTACAGGGGTTGCTGTGTGGTCTTCATGCACAAGCACTCCACAGCGTATTTTAGCTGTTTTTCAGCTAGACTTCTTGCTTCTGATCTTGACAAATCTCAATGAGATATGGGCAGAAAATGACTTTCTTAAAACTTTTTTGTTTTTTTTTTTGGTGGCATAAAGAAATCACTTCACCCAAACCACCTACAGGAGCCCACCTACGATACTTGAACACCACTGTGCAACTAAACACCACAGTAAAATCACACTGACTCCAAATCCAGTAATTTGGGAAAGAAATTATATAGTTCTGTAAAAGAATTTATATTCCAATTACATTGTAGGCCCTATTTTTTTCCACTAGTAAGCCCTAAAAAACGTTAACAGCAACATTTATTAGCTGAGTTTGAGTTAGCTGCTCTTCTTAAAAGCATGATACTGTAATTCTTTTTTTTTTTTTTTTTGAGTGGAGTCTCACTCTGTCACCCAGAATGGAGTGCAATAGTGCAATCTCAGCTTACTGCAGCCTCCACCTCCTGAGTTCAAGGGATTCTGGTGCCTCAGCCTCCCGAGTAGCTGGGATTACAGGTGTGCTCCACCATGCCTGGCTAATTTTTGTATTTTTGGTAGATTCTGGGTTTCACCATGTTGGCCAGGCTAGTCTTTAAGTCCTGACCTCAAGTGATCTGCCTGCCGTGGCCTCCCAAAGTGCTGGGATTACGGACATAAGCAATCACGCTCGGCTCATTTTTGCAGTTTTAGTAGAGATGGAGTTTTGGCACGTCTGCCAGGTGGGTCTTGAACTCCTGGCATAAAGTGATCAGCCTGCCTCAGCCTCCCAAAGTGCTGGGAGTACAGGCATGAGCCACCACGCCTGGCTGAAACTGTAATTCTTTAGGAAGCCACAGTTAACACTTCTCTAATTCAGGGCACCCCTTCTCCCGTTCCTCTGCAGGAGTCAGAACGGACTCTGCTTCCTTTCCTGCCTAGCAGCGACTCAGTTCCTCCGCATATGCTTCAAGTTAAAGTATCCTAATGAGATGCTTCAGGCAGCTCAGTGACCACATGAGACCCTGTATTCTTATTGCTACTATAACAAATTACCCCCAACTTCATGGCTCAAAATAACAGAGATTTATTATCTTGCAGTTCTGGAGATCAGAAGTCTGGCATGAGTCTCTCAAATCTAGAACCAGGGTGCTGAGAGGGCTGGTTCCTCCTGGAGACTACAGGGAAGAATCCATCTCCTGCCTTTTTCAGCTCTGCGCTGCCCCATTCCTAGGCTTGGGGCCTCTTCCTCCATCCTCAAGGCCAGGAGTGGCGGGGGAGTGTTTCTCACACTGTGTCACTCCGACCTTCTCTTCTGACTCATCTCCTACTTGGAAGGACCCTTGTGATGACCCCAGACTCACCCAGATAATCCAGAATAATCTACTTTAAGACCAGCTCATTACCAACCCGATAATCCATTGGCCTTAAAATTTGCCAATAAAAGGACTGCCAATAAAAGCATCACAACTGACTACCAACCTGTATTAATTTGCTAGAATTGTCGATAAAAGTATCATGAACTGGGCGACTTAAAACAACAGGAATCTATTCCCTCACAGTTTTGGAGGCCAGAAGTCCAAAACCATGGTGTTAGCACGGCTGGTCCTCCCTGAGGGCCCTGATGGAGAATGTGTTCTGTGTCTCTCTCCTAGGTTCTGGTGGCAGCTGGGAAGCCTTGGTGTTCCCTGGCATGCAGAAGCATCACTCCAGCCCCAGCCCCAGCCTGCATCTTCCCACAGTGTCCTCTGTGTGTCTGTGTCCTCACATGACCCTCTTCTTATAAGGACACCTGCCATATTGGATCAAGGCCCCAACCTACTTCAGTATGATATCATTTTACCTAATTACATCTGCCACGACCCTATTTCCAAATAAGATCACATTTTGAGATACTGGGGGTTAGGACTTCAATAAAATAATTTTCAAGAGGATGCAATTCAATCCATACCACAACCTTAAGACCATCTGCAACCTTAACTCCTCTTGGCCACACAGGGTCACATATTCCCAGGTTCTACGATTAGAATGTGGACACCTGTGGGGGCCGTTATTCTGCCAACCACACACTCACTGCGTTCACAATTCTGAAAAAACTCGCTCCTATTTAAAATTCAATTTATATTTACGTCTTGATTTGGCTGAGATTTAAAATAGGTAAGGGCCTTGTGAGGTCTGCTGAGATGTGACAGTTGTTGGAAAGAAACAATGGCATCATCAGGGTCACACTTTTCTGACACAGTTATTTTATGTTGAATATAGAGTAAATCTCAAATGCAGGTAGCTGAAAAGAAGACCCTGGTAGGTGGTTATTTTCAACAACTTTAAATCCTCAAAAAACAGCATGAGATGTTGTATTACGACACAATCGGGGCTAACAAGTGGTTTGTTCAGGGGTCCAGTGTCAACTTTGTGCCTCCCCAGAATGTGTGAAAAAGGAGGCTCTGGTATCGACTGAGTGTCTAATCTGTGCCAATCTCTGTGCTAGGAACGTTCCCCACATTCACTCAATCAAAGTAAGGAAACAGGTGCCTGTGTGTGATTCTCTGAGCATCTGTTAGAGAAAGGCCAATTTCAGGTGGGGCATCAAGCAAGTCACACATACAACATCACAGCATAAAAAGAAGGGTGGGAAAGAGTCCCCAAGCTCCAGAAAATGCAGGCCAGGCCAAAGACAGCAGCCACTGGCACGGTCAACTCGCTCAGCCTCAGCTTGTTTGCTCCCAGACACGTGAGTGTCAACCTCACGTTGAGTCCTGAACCAAGGGCTAGGACACTTGACTCAGTTTCCCTGCCTTCACGAAGCTCAGGCAAGTGTGTGGTCCTCAGCGGGAGGGGAAAACATAAAAACAGACAATTTCTTTACCATCTCACAAGTGCTGGGAAGGAACTGGAGCTTGGATTGGGTCCTGAAGGTCAAAGTGGAGCTGGTCAACCTAATAAGCAGGGCTCAGCATTCCGACGGAGTCCAGGAGGCAGAAGGGCTGTGGTGCAATTGACAAGTCTGGGATGTCTGGTCCACACCTTAAGGCTGGGGTGGGAGACAGGTGGCCTTTGGTGCACCCAGGAATCATGTGCCATAGGGCAAGATGATGGCTTTCCCCAAGGCAGTGGTAGCAAGGGGACAACAGGCCTTGGTGGAAGCCCTTTTTTTTTTTTTTTTTTTGAGACAGAGATGGAGTTTCGCTGTTGTCACCCATGCTGGAGTGCAATGGCACAATCTTGACTCATTGCAACCTTTGCCTCTTGGGTTCAACTGATTCTTCTGCCTCAGCCTCCCTAGTTGGAAGACTCTTAAAGGGTGGAGATGACAGGGCCTTTGGTATGTGGGGTCAAAGAGAAAAAGAAGGCAACAAATGTCAGGCTCAGGACTCTGAGCCCAAGAATGTTGGTGGTGCCTCCACTGAGAGAGAGCACCCAGGAGAGGAGCTGGCCTGGGGTGGAAGGGTGGTGCTGCTTTAGAGGCTGGGTTGAGGGACCACTGGGCGCAGTGTCAGGCAGTTCAGCAGATGCAGTCTGCAGCTCGGGGTGTGGTCGGGTGGGAGACATAGGGCTGGAGTCATTAGCAGGAAGGTCATGGGGGAAACCAAAGGTAAGAAGGACTCATCCAGAGAGCACAGACACAGAGAAGACAGGCTGGAGGGCAGGGGCTTGGGGAATGCAAGCACCTGGGGGAATGAAAGCCTCCAAAAGGGATGCAGAGGGGGTGACCACCACCAGGCCAGGGATGCCGGGAAGGGACTGCACCTGTAGTGCTGGGGACTGAAAGGTGTCTTTGGATTTGGCAGCAGAGAGAGGCTGTTGGCCCAGAAGAGGCCTCAGGGGGAAGCAGGGATGGATGGATGAAGGAGAGGGTGGTCTCAATGCCTCTTAAGAAATGTGGTCTGATGTCTGCAAAGTGGGCTCTGCAGACCCTCCCTCTCAGAGAGGAAGTGAACTTTGGAAACCAGCCTGCCCAGAGGTGCCTGGGAGTTGGAGGGGGTGTGTGGGGGCCTGTGAGCCTCCGGCCTAGGATACTGTGTGAGGAAAAGGAGAGGACAAGGGGATTTCTGTGGCTAGGGAAGCACCAAGAGTGAGCAAGAGGCAGAAGAAGCCACTGAGAACAGACTGGGAGTTTCCTCCTGCAGACACATGGGGATGGGACCCTGCCCACAGGTGGTGCCTCACGTAAGTCATCGTGGGCCAAACAACAGAGCCCATGACCCATCAGAGGCAATATCCAAGTTGTGGGCAGCTAAGGAGGAGGAGGCCAGAGCCCAGGGCCCAGGAGGACACCTGAGGGAAGGGCTTGGCCTTGGCCAGAGCTGGACTGCCGCATCCCCTTGGGGTTTGGTGACGGGCCTGGGCTGGTGGATTACAGCATCCTGAAAAAGAGCCCAGCCTGAAGAGTGATCTAGTCCCTTCCTGTCCCAGGGAGACTTGGGCAGTCTGATCTGGAAAGCAAGATGGATCAGAGCTCTCACTTCTCATTTATTCTCTGCCCTGAGCTAGCCTGAAAAAACAGGCTCGCACCTACCCCTGGTGGGTCAGCCCTGTGACTCTAACATACATGTGGTCACCCCTCCAGTTTGTGCCCTTTTTTCTTTGTTTGTTTTTGAAACTGGGTCTCACTCTGTCACTCAGGCTAGAGTGTAGTGGTGCAATCTTGGCTCACTGCAGCCTCAACCTCTTGGGTCTCAAGTGATCCTTCTACATCAGCCTCCCATGTAGCTGGGACTACAGGCGTGCACCACCATGCACAGCTAAGTTTTTGATTTTCTGTAGAGACAAGGTCTCACTATATTGCCTAGCCTGGTCTTGAACTCCTGGGATCAAGCAATCCTCCCTTCTCGGCCTCCCAAAGTGCTCACATTAGAGATGTGAGCCACTGCGCCTGGCGTGCCCTGTCCTTCTCTACCTGCTGTCTCATTCTCATGCCCACTGTAACTCCCAGATGAAGAGGCATGAGACCTGCTGGTTTCCCTTTACAGAGGGAGAAACCAACCTGGAGAGACAGCAAGACTGGCCTCGGCCCCCCCATTCCTATGTAGGTGGGTCCCCTGTGCCTCAATTGAGGAGCTTTTTTATTCATATAATCCTACTTCTAGCACGGGTGCACCTGACCAGCCTCATCATGACACCCTGAAAGTTCAAGGTGCCCACATACTAAAATCAGACATTCTCAAATTCTCAGAAGGACCCTGGAGTTAGACAGACCCAGACTCAAGTCCTCACTCCACTGACTCCCCAGCTGTGTAACCTTGGGGGAGTCTGTGCTCAAGCCTCAGTTTCCTTCTTTGTAAGATGTTGCTCTCACGTCACAGGCTTGTTGGAGGCACGGCTGAGGTGACCTCTACCGAGCACTCAGCCCAGGCCTGACACTCCACAGCCCTGATAAACCCCAGCTATTACGACTGCTGTGACCGTTATTCTCCATCCAAGCGTCGGTCTTGTTAAGAGGAGTTGCTGTTCCCCCAAAGCCCTCTGGAATGGGCAGTCTATGTGGACAATCCAAACCAAAACAGAGATGGTCACATTCATCTGAATTTTTTTTCCTAACTTTCAATAGATTTGCATGATTCAGATAGGAGGGACAGGACCCTCACAGGTGAAGGCCTCTGAGTACTGAATCTTATTTTGGATTTACCTCCTGTGAGCCTGGGGTCTGATATGGTTTGGCTGTGTCCCCATCCAAATCTCATCGTGAATTGTAGCTCCCATAATTCCCATGTGTCATAGGAGGGACCTGGTGGGAGGTCATTGAATCATGGGGGTGGGTTTTTCCCATGCTGCTCTCATGATAGCGAATAAGTCTTGAGATGTGATGGTTTTATAAAGGACAGTTCCTCTGCACATGCCTTGTTGCCTGCCACTACATAAGATGTGCTTTTGTTTTCTTTTGGCTTCTGCCATAATTGTGAGGCCTCCCCAGCCATGTGCAACTGTGAGTCCATTAAACCTCTTTCCTTTATAAATTACCCAGTCTCTGGTATGTCTTTATTAGCAGCATGAGAACAGACTAATATAGGGCTCCTCATTTGTAAATCAGGGGCAAGAGCATTGGGCGTGTGTGTGAGGACTGAATGATAAGTAAATATATTGGGCATGGGGCATCCAGGAGGTGCCTGCACAGGGGATGCTCCAGGCATGCACATTCCTTCCTTCTCTTCACCGTGCAGGACCAGAGAGAAAGCAAGCACTTTGCTCTGCTTTGCTGTGGGAGGCAAGGCCCTTCCCAGTGCACCTGCAATGCTGCTCTCCACGCATGCTATGGGCTTGTGGGTGAGAGGCTGTGACAGGAGCTGGCCAGCCAACAGCCCATGCTCCCAGGCCCTTACCAGGAAAGACCAGCGTCAGAGGTTCCCGTCTGCCTGAGACTGGGTCCCTCTCACAGCTCATGGCAGATGACAGCCAGCAACTCTGTTACAAAAACAACCAAAACACAGCGTTAACATGTGCTGTGCATAGTCCTGAAGACCTGTGGCTGCTTTTATTGAACAGATGTCTGCAAAGAAGGAGTGAGGTGGGGAGGTACAACTGTGACTTCACTAGCTGGGTTGTGATGTTCTCCCAGGGGACCCAGGGGGACGCTTTACAGCAACACGTGAGGCTTCCATGCAGCCTTTCTCCATTTAAAACTCGAGAATTATGAGTTCTCATATACATGGCCCCGAAAAGTAATATTGTTCCCATATTTGCTTTTTGAAAGAGGAAATGAAAATCTGCAGCGCATTGTGAGGAGCCCTGCACCATCTGCGCATGTGCGCGTCTCTGGACGCAGGCAGTTCTACTTGCAGAGAGGCCCCACGACGCAGAGAACACTGTCTTTTGCTAACAGTAAGGACTACTGAGAAACCACTTTCACCCTTAAATCCTGTAGAAAACACTGATTTCGAGGCTTCAGTGACTTAGTTCAACCCTAAGAATCGAGTTGGGTGATCGGCCAGGGTCTTTCCATGTTTTCCTGGAAAATATCCTTGGGCCATGATGGTTAGTTCTCATGTGCTGGGGAAAGAGACAGAAAGGAAGGAAGGAAGAAGGGAGGGAGGGAAAGGAGGAGGGAGGGGAGGGACGGAAAGAAGGAGGGATGGGAAGGAGGGATGGGAGGGAGGGAAGGAAAGGTGGGACAGCAGGGAGAGAAGGAAAGGAGGAGGGACGGGAAGGAGGGAAGGAAAGGAGGTAAGGAAAGAAGGGAAGGAGAGAAGGAAGGAGGAAAGGAGAGAAGAAAGGGAGGAATGAGGAAAGGAAAAGAAGGAAGGAAGGGAGGGAACAAAGGCAGGCAGGAAGGTTTTCAACACTTTGCTATTATAAAATATGGTTTAAGGGAAAGTATTTCTAAAATAGATTCTCTGGTTATTACACCAGCTAAGCCTTTTTCAGAGCTTCCTATGTACCAGGCAATGTTCTAAGCACTTTACATGATTCAACTTATTTGATCCTTGCTTTGATCCTATAAAGATCCATTCTACAGGTGAGGAAACCGAGGTACAGTCTCCAATCTCACTCAGGTCACTGCAAATGCCATTAATTCATTCTTGTTTATGGCCGAGTAGTATTCCATCACATAAACATACCACAGTCTCTTTATCCACTTGTTGACTGATGGGCATTTGGGTTGGTTCCAAGATTTTGCAACTGGGAATTGTGCTGCTATAAACACGCTAGTATCTTTCTTGTATAATGACTTCTTTTCCTCTGGGTAGCTACCCAGTGGTGGGATTGCTGGACCAAATGGTAGTTCTACTTTTAGTTCTTTAAGGAACTTCCACGTTGTTTTCCATAGTGGCTGTACTAGTTTACATTCCCACCAGCAGTGTAGAAGTGTTCCCTGATCACGGCATCCATGCCAACATCTACCATTTTTTGATTTTTTGATTATGGCCATTCTTGCAGTAGTAAGGTGGTATCGCATTGTGGTTTTGATTTGCATTTCCCTGATCATTAGTGATGTTGAGCACTTTTTTCTTATGTTTGTTGACCTTTTGTATATCTTCTTTTGAGAATTGTCTGTTCATGTCCTTTGACCACTTTTTGATGGGATTGTTTTATTCTTATTGTTTTGTTTGAGTTCGTTGTAGATTTTGGATATTAGTCCTTTGTCAAATGTATAGATTGTGAAGATTTTCTCCCACTCTGTGGGTTGTCTGTTTACTCTGCTGTTCCTTTCACCATGCAGAAGCTCTTTAGTTTAATTAAGTCCCAACTATTTATCTTTGTTTTTATTGCAGTTGCTTTTTAGTTCTTGGTCATGAAATCCCCGCCTAAGCCAATGTCTAGAAGGGTTTTCCCAATGTTATCTTCTAGAATTTTTATAGTTTCAGGTCTTAGATTTAAGTCCTTAATCCATCTTGAGTTGATTTCTGTTATTAGGTGAGAGATGAAGATCCAGTTTCATTCTCCTGCATGTGGCTAGCCAATTATCCCAGCACCATTTGTTGAAAAGGGTGTCCTTTCTCCATTTTTATGTTTTTGTTTGCTTTGTCAAAGATAAGTTGGCTGTAAGTATTTGGGTATATTTCTGGGTTCTCTATTTTGTTCCATTGATCTATGTGCTTATTTTTATACCAGTACCATGCTGTTTCAGTGACTATGGTCTTAGAGTATAGTTTGAAATCAGGTAGTGTGATGCCTCCAGATTTGTTTTTTTTACTTAGTCTTGCTTTGGCTATGCAGGCTCTTTTTTGGTTCCATAAGAATTTTAGAATTGTTTTTTCTAACTCTGTGAAGAATTATGGTGGTATTTTGATGGGAATTGCATTGAATGTGTAGACTGCTTTTGGCAGTATGGTCATTTTCACAATATTGATTCTACCCATCCATGAGCATGAGATGTGTTTCCTTTTGTTTGTGTCATCTATGATTTCTTTCAGCAGTGTTTTGTAGTTTTCTTTGTAGAGGTCTTTTGCTTTCTTGGTTAGGTACATTCCTAAGTATTTTATTTTTTTGCAGCTATTGTAAAAGGGTTGAGTTCTTGATTTGATTCTCTGCTGGGTTGCTTTTGGTATACAGTAGAGCTACCGATTTGTGTACATTAATCGTGTTTCTGGAAACTTTGCTGAATTCTTTGATCAGTTCTAGGAGCTTTCTGGACTTTAGGGTTTTCTAGGTAAACGACCATACTGTCAGCAAACAGTGACAGTTTGACTTCCTCTTTACCAATTTAGATGCCCCCTCTTTCTCTTGTCTGATTGCTCTGGCTAGGACTTCCAGTACTATGTTGAAGAGGAGTGGTGAGAGTGGGCATCCTTGTCTTGTTCCAGTTCTGAGAGGGAATGTTTTCAATTCTTCCCATTCAGTATTATGTTGGGTGTGGGTTTGTCATAGATTGTTTTTATTACATTGAGGTATGTCCCTTGTATGCCGATTTTGCCGAAAGTTTTCATCATAACAGGATGCTGGATTTTGTCGAATGTTTTCTATGCATCTATTGAGATGATCATGTGATTTTTGTTTTAAATTCTGTTTATGTGGTGTATCACATTTATTGACTTGTGTATATTAAACCATCCCTGCATCCCTAGTATGAAATCCACTTGATCATGGTAGATTATCTTTTTGATATGTTGTTGGATTCAGTTAGCTAGTATTTTGTTAAGGATTTTAGCATCTATGTTCATGAAAGATATCAGTTTGCAGTTTTCTTTTTTGGTTATGTCCTTTCCTTGTTTTGGTATTAGGGTGATGCTGGCTTCATAGAATGAATTAGGGAGTGTTCTTTCTTTCTCTGTCTGTGGAATAGTGTCAAAAGGAGTGGTACCAATTCTTCTTTGAATGTCTCATAGAATTCTGCTGTGAATCCATCTGGTCCTAGACTTTTTTTGTTGATAACTTTTAAATTACCATTTCAATCTCGCTGCTTGTTATTGGTCTCTTCAGGGTATCCAGTTCTTCCTGATTTAAGCTAGTAGGGTTGTATTTTTCCAATAATTTAT
The DNA here is from genome assembly GCF_043159975.1 of Macaca nemestrina. Classification (NCBI taxonomy): domain Eukaryota; kingdom Metazoa; phylum Chordata; class Mammalia; order Primates; family Cercopithecidae; genus Macaca; species Macaca nemestrina. The sequence goes on along the minus strand of NC_092131.1, from coordinate 91,131,619 downwards.
CTATCTCTTCTAGGTTTTCTAGTTTATATACATAAAGATGTTCATGGTAGCCTTGAATAATCTTTCACATTTCACTGGTGTCAGTTGTAATATCTCCTGTTTCATTTCTTAATGAGGTTATTTGGATTTTATCTCTTCTTTTCTTGATTGATCTTGCTAAAGGTCTATCAATTTTATTTATCTTTTCAAAGAACCATCTTTCCGTTTATCTTTTTTTATTATTCAATTTCATTTAGTTCTGCTCTGATCTTGGTTATTTCCTTTCTTTTGCTGGGCTTGGTTTGTTCTTGTTCCTCTAGTTCCTTGAAGTGTGACCTTAGAATATCAGTTTGTGCTCTTTTAGTATTTCTGATGTAGATGTTTAGGGCTAAGAACTTTTCTCTTATCACTGCCTTTCCTGTATCCCAGAGATTTTGACAGGTTGTTTCATTACTGTTGTTCAGTTCTAAGAATTTTTAAATTTCCATCTTGATTTTGGTTTTGACCCAATGCTCATTCAGGAGCAGGTTATTTAATTTCCATGTATTTGCATGATTTTGAAGGTTCCTTTTGGAGTTGATTTCCAGTTTTATTCTACTGTGGTCTGAGAGAGTGCCTGATACATTTTCAATTTTCTTAAATTTATTGAGGCTCGTTTTATGGCCTATCATCTGGTCTATCTTGGAGAAAGTTCCACGCACTGTTGAATAGAATGTGTATTCTGCAGTTGTTGGATGAAATCTTCTGTATATGTTCTTTTAAGTCCATTTGTTCCAAGTAAATCCATTTAAATCCATTATTTCTTTGTTGACTTTCTGTCTTGATGACCTGTCTAGTGCTGTCAGTGGAGTATTGAAGTCCCCCACAATTATTGTGTTGCCGTCTATCTCATTTCTTAGATCTATTAGCAATTGTTTTATAAATTTGGAAGCTCCAGTGTTTAGGTGCATATCTGTTTAGGATTGTGATATTTTCCTGTTGGACAAGGCCTTTTACCATTATATGATGTCCCACTTTGTCTCTTTTAACCACGGCTGCTTTAAAGTTTTTTTGTCTGATATAAGAATAGCTACCCCTGCACACTTTTGGTGTCTCTTTGCATGAATTGCCTTTTTCCATCCCTTTACTTTAGTTTATGTGAGTCTCCTAAAGGCAGCAGATGGTTGGTTGGTGAATTCTTATCCATTCTGCGGTTCTGTATCTTTTAAGTGGAGCATTTAGTCCATTTAATTCAATGTTAGTATTGGGATGTGAGGTACTGTTGAATTTGTCATGCTATTTGTTGCTTGTGTACCTTGCTTTTTTTTTTTTCTTTTTGTTTTTTAATTTGTATTTTTGTTTTAAAGGTCCTGTGTGATTTATGCTTTAAAGAGGTTCTGTTTTGATGTGTTTCCAGAATTTGTTTCAAGATTTAGAGCTCCTTTTAGCAGTTCTTGTAGTGGTGGCTTGGTAGTGGTGAATTCTCTCAGCATTTGTTTGTATGAAAAAGACTGTATCTTTCCTTCATATATGATGCTTACTTTTGCTGGATACAGAATTCTTGGCTGATAATTGTTTGGTTTGAGGAGGCTGAAGATAGGGCCCCAATCTCTTCCAGCTTGTAGGTTTTCTGCTGAGAAATCTGCTGTTAATCTGATATGTTTTCCTTTATAGGTTACCTGGTGCTTCTGTCTCACAGCTGTTAAGATTCTTTCCTTCATCTTAACTTTAGATAACCTGATGACAATGTGCCTAAGTGATGATCTTTTTGCGATGAATTTCCCACGTGTTCTTTGTGCTTCTTGTATTTGGATGTCTAGTCTAGCAAGGCTGGGGAAGTTTTCCTCCATTATTACCTCAAATCTATTTTCCAAACTTTTAGATTTATCTTCTTCCTCAGGAACACCGATTATTTTTAGGTTGGTCATTTAACATAATCCCAGACTTCTTGGAGGCTTTGTTCATACTTTTTACTTTTTTGTCTTTGTTGAATTGGGTTAATTCAAAGACCCGTCTTCGAGCTCTGAATTACTTTCTTCCACTTGTTCAATCCTATTGCTGAGACTTTCCATAGCATTTTGCATTTCTATAAGTGTGTCCAATGTTTCCTGAAGTTTTGATTTTTTCTTTATGCTATCTATTTCCTTGAATATTTCTCCCTTCACTTCTTGTATTGTTTTTTGGATTTCCTTGCATTGGGCTTCACCTTTCTCTGGTACCTGCTTGATTAGCTTAATAATTAACCTCCTGAATATTTTTTCGGGTAAATCAGAGATTTCTTCTTGGTTTGGATCCATGGCTAGTGAACTAGTGTGAGTTTTTGAGGGGGTGCTAAAGAGACTTGTTTTGTCATATTACCAGAGTTGGTTTTCTGGTTCCTTCTCATTTGGGTAGGCTCTGTCAGAGGGAGGGTCTAGGGCTGAAGGCTGTTGTTCAGATTCTTTTGTCCCATGGGGTGTTCCCTTGATGGAGTACTCTCCCCCTTTTCCTATGGATATGGCTTCCTGTGAGCCGAACTGAAGTGATTGTTGTCTCTCTTTTGGGACTAGCCACCCAGCAAGTCTACCTGGCTCCAGGATGGTACTGAGGCTTGTCTGCACAGACTCCTGTGATGTGAACCATCTATGGGTCTCTCAGCTGTGGATACCAGCACCTGTTCCAGTGTAGGTGGCAGGGGAGTGAAATGGACTCTGTGAGGGTTCTTAGCTTTGGTGGTCTAGTATTCCATTTTTCTGCTGGTTGGCCTCCTGCTGGGAGGTGACGCTCTCCAGAGAGCATCAGCTATGGTAGTATGGAGAGGGACCAGTGGTGGGTGGGGTCCTACAACCCCCAAGATTATATGCCATTTGTCTTCAGCTACCAGGGTGGATAGGGAAGGCCCATTCAGGTGCAGGGAGGGGTGGGCGTCTGAGCTCAGACTCCCCTTGGGCTTGTCTTGCTATGGCTGCTATGGGGGATGGGGTTGAGGTTCCCAGGTCAATGGAATTGTGTACCTAGGAGGATTATGGCTGCCTCTGCTGAGTCACCCAGGTTGTCAGGGAAGTGGGGGGAAAGCCGGCAGTCACAGGCCTCACCCAGCTCCCACACAATCCAAAGGGCCAGTCTCACTCCCAATGTGCCCCCTCAACAGCCCTGAGTCTGTTTCCAGGCAGTGGGCAAGCTGGGCTTGAGAACTTGCCCCAGGCTACCTGCCTCCCAGCTGCGAAAGAAAAGGGCTTGGTTCTGCCCCGGCCTGTGGAAGCTACACACTGGATTTGTGCCCTCCCCTGAGTTCTCGCCAGGAGGCTTCTTGCCCGTTCAAATTACTACAAAGTTCAGTTGGAGACTTCCTTCTCCCTGTGGTGTTTCCCCCCAACTCCTCTGGCTGCCCTCCCAATGGATCCCTGTGGTGCCAGGCAGGAATGGCCTGCTTGGGGACCCAGGGAGCTCCCTTTCTCGCTGCTTCCTCTGCTTCTGTGTTTCGCTCGACTCTCTAAACTGACTCAGCTCCAGGTAAGGTCAGAAACTTCGCCCGCAAACAGACCTTCATTTTCTCCAGTGGCGGTGTGTGTTTGGGAGAGGATGCTCTCCTTTTCCCACTTTCACAGTTTGGGCACTCACAGTATTGGGGGTGTCTCCCAGGTCCTACAGGAGCAGTCTGTTTCCTTCAGAGGGTCTATGGGTCCTCTTGGGGTTGCTGGTTTGTTCTTGCAGTTGATCTGGGGCTAAAATTCATGATGTGAATCTCTGCACTTTGCTCTGTCCATCTGAGTTGGAGCTGCCAATCTAGTCCTGCCTCCCATCTGCCATGATCCCTGACCACGTTTCTATTTAGCTATTCATCTGTCAATGAAAATTTGGGTTGCTTCCACATTTTGACCATTACAACTAATGCTATTTTGCAGCACTATTCACAATAGCAAAGACATGGAATCAACCTAGATGCCCAACGACAGTGGAATGGATTAAAAAATGTGGTATGTAGACACCAGGGTATACTATACAGACATAAAAAAAAAATGAGATCCTGTCCTCTGCAGGAACATAGATGGAGCTGGAGGCCATCATCCTTAGCAAACTAATGCAGGAACAGAAAACCAAATGCTGATGTTCTCACGTATAAGTGGGAGCTAAATGATGAGAAAACATGGACACAAAGAGGGGAACAACAGACACTGGGGCCTACTAGAGAGCAAAGGGTGGGAGAAGGGAGAGAAGCAGGAAAAATAACTAATGGGTACTAGGCTTAACACCTGGGTGATGAAATAATCTGTACAACAAACCCCTGTGGCGTGAGTTTACCTGCATAACAAATCTGCACGTGTACCCCCAAACCCCAAATAAAAGTTTAAAAAAATAAATAATGCTACTTTAAACATTTGTGCACAAGTTTTTGTGTGGACGTATGTTCTCATTTCTGGGAATATACTTAGGAATAGAATTGCTGGATCATACAGTACCTCTGTGTTTAACAATTTGGGGAATGCTAGACTGTTTTCCAAAGCAGATACATCATTTTACATTCCCACCAGCAGTGGATGAAGGTTCTAGATTATCACCATCATCATGTATACTTCCTATTATGTTTTTGTTGATTATAGTCATGCTAGTGGGTGTGAACTGGTATTTCATGTTTTTTTTGTTGTTGTTGTGGTAAAATATACATAATGAAATTTACCATCAAATCCATTTGTAAGCTGTACAGTTCAGTGACATTAAGTATATTCAAATTATTGTATAGACACCACCACCATCCATCTCTGAAGCTTTTCGTGTTCCTACACTGACACTCTGTGCCCACTAAACAATAACTCCCTATTTCCTGCTCTGCCTAGCCCCTGGCAACCACCATGCTACTTTCTGTTTCTGTGAATTCACTACTCTAGGTGCCTTATATAAGCAGAATCATACAGTATTGTCCTTTTGTGACTGGCTTATTTCACTTAGTATAATGTCCTCAACATGCATCTGCGTTGTAGCCTGTGTCAGAGTTCTTTTCCTTTGTAAAGCTGAACATGGAAATCAACTAAGAGGAGACAAATAACCTAATCAGATAATGGGCAAACAATAGAAGAAAAAAAATCACATGAGAAGAAATATAAGTATTTCCTGATATGGGTTGGCTCTGGGCCCTCACCCAAATCTCATGTTAAATTGTAATTACTTGTGTTGGAGGAGGTGCCTGGTGGGAGGTGACTGGATCATAGTGGGGGCTTTTTGAAACCTTTGCTGTTGTCATGATACTGAGTCAGTTCTCAGGAGATCTGGTTGTTCAGAAGTATGTTCCACCTCTCCCTTCTCTCTCTTCCTCCTGCTCCAGCCAGGTAGGAAGTGCCTACTTTTCCTTTGCCTTCTGCCATGAGTGTAAGTTTCCTGAGGCCTCCCCAGCCATGCTTCCTGTACAGCCTGCAGAATTGTGAGCCAATGAAGCCTCTTTTCCTTATACATTATCCAGTCTCAGGTAGTTCTCTGCAATGTGACCACAGACTAATATATCCCCCAAACATCTGAAAATGTTCCACCTCACCACAGAGCAGGGGAGTTAAAAAAACAAATGAGGAGGTGCCCTTTCACACCCAGCAGACTGGCAACACTAAAATATGTGACTAAGCCACATTTGGCCACGATGGGAGAAATGGTTCTCACATGGTACTCTAGGATGCTATCTACAGGTAACCCTTTTGGAGTAAAGCTCAAGGTGTGTATAACCTATGCCTTATTCCACTTCTAGGGATAGTTTTTTACACATGTGCCCAAGAAAACCAGAAAACGACATTCACTTCGTAATTGTATAAACCCCAAATGGCAATCCAGTGTCCATTAGTGGCAGAATGAATACATGTGCAAGATGAAATCATATAGAAAATGGATGCACCAGAGCTACAGCAGCAACACGGAGAGTTCCCAGAGGCAAGACAGATGTACATACCCTAAGAGACTATTTAAGACACAACAAACAATACTCTCTTCTATTTGTGGATATATACATATATAGTGCAAGTCTGAAAATTTGGGGGGGATGAGGTGCATATATACCAACGGGGAAAAGAGGAGAATGGTACTAGGGAGGGGTCAAAAGGGACTTCCAACATATCTGTAACATATTATGACTTAATGGATATGAAATGAATACAGCAATTGTAAAGATTTGTTAAAATTGGGAAGTGGAGACGTGTTTATTAGTTAATCTCGGTACTTTTCTGTACTATGAAAATTTTTATAAGAAAAATACTTACAGAAGCTATAGTCAGGCCGGTATGTACTAACTGACATTGGCTGCAGTGAGTGGTTGAGACCATAGGCAACTGAACACGTGCTATCCGGTGTGCGACCACACTGCACTCCAGCCCACTGAGGCCAAATGTTGCCACGCCGTTCATTTTTAAAAGTAAGGCTGAAAATCCAGAGTCTTACTGCAATCTCCTGATTTCAAAATGTTGGAAATGAATTCTAAAACCTTTAGACGCCTGTGTGGGCCAAGCTATGCCTGCTGTGGAATTTGGCCCTGTGGCCTCTAGTCTAGGACTTTACACTTTCCTATCCCGAGGCAGCAGCTGCCGTGGTTCTGAGCCTAAGCTCCAACAGCCAGATGCCCATCTCCCTCCAGCTCACACTTGGAGATGATTCTGCACCACTGGCCTGCACACAGGTCCTCGTCATTGCTTTCTTTGTTTTGATCACCAAATTCCTACTATGCACATATGCTAGCTGAACAGGTTAGCCCAAGCATCTTGTCCTAAGAAGATTCGGGAAAAAAAAAAAAGACTCCCACAGCATAACGACGTGGCATAGTTTTCCCAGGACAGCAGTCGGAATGGTACCCATCAGAAAAAAACAAACACCAAAGTCCTGAACCAAGTAGGCTGCAGAAAACACCCAGGGGACTGATTAACACCAGCGGGAGTCCCTGCCCAGCTGGCCCAGCTGCCCGGCCCCACAAAATTATTCAATGTGAAAACACACAAGCAGACCTCCCCGGCACTCCACCCCCGCTGCTGCTCCACTTTGGACATGAAAATATTCAGAATTTTACAAGGCTCTCAGAAAATGTTCCCGGGGCAAGGTAGGGAGGTGCTCAGCAGGCTGAGTGAGGCAGCTCTGCATGTCCTGTAGGGGGACACAGAGGAAGCGCTCCCTTGGCAACTGTGTTCCAAGGGGCAGAGGCAGGGCTCCAACAGGACTGAGCTGGCTGCCTGGGGCTCTGGCATGCAGCTTTATGAGCAAGGGAATTCACAGCTCTGCCTGAATCCCCACCCACAACTACCTTTAACTGCGAGCTGCAGGCTCACTCCCTGACTCCCACAAGGCCATCAGGAGCCAGCCAGGCCCCTCGACAACAAGGTGCAAGGTGACTCTCCATGGGTCTATTTTGAGTTCCTGGTGCCTCTTAACATGCTGCTGCTAAGTTAGAAGCAGTGACCCTGGGAGTTATAGCTTATAAAGTTCATGTTCATGGTGAACTTGAAAAGAGGTTTCCCAGGGGCAACAGACATCCAGGCTGGAGCCACGTGGAGACAGCTGATGCCTAGGGCCCCCGTCCTGACCCAGTGGCTGGCGTTTGGCTGTGTCTATCTCCTTGCACTAACTCAAGTGACTAAGGGTGTTTGGAGACCATGGCATGTCATAATCATCTTCAGTACAGATGACAGCTTTGTCACTGATGGCCTCTCTTCCTTGTTTTCGCCTGCTTCCTCCTGGGCTTCTCCAGCGCTGGGAGCTTCGCTGTTCTCCCCTCTACTTCTCTATCTCCTCCCTCCCCCATTTTCTAAGCTAGGTTGGCTCTTTCCTTGGTTCAGTCTGTGGCTTCTTTGCTCCCATGGCTCCCTTAAAAATAACTGTTTGAGGACATTACCTATGCCATGTTCCTTCAGATACTAGGGAATAGGGCATAGGGGACCCCTGACTCTCCACCTGGGGAGCTTCAGGTCGGTGTGTTCACCAGCCTAGAGGACAGCAGGGAGTCCTACCACGCCTATGGTTCTGGGTGGGTGTGCCTGTCACAGACCACTCTGCTAGTCCCCATCACTGAAGGCTGGTGGCCACTTCTTTTCCAAAGACCAGACATGCAGGGTTAGGATCTGGGGGTCATCTTGGACTGCTCTCTGTGCCACATTCAAGCAACCGCTAAGTCCCACCAAGCCAACCACCATGAGGGATCTCAAATCTGCCTTCCCCTCCCCATATCCATGGCCACCCTTAGCTAGGGTGCCATAACGGTCTCCTAACTGTACCGCCCCCGCAAAACACAAACATGTAATCTCTTTTCCCTTCCAAGTAACCTATGCTTCTCTGCCACAGCTCCAGTCTGAAACCTTCGATGGCTCCCTAGTACCTAATGCCTTTCATAGCCTCAGCCTAGCATTCGGGTCCCAACCAGTCTGATGATTCACTCATTCCTTCAGCCCATGCTTCTTCCTGTACAGCCTGTTCCACCCAAGGACTGCAGATGTTTTCAGGAATATATACAAAGAAACAAAAGACTCTGGACTAAGAAAAAGAAGTACCAGGGTAGGTGAAGGTAAGGGGAACAAGCCTTGTCGCCCTGGCCCTGGCCAGCCACATGTGCTCCTCCCTCCCAGGCTGTTGGTTATTCCTTCACCCAGACATGCTGGCACCGGTCCCTCTGCCTGCACGCCCTCCTCATTTCTCAGTTGGCCAATGTCAAGTGCCTGCTCCTCCATAGGTCCTAGATGTTCTCTCTTCCACTGCTGGCACACCTAAGGTGCTCCAAATGACCTAAATGATACTGTTCCTGCCAAGACTATCCTGACCTTGCTATGGCTTGGGTACTCCTAGGAGTCAAGAGGCTCAGATCTAGCTCAGGCTCCCAGGCTAAGTCTCTGTTGATCTTGGCTACTAAACTTCCCCGGGCTCAGATTTTCCCATCTGTGAAATGGGTTGAAACTCATTTGTTTCTCACGTGGATGTGCCAACGATTGATCCTATATGGTCAATCTGTTATCACCCAGTGTCCCCTTCTGGATGGATGCAGGCCCCCAGCAGGCATATCACAGAGCAGACCAGGAGCTGCATGCACCGTGCCCCCACGCGCTGACTTAGCTACAGCCCCCACCTACTCCTCGGCAGTGGACCCCACTAAGGCAGCGTGTGCCGAGTCCACCTTAAACCTTGGCTCTGGCACACTGGAGAGAAAGTTCGTATTAATGTTGCTGGCTAACAAAACAACCAGCAGTTTCCTATAAAAAGTGACAGTGGGATAAATCTACATTAAAATATTCATGCCCTTTATTTCACTTCACAAAAAGATCTAAACACCCCAACCAAACGCAGTTACAGCAGCTGCCGGGCAGATGTTCTTCAGGCGGGCAAAGGAGAGACAGTAATTAGTCTCAATTAAGTTCTCAGTAAATTATGTAACGGAGACCTTTAGCCACCCAGCCCTGACTGGTTTGCTGAGCCAAAGGCAGTGAACCTGGTCCAAAACTATTTAGAAACTCTGGATTGCTTTGGATAATTCATGTTCTGAGTAAATTACAGAGAGTTTTGGCATGGGAGGAATAATGAATACCATAACCACTTTCAACTGAAAATAATAATTTGTTAATAATTTTAATAGCTAATGAGCTATAGAAACCATGTTTGTAAGCCTTCCAAGCAGAAAGGAAGGAGATTGATTTTATTTCTGGCTATATGAAGCTTAACGGCATTCACTCACTGCATGTACCTTTGAGACTTTTGCTCAGCAAGTATCTTGCCACATGATCTATTTTCACCGGAGCACTGCTTCTTCTTGAATTTTCAAAAACAGTTTCCTAAGGGTCTGCTCGGCAAAGATGTTTCTGTCTAATCAGGCTTTAAGGGTTTCTCACCAAGAGGCACACAGGAGACTGGCTGGCTGCCATTCTGCCTTCAAGACCCTGAGAAAAGAGACTCTTCCATCAAGTCTTGTTGAACCAAGTTTTGTGATTTTTCTCCCTTGTCAACTTTTGTTTTTAGGTGAACAAAAGAAAAAAAAATTTTTTTTGAGAAAGAGTTTTGCTTTTGTTACCCAGGCTAAAGTGCAGTGGTGTGATCTTGGCTCACTGCAACCTCTGCCTCCTGGGTTCAAGTGATTTTCTCACCTCAGCCTCCTGAGTAGTTGGGATTACAGGTGCCTGCCACCACGCCTGGTTAATTTTTTTTTTTTTTGGTATTTTTAGTAAAGATGGCATTTCACCATGTTGGCCAGGCTGGTCTCCAACCTCCTGACCTTAGGTGATCTGCCTGTCTCGGCCTCCCAAGGTGGTGGGATTACAGTGTGAGGCACCGTGCCTGGCCAAGAAAATTTTATTTACAGAATTGTAGAGAATGTCCCACTCCCTGGTGAAATACTGTATTTGGGGCCACTCAGAGTCCAGACTTCCTCTCTTCATCCACAAAGGCCTGGTCACATCTTGCTGTGGGTGGTCCTTGTCCAAGTCCTTGCCTTCTCCCTATCTCTTCTGAAAGTAAGACTCTAGCACAGAGCCTTGTGCTTCTTAAGGACCCCATGAATGTTTTCTAAATTTAATTAAATTCCATGGTTCTCTATGAAGAAAACGGACAAGTGACCTGGAGCTTACAAAAATGATCTTTGTGCTGATCTCCAGGGCATCCTGGGCTATTCTCACTCACTTTAGTTTATCTCTCCTGTTGCCATATTTTCTGCTTAGTAGAACTTATAAATATAATTCATGCACATTGTAGAAAATCTGGAAAGTACAAAAAATATAAAGTGAGAGAACCAAAGGACGCACATGATTCTAGTCTTTTTCCTAAACATCTTCCTTTAACGTCGATGTCACACCACAAATCATTTTATATTGTGCATCACTAGTGATAGCAGAAGCAATTCCTATGCAATCAAAAATCTTTTCTAAAGGTTGACTTTTTTTTTTTTTTGAAATGGGGTCTTGCTCTGTCACCCAGGCTGGAGGGCAGTGGTGCAATTATAGCTCACTACAGCCTTGGACTCCTGGGCTCGAGCAATCCTCCTGCCTCAGCCTCCCAAACAGCTGGGACTACAAGCGCATGTCACTGCAACTAATTTTTAAATTTTTTTTTGTAGAGATGCTGTCTCATTTTGTTGCTCAGGCTGGTCTCAAACTCCTGGCTTCAAGTGGTACTCCCACCTTGGCCACCCAAAGTGCTAAAGATTAACTTTTTAATGCTTGTATATTACTCTGTCATACAGATAGAGCCATACATTACTGAACCAGTGCATACTTGGCCATTTGGGTAGGTGCCAATTTTGTACATATTTTGGATGATTTCCACAGGGTAGAAATGGAAGTCCTGGATCCAAAGGGATGAGCAACATTATTCAGAGGGCCAGGGAGGAGTGCTTGGATCTCTCCATGATGGGATCTCATTACTCTATGACCCGGCCATGCCTGCCCCACTAGCCTGTTGGGTATGCTTGTTCTCTAGTGACGATGCTTTACATTTGTGAAGGCATTGGGGCAATGTTTCCAAAAGTCCTTCTGTGTGTCCCTTGTGTCTTCTTTCTGCCCATGCATGTAGCCCTTCAGCTGTTCCTTAAGAGGCAGCGGTGTCCAGGCTACAGTCCCTCCACTCCACTCCACTGCTTTGGATGTTCCCTGCCAGTCAATGTTTCCTTAGAATGTGGCCTTGACAAATACATGTCTAGTTGCAACATGACCTGCTTTAAGTAAATAAACAATAAGAACCACACTAATTGGACCCTTCCATATGCCAGATGTTATGTGCTTTAGTCTTCACTTGATTCCCAATTAGATAAGGGGGGAGCTCCTGTGAAGTAACCTGCTCAGGATCACACAGTCAGTGAGATCTGTCTTAGATTAAGAGTGGGTGTGCTAATGTTGTCTCCTATAGCCAATACATTTCTCTCTGTATCGCCTGTAGTTTATATAAATGGCTGCTGTGTTATTTGAAGCATAAATATTCATAAGTGTTATATCTTCATTGTAAATTAAGACTTTTAATGTAAGTTTCCTTGTCACATTTAATGCTTTTTGGCTTGAAGTGTATTTCATCTAAAATTAGGATTGCTACCTCTGCTCTCTTACTGTTTTTGCTTCCCTGGAATACCTTTATTTTTAGCCTTTTTAAATTAGTTTCTTTTAGGTTTTTTTTTGTTTTTGTTGTTTTTTTTTTTGCATACAGCATATAGTTGGGTCTTTGTGAGCCAATTTGAAAATCTTTTTCTTTTTCTTTCTTTCTTTTTTTTTTTTTTGAGACAGAGTTTCACTCTTTTGCCCAGGCTGGAGTGAAGTGGTGTGATCTCGGCTCACTGCAACCTCTCCCCCCGGGTTCAAGCAATTCTCCTGCCTCAGCCTCCCTAGTAGCTGGGATTATAGGCACTTGCCACTACACCCAGCTAATTTTTTGTATTTTTAGTAGAGACAGGGTTTTGCCATACTGACCAGGCTGGTCTTGAACTCCTGACCTCAGTTGATCTGCCTACCTCGGCCTCCTAAAGTGCTGGGATTACAGGCGTGAGCCACCACGCCTTTTCTTTCAGAAAAAGAAAATCTTTTCCTTTTAACCAGTAAGCTAGGCCAATTCCAATATACTTGATCTCAACTTTGTAGTATTATTTAATTATAATTACTGTGTATATTTTATTCTGTTTTCTGTGTTTAGATGTTATTTCTTTGCTATTTATTTATTTTTTGGTATTTAAAGGTTTTTGTTTTTGTTTTACTCCAACCATTTTTGATAGTTTTATTCAAGTATCACATAAATACATAAAAGTATATAAATTATAAATTATATGTATATACCTTGACAAAATTTTCACACAGCAAGGCTTGCTAACTACAACTCAGATGAAGAAAAGGAACATTACCAGAACCTCAGAAGGCCTTCTCATACTCAGTTATGAGCCTCCCCCAACAATTCTGACTCCTGTCATCACAGGTTTGTTTAGTGTGTTTTTGAACTTTATATAAATGAACTCACGGAGCATGCACTCTTGTCTTTTGTGTCTAGCTTCATTTGTGAGATTGATCCAAGTTTTGTAGAACAATAGTCTATTTTCATCAGTGTGTCATATTCACTGTATGACTAGACCACAATCCATACGTCGTACTGTGGATGAACATTTGGGTTGTTTCAGGTTTTGGCCTCTTATGAATAGCACTGTTCTGAACATTCTTGTACATGTCTTGTACAACTTGCTGGCATATTCCTGTGTGGAAGCTAAAGCAACTGCATATTAAATGGGAGGCTAAGGCAACTCCATCTTGAATGCTTATCCACCAGGTTGGTTTAACTGACTAACTATAGTTCCAGGAAGGCCTCCAAGATTTCCAGTTTATCTACTGTTGCTTGTGTAAAAGCAGGTACATACCATAAATTGTGCTCTTTGGTCAAACAACCATATGCTATCACACTTCAGGTGTCCTACGAATCACATCTGAACCATTCCTTGACCTGGGTCTGGGGGACAATGGCATGGGGATCCACCATCTTGTCTTGCTGCTGCCCAAGGCACAGACATAGCTTCTGTTTGTAAGTCCCTATTAAATGTTTCTTTCTAAGAAACTGGATTTGTCAGCCTCTTTGGCCTCTCAGCTTCCTCAGACTTTGGGGAATGTCTGTATAGCTCTGCCCACCTTGAAACAATCTAGGAGTAGAATTTCTGGGTCATGAGAATTTGTATGATTAGACAAATAGATTTCCAAAGTGGTTATGCCAATTTATACTCACACTAGTAATGACAGAGAAGTCAATGGCTCCATGTCCTTGCCAAAACATGGTATCATCTGTCTTTTCTATTTCAACCAGTCTAGTGGGTGTGTCAGTGGTATCACATTGTGTTTTAATGTGTACAAGTGGAGAATACAGGTGAAGGCATTATTGGCAAGGAGAACAGGGTGAATAAGAGTTGGGAGGTGCAGAAGTACCCATACCTTTGTAAAATACACTTCGTCCTCTCTTTCCTAATCTCTTATTACCTGGTTTATCAGTTTTTAATGATATCTCTTGACTTCCACCCACTGTCTAAACAACCACCAATGTTATCATTTGATTCTCCGGCTTTCTATTTTTTTCTTTATTTTTATTCTTTTATTCTACTCTCTTTTTTTCTATTGCTTTTAGTTGTATTCTTTTCATTTTGTCAGAGCATATAACATTTGCATATTATTTTCCATTCCTGTATCTAACTTTGTGTTAGTCTTAGCTCCACAATTAAACATCCTAAGATGCTCACCATCAGCCCTTGTACCACTGACCCCAGTCATCTCTTGGTTAGATGGAGGGCATCCTATGATAGTAGTGGGATTGGCAAACTACTGCCTGAGGGCCAAATCCTCCCTGATACTTGTCTTGGTGAATACAGTTTTATTAGAATACAGCCCTGTCTATTTGTTTATACATTGTTTATAGCTGCTTTTGGGCTACAATATAATTGAGTAGTTAAGACAGAGACTATGTGGCTTGCAAAGCCTAAAATATTTAATATCTGTCATTCGCTGAAAAAGTTTGCTGATTCCTGCTCCAGCAGATTCCTCAAGAAGGGCTCATGGATACAGTATCCTCAGCTCTTGTCTATTTAAAACTGTTTTTCTAAAGCTTTGATACTGGAAGGATAGTTTAGCTAGTTATAAAATCTTCAGTTCACATTTTCTTTCTTGGTCTGATCTGTGAGGACATCATGCAGACCCTGAGAACTGGGAGTCTGAGTCCCATGAGCCACAAGGAGTGGGTTGGGAAGCAGAATAAGTGCCCCGTTCTGAGAGGAGCCCTACCACTTGATAGCCACACATTCCTGTGGAGTCTCCTAACCCCATGGCAGTCCCCACTGGGGAGCCCTGCCCAGAGAAGTCACATGACAGGAGGCCGCTGACAAGCTGTACAGGCAGAGCCACAGACAGACCCTCTAGGAACTGGAGCGCCTGGATGATGAGCCATCAGCCATCCGTGTCCCTGCTTCATCCATAACAATATCATGGGAAGCTTACTAAGTGCCCTGCTGACCTGACCCACCACCCAAATAACCCTGTCAGACAGGCGTGGAATGTTCTCATTAAACCCTCACACATTTGGGGCACTCATGCAGCCTTCTTTTCAAAAATGCATGCAAACCACTGCCTAAATCATCCCTCATCTTCTAGATGTGCCAGGGGTTGACAGCACTCTGAAATGGCATTCTTTGGACCCGGCCATTTATCTGTTTGGGAAATTGAGACCCAGCCCTCAGACCCCTGGCTCTGCTCTTGTCTGCTGTGATTTCTCAGAACCAGTCAGCAGAGCCTCAGATATGACAGCTGTAGAGTTCTGTAGCATCTTGGATTGGATTTTGTCCTGGAATGGGGTTTTGGACACTTCTAGAAAATCATAACAGTGATCATAAAAATGACAAATTTAGCTCTTACTGTGTGCCAGGAACTGTCCTGAGCCATTTATTTCTCTTAACTCGTATCATTCTCATGACAACCCTCTGAGGTAGGAACTCTCTCAGTCCCCTGTCATACAGAGAGGTTGAGTGGCCTGCTGCAGGTCCCCTGCTGGCAGCAGCAGGGCTGGGATGGGAACCTGGCTGCTGGAGTCCTCACTCCACTGCTTCTGCTTCTCAGGGCTTCCTCCTTAGTTTTCTTGAGCTGCCGTGCTCTCTGCCTGCTTTCTTCTACCTTTGCCTTTTACCTTTACCCTCCTTCTTCTTTTTGAAAAGCAGCAGTGAACCTGCACTTTGCCTTTTGTCACTTTTAGCCTTAACAGGCATCTCCTTCTCAGTTTTCCTTATTTCAAGGGCCAACTTAAAACAACCACAAAAAGCTGTCTTTGTCGAACGTTTCTTAGCAGGGCTGTTTGCGGACAGCTCGCTGTCTGGTCTGAGCTGCTTGCTAAGGCTCCAGACTGTTTCCTCCCTCCCATTGCTGCATGCCTCAGTGCACTTGGGTCTTTCCATCTGGCTCACCCTGAGCCACCGGGGTGAACCCCTAGTCCTGAGTACGTCTCCCATCTTATGTCTTGTTGGGTCAGTTGTGATTATGGAGTCAGAATGGAATCTTCCTGAATTTCCCCTAGGTGCTGAGCTGTATTGACTTTCTGTAGCTGTGGGAACAAAACTACCTCTACTCTGACCTTTACTTATTCTATTAATATCTTCTCAAAACATAGGGATCTAGATTTAACCCTGCTCAGTTTCCTTTCCTGACTGTGGCAAACTGCAAAACACAATGGCCGTTGCTTCCCAGGTTGTCAGGAACCTTCCTGCTTTATAAGAAATAAAGTCAGGGTAATGAGCCCTTTTATTCATCCATGTATGCCTGAGAGAAGAGAAATGGGGAGTGCTTTGTCTGTCAATTAGGGCATCCGGCTGCCTCGTTTCCATCCCCAGCTCCAGTCACCACAGCTTCTGCCATGCAAGGCCTGGAGCCTCCTGCAAAGTCCTGCCTTCAATCTCCACTTGGTTATGTCTCTGCTTTGTGCCTCTCTCCCCTAGTGGCCTGGGCTCTGGGCCCTGAAGCCCTCAGGAGATGAGGTAACGGACTACCTTTCCCTCCTAGATAAGCCCCATACTGAAGGATTTTTGCATCTGCTGTTAGATTCAAGTCACAGGACCCAATTCACCAAATCTGGTGATTTCCACCATGCTTTCTGAGTTAAAATGTCAAGGGACCTTCGTTACTGTATGCTGGTGGTTCTCAGTACAGTCCCTGGACCAGAATCATGAGTGCTATCAGAGCCCTAGCTAGAAATGCAAGTTCCCAGGTCTCACTCTGGATCTACTGAATCAGAAGCTCTGGGAGTGGGGCCCAGCACTCTGTCAGTCACCCAGTCCCCTGGGGATTTCAGCGCAGTAGAGCCACTAGACATATCAGGAAAATAATCACCCGAAGCTTGAGCCTTGCTTCTGATCAGCTCTCTGAGAGGTGCTGGCCCCCAGATCACCCTTTGTCCTCTCTGACAACTCACTGGGCAGGTGCAGCTGAAATGTTTTTCCCTCCCTGTTCTCATGATTCAGGGTAAAGCTCTCTCCCACTGGCCAGGGAACGTCCTCTTCCCAGGAAGCGGATTAAGAGTCATGGAAGGAAAACACAACTAAGCCGTGAGCACGGTGTGGGCCAGGGCATGTTCATGACCTCCTCAGTGCTAATTTCTGCTCTTAATGTCCTAAGGAATTCCTTTAGGAAATTACGTCCTTCAATTTCACCAGGCTCCTTTCTTCAGTGGTATTTAAACCCAAATACAGGTTAGCAGACAGAAGTGCTGGCAGGACCCAGCCTTTCACATCCACCCACAAAGGCAGCCTCTTCACGCTCCCCCTACCAGGGCTCCAGTGGTCTGTAACGAGCCACCGGGGGATGGCACATCTGTGAAGTCTCTAGTCACACACTGAGCCTGAAATCCAATCTTCGGGTTTGAATGACGCTGAGACCCTCCCATAATCCTTTTTCCTTCCCTAGTCTTACCCCCATCCTGCCGATGATACTACCTAAAGTTCACAGGTGGAGAGCTCAAAAGCATTCAAGAAGTTACAAAAGAACCACTCAGGACTTTTCTGCTGTTGCAATTTACCCTGAAATATGTATAAATTATACGAACTTGTTCTGACAAGAAGGGGAATGTTAGCATACTGTGGGACCTGTCCCCAAGCTTTTACTATCTGGAAAATACCAACATGGGTTTAGATTACCTAGTTATAACTGTATTAAAAATGTGTGTGTGCACATGCACGTGTATGTGTGAGGAGTGTCTTACGAAATAATGGATAACCCATGAAATGTTGGGGTCCAACAGCTGGCTGATGTTTACCGTCGATATAGTTTTGTAGTTGAGCAGTGATGATAGTTTTGGCTGGCGTTCATGGAGTGCTTACTCGGGGTGAAGGAATTTATAGGCATTACTTCACTTAATCTCCTCGAGACTTCTATGAGAGATGTTCTCATTTCCCAGTTTTACAGATGGCGAGATCATGTAACTTGCCTGTGGGTTTGCATGCAGCTAGGGGTGAGGTGGGGACCGGAGGTCAGGCTCTCAATGCCCACCATGTGAAGCTGCCCGTGGGTGAAATGGATGGAATATTTCATTCGTTTTCTGGCTAGCTACCGAACCTAACAAATTGCATGTCTTTTTGCCTCGACATGATAAGTAGATGATGATCTTGCTATTGCTTCCAACTTTAAACAAATCCATTTCAAGAAAGGCTGCTGTAAAGCATAAGCAGGTAAAGGAAGGATTTAAAATATGTCTGCAGAAACTGCTGCTGAGAGTGGAATGAGTAGGACTAGAGGGAGAAGTCAAGGTGGGCTGTGGGTAGGACACAGCATGGGTAAAGTCGACCACAGGCTGTACCTAGAGAGGGTGAACGACTTAACTAGAAGACAATCCAACACACACCAGGGTCCTGACCAGCCTCTGATTTCCACCCCTTCATCAATGGAGCATCTGTCCAGGACAGACATCTGCCCCCTAATGGGCAAATGCTTATGCCACTGGAATGAAATCTCATTTTCGACATAATGCCACTAACCATAGAGATGAGCAATTCCGGGATGACTGAGGCACATTCCCTCCACCAGTATCAAACAATCCATGTATCTGTTCAAATGACTTACTAAGACCTACTAAGCTCTAGGCACTGCTGGGCACTGGAGACTAAGCTGCACACCCGGTGATTTCCACATTTGTAGAGTACTACATATGGCAGCTTGATTCTACAAATAAGTTCCTGACGAGTATCTGCTGAGTGAATTGAGCACTGATAAGGTCCTTGCCCTTATGGGGAAGAGGAACAAGAAAAAGAAAGGGAAGACTAAAGAAACAGAGTCGCACAGACTATACAGGAATGATGGAGGTGTCGTATCTGTACGCGGCACTTGGCACAGGTAGATGCATTATTTAGCTATAGAGGACAGCATGGAGGTTTCAGAAGCTGTGGGTTTGAGTCCTGAATGGGTAGGTTTAGTTCCTTACCCAGAAAATCTCAGGCCTAGGTCACAGACACACCTCTCCTTCTCCATTGCCTAGCAACTTGCATCACTGGTCACTTGGGGTCTGAGTGAGAGTCCCTCCCAGCCCCTCCAAGCTCAAGGTCAGCTAGGCATGTGTGCTTGTCTTGGAGGTCCAGGATGGCACCCGTCAGCACCTCTTACTGCCTCAACCCCAAATCTCTCCAGGTCTCCTGGGAAACCACCTTCATATTGAACCCCTTGTGTTAGATATGTCCTGAATTTTAATTTCTTTTCTAGTATGGGTGCAGATAACACCAACAACAAGCCAGAAAACCAACTAACCACAGCATTCTGAGAAATTGCTCTAGTGTTTAATCCCAGAGCTTTGGGCCTTCGGGCTGTGAGTTTCACTTCCAGGGAAAGGAGCCACTCCAGCTTCCCCTTGATAGCACTCTGAGTTAAATGCCACTACAGTACTGCCTGATGACTCTCTTGCCCCGCTTTTGAATATCGATTTAGAGCTGCCTTGGTCAAAAGGGTTCTTTTTCATGCCATGGCAGAAGCAGGTTGTACTGTTTTTAAAATGAGAATGAAGAAGGAGAAAGTATGTAAGATTTAAAGGAGGAAAACATTGTTTTGCATTTTGTTACCAGAATGGGCTGGGAAAGCTACTCAATGACTAAGCGTCTCAAAGTCTTCATCTGTAAAATATGGTGAATACGTCGACTTTCCAGAGGGACTGTGGGGCTCCCTAACCCACGAGACAGCCAGCAGCCACTTCCTCCTTTCTCTCCTTACTGCTGATGAGCAAGAGTGAACTGGCCCATTCCCAAAGAGCGTTGCCTTTCTGCTGCTTCTGCACTTTACACCTTAGCAAGAATACAATTTCTGAGTTTTCAAATCCTCTACTTTTACAATAAAATCATTTTCAAGTACTGTTTTGAGAGGGAAAAAAAAAAAAAACAAAAAACGGTTCTCTGGAATTTATGGGCCCACACTAAGCTCTCAACAGGAAGCAGAAGGCCCAGTGAGCAGGGCTGAGCCAGCAGCTGATGAGTCCACTGCACCCATTTTTTTTTTTCCCCCAAGCCATCGCACCTGATCAAATTACACTCCGGGGACTGGAGATTCTGTTGGTACAATCTTGAGGTTAAAATAACCAGGATAAGTCTGGGTTTGGTAACAGGTTGTACCACACCCAGTCATGAAGAGTTTGGAAAAAAAACTCTCATGCTTTGAGAATCATACAGCTGCTGATGTTGAAAGTTCCCATCCAAGAGTAACATTCCGGTTGGGCTGGCTTTTCCCAGTACACGGGGATTTTCCAGTACAGTAGCCCTCTTGCTAACAGACTTGCCTGCTCTCATTCTAGCTGAGAGCAACATGGGTTGGACAATCTTCATTTCTCAGTCTTGGTTAGATCATGACCTCAGCCTGTCTCTCCATTGGACTTAATAATTTCTGCCTGTCTCATATCATCTTCCTTCTTCTGGTGAGAGTTGAGACACCTCGGTTTTCTTTACCATGCTCCCGTTTGTTGGCCAACAGCAGCAGAGCACACGAGCTGAGAAAGACTGATCAGACTTTGCAGGAACCTGGGTTCTGAGCAGAGTTACCTTTGGAGTGGATGCAGGAGCCGCTTCAGCCAGCTCTGGGATCTTCTCTCCCAGACCAACTTTTCAGTGTCTCTTCAATTTTGGGAGCTACTCCACATTCTTTCTATATTCTCTTATCTTTTTGGGACAGGTTCAGATTTGGTTTCTGTGGCCCAGAGAGGCCCAATTGTGCTCCAGAAGCCGGTGGTGCCAGGATCACCTCCTTGCATGTCCACACCACAGCCATGGCTTCGGAGCAGACTGGGGGACTGGTGGGGACAGAAGTTGTTTTTTTTTTTTTTTGAGACGGAGTCTCGCTCTGTCGCCCAGGCTGGAGTGCAGTGGCGCTATCTCGGCTCACTGCAAGCTCCGCCTCCCGGGTTTACGCCATTCTCCTGCCTCAGCCTCCCGAGTAGCTGGGACTACAGGTGCCCGCCACCTCGCCCGGCTAATTTTTTTGTATTTTTAGTAGAGACGGGGTTTCATTGTGTTAGCCAGGATGGTCTCGATCTTCTGACCTCGTGATCCGCCCGTCTCGGCCTCCCAAAGTGCTGGGATTACAGGCTTGAGCCAGGGGACAGAAGTTTTATTGGCAGTGATGCCATCAACTTATTGGATGGTCTCCTTACCTCCCACTATACACCAGCGTCTATCCAATGGAAGAAAGAGGTTGGCTGTGTTTACTTCTCTAGGGAAGGTATAGGGTCCCCCAAGCCCTTGTGAGCCAACAGTGCCTTGACCTTGCTGGTGGGAGCAACTCTTTCTGCAGAAGCTCCAGGAAGGGTAGATTCCAGGATTAAAATTCTCCTGGGAAGAAGCACAAGCCTAGGATCCTCAAAGTGGTTCACAGCACAGAGTGGTACATCAAAAGTGCATCTGTCGGCGAGAGACCACAGAGTATTGAGACCTGTGGGGCTGTCTGAGCCAGTACTTCCCTACCTGACATGCCCACAGAATCCCCTTTCCCTCTAATCTTGGCACAGGCTGTGCTGTGGGAGGTAGTGCTGTGTCCGTGGTCACTGTGTACATAGTGCAGAGGCCTGGCCGGCCAGCGAGGAAGCTGCAGGGCATGTAGTCTGCAGCCTGGGAAGCACCTGCCACTCGCAGGCTGGATGCCTGGCCTCACCTGAAGAGCACAGTGAGCCCCTGCAGAAACGGGATGCCACTGCTGGGCTTGGGATGAAGGACCCCACATGTGCACCACTGCTTGTATCGGAGCTGGTGTTTGTGGCCTTGGCCGACAAGCAGCCCAAGGCAGTTCACTTGCAAACTCTTTCCTTTGACATTTAAGCCACTAAGTCCCTCTTGGAAAATGTCCCAAACAGAACTGGGGAAAGGGCCACTGGTGGCTTCAGATGTCTCCATCCTGCTCCTTTGTGTGCCTGACACCTACTTGTTCTCCTTATTCCTCCAGCATTAAAACCTCTCTTGGAAAAGGACCTGATAAACTCATTCCCACATAAGAAAAAGTTAAAACAGGTTCAGCCTCTTCCCTCTCAGTGCAATGTCCTTAGCTCACTGATAAATCTTTCATTCTATTCTTTCCTTAATAACCGCCTTAGCATAAACATGCAGGCACACAGAGCTGGAAGTCCACCTTCCTTGGAAAAGGAGAACCTGCCTGTCTCCCAGCAAATGCCCCGTCACCCCGGGGACCTAAGATTAATGTCATACTCCATGAGGAAAACTCAAGCACTTGGAACATTTGTAAAAAGGCAACCCTCAGGTACTCAGGGTGCTCAGCTTTCAAAAGCGCAGTAACTTTGAACAAAGGCCAGGCATGCAATTCCCCAGCAATGCTTTAGATGGTTAGAAATGACCCAGGTTTCACGATATTAGCTCTGACAGGCAGCCCTGAATGTTTATGAATCTAGCCTATGTGAGGTCTTTCTAGAAAGGCTTAAATGGTTTCTTAGAGAGGAACAGATGTAAAACATGATCATAAGGGATGTGCTCAGTTATTTTAAAAAAATTAATATGAATTCTGGAGTATTTCCAGAGTACATATATTACCTAGGAAAAGATTTATCCTGTGTGTGTGTGAAGGGATCCTGGCCACGACTTTGGTTACGTTCTTATTTTCACTGTCTCAGCAGTGTGTAATGTTTGCTCATTCTTATTCTGATGTTTCTGTTTTGGGGTTTGAGGCAGAGGTGCAGGGGATGAGGGGGAAAGGAGGATGGCACTTTTTTCGGGGTAGGATTTCACTGACTGGGGTGAGCAAATCGAGGCATTGATCCTCAGGTGTGCCAAGCCAGGGGGCAAGCTGGGGGCCACCAGGAGGACAGGCGGGTTTGCATGGTTCCAGAGGGACCCCCAGAGGCTGGCCTCCCTGTTCAGTTTACAACACCCTTTTTCATCTTGTCCAGTACTAAGGTAGGTGGGCTCAGGCCAATATTAAGCAATGTCAAATCCTGCAAGAACTTGGTAGTATGTGGTATAAATATGAACAAGAAATGACCTAGAAAATGAAAAGATGACTCACCAAGTTATCGTTGTTGAAATAACATGCAGAGAACATTGTTATTCTCTGCAGGTTATGGGTGTACAAGCTACTGCTCAGAGACATAGGGAGTCCCGTCCAGGCTCCACTGCAAGTGAGAAGCACAGAGAACATGGGGAAAGAAAATCCCTGACTCCCAGTTCCAAACCCAACCAGCCAATGGGAGGGTGTCTCCAATGTGAAGCTTGGGATGGCTTTTCTATGAGGCTGCAAAGATGATGGCCGGCCCAGGGAGAAGGATTAGGGCTTCTCTGTCAGAGTCTTTGGGAATGACAGCCATGGCGGTGCATGACTTGCCAGAAAGCCCCTCCAGGGGAAAGGTAAGGAGGGCGCAGAGAGGCAGCAAGAAGGTGCACTGTGAAAGGGCCTGCCGAAGCACAACAGACCACACTGGGCAAATTCTCTGTCCTAAGAATCCCCACCAGAGGCGCTGGGAGAAGCTGAAACTGCGCAGCAAGAAAGGACAGAGGAGGTGGTGACATAAGCAGCCCAGCATGATAAAAGGCAGCTGCTAAACAAGATCCATCGATGCCTGCTTGAGAAGGGACAATTAGGACATTTCTAGCACAGGCTCCTGACTGTCTCCACTGCCCCAAGTCCCGAGATATCGTGAGCTTTGGGTTGTTGTGTCAGCCTTTGAACTCACGGGAGCCTGTGGAAGGCCTCTCCTTAGCTCCCCAAGAGCCTGCAACCATAAATGTGCACTTTTTCGTGAGTTTTTTAATAGCATTAAGATATAACTTATATACCACGATTCAAACATTTGAAGCATACAATTCAATGGTTTTCATTACAATCTAGGATATTTTTATTACAACAAAAGAAACCCTGTAACCCTTTAGTTATCAACCCCCAATTCCATCCCTCTCCCTCCTGATTAGCCCTAGGCATCTACCTTCCATCTCTATGGATTTTGTCTCATCTAGACATTGCATCTAAATGGAATTTCATACGTGACCTTTTGTGTCTGGCTTTTTCCACTTAGCATGTTTTCAGGGTTTCTCTGTGCCAGAACTTCATTCCTTTTTATGGCTGAATAATATTGCACTCCCTGAATATATTGCATTTTGTTTATCTATTCTTCAGTGAATGAACATGTGCCATGCTTCTACCTTTTGGCCATTATAAATAATGCTATGAACGTTTGTGTACAAGCTCTTGTGTGGACATGTTTTTATTATTCTTGGGTATACACACAGTACTGGAATTGCTGATTTGAATAATAACTCAAAGCAGAACTTTTTGAGCAACTGTCAGATTTCTTTTAAAAAGTGGTTGTGTCATTTAATATTCCCATCCCAGTGTATGAAAGTCCTGATTTCTCAACATCCTCATCAACATTTGTTATCATCTATCTTTTTGATCACAGCCACACTAGTGAGTGTGAAGTGGAATCTCCATATGGTTTTGATTGGCATTTCCCTGCTAAGGATGCTGAGTACACCTTCTTTAGAGGAATGTCTGTTCAGATCCTTTGTTCAGTTTTCAGCTAGGTTCTGTGTTATCTTATTATTGAGTTGTACGAGTTCTTTAGGTATTCCCTTTTTTGTTTTTTTGTTTTTTTTTTGAGACAGAGTCTCACTCTGTAGCTCAAGCCGGAGTGCAGTGGCATGATCTCGGCTCACTGCAACCTTCACCTCTGGGGCTCAAGCAATTCTCGTGCCTGTCTCCTGAGTAGCTGAGACTAAAGACATGTGCCACCACACCCAGGTAATTTTTTGTATTTTAGTAGAGATGAGGTTTCACCATGTTGCCCAGGGTGGTCTTGAACTCCTGAGCTCAGGAGATCCATCCAACTTGGCCTCCCAAAGTGCTGGGATTACAGGCATGAGCCACCATGCTTGGCCTAGATATTCTTAACATAAGTTCCTTATCAGATATATAATTTGAAAATATTTTTCACATTTTTTGATTGTCCTTTGTCTTTTGAGACAGGGTCTCACTCTGTCACCCAGGCTGTAGTGCAGTGGTGCAATCTCAATCTAGATTCACTGCAGCCTCGACTTCCTGGGCTCAAGCGATCCTCCCATTTCAGCCTGCCCCCCCCCCCACCCAAGTAGCTGGGACTACAGACACACACTACCACATTAGACTAATTTTTGTATTTTTTGTAGAGAAAGTGTTTCACCATGTTGCCCAGGCTGGTCTCGAACTCCTGGACTCAAGCAGTCCTCTAAAAGTGCTGGGATTACAGGCATGAGCCAATGCACCCCACCTCCAACTGCATTCTTTTGCATGTGGATAGCAAGTTGTCACAGCACCATTTGTTTGAAAAGACTATTCTCTCTCCATTGATTGCTCTTGGCACCCTGGTGGAAAAGCAATTGACAATAACTGTGAAGATTTATTTCTGGACTCTTAGTTATGTGCCATTGTTCTTTATGTCTATCCTTATGCCAGGGCCACACTGTCTGGATCACTCTAGTTTGTAGTAAGCTTTGGAACTGGGAAGCAGGAGTCCTCCAACTTTGCTATTCTTTTCTAAGATTGTTTTGATGATTTGAGGCCCTTTGCAATTCCATACGGATTTTAGGGTCACGTCCCCATTTGTGGAAGCAAGACGGCTTGAATTTTGAGAGATTGCACTAAATCTATAAATCAATTTGTAGAGTACTGTTATCTTAACAAGTCTTCTCATTCATGAAAATGAATGTCTTTCCATTTATTGAGATATTTTTGTAGTTTTCAGAATATGAGTTTTAAAATTCTTTTATTAAATTTATTCCAAAGTATTTTATTTTTTTGATGTTATTATAAGTGGATTTTTTTCTTAACTTCACTTAATTGATGCTATACAGAAATACAATTGATTTTTCCTTGTTGATCTTACATCTGCAAACATCCAGAACTTGTTTATTAGTTCTAATCGTTTTTAGAGATTCCTTAGTATTATCTGTATACAATATCGTGTCATTTGTAAATACAGACAGTTTTACTTCTTCTATACAAATATGGATGCATTTTATTTCATTTACTTGGGTAAATGCCTAGGCTGGAATCTTTAATAAAATGTTGAATAGAAATAGTAAGAGCAGATACTGTGTCTTGCTCCTGATCTTTGGAGAAAAGCATTCTGTCTTTCACTTTTAAATATGGTGTTAGTTGTGGGTTTTTTGCAGATGCTCTTTATTTGGTTTCAGTAGTTTGCTTATGTGTAGGACTTTGTCCATTTTCTGAAAGTTATCTAACTTAGGGCATACAGTTGTTCACAGTGTTCATTCCCAATCCTTTTTATTTCTGTAAGCTCAGTAGTAACATTCCTGCTTTCATTATTTAACTTAGTAATTTACGTCTTTTTTTCTTGGCCAATCTAGCTAAAGACTTGCCAATTTTGTTGATTTCTTCCCATAGTTAACTTTTGGTTTCATTATTCTGCTCTACTGTTTTCTACCCTTTATTTAATTAATTTCTGCATGAATGTTACTATTTCTTTCATTCTACTTGTTTTAGGGTTTGTTGCTCTTCTTTCCCAGTGTCATTACATGGAAGGTTAGTTTACTGATTTGAAATCTTTCTTCTTTTTCAATATAAGTGTTTACAACCATAAATATCCCCTTCAGGCCTGCTTTAGCCACATTCCCGAAGTTCTGTTATGTTGCGCCTTCACCTCCATTCATCTCAAAATATGATTTAGTTTTCCTTGTGATTTCTCTTTGACCCACTGGTTGTTTAGGAAGGGTACTGTTTAATTTCCATGTACTTATGAGTTTCTTAAACTTCTTTCTCTTACTGATTTCTAATTTCATTCCATGGTGGCCAGAGAACATACTTCGTATTATTTCTATTTTTTTTGTGCTTGTTAGGTTTATTTACTGGCCTAGTATATGATCTATTCTGAATAATGTTCCGTATGGAAATTCTGCTGTTGTTAGGTGGAGTGTTTTATAGATATCTATTAGGTTTGGTTGGTTTATAATGTTGTTGAAGTCTTCCATTTCCTTGTTGATATACCTTGTTTTTAAAATCCATTATTGAAAGTGAGGTACTGAAGTCTCCAGTTACTATTGTTGAGTTATTTATTCCTTCATTTCTGTCAGTTTTGCTCCATGTATTTTAGGGTCTTATATGTTTACAATTGTTATATCTTCCTGATGGATTGCCGTTTTATCATTATAAAATGTCTGTATTCCAGTAATATATTTTTATAAAAAATCTTTTTGTCTGATATTAGTATAGCACTCCTGCTCTCTGTCTGCATGATACAACTTTTTCCGTCTTTTTACTTTCAATGTATTTGTATATAAGTATACACTCAGAAGGAGAAATGAATAATTCTTATCTGTGGACTGTTCATTGCTGTAAGAGAGTCAGCGAGCACTGGACTCTGCCAAGAATGACCAAAAAAGGCTCAAGGCAAAGGGGAAAGGACCATTTGGAGAAGCAGCCAGCAACATATCCAAGCTCATTTCTGAAACCTCTCAGCAATTCCACAAGTTAGGAACCCTTCCACTGTTGCCCTTACTGCACAGCCATTTCTTCTATGGGCTGATGTTTCTTCCAGAACCTGGAGAATACACAGCTTCCCTTCATTTCTGATAGATCGCTTTGTAATCTTTTTGGGGGCAGCGGTTGTTATTGTTTTTGTTCTTTCAGTATTCCTCAGACTAAATCTCACCTTTTCCCTTTACTTCTCCTTTCTTGTAATTGTGACATAAAAAGTCAAATGGAAACATCAAGTGCTTGATGGTCTTCATATTTTATTACTCAGAAAAGTCAGGAAGAGAGAAGCATCTCTTTTGATGGGTTGCAGAGCCTACATGCAAAGCGTTTCCCAACAGGAGAAATCCTGTCGCCTGTGAACCTGGCACCAGGGCGTTCTCTCATTCTCTGTAATGATCAAACGAAGGGATGGTCAAATGACCCAAAAAAATAAAAAAATCTCTGAAAATGCTTTCTTGTCCTCCATCTTGAATGTTTCTTAATTTAGATCAATAAGGTAAGGCTTCAAAATTTACCACTTAATTTAAAGACAGGTGACATCCTGAAATTTGTGTCAGAAAAAGTTCCAGCATTTTGGCAATGTAAATTTCTCCTCCCCACTCACATACCATCAACAAGGCATGTAACAGACCACAGATTTAGTCACAATTAGATTTACCTATTTTAGTTTAGAAAAAGACAGGAAAGAAAATGTTTATGTTTCAGACTAGCAAGAAATTGATTAAAAAACCGTATCTTTTCAGATTGTGGCTGTAGCTAAAGATCCACATATTCCAGTGACTTCATTCTTAAGTCACAATCTCTCTCTCTCTCATATATGCACGCGTGCACACACACAAAATGTGCTTTAATAAAAAGGAAGGGATTCTATTCCATTTTAACCCCAAATAAGGCCAGCCTGATTAAGATAATTGAGGAAGGAGAACAAATTTAAAAACCAAAGACACTTCCTTGAAAATGACTATTCAATTCAATTGCCAGTAAGATGTTGAATGTTCTTTTCTGAATCACTCTAATTCAATGTACAGTACAGCATGTACTGCCTGGGAAGAAGTTCAAATCATAAATACTATAGGGAAATATCTAATAACTTGGAATGGCCTTTTTCAAGTGGCGAATAAGCTCTTAAAGACTGCAAAAATGTTAAATCTGGTAAAGCACAAGGTCTGTGTGCCGGGACAAGTCCACTTCATTGCCAGCTCCTGCCTCCTTGCTCCAGGACCACCTGAGGCTGGGTCTCAAGAGTCTCGGCACACAGTACTGCTCTTTGGATGCTGAACGATGGGGAGGACTCTTCCCTGCAGACTGTGGTCAGCAAGGTGAAGGCTGCTGGCCACGGCCATAACAGCTGAGCTGATCTGTGATTTCTGCCACGCCTGCCAATGTCAGGGCCAGGTTTGTCTATGTTTTTGTGTTGGTGTGTGAGATGCTGGGGAGACGCCATCTGTCGTGCGTGTCAGACTCCAGATTCCATATGGTTACAGCAGGGTTTGGGAGAAGTATCCACAGAGCTAGGATTAGAATAAAGAGGTGCTAATGGTGTGCAGTTGGGAAGGCAAAGGAAACTGTCAGGAACTCAATGGAAAAAGGGTTGAAGAAAATTAAAGGGAGATCAGGAGAAATAAAGGAAAGTATAAAGGAAAAAGACAAACATCTCTGCCATTTTAAAGGTCAAAGAGTAACAATAACACAGAAAGGCTCTTTCACCTTGCCAGGTTCAACAATGGGTTGCATTCTGGCTTGTTTAATAAAGTTCACACCATGGGATTCTTGGGCTCTTCTTCCAGGTTACAGGCTCTGTCCTCTACTCAAGCCACCCCATCTGAAACAGCCATTTGTAATCCAGACCCTCCACATCTCCACCTCACCCTCTTGCCCAAGTGCAGTTTTTACTTGTGTGTCCAATCTCCCTGATTTTCTGGCATTCATTTCCTAAGGTCAGTCTTTCCACTTTTCTTCACTTACTAGCATGAATCCACGTAACCACAGGTTCTTATGAAAGACTCATGACAACTAGATCGTGCCATGCAATAATTCAAATTTTGTTGTCCAAATATGTGTGTGTGTATAATAGCTGTACAGAAGTCCTCCCTTATCTGTGGCAGATATGTTCTAAGACCCCCAGTGGATGCTAGAAACTAAGGCTAGTACTGAACCCTGTATATACTATGCACAGATTTCTTTCTTCTTTCTTCACAATTTCATGGGTAGAAGATTCATTTACTGTAGATCTGAGCAACCTCAGCACACATTTTTTTTCTTTCCTTATTAAGTTGAAGACTTTTACCTTTCCATTTATAGGATGCATTTTACAGCTTCTCTTTAGCACATCTGACTTGCCATCATCACCACTCTTGTTCTTTGAGACCATTATTAAGTAAAATACAAGAACTATGACACCCAACAGTCGATCTGCTAACTGAGATGGCTACTGAGTGACAAACAGGCAGGGAGCAGAGACACTGTAGATCCCCTGGACAAGGGGATGATTCATGTCCTGGGCAGGACAGAGCAGTATGGTGTGAGATTTCATTACACTACTCAGAACAGCAAGCAACTTAAAACTGATGAATTATTTCAGAAATTTTCCTTTTAATATGTTTGGGCAATGGTTGACCCTGGGTAACTGAAACCACAGAAAGCAAAACTGCAAATAAGCAGGGACTACTGTACATAATACGTATATATAGATGTATATTGTGCATGTAGACATATTTACGTGTGTGTATGTATGTATGTGTATGTATATATGCATAGATCTATCTTGTTAGGACTTGCAAGAGCTTTAAAATCTATTATCAGATTATACATTTCTTTAGCCAAACAATAAATCCTCTCTGATGAGTCATGGCACTTTTAAGAAAAAATACAAGGTCAGATGGTTCAGAATAAACAAATCAACAAATTAGCAAACAAAACCAGCCTAGGGCAGGCATCCAGGCACTTCCTGTCGAGGCTGTCTAAGGCAGATTTTAGGTGCTATTTTCTCTTGTTTTTCAATTTCATTTTCTTCTGGGCTCTAAGTAATTCCACTCATTCTTTAAGTCTGATTCACATGATTTTACAGTCAGGAAGGGAGTGGAAGGAGGTGGGAAAAGAGAAGTGGTGGGGAGGCAGAAATCGAATATTTATCAAGTTACACAATAAAAAGAAATTCAGTATTCTAACATGTTCTCCTTTGTATAATAAGAAAATACATTCCCTGAGCTAATACCTGCAGAGCTCTGGCTCATGCTGAGGGTGTGGTCCCAATATCTCAGTGGGCAAAATGAGAGTAAGCAATAATCTGAGACAGAGGCCAGCAAACTCTTATGCATGGGCTAAGTCTGGCCTGCGGGGTTATTTTTGTACAACCCAAGAGTAAAGAACAAATTTTACATGTTTTAAAGGATTATGACTCAAAATACAGAAAAAAATGTGCCAGAGACCACATGTGGCCTGTGAAGGCAAAAGTATTTATTCTCTAGACCTATACAGATGAAGTTTGCTGACTCCTGTTCTACGGAGATACTAATAACGTGCTTCTGAAATTGCTTTTAGTCTGAAGTGTGTTTGGCCTGAACTTGGCTAAAACATGGCAAGACTGCAGGACTGTGGTCTATCAAGCCAGAATGACTCTGAACTTTCTGTAGCAATACACACACTTGATGTTATCTATCATAGGCTTAGCACAGCTCCGTGGCACTCATTTATAGAGTTTATACTCATGTTTGTTTATGTCACTTTGTTTTATAGGTGTTTTCCTACATGATTTTCTGTTTTCAGTTTTGCAGTGCAGCAAGGTTCTCTCTTAGAAGATACATGGGAGGCAAAATCATGAACTTGCTATACTGGCCCACTTGTTGTAATGACCAGAGGGCTTTGTTATGGCACCTTGAATTAATCTGGAATCTAGTTGAAACATGAAGATGTGATCTGATTACTTCTCATCTGTCTTTCACTAAACCTGGGAAATTTTTGATTACTGTTCCTTAAATGATTATTTTCTGCTCCATCTTCTCTCTCCTCTCCTTCTGTGACTCCCATTACCCTTATGCTAAAATGCTTGATACTGCCCCACAGGTAACTGAGTCTTGCTCATTGTCAACAATTTTTTCCTTCCCGTTTTCTAGACTGAATAATGTCCAAACTTCTATCTTCAACTTCACTAATCTTTCATCATCTTACTCTATTGTTAGATCCATGGAGTGAATTTTTAAAATTTCAGATATTGTATTTTTTAGTCGTAAAATTGTGTTTTGTAGAGTATCTCTTTTTTTCTTGAGATTCCCTAAATGTTCTGTGACCATGAGCATAGCTTTTCTTACATTTTTTAGCATAGTCACAATAGCTGCTTTAACATTCTTTTCTTCTAATTCCAACACATACGTCATCTTGCAGTCAGTCTCCATTAATGGCCTTCTCTTTTGAGTATGGATCTGTTTCCCTGTATGACTAGTAATTTTGGATTGTGCCCAGAACACTGTGAATGATACACTAATGAACAGAAGTACTGGTCAACAGAAATGAGAACTGGATATATAATTTGGATTTTTTTTTTTTTTTTTTGAGATGGAGTCTGGCTCTGTCACCTAGGCTGGAGTGCAGAGGCATGATCTCAGCTCACTGCAACCTCCATATCCCAGGTTTAAGCAATTCTCCTGCCTCAGCCTCCTGAGTAACTGGGACTACAGGTGTGTGCCACCATGTCTGGCTAATTTTTGTATTTTTAGTAGAGATGGGGTTTCATCATGTTGGCCAGGCTGGTCTCGAACTCCTGACCTCAGATGATCTACCTGCCTTGGCCTCCCAGAGTGTTGGGATTACAGGCATGAGCCACCATGTCCACCCTGTTAATTTGGGTTTTTTAGAAGTCACATTAAAATAGTAAAAAAATCTCGATTTTAATTTTAGTAATTTTGTTTATCCCAATGTATCCAAAATATAATCCTTTGGGATGATTATAATCAAAGTAATCACATGAAAATTAAGATATTTTATAATCTAAAATTATTTTATAAAATTAAGTTAAGACTTATAATCTCTGTTCATACTAAATATTTAAAACCTCATGTATATTTTATATTTAGAGCAGATTTCAATTTGGAGTGGCTAGTGACTACCATATTGAACAATGCAGTTCTAGAGTATCATTTTAGAAGAATATTGAATGTTTGTTTTAGTAGGCAGCTAATTTGCTGGAATAAAACTCCAGGCATTGTCTCTCTTATGGTGGGCAGCAGCTACCGTCTCAGTTCAGGTCTTCTAGCCTTAGCTGTGCTATGTGGGGTCTGGCGGGGCTGTCTTATTCTTAGATTTGGCCTTAGTCTCTAAGAATTCCCAGAGATTCTTGAGATACATGCAGAATTTGGGAGTCCCCTTCTGTGGCTCCCTCTTTTCTGGAGTTTTTCCTTCTCAATTTCTAGCTGCTATGGGTTTCCCTGAATATTCTCCTTTGATGGCTTAACCAGTAAAAGATGGCAGGTATCTATCAGACTTTTAGTTAGTCTCAATGGAACTAGGGCCTTCATTTGGTTAAAGAGCTGTCAACATGGGTAATTCAATTCCATGCCACTCTATTCCTCCATTTCTTTATTTCTCTTCAGTTTCTAATTTTTTTCTAGCTTTAATTAATTAATTAATTTTTGAGATGGAGTCTCGCTCTGTTGCCCAGGCTGGAGTGCAGTGGCACGATCTCGGCTCACTGCAACTTCCGCCTCCAGGTTCAAGCAATTCTCCTGCCTCAGCCTCCTGAGTAGCTGAGATTACAGGCATCTGCCACCACACCCGGCTAATTTTTATATTTTTAGTAGAGACAGGGTTTCACCATGTTGGCCAGGCTGATCTCGAACTCCTGACCTCAAGTGATCTGCCCGCCTTGGCCTCCCAAAGTGCTGGGATTACAGGCGGGAGCCCCCTCTCCCAGGCTGCTTTCTAGCTTTTAAACAATTGCTTTTTATACTGTCTCCAGAGTTTGTAATTGTAATCTGCAGGAGGGTTGGTCCAATATAAGCTACTCTATCACTACAGGACGCAGAACCCTTGATTTTTTTTTTTTTTTTAGACGGAGTCTCGCTCTGTAGCCCAGGCTGGAGAGCAGTGGCCGGATCTCAGCTCACTGCAAGCTCCGCCTCCCGGGTTCACGCCATTCTCCGGCCTCAGCCTCCCGAGTAGCTGGGACTACAGGCGCTGCCACCTCGCCCGGCTATTTTTTGTATTTCTTAGTAGAGACGGGGTTTCACCGTGTTAGCCAGGATGGTCTCGATCTCCTGACCTCGTGATCCGCCCATCTCGGCCTCCCAAAGTGCTGGGATTACAGGCTTGAGCCACCGCGCCCGGCCAGAACCCTTGATTTTTAAACCTTATCCCTGGAGTCCCACAGAGGAGCCAGGACCTACTGTGAGAGGTGGAAAAGGCAGAGTAGACTGGCCCACTCTGCCACATCACGTGTGTGTCTCAATTCAGTGGCAGCAGCTTTCATTTCATCTGTTTCATTTTATTGGTTTCTGTGCATAATTTTAAAAAGACTTGGGTATAAAATAGTTTGAAAACAGAACTGATTTTAAAATATGCTTCTCGAATGGAGCCCTAAGACCTTTTTGCTCAATCATGCCATTGAACTCATGCTGACCTCTCCTCCTCCATCGTCTCTTACCCTATTTTCCAATCACTTCACCAGGGCCAGGCCATCTTTAGTTTCCAGAGAAGAGGCTGTAGCCTGTTAGACTGCTGAGTCTTTACAGTGGCAAATCCTTCTTTCTGTGGCCCACGAATGTGACTTGTTGAGGGACTGATCGATAGGTTTGTGGTACGGCTGCTCATACCGAGGGTGCTCAAGCAGATTTCCTGCAGTGAGCTCTTCCTCCAGGCCTTCAGCCTTAAGGGTGGAATTTCATTCTTAATTTGGCAAGGAGCACAGAAAATCATCGCAGCAAGCCTCACCTTCTTTTTTTCCTTCCTGTCTCCTCTCTTTCTCACTCAGACACATTTTAAGAGTTTGACAAAACAAAGGGGGATGGTGCAGAAACCAAATATGTTGTGAAACTCTTGTACTAGGCGAGCGGCACAAATTGAGTTAAGAAACCTAAAAAATGGAAATACTAAACACCCAGTCTAATTGGAAAAGGTCAACATGCCTTAAATGATACACAGAACCGCAAAGCAAAAACCATTCACCTCAATTCAGGGCCGAACGGAAGGTCAAAGGGTGACATGACACAATGTAATGGATTTGCCGAAGTCACGCTAAAATGACTCGAAAAGAGGAGGCTTAACTGATGAACATATTCCACACAATTCATCTCCTGACAACCTAAGAGAGTTCACATCGGTAACACGGCCATGAAAGCTGGGGTTGGGACAGAAGTTCTGATTGATCCCAAAGAACAAACACCAAGATCCACACTCATTGGCATGAATTTCAGCCACTGAAACAGGTCACCCACAACATTAGCCTGTGTGCACCCTTTCTCCTGGACACTCAGATGCTAATATTTGTTTCCTTCTCCACCAAGACAAAGTAATTTGGGGAAGCCAATGGGTACTGGTTAAAAGTGTGGTGGTGGCTTTTTTTTTTTTTTTTTCCCTGTGCCATGAGATGTTACTAATGGTCTCCTACAGAATGCCTTCCAGTGAAGACTGTATTTCCATCAGAGTTCTGGCTCAGTAGCTAGAAATTTGGTAATTTGAGCAAGCAGAAATCACTCATCAACAATAACAGAACATAGCATAGAGCAGTACTGTGGCATTAACTGCCTATTGCTCCCCACCATTGATGGTGCTGCTGCCCCAGATTCTGGTGGGTCCAAGCTACAGAACAGAACCCAGCTCCTTACCGTGACTGGCAGGGGTGCAAGTTGCACCTTCGGACCTGGGGCTCTGGGCGGCTTGCTTGAGGGCAGTCACTGTCGTTCACCAGAGTTGTGGTCTTGTTGACAATCCGTGTGCACGAGACGATGGTTCTGCGCTCCCCTGGAAACCAAACCACAGGGAGCTGAGAGACTGTGGCCTCACCCACCTGGAAAGGCTGGGCTTGCATGCCCATGAAGGAATGTTTGGGTGCTGCTGATGGGCACTTTGTCATTTAGAGTGACTGTTGTAAATGTTGTGTGGGTTTGTAGAGAAGAACTGTAATTGCAGGGAGGAGGGTGCAAGACACAGAAGGCAGAGTGGGGCCCTGGAAGATTCTAGAACAGGATGAGAAAGCAGCAACACCTCAGATCAGCGGTGTCCTTGGACAGCTTGGGGTTCGTTGATTTGGGCCTTTAATTTCCAAAGATTGCTCATCTTTTTATCTTCTGGATTGATGTTTAAAGTCTATGGAGAGCCGATCTCAATTAAATACTTACACATCAGCCCTCACTAGAGAGTCTGGCTACCTATTACAGAACTCCTGCTTGCTGGGGAGAAGTGGGGGACAAGGAGTCTGGTCTGGAAGACACGCAGACCTGCATCCTCTAGACAGGCATTCCAGAGCCATTCTGAATTTGTCTAGCCAGCCAGCTGGTACTTATGGCGGAGCTCCCACCTGCTCTTGAGAAGCTTTGCTAATCCATTATCCCAGTTGGATGTAGCCCTTCTTTTGGGTGTTCCCAGAGCACCCTAAACACTGCATGGCAGGCAGGCCTTTGTCAGGCAGGCCGAGTGACTGGGAGTTACGAGGGTGGCCCTTGGAGCCAGGCTGTCTGGGTTCAAGTCTTGGCTCTATCACAAATAGCATCACAGTGACCATAGTGTCGACAGTTGGCCACCATGTTTCTGCATCTCGGTTTCCTCAAGCAGGCTGGTTTGCTTAATTTCTCTGTGCCTGAGGGTGCCTCAGTGATGATTAAAATAAACAAATATATATGGTGTCCATAGAAAGGAACCTGGCAGGTGGCTAACACTTCATGTTAGCTCTACTGCTGTCATTATTATTATTATTTGGGAAGAGTGACAATAAAAGATTAATAGGGAGTCGAGCACAACTATTTGGATCCTGGGCTCCTTGCTGGTCTGTGTCCTGGGCAATTTGTCACGTAGGGATGACTCGAAATCATGGAGACCTGAACTCCACCGCCAGTTCCTGCTGCCCCACATGGCAGCCTTTTGTGAGTACAGAAAGCACAGAACTGCTTTCAGCTGTGGTGGCAGGTCTGACCACTGTGTTAGGAAGCTGGAAGTCATCAGTGTCATAAAAGGATTGCCATCAAGCCAACAGCAACAGAACAGCCTGCCCCTGACCCCAGGAGAGCCTGTTTACTCTTCCATGTGGGCTATGCTTAGTTTGCGACAAGTTGCCCAAGAGGAAAATCTGGCTGGAATCAGAGGTAGATGTGTTGGCTGGATTTGGAGGTTGAAAGGCCATCTACACAAGGGGCAGCTAAGGGCTGAGGGGGAGAAGGTCCCCCGGGGAGAGGTGCAGAGTGGTGGATGCAGGGCTGATGGTGGTATCCAGAGGCTATGCCAACTGCCGCAGGGCTGCTGCAGGAAGAGGCTAAGCACAGACAGTGAGGGTGGTTGGCCAAGATGCCCAGGAAGAAATTTCTGTGTGTCTATAACTCCTACCCATGAAAAATGGGATGAGTCCCTTAAATGGTAAGCAATGCTTTACATATTGGACATCCAATAAAACTTATCCAAGCAGTTAATAGATGCTCAGGACTAGGGATGGCAGGGGCTATGCCCGGGCTTCCAATCCGGCATCCAACTCTCTGGGCTGGCCTACCAGAGTCCAGGTCAATCTTCTGTCCCAACTCTGTGCCCACTAAAATCCACCCACCCTGTGTTCCATCTCCCATGACCCTGCTATGTTCCCTGCTAGGGTGACAGACAGCACTGTACTAAGAAACTGCTGACTCAGAGTTCAGAATGACTTCCTACTGCTCCCTCTCAATGACACAACAATAAATACAATGCCTTGTGGTCATATTGATTCTTGCTGTACGACAGGCTCTTTGGCTCACCCTGCGGACCCTGCAGGGGGCATGAGAGACAACTATCCTATTTTAGAGGTGAGGGAACTCGGGGTAGAGAGAGGAAGTCATTTGCTGAGGTCAAGCAGGAAGTTGTGCAGTCAGGACTCGTGCTAGGAATGTTTCACCCGACTTGCAGGACTTTTTCTTTCCATTGTGTCCTGGAGTGAGGTGACTGTGGCCAAGAGGGAAGGGAATTTGGGAGTGGGCAGAGACATGCTTTGGTGCCCCTCCAGCAAGCGGCAACAGTTGAAGGTCTATTCTGTTTATTCCCAGGGTCCACCTGTCACACCCAAGACGTAGTCATACATCAGCCAAACCCCACTTCACCCACAGGTCAGAGCTGGGGGGCCCTGAGCTCCGGGCAAAGCAGCGGTATGGGCATGATCCTAGTGTGGGAGTTGGGAAGACTCTACCCAAGTATTTTGCAGAGAGATTTTCGGTGGGGTATGATTAAATTCCCATGGAACTACAGGTTACAGATTTCCCAGACTCTGTGTGCTGGCCACAGATGCCTTTCTCCTTCCTTCAGCAAAACCCCACGCCCAATAGGCCACGGCCCACGGCCACTCACCTCCTCCACACTGCACACTGCACCCTTCCCAGCCGCTATGGGTCCAGATGAACAAAGAATCCTGCGGTTTTTCTGGTTCACTTTGATTTTCCGCAGTGTGGTTTACAGGAACAGTGTATTCATAATGAATTCCATAATCTTGGTCGTGAAATAACAACACCTGGATCAGCCGCAAAACAAAAGGCCAGTTTGAAAAGGAACGAAGGCCCACGGGATTGCCAAATCTGCACACACAGGCACACCGCGGCTGTTTCTCTATGAGGGGTAACCAGCTCTTTTCTGGGGCTGAAAACAGGTTTGACTGAGGGTGCTCCTTTATCTCAGCCCTGGATTCCTCAGGGACTCAACTTGGGAGCAGGGCGAATGCAAACCATCATCAGGAAGTTCTATTATTTCCTACCCAAGAGAGAGACCAGCTTAGACTAGGAGCTTTAGGATAAGCAACTCTGAAACCTCTCACTGCGCTTTTCATGGAGAGCTGCTCCACGCAGAGAACAGTCCTGCGTGTTCACCCACAAAGCTGCCCTTGCACACAGGAAAGACATGGATAAACTTTTACTTAGAAAGGCATCAGAGCAAGTGCGGTGACTCTACTTCTTTGGAAATGAACATCATCCTTCACTCCCCATCATCAACCACTGCCATGTCAGTTGGTCCAGAGAGTCAGGGGTAAGGCAAGCTCAAGGGCAAAATGCAGCTCACTGCCAGAGGACTTTGGGTGGCATCGGTTTGAGAGTTCAAGGATGCAAGAGGCCTCCACTGTCATGGGAGCCAGGATGATGACTGTACCCAAGGGTGGCAGGAGCCAGGCTCAAGGCTTCAAGCCAGGAGTGCAGTGGAGGTAGAGGGAGGGATCTATCATGTTTTGTGGGAAACTACCATACAGCTTGGAGACCTTGGATCTGAAATCCTAGTCAGCAAGAACATACAGAATAGATGGGTTTAGAACGGCATGTGACAAGTCTTGTAAAGACAGCAGGTGTATGATCAGTTTTATTTATCTAGACACAATGGTGTCAAACAAGCCCTCTTGTAGGAGCTTAACATGGTTTGTCTGTGGATAATGAGTCTTCAAGCTAAGCCTGGAAGCAGTGAGTGCCCCTGGGTCTAAGTAACTAGCAGATTCACTTCCAGCCTGAGACGTCCGAGAGAATGGGCCAGCAGGCACTAACGGGAGGGTGTGCATGGCCCACCTGACTTGACTTGGGGCAGACCAGGTCAAAGTGTACCAGACAATGGGAGCCATTTCCCTCCAGCCATCTCTCAGTCTCCAAGGCTGAGTTGTGGGGTTGGGCTGCAGTGCTCAGAGCAAACCTAACTGCATCAACATCCACGGCTTCACCAGAGAGACCTGGCGTAACACATTTGGAAAAATGCCTCCAGTTAGGAAAACAAGTCCACCAAAAACCAAACTAGTCTTAGAAAGAGATCTTTATCAGCTCAGTATGAGAATAAGACTGGTGAATTGAGAATTCATATGAAACAAATTTCATGCAATTTTGTAGCCACGTATTGTGTGTGTGTGTGTGTGTGTGTGTGTGTGTGTGTAATTGGTTTCAAATGCAGGTCCCCATGATTCTTTGGGTGCTACAGATTCTGCAAACAGTGTGTACACCCCAGTTTGGGGACAATGGCTTTCTATATAGAGGCAAAGGGGCACCTCTCATTTTCAGTTTTAAAATCTTCAAGTGACAATCACATTTTGAAAGAAAAGCTATCAATATTAAGCGAGGGCTGAAACTTCAGTTACGGTAGTAGTTGCTTTCTCCGAGTTTTGTTCATCCTGGTCTGAATGAATCCAGGCTGCGTACTTCGCTTTAACGGGCTAACAACTTGCTCAGTTTACAAAAGCTTTTGGTGAAAAGGGAAATACACTCACATTGGCGTTTGCTAGAGAAAGCAAATTCTCATGTTAACGGGTGAGATTTCAGTACAGGTTTTATGTTTTGCCTGCTCTCTTAGTCCCTCTGAATATCTGCTTTTAACTCGGAATAGGAGGATTTGTTCTGTGACTAGGAAACAATCTTATCCCAGAGAAATGACTTAGGTACACATTATTAGGTCCCAGAAACCTACTTGCAGGAACGTATTTGCAGTGGATTTAGCGGGCTGAGTGGTGCACTGGCAGATTTCTACGTGGTTGAGATTGCACATGAAAACTGCCTTGCCTTTGTCTACCCAGAAATAATAACGGGGTTAACACCACTATGGGGTAATGCCCACCCTGGGTGCCAGTGCTCCTTGGCAGAGCAAGCCTCCTCGGGAGATTCCCTGGGTAATGGCTAGAAAATCTTTTGGGTGTCAATTAATCTGGAACACTTACAGGCTGCCAGAGATCACAAATTAATGGGGAAGAAGAACTTCCATGGAGAGACTCTGGCAGGCACTGAGGACAAAGTGTGCTTTAATTACAGGGGCACAAGCTGCCACAAATCCTGTTTTTTGGAAGGAGACACAGAATCAATAATGATGAGCTATCAGAAGTTAGCCATGAGAACTCCTGGATCTTGAGAAGGAAGCAGGGCGTTCCATTCCCTGGAGATCTCTGACATGTTTAAAAGCATGCATCACTGATGTTTCAGTGGCTTGCATGGAGGCCTCCCTGAGACAACAGGTAAGACAATGGCGCCCTGGCCTAGCCCAATAGCGCACAGGTTTCTGGAGATCATCTGGGGAGTAGGACACCCGCATCATCTGATCCCCCTTCCAGATTCCCAAATGCCTGTTGCAAGCTGGGTCTATGAAATCTAAGGGATGCTAGTTCGGACCTGGAGTCAAAGTTCATTTGCAAAAGGTAATGATATACACTCTGTGAGGGCAGATCTATGCATCCCACTACCTGATGTGAAAACAGACTTTGAGTAGGGCTGTCTGCTTAACGAGGTCAAGTCTCCCTGGCTGCCATCCACGTGGCTAAGCATTTCCTTCTTTGAGGCAGCTCCTTTTGAAAAAGATAGGAGCTCTGCCAGGGAAGAGCCAGGGGAAGCAATGACAGAATTCTGAAGCAGGCGGTGCAAGGGACTGGAAAAGAAAAGACCCAGAGAAGGGAGAGGACTGAGCAGCAGGGGACCTCGTAAACCCCTGGAAGCTGGATGCATTTCCTGCCCCCAAGGTACCAGGAAGAAGTAAACTGGAAAGTAAGCTGGTAGACCTCTCGGAGCCATGCCCCCTAAGACAAGTGTGGAAGCCCAGCAAGTTACCATCAAGTGCAGCGGTAGTTTCGTTGGTCCCTTGGCAGAAATCTTCTCCCATAACCCCCTTCTCACATAGCGAACAGTTGTGCCTGCAATCTGGAACTCTCCGGGGAGCTCTATCTTCCAGTCACTGTTGATGGATCCCTTACCGGAGTCTTTGAGAGCTAGAAAGCAAATTGAAGACCAAAGAATCAAGGTGCTGGGGGTGGGGGGACCCAGCCTGTCTTTAAAAGGAATCTGCGGCCCCTGAGTGGGGCAGATGTCTCCCCTTCCACAGGGGGAAGGAGGGAGGCCTGAAGCAAGAGAAAGGGAGTACTCTGTGTACTAAGAACAAAAGCCTGGATTGCAGGGAGCACAGAGCTGCAGATCCCTAGGATCCCCAGGGAGAGCTGTGGGATTGATGGGCATCTTCCAGCCTGGGCTTCTGTCTCGAAACCAACTCAGATAGCTGGGGTTAGGGGTGGAGGGGCAGGGAATGGAGATGACCACGGCCTGATCTCATTTCACTAAACTTACCCAGCAGATGGTTTTCTGCCCGATGAATTCATTCCATTTTAATGTGTCCTAGGCTACAAACCAGGTTTTGCTGTTTCAGCAAAACAAATGAGTTCCCTTTCCTATTACCTACCTGGGGCTCTAGAAGGAGAGCAGCGCATCTCCAGCACCTCTTAAGGATCTGATATCCCCATACTACTAAAGTGGATGTCCCTTCAATCAACAACCATTACTCTATTAAGCATGAAAGTTTGGAAATCCTAGCCGCCCACAGATGTGGTGGTCACACTCGGCAGCTGTGGATGGGCAGTGGCTGGGGGCTGAGCGTGGCAGGGGAGGGGCACTCTCATACCCTAGCTCTGTGGGTTTCAGGTTCTCACGTTTGCTAGCCCACATCTCTACCAGGGACAGCCTGTGTCAGGAGAGGCTGAGAATCAACATGCTGCTGACTGGCCGTAAGCAGAAACTTGGTTTTCCACACAAGCCATGTATTTACTATTTTCCGAGGCGCTCACCAGGACTTTTCTTGTGTCTTTCCACCTACGGGTGAAGACCACGTAGTTCTCATGAGGACAGCACTCTGCAGTGCCATTCTATTTTGTTGTTGCTGTTGTTATTTAGGAAAAAAAAATCCCAACAAACTAAAATCTATTCTGGCATTTTAGGAGAAGATGGCAGATGACACGAGGTGATAGGAAGTCTGTGTCATTTCCAAAAATGGGAACTCCAGGGCACCCTCGGTCCTAGGCCCACACTCCCTACACACGCAGCTGGAGCCCCACGGACACCCCAAATTGATCTACATATATCTCCTTGGGACCCTACTCAGTCTATAATCAACGAAATC
The DNA here is from genome assembly GCF_043159975.1 of Macaca nemestrina. Classification (NCBI taxonomy): domain Eukaryota; kingdom Metazoa; phylum Chordata; class Mammalia; order Primates; family Cercopithecidae; genus Macaca; species Macaca nemestrina. Next base: position 91,089,236 of record NC_092131.1, on the reverse strand, counting down.
AGATTCTGCCACATTGACTATTCTCTGCTTACTGAGGCCAGAAATAAAATGCCCACATTTAATACCGATTTTGGAAAATGAGAGTTGAAACCCAAAAGGGGTTTTGGTTACTGCTGAGTTCGTCAGCCCCAGGCTGCGGCAGGCCACAAGCAGCAGAGGGACGCTGGGTAGCCACTGGCCTCAGCTCCCGTCTCCAGGACATTATGGTCCCAGTGCTCACTCCCGGCAAACACAGAGGAGACGCATGCTCAGGGCTTCTGGTGTTAGAGGGACTGCCAAGAGAAACTGGTTCCTCGCTTCTAGGAACTTTCCAGCAGAGTAGCTTCCAGTGGGGTCTCGTATCCAGGGTGGCTAAGAGAGGCTGAGGATTACAGGACTCCAGGGACAGCTTAGGAGAGAGAAAGCCCTACCACTTGGAGCCGAATATGTTTCCCTTCAAGAAATCTGACCCACAATTGAAATGTCCTGGCTATGAAAAGGAGGTGAGAATGTTGGGACGCCCACAGTTTCCTCTCCTTTTTCTCTTCTTCTGCCACCATCTGCAAACTGCCATTTAAGGAGCATATTCTCCAGGTTGGCTCTTTCATATACTCTGACCCATTTACTCTTCTCAACAACCCTCTGAATTATTGTCATCACTTCATGGGTGAGGCAATGGGGCCGCAGAGAAGTACCTTGCCCAAACTCACAAAGCTATTCAGTTGTAGAGTGGAGACCTGAATCCAGTAGACCAGCCCTACTGCACTTATCACTCTGACAACTTTCAATTCCCAATTCTTTAGGTTATAGCATCAGTATAGATTTTTATGACTAATGCTGAAATATGCAAAGGTAAGGCCTATTTTCAAAAAGGACAAATTCCAGGCTCTAATTGTTATAGGGTTTCATATTCTATATACTCTTACAAAAATGACTAATTTCACGGATTTCCAGTGTTTCCAGTGAGCCAATAATGCAAATATATACTTGGTTATATTAATTATTAGTGAATGTAGGCAAAGGGTGCATGGACATTCATCGTTCTTTCAAGCTCTCTGCAGGTTTAGAAAATTGTCTCTTGCATATGCATGGTTAAATTTGGTCTATTTGTCACCTTACATGCATGGTATCTATTTGGTCTTAGGATCCAATGTGGGCTGGTGGGAAGGAGCAGACAGAAAAAACCAAGGGGCTAGAGTCGTTTAAGACGGCAGTCCCCAGGACTGATTTTGGGGACTAGGGACTGGTTTTGTGGAAGACAATTTTTCCACAGACCAGGGGGCTGGGGGAAGTGGGGTGGTGGGGGATGGTTTTGGGATGAAACTTTCCACCTCAGATCATTAGCCATTAGATTCTCATAAGGCATGCAGAGCCTAGATCCCTTGCACATGCCAGTCACAATAGGGCTTACACTCCTGTGAGAATCTAATGCCCCGCTTCTGATCTGACAGGAGGCGCAGCTCAGGCGGTCATGCTTGCTCACAGGCCACTCACCTCCTGCTGTGCAGCCTGGCTCCTAACAGACCATGGACTGCTGCTGGTCCACAACCCGGGGGCTGGGGACGTCTGCTTGAAGAAACACCTCAGAAACTACAAGTTACAGGAACAGCAGATGTACCCCTCTTCCCTGCCAGTCCCTCACCCTATTTTGAGGGCCTCCTCACCGGGGGCTAAAGACAGACACAGCTCTTACCCCCAGGGAGCTCACAGTTTGGAAGGGAGACAGAGAAAAGATGAACATAACACAATTTCACAAGCTTTATGGTAAGGTGCCTCCGGGGTCTAGGAATGTTGTGGGACAAGGCAGATAGGGAAGGCTTCCTGGGACAAGCCCACTTTCAGCTGAGTGTGTAGGACAGGGAGGGACACAACGCCACCTGCAGTGTGTGGCTCAGCAGCGTGTGGCTGCCTGCGGTGTGTGAAGCAGGATGGTCGTTCCTGACCCTCAGAGGCCAGGACTGCTAAGATCAGTTCTGGGCAGGGTGATGGAGGGAGGAAGGCACAGCGCCCCGTACGGAGAAGCAAGTGGAAGGCGAAGTTTTTTCTACTTTTCGGAGGTTCGGCTGGGAAAAGGAGGCGAGATATGAAGAGTGGCCTCAGAGGGTGGGAAGGAGGAAGGGGGCTCACTGTGAGAATAAAGGACACCCACGCATGCTGAGGTGGCTTATACAGAGGAGTCAGAGATGAGCAAATGATTTCTTTGAAGCTGTGTGCTGACCACAGTCACACCAGGACCTGCTCCGTAGAACCCATTTCTCTCACAAAGACCAGAGGGAAGCCAGGCAGCTGCTCTCCTCCTTGCTGGGCCACCGGCACGGACCGGCTGACTCCCATATCCACGCCCCGCCAGTGACAGACTCCAACATTGGCTGCCCTGGGCTGGGGCCCCAGGCTCATCCCTGGTTCATGGCTTCTGTGAATACCCACTGTGCCCATCACACGGCATCTGTTTCTCCCTCTAAGCAATGGTACCCAAGATTTCTCGTGGGAACATGTTTTTCCTCCTGTCACATGGGGCTGGACTCCGCAGTTCCAGGCACAGGCCCATCACCCAACCCCAAACAGGGGGACTTCCGTTCACCTTAGAAAAAGGCAGCTTTCTTCCCACAGGGTTTCCCAGAGACTGGACGTGAGCCTGGATCTACCAGCCCACAGGAAGATGTCCACAAAGAGGACAGGCAGGAGTGCCAGTGCAGAGAGAGACCATTTTTCCTGTGACATCATTTTAAGCCTCTGGATCCAGCAGTGCCTGAAGCTGGTACTCAGCAACTGAGAGCTGGGTTTGGCTTTCACACATGCTTTCTGGAGGTTGGGTTAAAAAATGCTAATCACGATGAGGGCAGAGCAGGTGAGGAAAGAAAATTACTATTATGGTTTCCCATAAATAGGCCCCAGATGTTTACCACCAAGCTAAGTATCCAGGGCCTCTGCCCATATCCCAGCACTAACACCTCTATCTTGGTCCTAACCCTCTTATCCCGGCTCTAACCCTCCTATCATGGCTCTAACCCTCCTATTCCGGATCTAACACCCCTATCCTGGCTCTAACCCTCTTATCCCGGCTCTAACCCTCTATCCTGGCTCTAACACCCCTATCCTGGCTCTAACACCCCTATCCCGGCTCTAACACCCCTATCCTGGCTCTAACACTCCTATCCCGGCTCTAACACCCCTATCCTGGCTCTAACACTCTTATCCTGGCTTTAACACTTTAGAGGTAACGCTTTCTCCACTGGCCTTGTTTATGTATTTCTCGGGCCCTTTTTAAAAGATGTTTTAAAGTGACTCTGAATTACAACCTGCAAACTACCCTACTTCCATGCCAAAAGTAAAACATCTGGGAGGTCAAGAGTGAAAAGGCCCAAAAAAGGGCAGGAGGGCACACCTGGAGATGGTTATAAGACCATCCTCAGAAACACTGCACAGAGGTGGAGGCTGGCCCAGGGAAGCCCTGCTTCTGCCATCGGAGGCCCGACAGTGGGTGGCCCAGCAGCAGCGACTACAGCATGAGGTGGAGGCAGAGCCAGTTGGGCCTTGGAGCCTGCCATCCTCTGATCACCGGAGTGGGGTCTTTCCTGTCTGTAGTGGAATGGGTGGGAGAGGTGTCAGGGAGAGGTGTCAGGAAGAGGGCTACTCAGAGGAGTCACTGGGTGTGGTCAAGGAATTATGGGACAGGAAAGTGAAAGAGGCTGCAGCTGACGGCCGAACCCCGGCAAGGTCAACTGCCCCTGGGGAGGAACATATCGGACAACCGAGTGCTAGTGACAGCCGGCTCTCTGGGGAAAATAGCCTAGAGTTATGGTATATTTGCTACCCAAAGTGTAAATACCCTCACCATGACAGATTTTGTTATCCACCTGGCATCAGTGAACAAGGAGTGGGGAAGAGATGCCTATAACTGGCTCTCACAAGCCACACACAGCTGTGGGGGCACTCCAGTGAATTCTGAAGATGCTTGTCTTTGCTTTGGAGGTCCTGGTCTGCAGCTGATGAGTTGGAGAACTCCTGCACAATCACAACTTGGTTGAGGCCAGGCATGGGTTTGGGGTCAGCTCTCAGAGCCCCAGAAAGAATATGTATACTTTGCATGCCCACGCACTGCCTGTGGCCATCGCCACAGCGGCTGCAAGTTCTGGCGTACTGCAAATGCAGCTTTCCAGCTTAGAGCCTGCATGCCTTTCCTTGGGACAGCGTGCTCGCAGCCACACATTTGTGTATCTCTCAGGGAGAGGAAAACACAGGCAGAGTTATTAGCAGGAGGTCAGCAGATCTAAGAGGCATGGGGGTTACTTCCAGCCTTTTCACGTTGGTGTCACTTAGCAAGATGCCAAATTTGCAGTTTGCTGTGGTCCATCTGAAAAATCATAACTTCCTGCAAAAATCAGAAGTTAGTGCTTGACATCCCTTCAAAAGAGATGTCAGCTCAGAGATTCTGTTGGGATGTCAAGATCATTTTTAACAGTGAATAAATAGGTTCATTGTGGAGTCCCATGAACAATGACTTCATGGGGCCATGTCAACTCCAGAGAGACAATGCAGGTCACCTCCTGCCCCCTTCTGTGGCAGCTTGGTTCTTCTCCTGCCTTGCGTTAGCTGCACAGAGTGGGGTCTGCAAAGGCCTCTGAGGCTGCAGCTCCAGGCAGGAGTCCTTTCCACAGCCCTATGCACAATGCATTTTTTTTTCCTGAAAGACAACCTTCCAAATTAAATGCATTTTTGGCTCTACAAGTTCCTGTCCCCTCAAACCTTAGGCATCGATGAGTATCTCCAAGCCCCCGTTGTCTCTAAGTATTTTGAGATTAATTAGTGTGCACTTGAAATCAGGATATGTTTGGACCCAGAAAAGACTCCATGGAGCAATTAAAATGATTACAAATGCTTTGATTTTATGGGCAATGAACAGAGCAAAGAACAGCGGATTCCCCCAGTGATTTCATTTTATCTGTGATGTCTGAAGTTCTGGTTTGCTGGGGAGGAGATTTTCCCTTGCTCATTTCGCCTGGGCCGGAGATTGGAAGTTTTAAACCACTATCCAAAACATAACCATGCTCACTTTTGTGGGTTTTGCTCAGAAGCTCTCAACAGTGAGACTTCTATGGGGCACCACATGGGTGGATACACTTTCCTTTGCCACCAGGGCAGAACAAAACCTTTGCAACGAGCTGGAGTGTGAGGTTACATGCAGAACGTCCATTTCTGTCTCCGGCTCTTCTTCCTCTCTGTGGACACTCACACACCATCCTGGTCTTCCAGGCACTGTGGGGAAGACCATGAGCCATTCCAAGGAGCGAGGTGGGGGCATTCCTGAGGGAAGGGCATGCTCCTTTTCAGAGCTGGCTGGAGGCAGATGCAAACTCTGACCCTGTCCACATGCGCCTCTCTGGCACAGAGCTGAGCAGAAGCTCGAGTGGGGTTCTTTTAGTCTCTCTCCTTCCTAGCTTCACTGGAAGACCTGACCCACAGTCAACCTACTTCTAATCCTGGCAGCGAGTCAGCTCCTTTTATTTCCACTCGGAGTTCTGCCAGCTCTGTTCTTAGCTATGGATACAAACTGCCCAGGCATTTCCTGTTCCAGGTGGTTTTGAGCAGAAAGCCAGCCAGCGTGGGCTGAAGGTAGGTGGGGTGAAATTCTTCAGGAATTGCTCTCAGCAAATGTGAGAGCAATTCAAAGTTACACTGGGTTGACTTCCAAAGCACCCAGTGCCGAGTGGAAACAAGGCCTTTTTGAACTAACTTTAGAAACATAATGAGTGTGGACCACCTTCAGGCTTGCCCATGTCCATCAGCCAGGCCCTGGAGTCCTGGGATTATGCCTTCTGGATAAGATAAGGCAGGAAGCTGGCTCTAACCTCCCATGGAGGCCCAGTGCTTCTGGAGAGCTGAGCAGTCACCCCGAGACGTTAAACCAATCTCCGTGGCATGCAGGTTTGTTCTGAAGAGCACACAACGTAGTGGTAACAACAGGCAGGTTTAACGTGTATTCTCCCGTGAAAAATCTCCATCCGGCAGTCTCTGGCCATGATTGGACAGTAATTCTGAGAGGCTCCATGAATTGTAGTGAACTCAGAGGAGCTGGGGAACCTGGATGAGACACCAAGCCCCTTGGAGCTTCAGCTTGCCCCTCTGTGAAGGAAGCAGAGCAATACCTTGCAGCCCATTTAGGGGGATTAGGGATCAGGTCTCTAAGGCACAGGCGAGCTCAGTGACTGGGAGCCACTATCGCAGATGCTATTGTTCTTTTTTGTATACATGGCCCTCAGGCTTCAGGAGCTGAGGGACGATCACAAGAGCTCATTCTCCTGGGTGGCATCTGCTAGTCAGCACCTGCTGGCCCTAAAGTGAGTTTGAGTGAAAAGTCTGTTTGTACCATAGGAATCAGAAGTTGAGGAGCGATCCAAAGGATTCTAACATCCTCTGCCATTCTTAAATTGCCATGCAAAAGTGGAGATAAGGAAGACACTCCTATTGCCAGACACTTAGGGCTGAGCCAGGTGGAGAAGCCATGCTGGGAAATCTCAGAAGCCAGGGTCAGAAGCCAAGGGACTTACTCGCAGGGGCACCTTCTGGGGCTTGATGGAAGAACCATTAATTCGACCTCCAAGCTGAACTACCTCTTGGAATACCCGGACTGCGAATTTTGAATTAGGATGAAAGGTGACTTCAGCCTCCCACGGAGGGCCTCCGGTACACTCAATGCATGGGTTGGGAAGGGGAAGGGTAACTTTTTGGCATGATACCAGGTGGTGGGGCTTCCAATGCAAATGCTGGTGAGGCTGACCTGATGTCCTTTGATGGGCAGAAGGAGAGGGAGTAGACTCTTTGTGAATTTAGTAAAAAGAGGCTGTCACTTTGAAGCTGCCAAAAGCAGCAAGAGGCCTTGTTTCAGAGTGCATTTTTTAAGTGTTGTTCTATTTGCAGAGTGACAGCTGGGACAGCTGGGGAGGAGAGTGCCAGGCAAGGCAGGGACACTGTCCATGCAGGGGAGGTGGGAAACCACAGGGCGGATGAAAATGCATATGGATGTCAACTCCAGGGATGGCAAGGTCTTACCCTGGCAGCAGAAGCACGAGCTGCCATCACAGCCCCAAGGAGGCAGGGTGGATGGCAGGTGACCAAGCTGCGGAGGAGGTGGCAGGGCAGCTTGGGACATGGGGGGATCCACAGAGTGTGGTGCCAGTGATAACCCACGTGGGTGCTTGGAAACGGGCACTCCTGCCTTCCCCAAGGCAGGTGTGCCGGGGGCATGTTAGCATCAAAGCATTCCCTAACTCTTTAATTAACAGGATTGTGGTCTTCATTGTAAACTTGCCTATTAGATATTTGTTTTGTGTCTGTCTCATCAGACTTTGAGTTTCTCAAGCAGAGACCATTTCAAAGAAAGACTCGGACTTTTGCATAGTCTACAAAGGCAGGAATGTGGACAAAGATGTCATTTAAAAAAAATGAGTAATAAAAATGGAAATAAAAGGGTTCCATGGGTAACTTCAATTTAGCTAAAATCATTTTTTGAAACTCGACAAATCATGTCTTACTTTTTCTTTCTTCAGTCTCAATCAGCACTTTGCAACACAGGCTGAGAGGTGATGACATGAGGACAGCTCAGAAGAAGGGTACCTGAGGAAGATCAGCCACCTTGAGTTTAAGTTTAACCCAAGACAGGAACATGGGATTAAAGCTGGCAAAAGGACAGGGGCTACAACATGTTCCAAGCCAGGGAGGTAGGAGCAGAGGCAGCTTCTGGGCACCCTGCTGTCTCCACTTCTGTGTCCAACTCAGAACTCCAACCACCCTGGGGCTCAAGTCCTGGGCTAACCTTTGCTGGGGTTGACGGGGAGGCTGGGAATTGGGCCAAGGATACTCTCAGAAGGTCTTCTCTGGCTAGGAAGGGACTTATCAGAATGGCTTTGCTCATGTATAGTTAGGAAAATCAGTCCAGAATAGAACCCAAGTCTATGGAAAGATGCAGGTGTTTGTGCTTGAAGTCAATGCGCCGGCCACTAGGAATCTGGAATACACAGACCTTAGTCAAACTGGTGTCCTTCTGGGTTTCCATTAGACTTAGGACTGTTGTTCTTTTTCCAGCTAAGAAGTCGTCCCCAGAGCCACTGGCAGCCCAATGGGGCTTCCTGCAAGTTGGCCAATGGCCTGCACTGCCCAGACTCAATCTGCTTTCAGCTCTATGGGGTTACGTTGGGGAACTGGTAACCTGCCCAATTCCTCACAACTTCCTTCACTCTTCCATGATCTTCCTTCCTGTCCCAAGCTTGTCTTCCATCGTTTTCCTTCCTGTTCCCGCCCCTAATCCACCCTGGGGATGGCTGCATGTTAGTCAAATATGATGGCGCTGTCTGGTCCCCTCTGGGTGTTCCTGTCATCACAATACAGGTGTGAAACCAGCCATAACCCGGGAGGAATGACACTGAACCGATTTACCAGACTGATCATCAAAATCGATTCTCAACACATAAATGGTGAGTCAAGTCATTTTTGTTTTACCCAGAAAGCTGTGGGCAGGTTTATCCTCCACCACACGGATCCTCCGAGCTCCAGCGGGAATGATGGCAGCTTCGATATAACCTGTAGCAACAAATGACACAGAGGTAAACCACACCTCCACCCTGCACCAGAGGCCATGCAGCTGCCCCGGCCAAAATCTAGCTACCGAGCCCCCAACAGTGGCTTCAGAAATGGAGGGCTGGTGCAGCTCTGAGAAATCGAGAGAGCCAAAGAAGGAGGCAGCTCTCCTAAGGCCAGAATCTCCTGGCGGCCTCATTTCCAGAGAGCAGGATTTGCATGTTTCAGGTTGAGTGGTGTCCCCCTCCTCCGCCCTCCCCACCCCCCGCCCCAGCAACCAGAACATCAGCATGTGACCACTGCAGACATATTAAGATGACGTCATCCACGAGTAGGTGGGCCTAATCCAATATTACTGATGTCCTTATAAAAAGGGGAAGTTTGGACACAGACATGCACACAAGAAGAATGTCACGAGAACACAAAGGCAGAGATGAAGTGATGCTTCTACAAAGCAGCCAAGGAACGCCAAAGACTGCCAGCAAACCACCGGAAGTTAGGCAAGAGGCATGGAACAGATCCTCCCTCATGACCTGCAGAAGGATCCAACCCTGCTGACACCCTGATCTCAGATTTCTCACCTCCAAAACCAAAAGACAGAAAGTTTCTGTTGCTTATGCCACCTAGTTTGTGGCACTTTGTTATGGAAACCATAGCAAATGAATACAGCCTGGTATTCTATGTGAATGGCACTCCCTGAAGCATCAGTGAAAAGTGGCCCTGGTCTCATTCATCTGCTGGAGGGCCTTTTTCTCTTTGTTGTATTTTGAACTTCCCTGAATATCCATGGGATGACAGCAGAAACCAAGCAATCTGCCCTATGACAAAACTACAGTATTACCTTAAAACATGGTGCACTGTTTCTTGCTTCCGCCGTCTTTGGCCATTTCTGCAGCTATCACACTTGTATAGTTTTGTCCATTTCCTTGCATATTTTTAAGAAGAGTAGGGGGCCAGAACAGCAGGTGGGCAGTGAAGACATGATTGAAGCTGCCAGGGCAGAAGCTGGCAACTGGTTGATGCCTGGTTAATGGGGTGACTGCCAATAAATGAGCCCTACATGACGGTGAGACTCTGAAATGTAGGCTGGTAATAATCTTGGTTTGATTTTTATTTGGGATTTAGACAAGAGTATTAGGCATTTGTTTCTGCAATTTAGATGAGGATCTCAACTTAGATTACAAATCCTAGCCGTGTTGTTCCCAATGTGATCACCAGAATCATGAGTGGAGCTGTAAAAAATTAGAAATTTCTAGGTTCAACTATGTGCAGATTATGGAAATACCTATTTTGAGGGGTTTATTTATTTATTCATTCATTTTCTCACAATAAAATGGCTTTATTTTTATTATCAAAATAGTATACAAAAGTTCAAACAACATACAGCAGAAACCCAGAATTGACCTATACCACATCACAATGAGAAAATTACCCCAAGAAAGTAATATTTTGACCAGCCTTTTCAACATCTCTTAATGCATATAACCATACACATATCATTTTATATGAACAGAATATTATACATACTTTTAAAAGATCAGTATTATACAACTTCAAAATAATTAGTTTTGCTAGGTAATGTATGTCTAAGGTACAAAATTCAAAAATTATAAATGGATCAAGTAGAAAGTATATTGATCTATAGGCTATATGAGGCATTCTATAGCCAGCTACATTTTTAAAACTATTTATAGTAATTTGTATATTGTGGCTGAGTTTCTACATAGCTAACTTAACATCTGCTAATATGACAGTTCTGTTTCTTCCTTTCTAGTCTTTATGCCTTTAATTTGTTTTTTACTATTCTGGTTGCAACTTACAAAACCACATTGTAAGGAAAATGAGATTGTGACATCCTTGTGTAATTCATGATGTCACAGGAATGCTTCCAAAGTTTTTCCACCGAAAGAGATTGCTACTGTGAGAATAGGATAGGTATCATTAATCATTTATCAGGTTAGGGACATTCTCTTTTTTGTTTAAATTTTACTTTAAGTTCTGGGATACATGTGCTGAACGTGTAGGTTTGTTACATAGGTGTACATGTGCCACGGTGGTTTGCTGCACCCATCAACCCATCATCTAGGTTTTAAGCCCTGCATGCATTAGGTATTTGTCCTAATGCTCTCCCTCCCCTTTTCCCCCATCCCCTGACAGGCCCCAGTATGTGGTGTTCCCCTCCCTGTGTCCATGAATTCTCATTGTTCAACTCCCACTTATGAGTAAGAACATGTGGTGTTTGGTTTTCTGTTCCCGTGTTAGTTTGCTGAAAATGATGGTTTCCAGCTGCATCCATGTCCCTGCAAAGGACATGAACTCATTCTTTTTTATGGTTGCATAGTATTCCATGGTGTATATGTGTCAAATTTTCTTTATCCAGTCTATCACTGATGGGAATTTGGGTTGGTTCCAAGTCTTTGCTATTGTAAACAGTGCCGCAATAAACATATGTGAGGACATTCTCTTTTTGAATACTTAGTGTGCTAACAGTTTTTATCATGAAGAGGTATTAAAGTTAATAAAATGTTTTTGTACATCTACTGAAATCATCATACTGTTTTTCTCCCAAACCATATCAAGACCTCAGAGTTGAACTGTGATCACACTTGTCATGGTTTAGATGATACATGGATCCATGTCTTAGCTTTTTTTTTTAAATTATTTCATACATGTGGCGTTTGTGTAGTTTTACACAAACATTTATCATTTTTTTCCCTCACCATTTCTTCCCCATATCAGACCATGCTTCTGGTATCTTTTTTTCTTCCTTAAATCCATGTGAAGGTCCTTTAGTGTAGGTCTCTTGGTTGTTGTAAACTCTCTGGCTTTGTTTATCTATAAATGTCTTCATTGACATTCTCTTGGTTTTGAGAAATGGTGTTCTTGGGCATTTGATTCTAAATTGATTGTTATTTTCCTTCAACACTTGAAATATACTTTTCCACTGTCTTCTGGCTTCCCTTATGATATCAAGGAGGCAGTCATCATTCTGAGTGTCGTTCCTTTCTAAGTGGCCTGTCTCAGCGATACTCCTTGGTGTTCTGCAGTTTCACCAAGACATTTCTGAGCACGGATAATGGGGAAATACCAGTTGTCAAATTTCTCCAGTCACATTTTACCTTTAACGTCTAAGAACTATTAGACTACTTATAGTTTTGTATCAATGTTTCTTGGGACACAAAGCTATATTATTAGTATGTTAATTTTTTCTGATCTATTTGGTTTTCTTTTGAACATCAGAGTATATATGTTTATCTCTTTTGTCTTCTGCAGTGCTTATTTTATCTTTTATTTTTTATTTACCCTGCTTGGATTACTTTGTGCTTCCCAGGTTAGATCCGATCAATCCCCTGCATTGTTTCCTACCTTTTATCTTTTAACTGTTTATTAATTTGTACAAAAACAATGCAACTGGTTTCTATGTATTAATTTTGTACCCAACTTCCTGAATCCTCTTATAATTGTCATATTTTCAAGGTTAATTGTCTTAGGTTTTCAAGATAAATGATAATATCACAATAATATCTACCACAGTAACAGTTTTACTCTTTTGAAATGTTTATGGTATAAATATATATATTTTTCTCCCATTCAAGTACTAACCAGACCTGACTTTAGCTTAGCTTCTGAGATCAGACACATTCAGGGTGGTGTGGCCATAGTTATTTTTCTTTTCTAAATGCATTGGTGAGCACCACCAGAAAAATGTTAAATATTCCTGGAGAGAATGTACACCCTTGTTTTGTTTTTGATTACAACAAGAATGCTTATAGTGTTTCGCTGTTGAATATAATGTGGGCTTACAGTTATATAATATAATATCTCATATATAACATACTTCATGCATAATATAATCATATTAAAGACATATACGTTATTCTCATATTAAGAGTTTTGTCAGGAATAAAGGTTGAATTTTACTGCATGCCTTTTCAGCATCTAAGTGCATAGTTTCCTCTTGCTCTCACACCTTGTTCTATTAATAGTATAATTATATGAATATATTTTCTAATATAAAACCATCTTCATATCTCAGAATAAACCTAACTTGGCCATAGCATATAATTTTAATATGCTGCTGAATTGTTTGCTAATATTTAGAACTTTTGCAACATCATTCCTAAGAATGCTCTGTAATTGTTATTATGCTTTCTTTGTTGGATTGGGTTTTGGTATCAATATTATTCTTGCTTTAATTAGGAGTATTTCTATGCTTCTATAACTTACCTGTGTTGATTTTATGTAGAGTCACAATTGGGAAATTATTTTTTCAATCATTCATTTCAAACAGGTTTTAAACTTATTTACAGAACCGAGCAATGTAATCTCTTATGATTTATTAATTTCCTTTATACTTTATTTCCCTATTCGCTATTATTTTACATATTTGTACTTTCCTACCCCCATTTGGTTCATTAAATGAGCAAACAGTGGAGCTGTATACTATTTAGTTGGATTTCTTCATCCTGTCCCTTACCAATAAATTCTAGTTGTTGTTTCTGTTTTATTGAATGTTTTTCCATAGGCCTGTATATTTATACTTCTACTGTGTAACTTATCAGATGTAATTTAGTCCCTGGATATTACAAAATAAGGAAATGAGAATAATTACAGTACATTCTACTTTCTCACATCCCATTTCAACTTTTATTGTATCATTTTGACATTGTATTAGTTTGTAACATTTACTTTTTACTAAGGTAATTCCTATAGTTGTTTTAGTTTTAATCCTAAAAAGGAATTTAATGTTTGTTATGCATTCTTCTGCCAGTTTCTCTAATAAATTCTTGCTTGCCTCAAATTTGTTCCCTTTGAGATGGACTTATGGGAATTATATTTTCTGAAATATAATATTGTATAGCAAAAAATAATTGTTCATTGTCCTTATCCTTGAATGTCAGTTTGGCTGCTATAACATGTTGGGGTCATACTTACTTTCTCTGAGGCTGTTGTATGAGTGGCTCCATAAAATGTGACCATGGAGAAGTCTAAGGACTGCTGGTTATTGCCCCATTATTAGGTTCTCTAAAATTTAGGTGGGATGCTCAAAGGAGTCTTACCTTTAACGTCTAATAACTAATAGGCTATTCGTAGTTTTGTGTCAACTTTTCCTGGATACAAGGCTATATTATCAGTACATTTTTTTTTTTTTCGGATCTATTTGGTTGGTTTTTTTTGGGGGGCCAGATATCAAAGTATATACATTTGTCGCCTTTGTCTTCTGCAGTGCTCATGTGATCTTTCATCCTTGGGACTTTTTGTTTATTTCCATTTTCCCCTGGTGTTTTTCTCAATCCTGTCTTCCGGGTTTCTTACTGCACTCTCGTAGTGTTGATATTCTCTGTCTGCTTCCATGTAGACCTGGTTTTTGTGATGGATTCACTGACCTCTCCTACGGTATGTCCTCAGTTCTGCTAAGTCACGTTTCATCTCTCTCTCTTGCTTCATTGCGTCACCGTTTCTTCATTGAGTCACCGTTTCTTCATTGAGGTCTTGTGTCTTAGCTATGAATTCTTAGTTTCTTTTTTTTTTTGGAGATGGAGTTTTGCTTTGCTGCCTAGGCTGGAGTACAGTGGTGTGATCTCAGCTCACTGCAACCTCCACCTTCCGGGTTCAAGTGATTCTCCTACCTCAGCCTCCTTAGTAGCTGGGATTACAGCCGCCCACCAACACGCCCAGCTAAGTTTTGTATTTTTAGTAGAGACGGGGTTTCACCATGTTGGCCAGGCTGGTCTCGAACTCCTGACCTCAGGTGATCCCCCTGCCCCGGCCTCCCAAAGTGCTGGGGTTACAGGCGTGAGCCACTGCGCCTGGCCTTTGAGTTCCTATTTTATCAAGGCGACTGTTGATCACTTTTTGAAATTCATGGCAGTAACATTGGGTCACAATTCACATCTTTTCCTTGGTAACATTTTGCCAGGATTTTTAAAAAGTCATTTGCTTTCCTTGTCCCCTTTATCTTTTTCCTATTGCCAGATACTTGTATAGATCCTGTGCTGGTAAATTTATTTCACATTTTAAAGTAAGACAAGTTCTAATCATACTGGTTGCTTGCACTAGGTGTGGTAGGGAGAAACAGGACAGTGTTGTAGGCTAACCAGACTTTCCTTGGTTTATAGTAAAATTTGTTAGGACACAGGTTTATTGATATCAGTGAGTTCATTGTCATTTTCCTTTTAAAAAACAACATATATTTTGAATTTATACAAATACATGTGAGTATAGTTTCTCACTGTAAGAAGTTTAATACTACACAAACAAAAACAGCATAGTATTTTCATATTTACATTTGTCTCACTTCTATGTTAGGAGTAACTCAATATATCATATTACATTTTCAATTTTTAAAAACATGTCTCAGATATCATATATGTTATGTATAGCTCTATTTATTTTTTTGCTTAAATCGCTATGAAGTTTATATAACTACTCGCCTATTAATGGACATTTAGGTTGTTTCAAAATTTTCACTATAAGAAACAACACTATATCATATATGAATATGCACAGAAAACCCCTCAAACCCCTCCACAAAATACTAGCAAGCCCAATCCAGCCACATGTAAAAAGGATTCTACACTGTGATCAAATATGATTTATGCTAGGACTCAAGCTTGGTTTAACATATGGAAAAATCAGGCTGGGCACAGTGGCTCACCCCTGTAATCACAGCACTTTGGGAGGCTGGGACAGGTGGATCACTTGAGGCCAGGAGTTTGAAACCAGCCTGGCCAACATGGTGAAATCCTGTCTCTACTTAAAAAAAAAAACAAAAAAAACAAAAAAACAAAAATTAGCCAGGCGTGGTGATGTGCACTTTTAATCCCAGCTATTTGGGACACTGAGGCATGAGAATCGCTTGAACCCAGTGGGCGAGGGTTGCAGTGATCCAGGATTGTGTAACTGCACTCCAGCCTGGGCAACAGAGTGAGACTACCTCTCAAAAAAAAAAAAAAAAAAAAAAATCAACGTAATCCTCCATGTTAATAAGGGGCAAAATCCACAAGATCATCTCAATAGGTGCAGGAAAAGCATTTGACAAATTTCAACACTCTTTCCTGATAAAAATACTCAACAAACTAGGAATAGAAGGGAGCATGCTCAACCTGATAAAGGGCATCTACAAAACTCCACAGCTAACAGCATACTAAATGGTGAAATACTAAATGCTTGTCCCCTAAGATAAGGAACAAGACAAGGATGTCCTGTTACTCCCATTCAACACTGTACTAGGAGTTCTATCTAGGGCAATTATGCAAGGAAAAGAAATAAAAGGCATACAGATTGGAAAGAAGAAGTAAAATTATCTCTATTTGCAGATGCTAAAATATTTTATAGAGAAAATCCTAAGGAATCCATTAAAAAACCTATTATGACAGGTTCGGTAAGATTGCAGGATACAAGGTCAATATATAAAAATCAACTCCAGGCCGGGCGTGGTGGCTCACGCCTATAATCCCAGCACTTTGGGAGGCCGAGGCAGGCAGATCACAAGGTCAGGAGATCAAGACCATCCTGGCTAATACGGCGAAACCCTGTCTCTATTAAAAATACAAAAAAATCAGCCGGGTGTGGTGGCAGGTGCCTGTAGTCCCAGCTACTAGGGAGGCTGAGGCAGGAGAATGGCTCTGGGAGGCGGAGCTTGCAGTGAGCCAAGATGGTGCCACTGCACTCCAGCCTGGGCGACAGAGCGAGACTCCATCTCACCAAAAAAAAAAAAAAAAAAAAAAAAAAAAATCAACTGCATTTCTAGATGTTAGGAATGAACAGTTGGAAAATGAAATTTAAAAAGCAATTCAATTTAAGTAGCATCAAAAAGAATCAAACACTTAGGAATACATTAAAAAAGAAACCTGGAGGGTTTGTAAGTTGAAGACTACAATACATCGCTGAAAGATATTAACTAATATCTAAATAAATGGAAAGATATTTTATATTCTTGGATCAGACGACATTGTAAAAATGGGACTGCTTCACAAATTGGTCTACAGATTCAACGTAATCCCTATCAAAAATCCCAGCATTTTTTTTTTTTTAGCCAAAAATGACAAGCTGATCCTAAAATTCAGATGAAAATGCAATAGACCCAGAATAGCCAAAACAATATTTCAAAAGAAGTTGAAGAACTCAGATTTCCTGATTTCAAACTTTCTGGCTACCTATACCAATCAAGACAGCAAGGTAATGGCATAAGGACAGTCGTTTCTAATAATGGAATATAATTCGGAGTCCAGAAAACAATTTTTTTTTTAAACAAAGGTGCCAAGAATATTCAGCGGGGAAAGAACAGTCTTCAACAAACAGTGTTGGGACAACTGGATATCCATATGCAAAAGAATGAAGTTGTACTCCTACTTCAGACCACACAAAAAAATTAACTCAAAAATGGATCACAGATGTAAATATCAGAGCTAAAACTAGAAACCTCTTGGAAGAAAACGTAGGACTAAATCTTTGTGACCTTGAATTAGGCAATGGTTTCTTAGACATGGCAGCAAAAGCACAAGCAACAAAAGAAAAAATAGATTAACTAGATTACATCAAACCTGAAAACTTGTGTTTCAAAAGATACCATCAAGAGAGTGAAAAACCAACTCATACCCTGTGAGAAAATCTGTGCAAATCATTTGTCTGATAAAGAAACTGCATCCAGAATATATAAAGAAAGCTTACAACTCGAGAAGAAAATGGCAATCCAATTTAAAAATGGGCAAATGATTTTAACAGGCATTTCCCCAAAAAAGATATATGAATGACCAACAAGCAAATGAAAAGATGCTAATGATACATTAGTCATTAGGGAAGTGCAAACCCAAACCACAAGGACATACCACATTGTGCCCACTAGGATGACTCTAACAAAAAATAGTAAGTTGGAGAGAACATGGAGAAATGGTAGCCCCCATTCATTGCTAGCAGAAACGTAAAGTGGTGCAGCCACTTTGGAAAAGAGTTTAGCAGCTACTCCAAAAGTTAAACACAGAATTATCACTCACCAATTCCACTCCCAGGTATATACACAAGGGAAATGAAAACATGTCCACATGATAACCTGTACACAAAAGTTTATATCAGCGTTATTCCTAATAGCCAAAAAAGTGGAAACAATCCAAATACCCATCAACCAATGACTGTATTTATAAAATATGAGATAGCCAAACAATGGAATAGTATTTGGCAATAAAAAGCAGCATTGATATATGTGACAACATGGATGACTTGAAAATACTATGCTAAGGGAAAAAGCCTGTCAGGAAGGACCACATATTATATGATTCCATTTACATGAAATATACACAATAGAAAAATTCGTACATATAGACATTAGATGAGTGGTTGCCTAGGGCTTAAGAGGGTGATGGGGAATGACTGCTACCGAGCATGGGGTTTCTTTTGGGAATGATTGTGGTGATATGGCACCATTCCTTGGGGTGATCAGCCAGCTACCTGGTAGCAGGTTGATTATATTGGACCTTTTCCATCAT
The DNA here is from genome assembly GCF_043159975.1 of Macaca nemestrina. NCBI lineage: Eukaryota > Metazoa > Chordata > Mammalia > Primates > Cercopithecidae > Macaca > Macaca nemestrina. The sequence continues at coordinate 91,071,198 of NC_092131.1, read as the reverse complement.
GGAAAAGGCAGTGGTTTGTCCTCACTGGACTAGACACTTACTCCGGATATGGGTTTGCCTATCCTGCATGAAATGCTTCTGCCAAGACTACCATCTGTGGAGTCACAGAATGCCTTATCCACAGAGCATTCCACACAGCATTGCCTCTGACCAAGGCACTCACTTTACAGCTAAAGAAGTGTGGCAGTGGCCTCATGCTCACGGAATTCACTGGTCTTACCATGTTCTCCATCATCTTGAAGAAGCTAGAAAGAACGATGGAATGGCCTTTTGAAGTCACAATTACAACGCCAACTAGGTGACCATACTTTGCAGGGCTGGGGCAAAGTTCACCAGCAGGCCGTATATGCTCTGAATCAGCGTCCAATATATGGTACTGTTTCTCCCATAGCCAGGATTCACAGGTCCAGGAATCAAGGGGTGGAAGTGAAGTGATACCACTCACCATCACCCCTAGTGATCCCCTAGCAAAATTTTTGCTTCCTGTTTCCCCGACAGGAAGATATTCTGCTGGCCTAGAGATCTTAGTTCCAGAGGGAGGAATGCTGCCACCAGGAGACACAACGATTTCATTAAACTGGAAGATTGGTACCCACCTGGACACTTTGGGTTCCTCCTACCTTTAAGTCAACAGGCTAAGAAGGGAGTTACAGTGTTGGCTGGGGTGACTGACCTGGACTATCAAGATGAAATCAGTCTACTACTCCACAATGGAGGTAAGGAAGAGTACACATGGAATACAGGAGATCCATTAGGGCGTCTCTTAGTATTACCATGCTCTGTGATTAAGGTCAATGGGAAACTACAGCAGCCCAATCCAGGCAGGACGACAATGGCCCAGACCCCTCAGGAATGAAGGTTTGGGTCACTCCACCAGGAAAAAGCCCATGACCTGCTGAGGTGCTTGCTGAAAGCTAAGGGAATACAGAATGGGTAGTAGAGAAAGGTAGTTATCGATACCAGCTATGACCACGTGACCAGCTGCAGAAAGGAAGACTGTAATTGTCATGAGTATTTCCTCCTCCTTTCGCTAAAAATATGTTTGAGCATGTATACACTTGGACAAAGAAAATATCTTTATTTCCTTTTCCTTTGTCATGTGACATAAGACTTATTGACTTCATATAAGCATATAAGTATTATTAACTTTATGTAATAGTATTTGGGTTGGGGATGGGTGTGTTTCCGGTTGTACGAAGGATAGCTGTATTATGTTAGGGGTAATTATGACCTTATTATTGTCTTTATTTGAAGATTATGTATGATTTCAGAAGATGTGGATGGGTTCAAGTTGACAAGGGGTGGACTTGTGATGGTTAATACTGAGTGTCAACTTGATTGGATTGAAGGATACAAAGTATTGATCCTGGGTGTGTCTGTGAGGGTGTTGCCAAAAGAGATTAACATTTGGGTCAGGAGGCTGGGGAAGGCAGATCCACCCTTAATCTGGTGGGCACAATCTAATCAGCTGCATCGAATATAAAGCAGGCAGAAAAACATGAAAAAGAGAGATGGGCCTAGCCTCCCAGCCTACATCTTTCTCCCATGCTGGATGCTTCCTGCCCTCAAACATCAGACCCCAAGTTCTTCAGTTTTGGGACTCGGACTGGTTCTTGCTCCTTAGCTGGCGGACAGCCAGCTGGGACCTTGTGATCAAGTTAATACTTAATAAACTCCCCTATATATACACACACATACATACGTACACACAGATATACACATACACACACACTACTTAATAAACTCCCATATATATGTGTGTATGTGTGTATCTCCTATTAGTTCTGTTCCTCTAGAGAACCCTAATACATGGCTGCATAACCTTGTGCATGTGCTGAAACTCATTGAATCGCACACTTTAAATGGGTGAATTATATGGCATGTGAATGATATCTTTATAAAGCTGCTTAGAAAAGAAATAATACTTCTATGAATGGCTTTGTACATGTCTTCTTGTGCATAAATATAATGTCCTACCAGGTCAGCTAATGTGAGAATCACTGAGTCAAACACAGGCACTGCTAAGTTGACCTTGGTTTAAATACTATTTAAGCCAATCCACACTATATGAGAGTAAATGGTTTATTCAAAGATTTCTAAATACTTGACAAGATCAATCTTCTTAACATTTGCTAATCCATTCGGTAAAAAGATATTGTCATAAGTTTAATTTGCATTTCCCTGGTAACCAATGAGGCTCAGTGTCCTATATACTTATTGACCATTTGTTTTCCCTTTTCAGTTAATGGCCTTGTTCTTAAGCTTTGCCCATTTTTCTACCATCTTTTATTTAGTTGAGATGCAGTAGTTTAAAAAATGTGTGTAACATATATTACTATAATTTGATATTTTTTGGACTCAAACTCTTTACTTACTAGACATGTTGCAAAAACTGTCAGTCTATCATTTGTTGTTTTTTTGCTTTTACTGCATTTTTTTTTTTTTTTTTTGAGACCAAGAGTCTTGCTTCTGTTGCCCAGGCTGGAGTGCAGCAGTGCAATCTCGGCTCACTGCAATCTTTGCCTCCCGGGTTCAAGCAATTCTCCTGCCTCAGCCTCCCAATAAGCTGGGACTACAGACACGTGCCATGATGCCCGGTTAATTTGTATATTTTTAGTAGAGACAGGGTTTTACCATGTTAGCCAGGATGGTTTCCATCTCTTGACCTCATGATCCGCCCACCTTGGCCTCCCAAAATGCTGGGATTACAGGTGTGAGTCACCATGCCTGGCCTTATTGCATGATTTTGATAGTCTTTTTTCTTTTTTTTGAGACAGGGTCTCAGTCTGTTACCCAGGATGGAGTGCAGTGGCGTGACCTCAGCTAACTGTAACCTCTGCCCCCGCACCCCAGCTCATGCGATCCTCCCACCCCGGCCTCCTGAGTAGCTGGGACTTCAGGCACACACCACCGTGTCTGCCTAATTTTTTTGTATTTTTTGTAGAGGCAGGGTTTCGCCATGTTGCTCAGGCTGGTCTGATAGTCATATTTTTAATTTTTGAGATCTATTTTTTGTTTTCTGATTATTTCTTCCCATGGCATTCTGCTCTTATTTTGTGGCTACAATATCATCTTAAATCTTTCTACAAATAGTTATTAGAGAATTTGAACTTCTATTATTTGAGTTACTTTTTCCGTTGGTCTTTTCTTTTTTATTTCTTTTTTTTTTCCCAGTTTATCTTGGTTTTTCTCATTCATGTTGCAGACTCTCCTTCAAGAACCAGGCAGCTGGGCGGTCTCCTGTGGGGATGCACAGGATTTGTTTACTCTCAGGATTGGCTTTCTGCTGGGTGCAGGGAGCTGTTGCTGTGTTGGCAACCAAAATACCAGAATGAAGAGGTGTTTCCTAGAGGTGCTGTGTTGTGGTAAAACTCCTAGGGCTGCTGTGTTATGGTGCTGGCCGCAAATATTTCCAAGTTTTTCTCTGGAAATATGGAAGTAATACATTTCACCACCCACTTAAACATGTGTGACCATGTGACTTTGAACAGTAAAATGTGAGCGAAAATGAGGTGTGTCTCTTCCCCGCAGGAGCCTTTAGCACATCAGGGTCTGGTTTGCCATACTCCTTTCCTGGCCAAGGTGACTGTGGCAGCGTGTGAACAGATAAAGTCTCTGCCAGCCTAGTTCCAGGAGTAACCTCACTATGCAGAGCCTCTTGCCAACCCACAGTGGGCAAGCAGCAGGGGCTGGAAGCAGACTTTTGTGTTAAGCCCCTGAGATCTGGGAGGCACTTTTATGTTAGTTTTGTTTGCTTGTTTATTGCAGCAAAACCAAGTATATTCATTCCTTTGCATCCACAGATGAACTTCCACCTGAGATGTGCTTGTCCTCCCTAAACCTTTCAAGAACTGACTTTTCATTCATTTTCAGGTGATCTTGGGAAGACGAGAAAACAACCATATGTTCAATCAGCCAGAAAGAGTTTCTCAGCCAGAAAGTTTAGCAGTGTCCTTCAGCCTTGACAGCAAATGCCTTGGCATGGTTGCCATTGACCTAGTCTAGGATGTTTACAAATAAATGTCCTGCAGGATGTTTGCAGAGACTTCACAAATGTACACAAAGTCTAGTTTGAGGGCAGCGGGCGCCTCACTGTTGTGCCCTGATCCCCAGGCAGTTGTGTGGTCATCTAGTATGACCCTTTCCAACCACATCTGACTTGGGAATAGTGACGCTGGCTTGCCAGAGCAGCCGGCACATGGTCCTTTCCCCTCCAGTGGCTCTAGGGTGAGGGCAAGGTTTCTTGATTAAAAATTGTCTTTGCTCTAGGAAAGCTTCTCTACTGAAAAATTCTGGCCACAAGAAAACCAGCTTTTAGGATTATGGCACAAAATATTCTACAGCAGATCTCTCTTAGAGAAATCCATTCCTTCTAGGGAGTTTCAACTGTGATTGGATTCCAGGCATGTAAGGCAGTAAAATGTCGAAAACTGAGACAAAAGTTGTTCAGGGTCAAAGTGATCAGAATCTTTTTCAGAGGAATTTCCACTCAAACTACCAAACATGCCTGGAAACAAGATCTGCTTGTGGGGGATGAGCTGTTCTTGAAAGAAGCTGCTGTTGTATGGAATCTTTTGCAACTAACAAACCTTGGCATTGGGATCACCAATCTGCAGAATCCGACAGAACTGACTGGGCCCTGATCAGTTCCTTTCCCTCATTCCACAGCAAGGTACTTTTGCAGCTGATGCATGGTATCCACGTCTATTTTTAAGCTTAACTACGGCACAGGATGCACCAGTGAAAAGACATCTGTTTTCTGTCTTTTCTCATGTGCCCCTGGTGGAGGTGCTGATGAAAAGCAGGTCAGGACGGACTCGCTACTCAAGTGAGCTCACCCTCAGGTGACCTCTCAGCGCAGGGCAGTCCTTATGCATGCACTCTGCTAACCGTTTGGACAAGTTTCTCTGTTCGTGATAAAAAGAACCCAGCCAGGCGCAGTGGCTCACGCCTGTAATCCCAGCACTTTGGGAGGTTGAGGCGGGTGGATCATGAGGTCAGGAGTTCAAGACTAGCCTGAACAACATGGTGAAACTCCATCTCTACTAAAAAATACAAAAAAATTAGCCAGGCATGGTGGCACGTGCCTATAATCTCAGCTACTCAGGAGGTTGAGGCGGGGGAATAGCTTGAACCCGGGAGGGGGAGGTTGCAGTGAGCTGAGATCGTGCCACTGCACTCCAGCCTGGGTGACAGAATGAGACTCTGTCTAAAAAAAAAAAAAAAAAGAACCAATGAAAAAGTCCCTGAACTGAAAGGCAGGCCCTCTGTCCAAAAACCAGGGAAACTGCCTCAGGCTCACAGTCCTCCAACCCCTGCTCTGACCCAGAGCTTCCACCTGAGGCATGTGTGAAGAGCCACCAGGAAGGGAAAGAGTACCATCACCAAGTCCCAAAGCTTCTTGGCGTCTCTCAGGCCAGACACCCCACGATGTGGATGCCAGATACCACCACACTGCAAGCATGAAGAATAATTATGAGGTAGGATTTACTCTCAGAATTTACAAGATAGATTCACATTTTAGGTAAGGTAGGAAGGCTTTATCTTTGGAGTGATTTCCCATTCTAGCTTCAGCCACCAAGCAGGAGAAACCCAGTTACAGGAACATGATTTGGTTTCGTGAGGAAGCCATGGATAAAATCCAATGCCTTTGCCATGGTTCCAGGAGAACATGCCATTTCTGCCCTAAGGACCAGTAGTAAGAAGGAACTTCAAAGTGATGCTGACCTTTAACCTGTCTCAAATCTTCTAGAGTTACTATTACTAGGCTATGAGCAATTTCCCTGTGAAATCATTTTTGTCTGAATTTCTCGAGTAGACTTGCTGTTAGATGATTTGGGGCTCCCATTTTCCCTCATGTTTTCAGGAGCATTAACCATCTTTGGAAGAAAACCATTGGACTGAAAAGGTACCATGATGGACTAGAGGTAAAACCCTGGCTTATGTGTACCTGGACTCTTTCCCCCAAAATCAGAGTTCTTTTTTGTTTTGTAAATAGACCATAAAATGTTTGGAGAGGCATTTGTTATGGTTTTCTCTTGTTACAAAAGTTGTTCACAAGAATATTACTATCTTATGTTCCTCCCTAAAGGTTGTTCCTGGGTCTAATTGAAAAGAACTCGGCCGGGCGCGGTGGCTCATGCCTGTAATCCCAGCACTTTGGGAGGCCGAGGCGGGCGGATCACAAGGTCAGGAGATCGAGACCACGGTGAAACCCCGTCTCTACTAAAAATACAAAAAATTAGCCGGGCGCGGTTGTGGGCGCCTGTAGTCCCAGCTACTCAGGAGGCTGAGGCAGGAGAATGGCGTGAACCCGGGAGGCGGAGCTTGCAGTGAGCCGAGATTGCGCCACTGCACTCCAGCCTGGGCGACAGAGCGAGACTCCGTCTCAAAAAAAAAAAAAAAAAAGAAAAGAACTCATTGTTTGGGAAGCCCATGAGGCTAAACTGTGCCTCAGTTCGCCCCTTACAATGGGAGGCCAGCGTAGACAAATGAAGACCAGAAGCATGTTACCAAATGCTCCTCTGCCTGTAGGGAAACCAGTCCTGAAATATGAAAATTTTTCCATGGAGGAAGGTGCCAGCTAAGGCTAAATTCTCTGGCATGCCTGGGTATTTTCTGCCAGAGCACCAGGTGTGCTTGAGGGGAAAGAAAACTCACCCCCAGCATGCTAGGATATGTTTCTATTTGGGCTCTTGATCCCATGACTCTATCTTTTATAGCTTTAAATTTTGTTTCATCCTATAGTTTTTCTTATGGTAATCAGTCTTCAACATCAGTTTATGTAAGCATTTAATGGCCTCTGCGTTTATCCATGGCTTCGCACACAACTTATTCACATCGATTCTGTTCAGAAAACACTCAGGTACATGAGCCAGGCAAGAGCCACACCAAGCATGTCACTGCTGGGACGACACGTAACATCCAACATCTTACATGAGAAACACTTGGGAACGGCCTCTGCCATCACACATGTGGATACCTTCGTACAAAGATCATTCTTAACTGAGAAAAAGAAATACGTTGTAATTGGTTTATGTGCACATTTTATGATTCTTCATCACAGTGTAAAGAAGCCTCATTTTGTACTATCAGCCCATAACAGTGAACTTCCGCCCCCACGAGATTCCACAACCCACACAAAACAGAGCATGGAACCTGGCATGTGGCAGGGGTTCTAGAGGAAATTACTGAACAAATGTGTGACACATGGATCTATCCACATTCAAAAGGGATCCTCACCCCACCCTTTCTTTTAAGGATTGATTATGTGAAAAGGTTCTCTGCAAGAACAAAGAGCTAAGGGAGCCAAAGCCCACAGGTATCCTTGGCTGGTTCTCAGTGAGGACTTCAGTCCAGGTGTGTCCTGGCTGCCCATGGGCCGGTCACCTGGAGACTGACCAGCCACCTCTTCAGTGCCAAGGAGCAGGGTGGAATAAAGATAATATTGTTAAAATGGCAATTTAATGAAATGAAAGCATCATACCAAGAACGCTCAAATTACTAGGTTCAGATAACTCAACTGTCATAAGCCAGCCCAAGGCATGAGCATTCTGAAGCCCATCCATCAGAAAAGCAATATGATAGCCAAGTTGAGTTGATTCCTTCCATAGATAAATAGCTGAGGACCTCATTTGTTCAAAGTTTGGAAGCAACAGGCTGGAGGGCAATAAACATCCTACACTCAGGACACCACTTCCCCTGACGCCACACTGGGACCTCTCATGACAGAGAGGGAGATTTGGCTCTGCTGGGCTGGACACTTTGCCACGTGTGGGTCTGCCCTGGATTCTCAGCTCAGGAACTTTGGTAAAAGGACCCACAGGAGTTCAGGCAGGGGTCAGGACTTCGTAAAATTGGGCAAAAATCCAGCATTTGATTCCGTTTTATCTTTCTGGTGTGGAGTTTCTCTTTGATATCCACCCGGAAGGGTGATAAGGCATTCCTCCTTCCCTCATTCTTTAGAGGCGAGCAGAGATGAAAGTTACCTTCCTATCTAAACTGATAGGCCTGGTGAATCCACCCACTCAGCTGCGCTTGGCGTCACCAAGATGCCTCTTGACCTGGGGTCTTTCTGTGATTTCCATGCTGGGTCTTGCAAGGATATGTTTCCCCTTCAGCCTGAAGTGTCCTCCTGCTACCCCCACTATCAACTGATTTCTACTTGTCCTTTAGTGCTGGGGGCCACCCTCATCTTTTGGAGGCCTAAGTCTGGTGCCCCACCAGAACTTGGGGTCCCACAACATGCCTGCTGGGCTGCCTCCACCTCATGCTTACATAGGCTAATGCTGTCGGTTTGCCCGGGGGTCTCCTCCCTCAACTGTACCTGAGGTGGGGACAATAACCTATTTCTGTATACCTGCTGGTTAAAATGTAGTCATGCTGCATAAATAATCATTGCGTGAATGGGCTTGGGGGTAACCATTTGTATCTCTAAGTGCATTCCAATATGTCAGACCATGATGACAGGTTTGTGTTGAATGAAACTATACTAGAAAGGCAGCCAGTGACTCAATTCATGTGCAAACGGGTACTGCAGGCAGATTTTCAATATATAGAATCCATATTGATATGGGCTCACGTTCAAAGACTCCAGCTGTGAGGATTTGAAAAAAACAAAAACAAAAACAAAAAACTGCTGTGTACCTTAAAATGAATGTGTGACAACTGGCAATCACTCAGAATGGCAGTTCAGGCAGGTGAAGCGAACGTGTGCTTATTTTTGTCTGAAGGTTTGGTAAGGCTTCTGTGCCTTGGCAGCTGGAAGGACACATGCTAGGCTGCAAGCCAGGGTTGGGGAGTTACCCAAGGAGGCTTCAGTATGGTCTATCCTTCCATGAGGGACTCACTGTCATGGCCATAGGGGTCTGACCTCACATTCTAGACAGGGATGTGGCCCAGGTTGGGGTGGATGGAGAAGGGAAAGGGGTGAGCAGGAGAGGAGGATGTTACTGTGGTCAGATGAATGGGTCTGCCTGGGCCAAATCAAGGGCTGGCATACAGATCAGAGTCTGGGCAAAGGAAGACCACTTTTGACCTTAATCCGGGTTATCTAAGAAGTGAGATCCTATGCTAGATGTGTGGTAGAACTTTCCTTTGTGTTCTACATACAGACTTGCCCAGGGTTGGGGATGGGGGTGGGCCTGGCTGTACCTGACTTGTCTTCTACAGAATCACACACTTGTAGTCAGTTCTCTTTATGGGAGCTCAGTACAATGGTCAATTTAATAAACGAAGGGTTCTAATGCTTCTATTAAAAAAGAAAAGCCAACAATAAGTAGTAACCCTTCACCAACTGCAGGAGTTTTGCTCCTAAATGTTGAATCAGCTGCAATAGGCAAGGTCAAATTCTCACAGGAGCCCAGGAGCTGGGGTACCAATAGAGAAAATGGCATCAAGTATGCCAAAATGAATAGCAGAAATGGGCAATTCTCTGGAGCCGTGCTGTCCAGGAGAACCTTCTGGGATGCTGGGAATATTCTCTGCCAGTGCTGCCCAACACAGGAGCTGCTGGCCGTGTGCGGCAACAGAGTACTCAAAATTTGCCCAGTGAGACGGAAAGATGAACTTTTAAGTTGGTTTCATTTTAATGAATTACAGTTTGGATCATCTCCAGGGGCCAGCGGCTGCTGAACTGGACAGTGCAGCTCTGGAGGCCACTTTCCCCCAAACCAACCTGCTCCTGCCTCTCCTTTCTCTGTTGACGTGGCAGGCACAGATTCTCCCACTAAGCTCTGTGCCTTGTTGACTAGCTATCTGCCTTTAAAATCCACCTGAAATTTCATTTTTAAATTTCATTTTGCATTTGCATTTTCCTCTGGTTTTGCTTTCACAGGGTGCTGCAAAATATTGGTGCAGTAGGTTGCCTTTCCCACGGGCATCTAGAAGGAACGTTTCTTCCAGACCAGGTTTCCTATCCACACAGAGAAAAGCAGAGAGGAGAGCACGCCTCACCTTACGGGGCTGTTCTGTGGGACAGGGAGGCATAAATGTGGTTCTGTTCTCTTGTCAGGTGGAAATGAACTGAAAAGCTTCTATGCAAAGCAACTTGTGGAAATTAAAATAAGTTTCTCAGCTCCTTCCTCCCAACACAAGTTCTCCTGGTGATGGGGGGTTAGTGGACACTCGCTAAGGCTGCCAGAGCTCCCTCCCCAGTGGCTCACCTGACTTGTGCTCCCCTCACTAGGTGTCAACCACAGACGCTTTCCTAAACATTGTCCTCCAGGATGGGAGATCAGAAAGTCGTGTCCCATGTAGGACAAAGCAGCCTGCAGCTGCAAAAAGCATGCTAGCAGAAAGATGAAGGCGGCCCATCAACCGAATCCTGGCATCCCTCTCTAGGGACAGTGCTGAGGGATGTCTGTGCCTGGGGACCAGGAGGCTCGGGTACTCCGGAGTCACAGTTGGCAGTGGCACCTGAGACTTTCCAGACTGTACGGCTTCATGCATGTTTTAGAAATGTAAGTGCTATCTTACTTTTACTAACAGAAAATTCAGACACAGAGCAAACGTCTTCCAATGACAGGTAAAATGATTTGGCAAGTGTCTTTACCACCTTCTCTGCCTGCACATCAGAAGGAGGGCTGCCAGGAAGTGCTGAGCTCCTGGCACAGGGCAGTTACCACTGATTCACAGACCTCGGGCTAAGTGGGGAGCTGTTTCCGTTCATGGCAAACTACTCACTACTAGCAACTTGAAGGCATCATTCTTGCTCAAATGTCCTTCCTTGCTTTTCAGAAATGAAACTGAAGTTCTAGGTCACCTATCCACTACCGTCTAGCCCTTAAATATGAATTGTAGGGAAGATTGCAATCAGTAGCTGTAGGCAAAGGACACAAAACACTGTAGCCACAGCAGCCCTCTGGGCCAGCACTCACCTGTCCCCCGGGCGTGGCTGAAGTCACCCTTCACCACGTGGCAGGTCTTGCCGTCTCCGTTGCAGACCCCGCATCTGTCTTCTTTAGCCGCAGACCCAATGATGCCATCACAGCCGATTTTCTAAAGAACCAGAAGGCCTCGTTATTCTGTGGTTAAGACTCAGAGGGATTTTAAAGAGGCTGCCCTGAAAGGCTAACTTTTCCATGAGGTGCAGCAGGCACGGGGCCTGGGGCCCTGATCCATTCAGAGGCCCAAGAACATATTTTAATTCAGGAGAGAAAAAAAAAATGCACAGAATCCAACCTGGATTATATTTGTCTTTATACCCACATAGTTGTCAAGTGTATTTTTTTGGTATTTGTTCTGGAGGAGGGAGACCCATGAAGGCACAAGTGCCCATGGAGGTCACACTGAGGTCTGATGCCCTGACTGCCTGGAGGCAGAGACCCTGGGAAGGGAGTGAAGCCTGAACGCTCACACCAGCTGGTGCAGCCACAATTTCTCATGATGGGGCTTCCCCTCTGGGCTGTGGAGGTCGCCTGTAACTTGGCTGAAACAGCCAGTAGTCTTAGAACATACAACGGAAACCACAGACTTTTCTAACAAGGTAGGGATGCCCACAGCTCATTCAGGCAGGGCTGGGCATGGGCCCCCCTTTTCTCAGGTAGGGAGAGCTAGTCTACGAAGAGCCCTATCTCTCAAACCTTTTTAACAAGGCACGTCTGAGAGCAGAGGAGAGGCTGCCTCTACCCTAGGTGGGCCTGAGAAGCACAGCCTGTTTTCTAAAAAGCAGAGAAAGGTTTTGGACTCCTTTTTTCTTTTTTTAAAAAGTGAGAATTTTGTATTCTGCAAAATAACCTAAATTTATACTAAACAGTGGGTATTTATTTACTAGCTAGAATGCCTTGCACCCCAGATTACATATTGGCACTTCAGACTCCAAAGGAATCTACAGCCAGAAATCAAGATCCAAGATAATCCTGGTGGAGGTGATTTAGTCCTTTCCCATGATGCCTGGACAAGAAGCAGCACCGTGCTTCCCCCTCACAGGCACTCCTACCTGCAGGCAGGGCTTGGAGCAAGCACAGCACCTGGGGTGCCAGGCTGACTGCACGCGGATCCCTGGAGGCAAGTGCCTGGCCCACAACTCCCCAAAGACATCAGCATCCTCTGTTCATTATGGCAGCCGTTCTCCTACTTAAGTGTGTATCGGCCTCACAGGGAGGGCTGTTAAAACACAAACTGCTATGTCCTGGCCCTAGAGTTTCTGACCCAGCAGGTCTGGGTGCACCTGAGAATGTGCATTTCTAATCGGCTCCCAGGAGATGCTGAGGCTGCTTGCTGGTGGCCATGCGATGAGAATCGCTGCACTATGGCATCCTACTCAAAGGAATAGGCGAATACTCTTCATATTTAGTAACCCTCAAGTCTCATCCTTGGAGTCTTTTATTTTTTTGAAAAAGATTTAATGGGAAATCACTACTGTTCTGTCCAAAAATGATAGCACAATTGGATAGATTCCAGGGAAGACTTTAAGATGTTCTAAAAGCTGAGTTGAGTCTAAAAATTACCATGATGAAATCTGAAAAAGGGCAGAACTTGAATAAAAGATCAAACTTGTTCAAAGTTAGTATAAAAAGAGGAGAAGGTAAAATCGAAGGCTTTAGTGGCCAGAGGACAGCAAGAAGCAAATGGAGAAGAGTGGGCTTAATGGTGGCTGGGGAGATGTAGGTAACACATCAAGACACAGATGGTAACTGGCAACCAACTGCAATGCTTTGCCAGGGCGGACCATCCAGTAGCGACCTGGAGGGAAGCCAGCTGTGATGAGGCACCGTCAGCCTAGAGCATGGTGCACGGCTCCCTGGATTCTTGATGTGGACTGCTAGCCAGCTGCTATCAAGTTGCTCAGTATAAAGATTACAGGGGCTGGCTGGGCACGGTGGCTCACGCCTGTAATTCCAGCACTTTGGGAGGCTGAGGTGGGTGGATCACAAGGTCAGGAGTTCAAGACCAGCCTGGCCAACACGGTGAAACCCCGTCTCTACTAAAAATACAAAAATTAGCTAGGCATGGTGGCACACACCTGTCGTCCCAGCTACTCGGGAGGCTGGCAGGAGAGTAGTTTGAACCTGGGAGGCGGAGTTTGCAGTGAGCTGAGATCGTACCACTGCACTCCAGCCTGGGCAACAGAGCAAGAGTTCGTCTCAAAAAAAAAAAAAAAAAATTTATAGAGGCTAAGAATATATAGGGCTAAGAGTAGCCAAGATCAGAAAATGTCCCTTAGCATTGTTTAACAAATGCCCAGACCAGATCTGTGCAACCACGTGTCTGTTGCTTTGTTTCACTTCAGAGCTCCAGTGCATGGTCTCCATACTTGCTTCTGGTAGGGCCACAGGGCTAATGCCCACAGAGCTGGTCTCTCCTGCTGGCCTCTTTACTGGCACCTGTTCTGGCTCCCACCTGGGCTTTCTCATCTCAGGTGCTCTCTGCTGTAGACCTTCCCTACACTGGCTTCCTATAATTTTCAAACCACACCCTTGCTTGGTAGGAGTGAGTCTCTGGCTTCAGGCCTGGTTCCTTGTCCTGCACCTGAGTTAAGGTTTCCTGATTCAACAGCTTCTAGATGCCCCATTTGGTCCAGTTTCCCCTAGCCCCAAAGAAGGGCGTTTTTCAGGTCAGGTGCAAACAGGAATGCATACAGGGTTACCCTTTCAGTTAATCCTGGAGACCATCCAGGGGCTGGGACAGGTCCATGGGTTCTGCCCACTCTACCTGGTGTTATTTCAGAGGCTGTCTGCATCTGGAGGCAGGGAATGCAGGGATGTCCGTGGCTGAAGAGCAGTGAGTCTAAGAGCTGATGGGCGACAGCCACAAAATCTGCCAACGAGGGCATTTTCTTCCATTGTTTCAGTCAGCGCAAGCAACTTATAACTTTGGCAGAAACTGGGATGGTTTTCAGAGGGCAGCTGCTATAGGACACAACTGAAGTCATTAATTCTGAACATTAGGGGAGCTTTGATGATTGTATTTATGAGGCTTGGTGTTCCAAGAGAACAACAAGACCCAGCCCGAGGAAACTCCAGGCAATAAACCCTCTCAAGTCTTCCCATGTTATCCTGGTGATCCTTAGTTACTTTCCTAGGAATCTTCATCACTCATTTCTCAGCTTTCAAAGCAGGCCTTCAAGTTCCTGGCCAGCATTTGCTGGTCACGCCCTGTACTGCCGGCTAAATCAGGGTGTGTGTGACACCAAAGGACCAAGGGACCAATGCCCCACTGCATAATTAAAGGCATGGGATGGGATGGTATGGGATGGAATGGTGGGAAAAGCACAAGTTCTTTACTGGTCAACACAGCTCCTGTGAAACATGCAAAAAAAAAAAAAAAAAAAAACATGGAAAAGCTTTAGTGCTCAGATCCAGGTGCTGAAGAGGGCACAGGATGAGCCGTGGACAGTGGGAAATGTCCATCTTTGGCTGTCTGAGTCCTGGATTCCACCCTGGAACTTTGCCCCTGTTGAAGACAACCAGTGACAACAGCCTCCTGGTCATCACACCTAGTAGACGTGTCTCCAGCCTCATCTTTCACCTCTTGCTCTCAGCATCCGCTGTGTTTAACACCCACCCTGTCTTTGTTGTACACGTATTTATTCATCCATGGTGCCTGTGCCTAACCTGGGAATAAAGACATGTAAGGTGGAGGGAGGCACCAGTGTAGAAACAAGCAGACACCTCAGAGCGTGTGCCTGAAGACGCCCCAGAGGCCAAGGATGGCTCCTTTCTGATTCTCTTCCCAGCCCCTGGATGACTCCTCCCTCCTCTTGCTTCTTTGACTCCCTGAAAGTAGGTAGCTTCCCGGGGGCTCCCTGCTCCTTCTGCTTTTTTGCTTTCTTAGTAATTTCACCTTCTCCTTATTTCAGCCATCACTCTCATGCAGAGAGCTCTTAAACCCACTTCTCCCCTCACTCCACCCTAGCTCTCACTACTAAGCCTCTGCTGAGCAACCTCTCCAGACTTTCAATGCAACAACTTCTCCTCCAAAGCTGCCTGACTTCTTAATTCTAGTTGGACACCCCCTGCCACTGTCTTGGAACTGACAGACAGGTATCCTAGCCTGAAACCTCCAAGCCATTTTTGACTTTTCTATTTTGGGATGTACCCAGTTAGTTGGTGAGCTTGGGTTTTTTGTCCCCTGAAAACCTCTATTGCCTACTTCTCCTCCATGTTCTCCTCCACTCCCTAGTTTACACCCTCCTTACTGAGGACATGAACTATGGGAACATTTTTCTCCTGCCTGCAGCCAGACTAATTTCCACACGATAAAAGAGATAAGATCTGTGGCCACAGATCCCCACTGCCTATCAGAAATGTTCATACATATGAATTTAAGACCCTTCATGATCTCATCTCAGCTGCTCACCAACTCAATCTCCCTTCTTCCCCCTCCAGATGCACAGTGAATCCAACCCCCTCCAGCCCACTCTTGCAGGCCCTCCCCCTCAATGACCCCTCAGCCAGGTGGGCGACCGGAATAGCCCTTAACTCATTTCCTTGGATCTACTTGAATCAGTTATCCATAACCAAGATCACTTCACTCCTCTGCATCAATTCTGCCTGGGCCCTGGCTCCTTTGTGCCAGCCCCCGCCCTCCTCTGTTGCTGGAATGCACCCGTCTCCCTCTTGCTTCCCTCTGCCTGGAGCTCTTTGCCCCCAACTCTCTGTCAGGCTGGCTCTTCCTCAAAGGCTGTCTCCTCTAAGAGTCCTGCCATGCCACCTGCTCACTGTCCTCCTCAGCCACAGTCCCCCACTGGGTCTCTCTATGGTGCTATTTTCCTTTCTTCTTCACACATACCAATCTCTGGAATGATCACGTTTGTGACCTGACATGGTCTGTCCGTATGTTGGACAGCGACAGGGATCCTCTTGGTCCTGCTCCCCAATGAAAGCCCAGCACACACTATGGTGTGCAGCACTCGGAATGTGATCAACAAATACCTGATGCAGGAATAAACGAAATTCCACCCTATATGTTTTCTGCTATATCTAAGCAGGAACCTCTTCTTGGTTGTTAAATCATGCCTTCACCTCTGGTCGTTGGGTTTCCACGTGCGTATGTGTCATCTCCCTAACCGACCATAAGCACATAGAGGACTATGTCTCAGAATTCTTTGTATTCTTGGCCTTCCCCCATCCCCTGACACACGCAGTGGCTGGTGTGGTGTTAAGCACATGTGTGTTCAGTAAGTGCGTACAAATGATGACCTCTTATCAGCCTGGGGAGTTTAGTTTTCTCATATTTGAATTGGGACTTCCTTGTATAAGTTTTGATGGTACTTGTTTTTTTCTCGCTGGAATAAGCAGTACTTGCTTTCTTCAACTTATTAGCTATCTCCCAACTACTGCCTCGTCCTCTCTCTTCTGTTGGAGGGAGGTCACTGACTTCTTGAATGACTTTTAAGCAAGGGAAGATTTTAGGCCAGCTGCGCAGCCGTGACTCCAGGATTGACTGGGTTCCTGGGTGAGTGCCACCAGGGCCTGTAGTGCCCATCTTCCTCTTTCTTGACTTCATTCTTGTTTTGCTAAACTACATGTAACTTCTGCAGAACGGAGGCATGGAAAATAGAATTTCTGAGTTCTTCCGTGTCTCAAAATTAGTTTCCCTGCGTGCTTGCTTGATAGTTTGGCTGCACGGAGAATTCCATAATTATCTCAATTTTCTGCCAGGGTCAGTTTTTTCTGTTTGTTTTTCTTGGTCTTTCTCCTTCATGCTGCTGGTTTTCTTCAAATAGCAGATGATGTCTGGTTGCCCACTCATATTTGAGTAAAAGCAACAGAAAGGCCGACCGAAGGAGATCTACATTTGAAGCTGGGCACAGCTGCATGGTAGGTTTCCTTTCGTGACTAGTGGGAGGGAAACTGATTTCTAACTCCAACTCAGAAGGTTGGGTGCCGTCCTCAGCACAGAGGCCTCCCTGCCTGCTCTGGGTTTCCTCAAACAGTCCGTTCCATGACCCTGGAAAGCAGCTCCGTAACATTTTACTTGACAAGCTCTGAGTGTGGGGTGGGGTCAGACACCGTCGGCATGGTGATGCACCCTCGGACTTGTTTTTAGCCCACTCTTCACTTCCGACCCTCCATTCTCAAGCCCACAACTCTCCGGTTGGGCTGTCTTTTCAGTTGCGACTCTCCACTTCTTCCAGCTCTGGTCTCTGCTGCTTTGTTCCTGCATGACACTTCCATCCACTTCTGTCGTCCAGAAAGAGGTGGGATCTTTCACCTGGAGGCTCCTGCTTCCCTTCACTGTTTGTGCTGGTTTAGTGGAGTCCCGCACGGAAGAGGCAGGAACATGTGGCTTGGTCTGCCGGCTTCAACCAGAAGTTGTCATGGGAGGTTAATCAGAAAAAAGGGGTGCAGGGAACGACCTTCGGGTTTCAGGCACTGCTCTCCATAAAGGTTTGGCACTCACAGTCACACACGTTAGAGATGCCAGCTGCAGGGTCATGGTGCAGGGAAAGGCAGCATGTGAGGAGCATTGTGAAGATGCAAACCCAGGCTTAAGTGCCAGGCACGCTTTCCTGCACGCTTGTTACCTCTGCTTTACCTGGGGGTCCTCTGAGACCAGGGTCTCTCTGAATTCTCCTAAACTTCCCCAGTAATTCTACCTGCCTCATAGATAATCTCTGGACATGAAATAGGAGGCCAATAAATTCCTGGCAATGAAAGTGGTCCATTGAAATGGGCTCCAGATTCCAGAACCACTGAAATCCTAAGAACACATAATCCATCCATCCAGCCACTTTTTCTTTTTTTTTTTCCTTTTTTGAGATGGCATCTCTCTCTGTCACCCAGGCTGGAGTGCAGTGGCATGATCTTGGTTCACTGCAACCTCCACTGCCCGGGTTCAAGCAGTTCTCCTGCCTCAGTCTCCTTAGTAGCTGGAATTACGGGCATGGACTACCATGCCCGGCTAATTTTTGTATTTTTGGTAGAGACGGGGTTTCACCATATTGGCCAGGCTGGTCTCGAACTCCTGACCTCAGGTGATCCGCCCACCTTGGCCTCCCAAACTGTTGGGATTACAGGTGTGAGCCACTGTACCTGGTCTCTTCTTTCAATATGCAATTAAAGGCTTTCCTCTAGGCCAGGGTATAGGGAAGCACAGATTAATCAGATGCGATTCCTCCACTGAAAGTCAACAGGCCCTGAAGGTGTTTTGGCTTGGTATTCATCAAGCCCAGGATATGTATACAAATTATGGTACCAAGGAAGTAGGAACTGAATTGGAGAATGTTGGCCACAAGTGTGCACAAACCAGTAAGGCAAGCATAGCTGGGTCTCAGGTACATTTGGGTCTGTCCACCGTCCAACGGGCAAAGCCGTGTGTCAACTGGACTCACTCTTTGCATGTCAGCAGCTCCAGATGCAGTTGTGTATCAGAGACTTATTATCGCAGTTTCTTTCCTTCTGGAGGCCAACAGTAGGAATCATTAATGATGGGACTCTTGATTTATAGGGGCTTGCTGAAAAATATACAATGTTTGTGTTACTTCCCCCAATTCCCTCCCAATTTTATGAGTGCCGTTAAGTTTAATTTCAGCATGTTAAGTAATTTGTGACTCACTGAAATGAAACTTAATTCAGTCCTCATAAAAACAGAATAAAATGGTATTTCCATGTTTCATGTTATGGTTTGAATCAGCCTATTTGAAGCGTAGTGGAATCTACTCAAAATGCCATTTTGAAGCCTCTCATCCCCTACCAACTAGTTACTACGTTCCTCGACATTTCCCAGAATGCTGTCTGTTACCCCAAAATAGCACAATTTATAGCTGAAGGGGAAAGAGAGGGAAACGCTAGTAGGCAAACCGCAGCAATATTTCTGTGAGTGCTGTCTCGCATAAAATGTGGGTGATGTGTATGTTTAATCCGTTGTAATTAGACAATTATTACCAATGGATACAGACTCTCCACTCATTAGGCCCCTGAGATTTTAAAATTACAATTACTATTATTTTTCTTAACCATTTTTTTCTTGCTTTATGCATTCACAAATGCCACAGGAATCCAGAATGTTCCATCTTGGCAATTACTGTAACAAGACGTAAGTACTATATTTGAATTGAATTTGTGATCTTATTTAAGAATGCTCGATTTTTATAAAAGTTCATTAACTATGACTAATAATTTGGAGTTTTGTGAGCATCGATTTAAGAGTGGGCTGAGGTTAATCTTTACAGTATCTGTCTGAAGAAAGTACTGTTAAACCAATAGCAGATGGCTTTTTAACTTCCTTCAGAAAGCAGGTTGTTTCTCAGGGTTTTAACCTGGAGAGGTGCATGCAGGCAGGTGCTGTTGCCACTCGTCAGGATGGTGGCTCTTTTGCAAAGACTGGTGGACTGCCCGGAGGCAGCGGGTTACCAGGGTGCAGCTACCCGGGAGATGGTGCTTTCAAGAATTGGCAGGCAGGGTCTCTGCAGTGGCAGGGTAAGTCTCCCAAGGAACAAGAGACCACCACTGAGCATCATGAAAGGTGCCTCCATCTGCACCTGCGCACCCCGGTGACTCTACTTGATTAATGTGAGGCGCAGTGCAGGTGCCAGCCAATTCCTGCAATGATGATGACAATGGTGGAGGCACTGGAGATAGACTGGGGCTGGTCCTGGGGATGGAGTGCCATCTGGGAACAGGAAGGCGTGCACCCCAATGTCACTCCCATCACATCTGCAATGGACTGGATGTTTGTGTCTTCTAGAATTCATAAATTGAACCGTTCATACCAACGTGATAGTATTTGGGAGTGAAGCCTCTGGGAGGTGATTAGGTCAAGAAGGGGTAGAGCTCATGAATGTGTTGGTGCCTTTGTAAGAAGAGGCTAGGGAGCTAGCTCTCTCTCTTATTTTTATTTTTTTGAGATGGGGTCTCACTCTGTCGCCCAGGCTGGAGTGCAATGGTGTAATCTCGGCTCACTGCATCCTCCACCTCCCAGGTTCAAGCAATTCTCCTGCTTTAGCCTCCTGAGTAGCTGGGATTACAGGCACCCGTCACCACACCAGCTAATTTTTTTGTATTTTTAGTAGATATGGAGTTTCACCATGTTGGCTGGGCTGGTCTTAGAACTCCTGACCTCCAGTGATCTGCCCGCCTCAGCCTCCCAAAGTGCTGGGATTACAGGTGTGAGTCACCACACCTGGCCTCAAGAAAAGGTTTTTTTTTTTTTTTTTTTTTTTTTTTTTAAGATATCCTCTCACTCTGTCACCCAGGCTGGAGTGCAGTGGCACAATCTTGGTTCACTGCAACCTCCGCCTCTCAGGCTGAAGTGATCCTCCCACCTCAGCCTCCAGAGTAGCTAGGACTACAGGCCTACACCACCATTCCTGGATACTAGCTCTTTTTATGCCATGTGAGGACACAGAGTGGCAGCAGTCTACAGCATGAAAGTGGGCCTTCACCAGAACCGAATGACACCTGCCCCTGGATGTTGGATTTCCAGCCTCCAGAACGTTGAGAAATAAATGTCTGTTGCTTATAAGCTACCCAGTCTAGTGTATTTGTTAGAGAAGCCTGAATTGACTAAGATAACACCCAAGTGCAGAACACGGTTGGGCTCAGTGGTATCCTGATGACTACAGACTTAGGCCATTCAAATACCTTGAGCAGCATCTTGTCTTTGATTCCACTGACTAAAGGTTTCATTGTCATAGTATGGAGAACATCCACTAGTTGAAAAGGCTATGATTAAAACCAAGGTCATGGATGGGGCCCATTGGCACAGATCACACAGAGCAGAAACTATGTCCAGCCAGTAACACAGACCCCACTGGCTAGAGAATTTCAGGATTCTTAGAAATGCCTCCCCATTGGCAAGAACGCTGCAGAAGATGCTGGCAGAGGCTGGCGGTGGCTTGGCTGGTGCTGCTCTAAAGGGTGCAAGAACTCTAACTTGGGAGGAACGTTAAGTCGTTCAGCAGGATGGTCTGTGCAAGTGTGTAATTTAGGAAGGACACCAGCCCTGCACTTGGCTGGTTAGAAGTTCACCAAGAACCATCAGCAATGCCTCATTTCAGTAACAATGACAAGGGCTTTGTCCATACTGCCTGAGGGGCAGGGCCTTGGACATTGTTTGTTACAAGGAAGCAGCCAAGAGGGGCCAGCTCAACCACTCATCACTGCCTCCCTCCCTGTGAGGCTGCT
This sequence comes from Macaca nemestrina, assembly GCF_043159975.1. Taxonomy (NCBI): domain Eukaryota; kingdom Metazoa; phylum Chordata; class Mammalia; order Primates; family Cercopithecidae; genus Macaca; species Macaca nemestrina. The sequence goes on along the minus strand of NC_092131.1, from coordinate 91,050,127 downwards.
GTGCCAAGACTCTCGGGCACCAGGCGCTTATCACCCACACTTATCTGTATTTGATAACACAGCCAGGCAGTGCCAAAGGAGTCTGGGTCTTGTCAAACTTTTCCCTGAAAAATCCCAGTTTCAGACTGATTTGGCCTTAGCAGGAAAAAAACATCTGTTTGGGTTGAAACAGTTTGCTGCAGCAATCACCCTGGAAGTTGTGTCTGTGTCCGTCTTTATGCCTTGCTTCCTCTTGTTCTGTTTGTCATGCACACTAAAACATTGATGCCTATGCACTCTGCTAGACACTGAGCAAGCAAAGAGCATAAACGGATCTGCTGTCCACATGGGCAAGTGGACCTGACACCTGGAAGCCAGCATCTGGCTCAGCCACAGTTCCATGAGGGCAATGCATGGTGATCCTGTCACTGATCTGCCTGCTCCAGACATCAGGAGCTGCCATCGTCTCTAGCTCTTGGTGGGCTCCCCAGTGGAGGACACAGTTGAGGGAACATGGCCATAGGATGACGGGAACAGGTGTGTGTGGCGAGGGCAGAGGGCTCCCTGGGTGCTGTGGTCTGCATGTTTGTGTCTCCTCAAATCCATATGTTGAATCATCACCCCTCAAGGTGATGGTGTTAGGAGGTGGGATCTTTTGGGAGGTGACTGGGACATGAGGGCAGAACCCTCAAGAACAGGATTAGGGCCCTCATGGAAGAGACTCACAAGAGAGCTCCCCAGCCCCTTCCACCATGCGAGGACACAGCAAGAAACACTGTCTATGATAAGCAACCCCTCATCAGATCCCAAATCTGCCTGTGCCTCAATGCCTCAATCTTGGACTTCCCAGCTTCCAGAACTGTGAGTAATAAATGTCAGTTGTTCATAAGCTGCCTGGTGTATGGTGCGTCATTACAGATGCCCAAGCTAAGATGCTGGGGCTCTCTCACAACATGCCCAGCTTGACCCAAGTCATCAGGGAGGATGGTGCCTGTGGCATAAGTGAGGTGTCACGCCCCTCTAGGCATGGAAAATACACAGCTTCTTGACACCCACCCCCTATCCCAGCTGCTGTGCCACCTCAGGAGGTGCTCACTCTGAGGGACAAAATGGGAGCACGGAGTCACCTCTGCTACCCCAGGCCAGGAGCCCCAGCTGGGGAGGGTAAGGGCTACAGGTGGCCCCCAGCTTGGGCGGGGTTAATATAGGTGGAGGGCAAGCTTCCTTCCTTCTTCCCGTGTTCCTTTTCTTTTCTTTTTTTTTGATGAGATGGAATCCTGCTCTGTTGCCCAGGCTGGAGGGCAGTGGCACGATCTCAGCTCACTGCAACCTCTGCCTCCAAGGTTCAAGCAATTCTCCTGCCTCAGCCTCCGAAGTAGCTGGGATTACAAGTGCGCGCCACCATGCCCAACTAATTTATTTTTGTATTTTTAGTAGAGACGGAGTTTCACCATGTTGACCAGGCTGGTCTTGAACTCCTGGCCTTATGATCCTCCTGCCTCGGCCTCCCAAAGTGCTGGGATTACAGGTTTGAGCCACCACACCCGGCCTCTCTTTCTTTTCTCAAATGATTTTTATCACTGTTCTAACCAGTCATGGCCATTCAGCCCTCAATGCCTTTGGGACTATATACCAGTAGATGGGTGCCCCCCGACAGCTGGGCGCATCTATCTGCCTGGCGTTACCTGCACAGGAATTGGCTCAGTTCCGCCGTCTCTTTTGCACTAAACAGAGCCTGGCCTGTGCAGACATCCTTTAGGTGCATCTTAGTACCCTGCCTACCTTCGTCTTAGTCATGATGTCTAAAGCAATTTTCAGTCTTAGAATATGTTGCGCCTGTTCTTTCAGCCACCTCCACTCCTTGTTGGCCTAGCGCTCAGTCATTACTGAGCTAGGGGTGGTGCGCCAGGCAACGCTGGCTGCAGGAGGCGGCATCGCTGGGTGCCTTCCTAAGAAAATCCACTCCCCGAGGCCTCCTGAGACCTCTGCTCTACCCCACTCCCTGTCTGGGGAGAGAGAGTCTCTTCTCCAAAGCCCCACCAAGGACTGAAGAAGTACGTCACCTGGCACTTGCCGTGCACGCAGAGATCGGTCTCGTAGGGCCCGCAGGGTGTGCCGTCCAGGACCCTGTCGGCCACCAGCAGTGGGGACTCCTTCCCGAGGGGTGAGCAGTAGAGTTCACATGGCTTATCTGAGGAGGGAAAGGTTGGGGGATGTTGACATGGGAAGGTGTGCATGGGCCATGCAGGGCGCAGGTACATGTGGGCAGTGGGAAACCCTGAGGAAGAGAGGTCGGCACAAGTCAATAAAGGTGCATGAGCTCAGGTACAGGCTCCAGCTCCTCTAAACAGCAAGTGGAGAAAGACCCACAGTCTCGGGAATGACAGCGCAGGTCTGAGCTCTGTGGGGCTGCCTTTTCTCATCTCTCTATCCTTTGCAATGATACAGCATTTCCTTTCCCTTAAGGCATCAAATATATCCGGCTGAACAAAGGAATAGTTGTGTGCTAATCTCTAGTTGAATACACGTCAAGGGTGAGCGGAGCCACTCTTATAGCAGGGGTGCGAAGGCAGGGGGAGGGGAAGGTGAACGAGAATGGCTCCGAGGGTGGGGAGTGGCTCCCAGGGTCTCCATGACAGTAGCTTTGGTAAGAGCTTTAGTGCTCCCCTAGCTGCTGGGTGACAGTTGCAGAGCTGTGCTACGGGGCATGGAGATCCCAGAAGGAAGTGAGTGGGAGTAAGGGAGACAAAGGGGACATGCGGGCTGCTAGGACAACTTACATGAGCCGCATGTGCACTCAGCCAGGATGGAAACCTGGGTTTCCCCTGCTCCTAAAAACACGTGACCTCCCAGAACACGCCCAGCTCCCAAGTCTTTGCCCAGGATGCTCTCTCTGCCTGGAAATCCCTTGCAGCACCTTGCCTTCTACTGCCCTGGAAGCTTCCACCCTGCAGCTCTTCCCTCAAGCCAGCTCTGACGTGGGGTAGGACTAGCATCTCCACACGCACTGTGCACACACCTCCATTAAAGCGCCAGCATCTGCCTGTTGTCCTAGAATTGTCTGGGCACCTCCCAAAAATGAAGGGATTTATTATAAGGCAGGTCCCACTGCTAAAGGAGTGTGAGAGGGATGACTTTTAATCATCTTCAGATTGAAGTAATGCTGAGTCTGTGAGCTCTTAGAGGGCCGGGGACTTAAGCTTTCATTTTTTGTCCCCACACTGGGCCCAGGACCTGGCTCACAGAAAGACTCAGAGTGTGTGTGTGTGTGTGTGTGTGTGTGTGTATATGTGTGTGTATATATATATACACCTATATACACATATATGTATACGTATATATACACACACATATACATATATATACATATATACACATATACATATATGTGTGTGTGTATGTGTCTGTGTGTGTGTGTGTGTATATATATATATACACATATACAGAGTTTGGTTTTTTGAGACAGAGTCTCGCTCTGTTGCCCGGGCTGGAGTGCAGTAGCGCAATCTCAGCTCACTGCAAGCTCCGCCTCCCACGTTCACGCCATTCTCCTGCCTCAGCCTCCCGAGTAGCTGGGACTACAGGTGCCCGCCACCATGCCCAGCTAATTTTTGTATTTTTAGTAGAGATGGGGTTTCAATGTGTTAGCCAGGATGGTCTCGACCTCCTGACCTTGTGATTTGCCCACCTCTGCCTCCCAAAGTGCTGGTATTACAGGCATGAGCCACTGCGCCCGGCAAGACTCAGTATATATTTTTGAACAAATAGGTTTAATAGATTTTGTTCTTCTGTAACTGAGCAAGAGGAATGCATTTTTCCCCTCTCTCTTTTTCTCAGTCACCTTACCCTAATGCTATCTATGTGGTTACTTTGCACAGGGGAAGAGTCAAAGACCTTCATCCTCCTTGCTGCTCTTTGTCTTCTCCACCAGGCCTCCTCAGTGAGTCCTTCTGGTGGCCTGGGGCTAGCAAGAACAGGGACAGAGAGAGGCTTCTGAGCCGACCTGGCCTCGGAGGACCTTGGCAGAGTTCTCGTCAGGGCATATGTGCTGTCTTGTGATTGGAGGACTAAACCACCCCTGTGTTTGGTCGCTTTCCAGGCCTTCTGTCCCACGAAGCTCTGCTGCTGAGCAGGCTCCGTAGGAAATCTTGTCTTACAGCACTGGAAAGAAGCTCCAGGAGTGTGGTGGAAATGCTTCACTCAGTTCTTCCAGTTAGCTGTGGGGGAAAACATCTGCTCGAGAGTAGACTGGAGATCTGAAGCTTCCCAGGACAGCAGAGTAACGATGCCTCACCATATATCCATTCACCAAGCAGGGACTGAGCCCCTCCCTCATACAAGGCACTCTGGGGGCATTTCTGGGGAAAGACAGACATGTGATGTTTGCTTCTGAAGGCCCCAGTGGGCTCATGGACAAGTGCATAGCAAATCCAGGATGAAGCCACATGTGACAGGTCTGATGGGAGCTGTCGGAGGGCTGGGTGCAGCCTGGAAGGAATGACTCATTTCCTGTGCTGGCAGGCTAGGGGCAGCTGTCCTTCCATTTGCAGGGAAGGACCACAGGAGGTGGCTGGTGGAAGGAGAACTCTGGAAGATGGAGACGTACACTGAGATTAGCTTGAGGGAGCTTGCTTGACAGGGTCACTGAGGTACCCTCTGGGGCCCTGAGGTTCCCCAAGCATCTTGGGGAGCTGGTGGGAGACATAGAGCAACACAGCCCGCAGCGTGGGGTCTACTCCACATACTGGGCTGCCTCTACTGTTTCATTGAAAGCAAGGGTCCCTTGGCTGAAGTGGATTTTAATTACCTTCAGACTGAAATGTAGACTCAGTACTGGGAGTAATTGAGCTTTGAGGTGAATTGTTCAACAGTAGTAAGGATGACGAAATCATAAATGACATTTACTATCACTGTGTTCCAGGCAGCATGCTAAGCACTGTCTATTCATTCCAGGTGGGTGCTGTCATCGTTCCATTATACAGACATGCACACAGGGCTCACAGAAAGTGCTCGACTGTCTGCAGTTGGTGGGCCACGCCCCAGCCTCTTGGCTCCAGCCTGGTTCTTTTTCCATCATCGCAATTTCCTCTCTAAACTGAGAACTCCTAAGGCCAAAATTATCAAGAGCAAAGTAGCATTGCTAAAAACAAATCATCAGTTTCATGCATGTTTCTGGCTTCTGAGTGTATCCTCTGATTTGAGCAGAAGTGGAAGTGGGACTTGGGTAGAAACGCAGAGGCTGTTTTTGAGGCAAGTTAGAAAGGCCAGACTTGAAAAGGATGAAGGCTGTTTATCTGGACTCTTTAGGGTGAGCAGAGAAATGTGGACTCTGCAAAGCAGGAAGGCCAACCTCAGCTGAAGGGATGCTGGCCATGAGCCTCGCAGGAAGGAACGCTCAGCTCCACCTGCATGCAACTCTCTCACATGCAGACACTGCCCTCCACAGCTTGGATAGCCGGGGACACTCGGGCTCCAGAACAGAGTCTAGAGGTGGGGCTTCCCTTCCCTGCTCAATCAGAATTCTCCATTTGTCCATCTTCTCTTTGAGGCCTCTGCTTGGAATTCAGGGTACCCACAGCTCTAGCAAACTATATGGCATGATCTCCCAAAGGATAAGGTTCTTAAAATGTGCGGAGGAGGCTCCAAATTCCTCAAAATTCTCTATTTCCCTCCAGGCTGCCTTAGGTGGGAGATTAATCTCCAGGAATAAGACCCCAATAAATAACATGAGGTGGTGGGATTCAGCTTTGGGCACAGCATCAACACTCTTACGTTCCCAGTAGTACAGAAGGAGATCACATTTTCTTAAAAGTTATACAACCACACATGAAGGAAGGAAGCTTGGAACGTGCCATCTGCATGGCTGGTGTGTGCTCAGATGGAATTCTGACTGATGCTGCAAAGCCTGGAGCCAGTCTGGCTTCCTGCTGGCCTGCCTGGCATTAGGCCTTCCGCTTGGCTGGAGGAGGTCACAGGCAGGGCAGGGAAGATGGGCTCAGAAGCTTGGGAGCCACATGGTCACATGTGCCCGCTGGAGGGTTGAAACATTCCTCTGCAGTGAAGAAGACACTCGTGGCTCTCAGTAGTCTCACTGTTCTCTCTCTCTCTCTAGGCCAGCAGTTAGAAGGTCTTAGTATGGTGGAGACACTGCTTTATTTTGAGTTCATCACAGCATTCATCCAAGTTCTCCCTGGTCCTCTGTGGGGGACACATGCTGAAGGGGCTACTTAGACTCCTGTTCCCAAAGCTGCCCACCCCGGCCCCTTCATCAGTCCCCGGCAGACAGGCCTCTGTGGATTTGACCAGCAGTGAGTGCCTGTCCATAGCTGGCCTATTCCTTGTCTCTTTCCTGGGAACTCAGTACTGAAATTCAGATGCAGAGAAGTCATGTCTGCAAATGCTTGATGGATCCCAAAGAAGGCTACACTCCTTTATATGTAATTCAGAAATCCAAAAAGCTCCGAAAACTGTAAGTGTTGTCTTCCATTTGTGGCAAACACATTTGGCAGCAAAACCAGCCTGGACTGATGTGAGCTCTTGGTAGTGTTAGTATCCCCCTTAATGAGGTTACCTGGTGGACAGACCCGCGTGTCTGACTATGGGGTGCTTTCCTGGAACCCACCAGTGATACAAGTATTTGGTTGGTGCACCATTATTACCTTTTGAACACATAAAATGCTCTGCAACCTGAAATGTATGTGGCCGAAAAGGATGTGGATACGGGATGTGGATTTACATAAGAGGTGCCGTGGGCTACCCTGCCAGCTTGCACGTGGACAAGTTCTGAGAAAGCCAGTGCAGTGGGTGCATGGGGGTGTGACTGCCAAACACAAGCTGCAGAGACCACCGTGCTAAGGTCCTGACATCTTCAGCTTTGCAATAGCTTCCCTCCTTTTCATTAAGCAGCCCCAGCTGGTTTGGCGGAGCTGGAGTCAGAGAGTCCTAACCATCACGCCCTTCATCCCCACAGAGGCTCAGACCTGGGGGGTTCTGCTGTACCAGGCAGGAGGAGCTGGGAACGCACAGCCACGTCCAGACGCAGCCTTTGCCAAGCTCTCCGACACTTCAGTGGGCCCGCGGCCTGCTGGCCTGGGCAGGGAGGACTGAACTCTTGAAGGTTTCCACTTCAATGAGATTCCACGGGAAAAGCAGAAACAGGGTGGGTTTGGCAGTGGGCCATCTCAATGGGTTTCTGTCTAAAGGCTTTTCCACTTAGAAATATTTTCTAAGGAGGGTCTTTGTCTTCTTTTGGAGGTGGGATGGATTTGTGGTCCTGAATCCTCGCTTGGAAAATCTACCTCTGCAAGAATTCCTTTTTCTTTTTAAAAAAGGGAGAGAAAAAAAAGAAAAAAATTTAGCTTCCCTTCTCTTGAACTGTGCGTCACTCGCCAAAGAATTCCGCGGCGATAGCACTGCTATGAATAGGGCAGTCATAATGGGCTTCAGAAGAGCCCGGAGCCCAACCACAGGAATCGTTCCTATCATGGCTCAGCTAGAACTGTGCCTTTTATACATGGAGTTTTCAGAGGAACACTTATAATCCGTATTCTCCTCCTGCCTTCTAAATTGGCCCTTTATTATTTTGTTTTTACCCTTTAGGAAATGCTCCTTTTAAAAGTGCTGGCTTCTGTTTGTATTTGAGAGAGAAATGCAACTGCAGATGGAAGAAGTCAGGGCAATTCTAACCCAGAGGAGGACGTGTCGAGCTACCTGTGCAAAGCCCCGGGCGTGGGGTCTCTCCTTCAAACGCGAGATACTTACTGCCTGTTAGCTATCCTTATCAAACAGGGCTGCTCTTTTCAGATCAAAGGCGGTGGCACTCTAGTGACAATAACTTATGACTTAGGCAGAGAGAAACAGAAAGTAAGTGGGTGAAAGGTCACATTCCCAATCCAAGCAGCTCCCCAAAGAGCCACACCGCAAGGCTTCCTGGGTGGAGGATCTGGGCAGACTGAAGTCCCAGCCACTGTGGTGATAAGGCAACCAGAGAGTCCAGCCATCCAAAAGCGGTCAGAAGGAAAACAGAAGTTTAATCTGGACTTGGAGAAAACTGTGGAAAAACAGACATTTAAGTGGGATTTCTGTGTTGAATAAATGAGACAGGAGCATTGAAAACTGAAGCAGGCAACCAGGGAAAGAACAACTTGGTGCACAAAGTTGAGCTGAAATTTGAAGAGCGCGAATCTGTCCCAGACCTGACCTCTTCTTGCTCCTGCAAAGTGGGAGCGGACAGTAAAGAGGTCTAAAAGCATCTTTATCTGGCATGCTGGGGAAAGCTGAAGGTTCGGATTCAGGGCTGCTTCTCATGAGAACCAAATGGCAGCTCTCTCGCTTCCAATTTGGGGTCTGGGTGTGCCTGACACAGCGGGAAGTCTCCTGCTGCCTCCTGCCACCTCCTGCATCCGATTCATGGCCAGGCAGAGAGAGGCAAAGGTCCACGTGCAAGTGCATGGCTCTAGTCACACTCGTTCTTTTGAGGAGGGCAGGTCTCCTCTCTCCCTCATCTGCAGGGAAAGTTCAGTGTGCAAAGGCCATGTTTCTCTTGAATTCTGCTGGCGAGCTGATGGCACAGCTACATTACACAGTCCCCGAAGGTGGTGTTCTTTTTAAAAAAGGAGAATGACAGGGGCTCCCCAATACTTTTAAATGAGTCCTCATTTGAGTGGGCTGGTGTTATCTGCTACAGTTTAGAGCATCACATGTTGCTTTACGAGTCAGCTCAAAGAGGATGGGTCAGGCTGTTAGAGTAAAAGCTGCAGATCTGAGGCTGCTACTCCAGAGATGCCTGGGCCTACCTTCACACAGCTATGCACACTTGAACTTGCAATCGCAGACCACCGAATGCAGATTTCAAAGGCTCTTCCCATCACGGGGAAGAAACAAAAGACCTGGCATCCGAACGTCATTCTTCTGCAAAACATTTTTGAGGCTGTCTAAAAATCGGGCCCAGTTTCTTGAGTTCTTCTTCAAGCTCCCTCACCCCATGAAGTCATGCTGTCTGTCTTCTTCAAGTGTGGGAAGCCAGATGACAGCTGCCTATTTTCTGTGAGTCAGCCGCTCTGGAACTGGGGTCAGCTCCCGCCCTGGCCTCTTGTCAGCTGCAGGCGCTGAGAGGAGTCCTGTAACCTCACTCCCTCTGATCTTCTGCACAGCTTGTTTTGCGTATTAAACAAGACAATGTAGGTAGAGCTAACTTGTGTCTTGTACGTGACATACAGATAAACGGGCTCATATGTCATCATTATAACACAAAGTCTTGTTTCCTAGAGAAGAACGGTTTTAGGTGAAAAAAGAAAAAAACAACAACAACCCTGAGGTGGGCCCTGGGGTGTCCTTATCTATTAAGGACATTAATTAAGCAGACATTACAAATGTATACATGACACACCACCTAGTACTTCATCAGCTACTGGAAATGCTGGCAGTGGCCCAATGGGGCAGAGCCTCTTGATTCAGGAGAAAGCTCTTGGAAAGAAAATGTGACCTGTGCTTATTATCATCTTTCCCAAGTTGTAAACTATTCTCAAAATGTCCCCCAACATCCTAGCCAAGGATTAAGAGCCAATACAAAATAAACCAAGAGAAGCAATACAGGGAAGCATCTGCAATGGAAAGCCAGACAGCAGCCACACCAACACACTGGGATGCTCCTGTAAAGTCTCGGTCTCCTCAGCTTATCCTGGGTCCCTCTACACACGGTGCCAGGGGCAGGATGCCAGCACAGCCTCCTCGCTACAAATGGAGTTGGAGGATGCACCTGGCCTGCTTCAACAGCTGCAGTTGGAACATCTCAGAGAGTTGGGTCATTCAAGGTCAACCCCACAACTTACAAAGTTGGGCTGCAGCTAACTTGGGCAGAGGACTGGAGTGTCTTGCTGGGTTGGTTTGGGAAAGGGATGCTCCCCGGCTTCCCTAGGTGGTTTGTATGTTCCTCGGGGAGGATAGGAGGTTGCCATGCAAGGACATGCCATATGCCTTTACCATCAACCACCACAGCTGTCAGCAGGCCTTTCTTCTTGGTGCTCAGCCGGTCGTGCGCCTGGCACTGCTGGTCCCGGAAGCTGGGCAGACCCTTGGGGCAGGGCAGGTTCTCGCAGACCGCGTGTTCCACACTGGCACCCGGGCAGTGTGTGCCTCCAGGCCCAGGGCTAGAAGGAAGACGAAGGTCTGCATTAACCAGATGGTGCGACTAAAGAGCAGGAGAGCTGTGTTTCTGTCTCTCTTGCCAGGAGCGGGGGAGGGCAGGGCAAGGTTTCCAAAGCCACCCCCTCTCTGCTGTTACAGACCAAATGCCCACAATCCCAGACCCACATTGCCGGCATGTTTAAGTGAACCCTCTGAAAGGTGCATCTGAGAACTGCAAATCAAGGTCATATGGAAAGAGAAGGCAGTGAGCATCAGTTCAGCAAGATCCACCCATTGCGTCCTTCATCTGATCTGAACTTAAAATTTGGCCATGGGTAACACTGAAAACCCAAAGGACATTTTTGGAGTGTGTGTGCGTTTGTGTGTGTGTGTGTGTTCTGCAGGGGTCTTCCCTGACATGAAGACCTGTAAATGGCCCCCAGGTATACTCTGGAGGTTAAGTTTCATGCGTAAATACATAGATCGTTTACTTTATAATGAAAAGAATAAGAACAAGGAGTTCACCTGCTCATGGGCTTCGAGTGGAGACCAGTTAGATCCGGGCTGCGCTACCTTTGCGTAGGCAGGTGTGAGACCACACATGGTCAATGCTGTGGTCTTGGGTCCTAGATGCTCTGTGCCGAGGCTGGGGTTTTAAGCCATTCTGGAGACCCAGGCTGTGTTCACTGGCCAAGTCCACACGTGTGAGGGCCTGGCTGGCCAAAGCATGGCTCTGCCCTGTGCTTCTGCAAGGTCCCAGGGTGTCCTTGGAGGACTCAGGCCTGGGCAACCTCACTGGTTCCATTCATTTCCATGATGCCAAAGTCATCATGATGGAATAAGATTTCTTATCCACTCCCACCCCCAACACTTTTTATTGAAATTCAGCCTACGAAAGAAAGAAAAGGGCACACGTCCAAACTGTTCTGCTCAATGAATTTCCACAAATCACACACACCTGTTGGCCAAATGTCACCTCGACACACTATTCATTTCATGTTGTGTATTTCTTTTTCTTCCTTTGTCATTTTTCATGTTCAGAGAGCAAGGCCACCCTGCGATTGTTGCTTTAGGGGAGAGAGATAACAGCAGAAGAGGGCAGAAGCCTTTGGGCTTTTGTGTCATAAAGGTCTACACCAGGGGTTGAAAAGCTGTTTCTGTGAAGGGCCAGATAGTGCACATTTTTGGTTTTGTGGGTCATACAGTCTCCAATCACTCATCTGCCACTGTAGCACAAAAGCAGCTAGAGATAACATGTAAAAGAACAGGCATGGCTGTGTCCCAATAAAACTTTATCGAACACCTGGTGGTGAGCCAGATTTGGCCCACGGGCCTTAAGTTTGCCAGCTCCTGGTCTACACAGACGTCTTGGAGAAAATATCCTGATAAGAAAGGCCCCTTTCATACTTCTGTCTACCTCATACACACCAGAAAACAGTTCCCTTCCCCAGGAGAAGAAGAGATCTAGAGAGATTAAACCTACTGGTGGCCCCATAGTGGGGCCCTGAGCTCTGCTGGTCTTCAAGTTAGGCAACAGCTAAACCTCTAGAAGGTTTATGGAATCTGAGAAAAGAGGGGCCTTGTGTTCTGCTTCCTGTCTAGAAAGCAAGGGAGGCATCAGTTTCAGAGAAATGATTGCTTGGTGTGTTTAGGCAGAAGGGGCCTCAGCAGCCTCCCCAGGAACCCTGGCCCAGGTACCACTGGCAGACAGAATGAGTCAAATCCTGTGCCACGAAGCACAGCGTGGAAGGAGCAGAGAGGGGCTGGCCCCCAAGAGCTACATGTATCAGCAGGAAAAACATCACCCTGGCAATAAGTGAGTCCCCACGAGCGGGCGCCAGAGAAGGAGCAAGAGAGGCAGCAGATGCAGCGTGGCACAATGTTTCAGGCTGAACTAGGCCCACAAAACTCTATGCAGAGGTCCTAACCACTGGTGCCTCAGAGTGCAACCGGATTTGGAAATAGGGCCAACAGGATACAGATAAAATTAGTTAAAATGAGGCTATACTAGAGTAGGTTGAGCCCCTAATCCAATATGAAGTGTCCTTATAAAAAGAGGACATCTGGAGATACACACACACACACACACACACACACACACACACACACACACACACACACACACAAAGGGAGAACACCATGAGAAGATGAAAGCAGAGACTGGGATAATCCTTCTATACTCCAAAGATTGCCAGCAAGCCACCAGAAGCTGGGAGAGAGGCCTGGAACAGATTTTCCCTCACATTGCTCAGGAGAAACCAACCCTGTCGACACCCTAATTTGGACTTCCAGCTTCCAGGATCGTACAACAGTAACTTTCAGTTGTTGAAGCCACCTGGTTGGGGGTCATTTGTTATGGCAGCCCCAGGAAACTAAGGAACCAGACAACACAGGGACCAGATGCTCCGCATGGAACTTAGATGCAGACTCAGAGAAAGCAGGGCAGACACTGAAGTCATGAGGAACACAACATGGACTGGAAGGGAGTATAAAAATACAAATTAGGTGGGTTTGTAGAAGAATAAAGGAAGCTACATTTCCTACACACTTGAGTATAGACTGCGATTGGTGAACAACATGTGATTAACTTCCTAAGTTGTTACTGAGTTTCCATTAACGCTTCAGTTTCCTCCCTTTCCAGTAGCTGATTTCTCCAGTTTTACATCTGCCCAACGCACATACAACAATTACCTCTACCCCTGACAGTGAGGAGGTGGGGAGGAGATGTGATGTGATATGATGTAAGAGAAATGGATCCAGAAGAAAGTGGGTCTGGAGGTGGAGCCCATGGGATACGACACGTGCCTTGGCACACCTCCCTCCAGATCTGCTTATGCTGCTGCTTCTCCCTGACAACTTCTCCAACAGGCAGTCTCTATGTGGCCCCTTATCTAGCTCACAGACCCCGTAATCCCCACTTCCCACCTCCTAACCCTCTGTCCATCTTTGAGGTCACCTCCACCCTACTTTTCCTTCCTACCTAGAGCATCTCCAAATCTTGTTTGGGTTTCTGCTATGTTGCTTTCCACCAACCTTATGAAATGGAGAGCTGTCTTCCTCCTGTTCCTCTTATTTGGAAGGATCTTATCTTCCAAATATCTGGGTTCTGTGTTCTCAGCAGAGAGCATTGAACAGGATGGTCTTCAATAAGTAGTAAACTGAGTTGAACTATATTATCAGAGCTTATCTTAAAATGACCTACAGAGGGAATGATGTCAGGGAAGAGAGCTGAGGAGGAAGCACCGGGAATCCATTTCTCCATCCAGACAATAATCATACTGGCAAAAACTATCTGAAGAAACTATTGTGAAACTCTGCAGTCTACTTGAAAGCTTGCAGCTTCCAGGGGAAAGCCAGGTCAATTTCAGTTAATTTTGCTCAATTTCAGCCTTTAGTGTGGTAACAGTTACTGCCCATCCTTCACCCCAAGGCAGGCAGCTATGTCTGTGCTCCTGGTGCAACTTTCTGGAGTCAGGGTGAGCAATAAGGACTGTATCTTCCAAATATCTGATTTCTGTGTTCTGACTGCTGATTGCCACTTTCAGTTGTTAAGGTGCAGATGCAGAAGATGGCTGACATTGTTGTAACCTCCACCAGGTGAAGTGGCTTCCAGGGGATTTCAAGGGGATTTCCCTCCTTTTTCCTTTTAGGAGCCAGAAATTTAAGCACAAAGACATTTAAAAACAACTTCATCTAGGAGAACTTAGAAAGCCACCAGAAATTGCTAGGAAAAGATACAGGCTCAAACAAGACCTGACAAGACCTTAAGCTTTCACTTCAGGTTGATTCCTGATCCAGGGATACCACTAAATCATAAAACAAAACAAAACACCCTGGAGAAGGGGTAGAACCTATTTCTAGAGTTACCACATTCTAAGATTTGAATGTCTAGTTTTTAATGAAAACATCACAAGGCATACAAAGAAACAGGAAAGTATGGTTCATTCAAAAGAACAAAATATATTGGCAGAACCTGTCCCTGAGGAAATCCAGATGTTGGCCTTGCTAGACAAATACTTTAAAACAACTGTCTTAAAAATGCTCAGGAACCAAATGAGGGCACAGATAGAGTCAGGAAGACAATCTGTAAACAAAATGGGAGTATCAACAAAGATATGGAAATTAAGGAAACAAAGATAAATTTTGGAATTGAAAGTATAAGAACTGAAATGAAAAATCCACCAGTTCAGGGCAGATTTTAGCAGGCAGAAGAAAGAATTAGCTACTTGAATACAGGACAATTGAAAATGCTGAGTCTGAGAAGTAAAAAGAAAAAAAAATGTAGGAAAGCAAGCAGAGATAATCTGTGGGACACCATCAAGTGGATCGATATATGCACTATGCAAGTCTCAGGAGAAAAAAGAGAGAAAGGGGTTAGAGATTATTTGAAGAAATAATGGCTGAAACTTTCCAAATGTGAAGAAAGATGTGACTCTACAAATCCAAGAAGCTTGAGAAATTCCAAGTAGGATACAAGGACCCATACTAAGACACATTATAATTAAACTGCCAAAAGACAAAGAGAGAACCTTGAAAGCACCAAGAGAAAAGCGACACATCCCATACAAGGGATCTTCAACAAGATTATTAGCCAAATTCTCACCAGAAACATTGAAGGCCAAAAAGAAGTATGCTTACATATTTAAAGTGCCTAAGAGCAGAACTGTCAACCAAGAATTCTATAACCATATAACTGCCCCTCAAAAATCAAGGTGGAAGTTAAGACATTCCCAGATAAACAAAAAATGGAGAAAGTTTGTTACCACTAGACGTGCATTACAATAAACGCTAAAGGGAGTCCTTCAAGTTCAAATGAAAAGACACTAGATGAAACCTGAATGGAGGAGGAACAGGCTTTTCTCCCTGGTCCTGGTATGTGGCTTCTCTCAGCATGCTTCTTCAGTGGCCTGTGATGCATTCCACCTCCATGTGGGCAGCATTCTCCTATACTCCAATGGGTAGCTTCCAAGCACATTTCTAATTGTTGGATAGATTCCTATCCTGAGATGCAGTTTCCTCCCTTGGAACCTTTCCCTCACACCCTAAGTGCGGCTTCCCAGAGAGTTCCACCAGTACAGAACCTCTACAAGCCTCTCCCTCATTCAGTGGACCCCAGGTACACCCTCTCTAACAAGGTCCAAGGAATTTCATCCCTGGATGAAACTGTGGTAGCAGCTACTGCCCGTCCTTCACAGTAGCTGTGTGTGGGTTCCTGTCATACAGATCTGTTCCTTCCTTGGGTGCTCTGCCTCAGACCTAAAGACACTGGATGCTACCTGTATCTGGTCTTCCTGTATTCCTTAGAGTTCTCCTTACCTCTTAGTAAGTTCCCATTGCTCCAACCACCTGTTACAGCTAATATGTCCTTAAATTTTCCCTGATTAAAAAATATGACCAAAGGAATTGATTTTCTTCAGTTTTATTTAAGTCATTATTTTGAACAACATGAGAAAGGAGAGAAGTAATCCACTAGGTGTATGATTTGCTACCTAAATAATCCCCAATTGCTATGTGGCAGGACCCTGCATGCGGTCCTTCATTTATGACTGACTCTATAACACAGGGCCTCTACAGTTACATCAGTGAGGGCCTCCTGCATGTGCAGTTGACCTCTGAACAATGTGGGGGTTAAAACTGCTGATCCCTCACATGTAGAAAATCCACATACAACTTTTAACACCCCCAAAACTTAACTATTAATAGCCTATTATTGACTGGAAGTCTTACTGATCACATAAATTAACATGTTTTGTAGGTTATATGTATGTCATACTATATTCTCATAGTAAAGTCAGCTAGAGAAAAGGTTAAGAAAATCATAAGGAAGAGAAAATATATTTCCTACTCAGTAAGTGGAAGTGGATCATCATAAAGGCCTTCATCCTTATCATCTTCACATTAAGCAGGCTGAGGAAGAGGAGGGGCGGTCTTGCTGTCCCAGGAGCAGCAGAGACAGAATAAAACCCATGTATAAGTGGACCTGCACAGTTCACACCCGTGTTGTTCAAGAGTAAACTGCACATTGGTCCTGAGACAACAGAAAGGGGCACCCTCCATCTGTGGCATAGACAAGACAGAAGGAGAATCCTTGTGGGGGAGGGTAGGGCTAGCAGAGTTTCCACAGATGGCTTCCTGACACAAGCTCTGGGGGAGGACTCGAAGGAGACCCCAACTTTCCCAAGGACCCCACACTGGGCTGGGTGGATGAAGCTTGGATTGTGTGGACACGGGGGCTTCAGGAGACAGTGTGTGGGGCCAGCAAGTGCAGCAGGGGACCAAATCCCCAGAAGCGAATGGAGAGACCACCCTCACACAGTCTCAGGAGCAGAGGGCGGGGTTCTTATTCACTCTGGAAGTTGCTCTGAGCTACACAGTAAGTAGAAAAACAAAACACTTCTAGGGAGACTAAAATGACAGAAAGCCAGCTTGGCATGGCTAACACAAAGAACAGTTAATATAAGAGATTCATAATAGAGTTATCCCTTCCTAGGAGCTGAAGGCGGGTCTGGTCTTTCCCTCAGCCTCTCCTGTGAGGGCAGGAAGGTGCAGGCCTGCCGGGCTCCATCGCAAGGCTCTGAGGTCCCATGAGGCCTCCAGGGGAAAGCCAGCAAGTTGCAGTCTCATCCTGAAATGAGGACTGATCCCTGAGGACCGGGAAGAAACTTCAAGGAAAGAGGCACTTTCACATAAACAGTGATCATAAAACAGCCAACATGCCCAGAGGGCTCCCACTTTGCTGGCCCTTCTAACTATTACTTCATTAAATCCACACACAGAACCAGAAGGTGCTCCTGACTGCATTCTTTGGGTGAGGAAACCAACGCTCCAACAGGCGACATAACCACTTGGCTGACGAGCAAGAGGTGGAGAGAAGAAATGCAGCGTGCAAGAGCTCCTGAACCCAGCAGGAACAGGCGCCCTGCCTCTGGGAGGGGCTGCCATTGGCCACCACGAGGCCTGAAGGACAGCCTGACTCACTGGCCAGTCATCGGGGTGTGATGAGTTTTTAAATTTGAATTTTTACTATAAACAGTTTCTAGTTTTTCTGTTCTAGGACTATTTTTTTTTTTTTTTTTTTTTTTTGACAGAGTCTTGCTCTGTCATCCAGGCTGGAGTGCAGTGGTAAGATCTCGGCTCACTGTAACTTCCACCTCCTGGGTTCAAGCGATTCTTGTGCCTCAGCCTCCTGAGTAGCTAAGATTACAGGTGTGTGCCACCATGCCCGGCTAATTTTTTTGTATTTTTAGTAGAGATGGGGTCTCGCCATGTTGGCCAGGCTGGTCATGAACTCCTGGCCTCAGGTGATCCAGCCACCTTGGCATGCCAAAGTGCTGGGATTATAGGCATGAGCCACTGTGCCAGGCCTGTTCTAGGACTCCTAAACATGAATGGAATAGAAGCTTAGATACAAAACCAAATGGCTTGCGTGAGTACTTCACAGGGAAAGGATATTCAAATGGCAAATAAGGAAACAGACGGATGTTCAGCCTCCCTGTTGATGACGAAAGTACCAATTCCCCAGCCAGTTACTGCTACACATGCATCAGAACGGCCAAAACCAGAGAGAATTACTGACAACACCTGCGTCAGTGAAGACATGGGGCAAGTAGAAAGCCACCACAGCCACGGCAATGGAGATGGCACGGCCATTCTGCAAAGCTGGCAGCTGTTATGTAGTCACACATGCGCACCCCAGGGGCCAGCAACTGCTCTCGTACTGCACCGACACATATCTGCACGTGCGCCCCAACACACATGCTCAACCGTGAGGAGCAATACTGTGCACGGAGCTGTGCTTCTTTGTATATTCTACCTTCATAAGTTTGTTTAAAAATAAGTAAAAGAGTAAGGTAGAGAGGCTTTGGTGAGAAACTGAAAGTGGAGAGAAAGGAGAGCTCTACCGCAAATTTTCCCAAGCGCCTGCAGAACAAGGACCATCTCCTGCTGAGGTGGTCCTCAGTGCCTTGACAGACACAAGCACAGAGCATAGAAGGTTTGCTGAGACCAACAGGATCACATGGCAGAACATTTGTCCCTTTCTTTGAGAGTGGATGGACAGGTAGAATCGAGATAGGCTGGAAGAGAAAGATGCCACTTTTTATTTTCAGGTTTGCTGTATTAAATGAAGACAGACCAGAAGATAAAGTCACAACAGCGGTTTGGACCAGCTTCACCATCCAGAGACACAGGGCGCTCAGTAGAAAGCTGGTAGTTCTGGCCTCTGCCCTGGTAGCCCCTGGCTCTGTGAGCTCTGAGAAGGGAGCAGGGCAAAGCCATATGGTTTCAGACGGGCTGCCGAGCTGCTAACGCACCCTCACGGCAGCAGACATCCCAGTTTTAAGGCCTCCTCTGAAAGGTGTCCAAGTAACACATGTAACTTATGCTTCAGTGTAGATACTTGAATTTTAAAAAATTATCCATATGAATGCCAGGTCGCTGGCACATCGAAAGCACACAGATGGGGGTTCACTGTGGAAGCAAAAACCAATTACAGGCACATAACTTTACACCAGCCGTCCTCCCACCGTCTTAGCAGGCTAGCTGCCTTCCTCTCCCTTTCTGGTGCACATGGGCTGCATCTCATGGTGACCCTGCTGTGTCCCAGCTCCGCACTCCACTCGCCTGCCCGTGCTGCACCTGCTGGGATGCAGCTGGCTTTTCACACAAGTGCATCTGAGCCTTTCTCTCCCCTCCCTCCCCAGCCCTTCCCCACATACAAACTGTTCAGAGGTAACAGAAGGTGAATTACAGATGCATTTTCTACCTTGTAGTCTTTTGACGTAACTCCCACCAACAGCAACATAAATTATGGCAGGAAAGGACGGGCCTAGGAAGCTGGTTTGGAAACACGGATGGTCCCTAAGGCCTCCACGTCAGCTAGCAAAAAATAAAAATTCCGAGAGCTGTGAAGACCAAGACTAAAAAAAATAATTGTGTGCGGGGGGACTCTCTTGCCAGTATTTTTGGACAGTGAATAAACCAGCTGCAGAAGACAGGGAGCGGAGCCAGGAATATAAAGTGAAGCGGGTGAGGAGGGGGTCGTGGGAGCGTTCCAAGCCTGAGACCTACATAGCAGTGAGATTGGGACATCCTTGTGAAATCTCGAGGCAGTAGGCCTGGTGATTCAAGGAGTGAGACGGGGAGAGGACACTGTTTTCGTCAAGAGCTTGGCTCTGAGGCCCTGGTCAGCTGTGCTTTGTAACAATCACCACATCAGGGCATCCTGCAGAAGCACGCTGGAGGCTGCAGCCTGGACTTCATAAAACACGCCCACGTCCTGCGTCGCTTTGGGAAGCCCCGGAGATGGTTGCTAATCCACCCACCCAAGGCCTGTCCCGCCTCTTCCCATTCACCTGGGCTGGATCCATGGAGGCGAGAAAGTCCATAGAAAACTACATGGGAAAAAGGTGCATGTTGTTTTCATTCACAACAGAAAACAGAGCTACACTGTCACTGCGAAAGATCGAACAGACTACCAATATTATAGGAGCAAAAAGGTATCACTTCTCTTACTGGGGAAAAGCAAGGCTGGGTTCTGTGCTGAAGCGTGTTCTCAAGGTGATGCCGAGCACCCCAGGCTGTGAGCTGTTGCCTTGCTGGAGAAGGGCAGGCACAACAGGTGACAGATGGGCCTCATGTGGCCATTCATAGCATCTGGGCCTCAGTGAGGGGAGATGATACAAGGGAATGAGGCCTACCTGGTGGTCTGCCACTTTTGGCCTAATCGTTTATGATCACGTTTGTGTTTCAGTGAAAAAAATGATATTAGGGATGTGTTTTGGAGGCACTGGTATTGCAGAGAGATTGGTTTTCCTGGGCAAGTGCATGTCCAGGCAGGAAGGAGGTCAGCACATTTTATGGAGTGGCCCCTCTGCTGTAGGCACGGAAGGCGGCATGGTGTCCAAACAGGTGTGGCCTGTCCTGGGCCTGCACAGAGCTCAGCTCAAAGGCCAGTGGGGAGAACACAGTCAAAACAAGTGAGCAAATACGTAACAACAATAACAGCTGTTATAACACCTGTAATGCAAGGAAGAGGTGCTGAGGGAGAGTTAAGCAGCACCCCATTTTAAGCAGGGTGTCAGGGACAAAGATCTCTTGAGAAGACATCTACATTAAAACCCAAGGAAAGGCAAAGGCAAATTAAGGAAAGGGAAGACAGCACTGAGGAGGGTCCTGGGGTTGGAATGCTGTGGCTGAGAGCACAAAGGAGGCTTTGAGGCTGCAGCGGGCTGAATGGTGGGTGCCCTCGCCCTCAAAAGATAGGTCCACTTGGAACCGGCAAATGAGACCTTATTTGGCAAAAGGGTCTTGGCAGACATAATTAAGCTAAGGATCTGGAGATGAGACCATCCTGGATTCGGGTGGGCCCTAAATTCAATGACAAGTGTTCTTCTAAGGGAAGAAAAGGTGGGAGGACACACGGAGAAGAGACCATATGAAGTCAGAGGCAGAGATGGAGGTGATGTGCCTCCAAGCCAGGGAAGTCCAAGGGTTGCCTGGAGCCACAAAATGGATTCACCTTTGGAGTTTCAAGAAGGAA
Source organism: Macaca nemestrina (assembly GCF_043159975.1). Classification (NCBI taxonomy): domain Eukaryota; kingdom Metazoa; phylum Chordata; class Mammalia; order Primates; family Cercopithecidae; genus Macaca; species Macaca nemestrina. The sequence continues at coordinate 91,029,483 of NC_092131.1, read as the reverse complement.
GCAGCTGTGCTGACACCTTGATTTTGGACTTCTGGTTTCTAGAACTGGGCTCCAAACCTGGCCTGCCACTGCCTTGTTGTGTGACTTTGGGCAAGTTACCAAACTTCAATATGATTCTATTTTTTTTTTTGAGATGGAGTCCCACTCTGTCGCCCAGGCTGGAGTGCAGTGGTGTGATCTCGGCTCACAGCAAACTCAACCTCCCAGGGTTCAAGTGATTCTCCTGCCTCAGCCTCCCGAGTAGCTGGGATTACAGGCACGTGCCACCGCATCTGGCTAATTTTTGTACTTTTCGTAGAGACAGGGTTTCACCATGTTGGCCAGGCTGGTCTTGAACTCCTGACCTTAGGTGATCCATCCACCTCAGTCTCCCAAAGTGCTGGAATTACAGGCGTCAGCCACTGGGCCCAGCCCCCTGATTCAGTTGCTGGTTTTTTTTTTTTTTTTCTGTACAATGAAGATAAAAATAATACCTCTCCCACAGGGCTGCATTCAATGACTTCCTACATAAAAGCCTAAGGGAACCCGGCGCATGGTGCGGGTCTGCTGCATTCACCACCCTTCTCATGACCAGACGTGGAAGAAGCAGAAAGGATGTAAGAGGAAGCTGCACGGACTCAAGGGCTTTGGACTAAAGCAATGCAAGGATGGTGGTGCTATTTACTGAGAGGGGAGATGTGGGCTAGGAGTAGAGGTTCCAGTTTAGAAAGGGTCCTGTTTGAAGTGTCTGGGAGAAAACCAAGAGGAGTTGGTGGGACTGCACCCCTTGTGGGTAGGCAGGGATTTTATCTGTCTTTGCTTCTTACTGCAGGCCCACACCTAGCAGAGTTCAGGCGCTGGCATGGTTTACTGAAGGCTTCGCGTTGGAAAGGCTTCACCGGGAAGGGGCGTGCAGCTGGGAGGAGTGAGAACACTGCAGGCTCTTTCTGTTCCTTCTGCCATTGCCCTGCCCCACAGGACGATGCTGCTGGACAACAGAGATTGGACGTGAAGCTGCATCAATGACTGTAACAATCTGATGTGCTGAGACCCACAAACCCTCAGGTGTCTGTGTACCGAGGCCCTGCAAATTATCCCATTCCTCAATGATAAAATACAGGAAAAAGCAAGGGAAGGAACAGCCACGACTATCATGGCAAGGGAGAGGGAGGACCTGATGAAGAAGAAAGATTTTGACAACTTTGTGATTTACAGAACAGCCTCTCTCCTGGGGCCATGGGACCTAGAGGAATGGGGTGAGAATCCCAATACTAGACACCTCATGGCAGGGCAGGCCAGTGAGAGTATATTAATGCAGCTGTCTGAACTGGGCGGTGTTTAGGATCCTCCCAGAGCAAAATGCCCCTGGGGTATCCCAGAGCAACCACGGGAGGCGGGTAGGACAGCAAGCAGTTCAGATGGTGAAAGCGGTCCTTCGGGCTACCAATGCAGGGGAAGCCCTAGCTAATATCATCCCAAGAAAGCAGACCACACCAGTTCCCTTCAAAGAGGCGCCTATGGCATTTGCATAGTGTTGATAACTTCTTATTCTTGTAAGTGTTGCCCTCGCCTGAAGACAATTAAATGTTGACAGTCTCAGGACACTGGGTCCTTCAGGCATTCGGAGGTTCTGATATCCTCCTGCTATGATGTTTACTGGGTGTCATCTGTTATGAGATAAGACACATAATGTGCCAAGAAGATCGATCTTCCACTAAGCCCCACAAACTCCAATCACAAACGTGGAACACCCATGACAACCACAACCCCTACCAGTTTTTCTCCGCACTTAACAAAGCCTTAGGCAGGGAAGGGCAACTGGTCCCATCCCCGTTCTTCCATCAGTGCTAATAATAAGAGGGGTTGCTTATAAAATACACAGCAAGGATTTTCTGTGCATTCCCATGAATTCTTCCAAGTTTTAGATGAAGAGACAAGTACCACCCGTCAGCGCTGTAAGAAGTCATGCTGGTGGCCAGGCACGGTGGCTCACACCTGTAATCCCAGCACTTTGGGAGGCCGAGGTGGGCGGATCACCTGAGCTCAGGAGTTTGAGACCAGCCTGACCAACATGGAGGAACCCCGTCTCTACTAAAATTACAAAATTAGTCAAGTGTGGTGGTGCATGGCTATAATCCCAGATACTCAGGAGGCTGAGGCAGGAGAATTGCTTGAATCCAGGAGGTGGAGGCTGTGATGAGCCGAGACTGTGCTACTGCACTCCAGCCTGGGCAACAAGAGCAAAACTCCATCTCAAAAAAAAAAAAAGTTGTGCTGGGATTTGAAGATCTGTCTGTCCTGGCTTTGAAGCCTGGCTCTTCCCACTCTACCATGTCAGTGCCCTCTGATGGATGGAACTAAGGCCAGGGAACAGAAGGGTCTTGAGGTCACATGACCATTAACCAACAAGGTCAGGCCCAAAGCCATGACTCCAAACCCAACCCTCTCTTCATGCGGCCAAAGGTCAAACTATTAACTTCAACATAGAGTAATGCAAAAACTGCAACCACTTTCCATTAATTTCTCACCATTTAGCTAAACAGGGTTTCTAATCATCTACCCATCTATGCCCTTAATTAAGAAGTCATTCCTGGGTTGGGTATGGTGGCTCGTGCCTGTAATCCCAGCATTTTGGGAGGCCAAGGTGGATGGATCACGTGAGGTCAGGAGCTCGAGACCAGCCTGGCAACATGGCGTAACCCCATCTCTACTAAAAATACAAAAATTAGCTGGGAGTTGTGGCGCACTCCTGTAATCCTAGCTACTTGTGAGGCTGAGGCAGGAGAATCACTTGAACCAGGGAGGCAGAGGTTGCAGAGAGCTGAGATTGCGCCACTGCACTATAGCCTGAGTGACAGAGTGAGGCTCCATCTCAAAAAGAAAAGAAGTCATTCCTAACAGACTAAACATCTACTATGTGCCCGACACTCTGCTGGGTGCTAGAGGGAAATGTTTTATTAAGACATAATTAATATGTAATGCCAATTCTTATAACATTGCTGGAAAAATGGTGTTCCTGTCACTGACTAAACTAGGAACATAAGCCTTCCTTTAATCCAGAGGTTCCAACATTGGCTGCTGTTGGAGTCACCTGGGAAGATAAAATATCCAATTCCTGGGTCCCACCCTTAGTGTTCTGCGATTTGATCAGTTTGGGGTATGACCCGGGCATCAGGATTTTTAAACACAAGAGGCATTTACTAATTATCCATCAACAGGACTTAATTGTGGAGATTTCTTTATAGTCATTATTTAGAACTTGCTCATTTTCAAAATTGATGTGATGCAACTGCTGATACACAAGGCACAAAACAGATCATTAAAAGAAACGGTAAGAAATGCGAAGCTGCATTTGACCCAGCCATTCCATTACTGGGTATATCTCCAAGGATTATAAATCATTCTACCATAAAGACACATGCACGTGTATGTTTATTGTGGCACTATTCACAATAGCAAAGACTTGGAACCAACCCAAATGTCCATCAATGATAGACTGGATTAAGAAAATGTGGCACATATACACCATGGAATACTATGTAGCCATAAAAAAGGACAGGTTCATGTCTTTTGCAGGGACATGGATGAAGCTGGAAACCATCATTCTCAGCAAACTAACACAAGAACAGAAAACCAAACTGCATGTTCTCACTCATAAGTGGGAGTTGAACAATGAGAACACATGGACACAGGGAAGGAAACATCACGTACCGGGACCTGTCAGGGGGTTGAGGGGCTGGGGGAGGGATAGCATTAGGATAATTACATAAAGTAGATGACGGGTTGATGGGTGCAGCAAACCACCATGGCACATGTATACCTATGGAACAAACCTGCACGTTCTGCATATGTACCCCAGAACTTCAAGTATAAAAAAAAAAAGAAAGAAAGAAATGGGAAACTTCAAGAAGACAAGGGAAAAATCTGTGGTGATGGAATTATCATCACTGAGCCCAAAATTGATCCCTGAGTTTTGTGGAACAAATGTACAAAGGTGAACAGGAAAGGTCATGGTGTCATTCGAGTCAATAAAAAGAAGCCAAAGAGAAAAAAACTAAAACATTGTTTTTCTAACAGTTATAGGAGGATCCATGAAAAATATTAGGATGAAGAAGACAGCTGAACCCAGATACTCTGTGAGTCATGAACCACCAGGCTGCTCCCACATCAGCAGACAGCCAATGTGGAATGACCCCAGACTTGGTAAACCACGAGGCAGGCAGGAGGAACTGTAATACAGCTGTCTCCGAAAATCTTTCCACTGGGGCCCAGGGAAGGAATGAGGGAGTCAGCTCACCCCAGAGTCTACCGTATTCATGTTCACAGAAAGAGCAATTTAAGCTGAGATGTCATTTGACACACACGAGGCCCCTGCACCCTGGACCTTGGCTTGGTTTCATCTTTCTTATCTTCTGATGCTCATCGGGAGACAGACCGTGCTTTGTGTGAGGCAGCGAGAGCCGCAGTTGGGAAACTCCAGTTGCGGCTCGTTGGGGTATGGCTGGTCAGGAGGACTTACGGGGGGTTGTCACATTTCCTCTGCCGGAAGCGGGCTCCCGTCCCACATGTTCGGCTGCACATGCTCCAGGCGCCCCACGGGCTCCAGTCTCCGTCCACGTGCTCCGGGATGGGCGTCTTGCTCACGCACTCCCCCGCGCGGCACCACTGAAACACAGCGGGGAGGGCCAGGGCCCAGGCACTCAGCAAAGCTGCTCACTGCAGCCCGCCAGGCCCCAAAATGCCACACTGCCAAAAACCCATTTTCTAAATTTACACGAAACTACAGTATGTTTCAGGGTTTGCATGTTTGCTAATTTTTGTGACGTGCCTTACTTACTCAAGCTGACACTCATATCCCTGTAGGGTTTGGATTTTGCCCTAAACTTTCAGATGGATGTGCTCCATTGGGATTTTCTAAATCCCAGGAAAAGGATTAATCTACATGGCTCATGAAGAGACCTGGGCTTCTGCAAACTTGGCTTGACATGAGTGCGTTTCTCGCTGAGAGGCGGCATGCCCCAGTTGAGGTTCTGAACTTGAGAGTTGGGTTTGTTGCTTGGTGATGACACAGCCAGCTCCACGTGAGTTGGTTCTTTCTGAGGATAAGACGAGGTCAGCCCTATAAAACAATTTCTCAAAGTGCACAGCACATACCCTCAGGTGCTAGATGTGATTTTTGTGGTTCCCAATCATGGTATCAGAGCAAAACTTGACTACCTTTTCAACTCTTTCAATTCTTGCACTAAGACTGGAGAGAGGCCCTGCGGCTGCAGGTCCTGAACACCTCTTCTAACACCTCCCTATCTCTCCTGCACGTGAGGAACAGGCTCATTCTCTCAACATTTAGTTAGAGTTGGGTAATACTGTTCTCACTGAATTCTTTTTACGAGCACCTACTGGGCATGGCAGGTGATGTTCTTCCATTTAAAATATACTGGTGAAAGCGTTCCTTTTAAATAAATTCCCTTACATGATGAAAGGAGTTAATCTGACAAAAAATATTAAGTAACTGATACTTGTATCTTATAAGAAAAAGGAATGAGGTGATGTAGGCACCACTCTGTGCCCAGAGTGGGCTCCATGGGCGTTTCTGTGGTGCCTGGGGGATGTTTCAGGGGCTCGTAAGTAGAGTCAGACAGTGTTTCAGAAGGAGAGGTGCCAATTGCCTGGGAGATGTGGAGCTGCCTGTTGGGGGCAGCGGGAAGCCAGGGGTTTACCTTGTCTGCCCCACACTCAGTGCCATCCAGGGGAGGGTCCAGCTTGGTCTTGCAGGATGTGTCTCCTTCTACCAGGCACCACAGTCCAGCGCACATCAGATGCTGCAGGACAAGGGAAGGAACCGTAATTGTGGAAAACCCCCACACTCACAGGTCACAGCTGAGGTCAGAGGTGTGGCCCAACCACTGTTTCAAATTTGGGATTCGAAATGTATGGGGAAGCCAGAGGGTCATGAGTCTGTATGTCTAAAACAGAAGTGCATCACTTGAACTGGCTCATTTAGCACAACAAAATTCTGTGCATCTACTCCTAGGAAGGCTTGTCTCAAAGCGTTGAGTACAACAGCTCCAACAACCACTGAGGGCCTAGGAGATATCAGAGGCTCAGCCCAGGCCAGGAGCAGCAGCCCCTGCTGATGAGCAAACAGGAGTGATGAGCAAACAGACATCTTCCATTTACAGCAGTGAGGGGTGGGGCAGATACCCAGGGGCTGTCCAGGGGACACAGTTTAGAAAATGATCTAATCAAACCTCGTCAGGGAGGGCTTGCTGGAAGCAGCAGCTCTGAAGTCAAGGCCACATGGCTAGGCAGCCATTGTGAGGCCAAGAAGTGACAGCCCAAAGGGCCATGAAGGGCTGGTACCCCCACAGGGTTACAGGGGCAACCTTCTGTCCTCCCTGCAGTCACCTGTTTCTAGCTCAGCTGAGCTGTGCACAACTTTTTATAGTATTTCACCTAGAGAACTTCCAGAACATCTACAAATACACAATTAAAATAATTCCACTAAAACAGGAATTGGCATTTAAACATAGACTCCCAATTGTATCATTAGGAAACTAGGGCATCGACAAAGTGCTCAGAAGGAGACAATTTATCAAAATCACGAAGGCAGACATAGCCAGTGTCCTCTCTTGAAGGACTGACGTGCAGACAGCAACCTCAACCATAAGGGACAAGAGCTGGATAACTCCCAATCCTGCCCGGGGGACAGGGAGATGATATTGAGGCAAGTTCTACATGCCTCTCAGAGGGTCCTGGGGGGATGGCCCCACTGCCGACAGCAGTCCCTTACTCATGGCAGTCACTTACTCATGATTGCACCTTTCTTGACTGTTCTCTCCCTCGCCCCCTTACAGTGCTTCCTGGGATCACTTCCCAGATAAACTACTTGCACCCAAATCCTGGCCTCATAGTCTGAAAATTGAGAACAGATGTACTTAAAGATCTTGTAAAGACACAGTGATTCCAGGATGACAAACCCAATCATGGCTAAAAGGCCCAAGTTGGAGCAGGAAGACATCACCCTCCGGGGTGTGGCCAGGGACCTGCTGCTTCACACTGCGCAGGATGAAGGTCAAGGAACTCCTGTAGCTGGTGCAGCGAGGTCACTGTGTGGTTTGCAAAGGGTGTCGTGCTCAGTTTAGAGGTCTGCTCTTCCAAGTAATCTCAAACATCTGCATAGAATAGATGCACAACTGTGCTGTCTAAAATCAAACAATTTTTAGAAGTTGAAGGGACAAAAATAAGAGAAAGGGAGGGAAGGCAGAGCTGGAGGGGGCTTTTAAAGAGAGATAAGAAAAGCCCATAGCTCCTTCTCATTTTTCAAGTATGTCAGAGCTGATCTGTGCCCTCACTGGATGACTCAAGTGGAATACTGCACATGGGGTTCAGAAAAGCCTGCACATTCCCATGATTGTTCACCTCTCAGAGGAATGGTAAAAAGATGAGAGCCCCAGTGCAGCACAGCTGGTCCTATAAAGACCGACTGCACCTCATCAGACGTTTGATTCCAGGCATTCTGACCTGAGAGCTCTTCGAGAGTGTGGCGTCCGTGTGCGGACATGTGCTCACAAAACAAGGCTGACCCAGGGGGAGAATTTATGGGACAGGAGTGCTTGGGATCAGGAGAAATGACCGCTCCATCAGGAGAAAGAGGAAGAAGGTGGTGTCAACTGTTTGTTATGGATTTTATAGACAGGGCTTTCTCATGAAACTTTTCTAACCATCAAAGAAAAGAAGAATGAGGTTAGGCAAAGATTTCTTAAACAGAACAGAGAGGACTAACCATAAAGGAAGAAAACTAATGAATTATACCATATTAAAATTAACAACTTCTGTTTACCAAAAGGCAACTGTAAGAACACAAGAATATATTTGCAATACATAAGAGATTTGTAATGTATATAACCAACAAAGTGTTTGTATCCAACACATGATTTAAAACAAACAAAAACCTCCTACAGATCAATGAAGAAAAAGACCCAGTAGAAAAATGGGCAAAAGTCTTGAACAGACACTTCATAAAAGAGAATGTTTAAATGGCTAGCAAACATAGGAAAAGGTGCTCAGCTTTTTAGTCATCGGGGAAGGCAAATTACAACCACCACTAGATACCTTGACACACCAGCCAGAACAGGCAGAATGAAGAAGATGGAGAACACCACTCATTGGTGACAATGTGGCACAGTGGGTCCTCTTGTATGCTGAGAATGAGATTTTAACTTGGTTCAACAGCTTTGGAAAACTCTTTGGCAGTATTTGCTAAAGCTGAAGAAGACACACACATTCTAATACCCAGCAATTAGATTCTTAAGTATGTAATGAAAAAAATGTGTATGTGTTCACCAAAGTCAAGAAAATTCACTGAAACACTATTTTCATTAGTTCCACGTTAGAAACAACCCAAATGCCCATCAAACGCAGAACAAATGAACGATGGTATATTAGAACAATGGAATACTGTATGATTTCATTTACATACAGTTCAACAACAAGAAAGATAAACTTATAGTGTTGGGAGTCAGGATAGTGGCTACCTTTGTCATCAGCTTAAGATCAAAGAAAACGGGAATGACAGCAAAGGACAAGTTAGCACTGCAGCCTCTCATCAAGCTTGGCCACCAGCACTGCTCTGTGCGCCCAAGCCAAGTGGTCACCGTTCTGGTGATACATTTTCACTACTGAACAGATGCAGTGACTACACGAACGCTTGTCATCACCTTGATGCCATCTATATCAACAGCCTGCATTCATGTTATGCATTGCAAATGACAAAGTGCTCTGGTTCCTGTCATCCTGAGCCTCATGGCAGCCCTGGGAGGCAGGCAGGAGGGTGCTCTCTCTATTTTTTCCACTTTTCCAATGAGGAGGTCAATGTTTGTGAAGGTCACGGAGTCTGAGCTGGGTTAGAAGCACAAGACTCACAAAGAAGAGGACTAAAGTGATGTAAAAGAAAAGGCATTTGAATATAAATTCAAGACCCTCAACTCAAATGATGGAAGGTCTCACTCTCAGATTGAAAAGCAAAGCCCCCAAGAAAAAATGGTGCAAAATAACGAGCCCAGAGGCATATCCTGATAAAGTTACTGGGTTTCAAAGATAAACCAGAACACTCTTTGGGTAGCCAGCACAGATAACGGGGAAAGAGCTCGGGCTGTGCAGATGTCTTTGCAGCAGCCTCTCTCTACAGGCACTGGAGTGAGAGATGCTGATACAGACACAAGGAAAGGCAGAACATGTGGCCCAGGAAATTTATATCAACTAAACGCTTGCTCAAGTACTTAGGCAATGGAAAAACATTTTTGAACTTACAAAGTAGTTAAATCCTTTTTTGGAGAAAATACCAGAGGATGACCTTTGGACAACTAAGAAATGACTGGAGAACCCACAGAAAATGGGCCAGCAGTGAGCACTGATCAAAGTATTGATTGAAACCAACATAGGGATGGGAGTTAGAGAACAGAATGCACGGGACGGAAACCCAGACAAGGCAGAAATGGCAGAGAGAGGAACCGGCTGGGAAGAAGGTGCACTGGGGCAGGGGCCGTGGGAGGCTGTCTATATGTACACATCAATGTCTTCATCTTTTCTAGCTGGGGAAAGACCAAAGTATAACAGATAAAATTTGAAAACTGAGATATAAGAACTTTCAAAGGTAAAATGTTAACCACAAAGAAAAATAACAGAATTGGGTGGTGAAGAAATGAAAGGGTGGGGCTTGGAGATGGAGATGCATTCATCATGCTCAGGCAGCAGACACCCTAAAGAGAAGGGTGACTGACTGATGAACCTTCTGCTTTCAGTGAATAGCAGATTTTATGGCAGACAGGGCTGCTTTTCCAGTATGCAACAGCTGGGTACCATAATAAAGGATAGTTCTCCCCCAAGTAAAGGAAATATTCGAGGAAGCAAATACAAAACCCATACCCAGCTGTCTTTCTACATACACACCACTGTATACCAATCTGTGATGAGCACATGCAAGGGTGGGTTCCCCTACAGGCAGGTGTTGGTTGCCAACGCCAACACCCACCATTTCACTGCCAACACCAACAACCACCCTTTCACTGCAGCACCAACACCTACTCTTTCACTGCCAACACCAACGCCCGCCCTTTCATTCCTTCCACCACCCAATTGTGCTATTTTTCTTTGTGGTTAACGTTTTACCTTTGAAAGTTCTTATACCTCAGTTGGCACTGCAGTTGGGAGAAGTCATCTGGGGCTGGCCTATCTCAGATGGAACAAAGTCAGGAACTCTATCTGAGACACCTAGGTTAAACCAGGGAATCTGGAAGGGTGTTTACCAGTCCTGAAAAGGCTAGAAGCAGTCCCTTTTCAGAAAAAGGGGCTCTGGTTGAAACAAATGTAAGTTCTCCTAAAGAGAACAATTTAGGATCTCAAAATTCCACGGTTATGTCCAATAAAGTATAAACCCACAATCAAACATGGTAATGTGAGTGATGGTCAGCAGCAACAACAAACAAAAGATTTAAACTCCCAAGGTGTTTAGGTAATAAAATTGTCAGATACAGAATGTATAGTAACTATTTATAAAGAAATAGAAGATGAGATTACATAAACAAGCTAGCAGCAATATATTAATACTGTTGAATATAAGAAATTGGAAATAATATTTAAAAATGAAATATATAACTGTGAAAGAAAATCAATAGATTCTAACAGCCCTGAATGAGAGAATTTGTGACTAGAAAACAGATTTGAAGAAATTATCCAGAATGCAGCCTGCAGAGAAAAGGCAGGGGGGAATAAAAAGATGCGCTAAGAGATCCGAAGAACCAAGTGAGAAATACTGATGTATGTGTCTAATCAGACCCAGAAAGAGAGAATAGAAAGAACGGGGCAGAGAGAATATTTGAGAAGAAAACAGCTGAAATAGGACACATGCCATGTAGAATGAAGACTCTCCACTTAGGGGCAGGAGGCAGTGTTCTACTATGGCCGCAATGATCTCTCTTAATATCACACCCTTGTGTGACCCCCTCCTCTTAAACATAGGCTGAAACTACTAACTTGCCTTTTTAAAAAATTTAAAATGCTTTAATATACATTTTAAAAAACAAGAAGGACAAAAAATATCAGTGATTCCCTGGTAATAGGGGAAGAGACTAGCTTCAAGGAGCATGGGGGGTATTTTGGGTGATGGACCTGTTTTGCAAATTGATTGGTTATATAACTCTGCATTTGACAAATTTCAAAGACTGGGCATTAAAAAGGGTGAAACAGAAAAACCCAAGAAAAATATAAGGGTTGGCTCTTTGGGGGGGAAGTAAATCAGATAAACCATTTGTTAAACAATACAAGAAAAAGAGGAGAAAGTATAAATAACAACAAAGAATAAAAGAAAGGAGAAAATATCCAAAATGTAGAGAAATTTAAAACAAGTAGCAGGGACCACTTAGTGCTATGTGTATAAGCCTGAGATGGACCACTTAGTGCTATGTGTATAAGCCTGAGATGAAATGATTTTCCAAGAATGTGTAAGTGAGCAAAGCCATCGCTCGGGAAAGACTAGAAGTATATATACACTCATTGACATAAAAGACCCAGAGGATGTTTGGCAACATCCGAAGGCATTTTTTGGTTGTCACAACCAGGGGCAGTGCCACTGAGCTACAGGGGGCAGAGGCCAAGGATACTGCTAAAGATCTTGTATTGCACAAGACAGTGTCCTACAACAAAGAATTATTCAGCCTAAGACACCAATAGCGCTGAGGTTGGGAAACTGCTACAGAAAAACTCAACAGAGTGACAAAAGGAAAAACAGTAAATGATGGTGGACTATCCTGCCAGACAACAGCTTAGCTGGGTGACCAAGGCTAGCATCACCAGTGACGAGACACAATGACCACATCACCCCTGCGGTATCCTTCCCAATAATGTGGAACCTCAATCTAGTCGTAAGAACACATCAGATAAACCCAAAGGCAAACTAATAGACTGGTACTCCTCAAAAGTGTCAAGATCATGAAAGACAAGGGAAGGCTGAGGAACTGTTATAGATCCGAGGAGACCAGAGACATGACAACCAAACATGAAATAGGATCCTGGTATAGAGAAAGGACATTGACAGAAAAACTGGTGAAATCTACATGTATTTTACTTAACAGTATTGTACCAAGGTTAATTTCCTCGTTTTCATAATGGTTCTATGGTCATGTAAGATTTTTTTATTTTTATTTTTTTATTTTTGAGATCCAGTCTCACTCTGTCACCCAGGCTGGAGTGCAGTGGTGCAATCTTAGCTCACTGCAACCTCTGCCTCCTGGGTTCAAGCGATTCTCCTGCCTCAGCCTCCCAAGTAGCTGGGACTACAGGCATGTGCCACCATGCCTGGCTAATTTTTGTATTGTTGGTAGAGATGGGGTTTCACCATGTTGGCCAGGCTGGTCTCGAACCCCTGACCTCAGGTGATCTGCCTGCCTTGGCCTCCCAAAGTGCTGGGATTACAGGCATGAGCCACTGTGCCTGGCTGTGTAAGATGTTAACATAACAGGAAATTGGGTAAAAGGCATATACTATTTTTTGTAGGTTTTCTTTAAGAGTTACAATTGTCTTACAACAAAAAGTTAAAAAACAACACAATTTTTAAAAAAGGATGGGGCAACTCTACACTAGTCCTGACCAACTCCAAGACATCACACTATCTCTATATAGATATATATATATATAGAGAGAGAGAGAGAGAGAGAGAGAGAGAGAGAGAGGTATCTCCAGTAAAGACGTGTGGAATAAATGAATGGGATGAATACTTTCATCAGTAAACCAATGCCGGGCAAACTAAGCAGTCACCAAGTCTAGACATCATGGAAGTTCTTTATCAGGGTTGCCTCTTTCCTACCCACATCAACCTTGTGAGACAGACACTTCCTAATCCCATTTTACAGATGAGGAAATGGGTGGACCTGTCCTAACTCAGAACACAGGCTGCTTCCCACTGGTTACACTACCTCTCCCTCAGTCCCCAGTTTCCCCTTCCTGCTTCCCCTGCACTCATGCATTCTTGGTGTGAGTGTTCATCCTCTCATCTGCAGTGAGATGGGGCGCTCTGTGCTCAGCGACATGCCGTTCCCTCCGCCTGCGGAGTTCTCCCTGGAAACACTGCTGGACAGCACGCCCCCGGGGTTCAGCGAACCGTGGTGCAGTAGAACAGGGTGCAAACACACACAAAGGGGCAGCTGTCCAGGCCAAATCAGGGGTGGGGGTACTAAGACCTCCTCTCCCGCTCCCACCCCCAGCGGCAGCACTTGAGTTGCAGCGGACAGTCACAGTCCACGCACATGGCAAGGAAAATGAAACAGCTCTCTGGTTCTAGCATCTGTCACCTCACTGGCTACGCTGACGGTTTGGCAAGAGTCATCCCCAGCATGTTTTGCTGTACAGTTCCTTGAGGGGCTGCATGATGAGCCAGCACCAAGCATGCATCCCTGGAGCGCTGTGAAAATGCAGGAAGGTTTGAGCTGCTCAGATGGCACCATTGCTCATGTACACAAGCCATTGCCACTTTTCTTCAACTGGTGGTGTCCCTGTCAAGGACCGTGAAGGTCATGTTGCTGTTCTCTTGCCTCGTCCTCTCTGGGCATCCGCTGAGGGTTTGGAGGGCAGCGCTAACTCAAAATGATACTGAATGAGATGGTTATATAAAGTCCCTCAAAAACGTGCTACTGATAACACAAGCCAAAAGGGAGAGAAAACAAATGCTAAGAGCTGGATGAAAAAATGACTAATCCAATTTTTCCACACATACTACTGCAGTGTGAAGTCCTCCCCAGGCCAGCATGCCAGCCCCACTCCTGGAAGGCTTCCTGAGTCCTGGGACGGCCACTCCTTCCATGTTCCTGAGGGCTGCAGAGACCGTCACCTGGCTGGGGCTGGGGGCTGCCAGGTGAGGGTGGGGCCCAGGCCTTCAGCTGGCAGCGGGGACAAGAAAGACAACTCACAACTGCCATGGTGTGGAGAGCTCTCTGAAGAGGCAGTCTACTGTAAACTTTCAAACACTTCTGGAAAATTAGGACCATCTGCTGCCAAAGTCCAACGGCTCTGAGAAGCTGCAGATGCTGGGCAGGAAGCGGAGACTGAGACAGGCAAGACAGCTTTCGGCCTGGCATCCAAGTCCATGCACTACCGCACTACCGTGCAGCCCCGTCTGAGAGGGGCAGGGCGAGGCTCTGGGACCTGGCCAGTCACCCATTCGGGCCATGTCCACCGGCATTAAAGGGACAGACCTCATTTAGATGAGCAGTTTCCTAACTAAGCTGAATGGAAGAATCTCCGGGGAAGTTGTACAGAAAGACAGAAACCTGAAACCCATCTTCCTGAAGACTTTTAAGACAGAAAATCTGGAGTAAGACGAAAAAATTCTAACAGTCTCTGGAGGACTCTAGCAATCTACCAGGTTTTAAAATACCAAGCATCAGAGAAACAAGCTTTGTTATCCCAAGGTGGAATTTTGACACCCCAAGTATCTCTCTATCCGTAAGATGCCCATGTAAATCTCTGCAGGACGTGAGAAAGGACACAAGGATGGAGACTGAGATTTTGCCCAGGGAGAGGCACTGGACACTGGAAAGAAATCCTTGGGGATTCCAGGCTCCCAAGAGGGATGGTGAGGACAGCACAGGGAAAGATATGGGAAGGGACAGGTCCACGCGATCTCAGCTAAACAGTGTCTCCTCCTGTCCCTCTGGCTCCAGGTGACAAGGTGGCAAGAATGAACACTACCTAACATTTATTGAATGTGTGCTACATGCTAAGTGTTTTAATTCAGTTACTACATGACTTCACAATGATGGCTACGTAGAATTTATGTTCCCATTTTGCAGATGAGGAGACTGAGACATAGTGAGACTAGGCAACTTGTTCAAGAACAGAGGCAGAATGGGGCCCTGGGAAGCCTGACTAGAGAGCCCTTCTTAGGCACTGTGTGATATAGAAAGCATCTCCAAACTATACCAAAAGGCAATTAATGAGAAAAGAGCAAAGGAGGGAATATTAGGTAGAAAAAATTGTCTAAGACCCTCCAATGCCTATGACCAGTCTAGATCCTGTCTTCCTGAAATGATTGGCTGACAGCTTTGTGCTCAATAATATTCTTAAACAACGACATAACATGCACACTTCAGGTTCTTGTGAATGCTATGACATACAGGCACATATATATGCTCGTGGCAACTAACAAGAAGAGTGTACATCCCTTCCAAGTACTACTGTGTGGCAGCCATGCCTGGGCTATGGAGCCATGATGGTGGAATGCATTCCTGGGAAGCAGCAGGGAAAGGGGTGGGTGGTTATTACACAGCACCTTTCAACTAAAAGCCTCCAGGACCAGGGTGGTGGTGACGGGGCAGATGAACACCTCTCTCATGTTAGAAAGCGGTAGGGCTTTGTGAGGCAGGGATCACGGTCAGGACAGTACCCTAACTGCACCCCTTCTTGCTCTGTCTCTAGCAGCAATACATACTCTTCCTTTCAGCTGACAGCGCCTGCATTGGGCCTTTTCACCCTCTGCTTCACCTGGAAGAGTATCTGAGCTTAAGTAGCTTGAAAGTGTTAAGTAGCAACTTTCCTTTGCAGTTACTTTGCTGACAGAGACAGGAGAAACTTGTAATCATAAAAAAGACTGATTGGGCTAATTGCATAAAGTTTATTTCCCCTTTCTAATAAATATTTACCATCCAATGTTTATAACTTTTACGTTTGGACTTTCTTGAAATGCTTTATTGAATTAAAAACATCACATTACCATTGGCTAAAAGAGGAGACAGCTGTATCTGCCAATAACTTTTGTAACAAATGCCAGCTATTGATGCCAATTTTTTTTCTAGTTCATATTTCCATAGACAGCTTTGAGCCTTACAACACTAGCATTCTGCAGACAGACATGAAGGACTCAGTGGTGATAGTGTGCCTAGGGAGAGGTACTGGACACTGGACCCGCACTAGTGTGTGGGCCTCCAGAGTCCTAAAAATTAATACGGACTCTATTTTAATTTTTCTCAGTTCCCTGGTATGCAAATATTTGAGAAACCAGCAACCTGGTTAATATTTAAAGCCTACACTGCTCCTAAAGCAATTGCAGCAATGCTTTTCTAAGGTTATTTACCTACACCTTTGAGTAGGGAAATGATCTTTAAATTGATTGGTCTTAAAACAGCTATGAATCACGAGTGGCAGAAGAACATACAGAGAGGACCAGTCAGGAAGAAGGTCTGCATTCAAAATTCCACCCAACACCTGGCCATTCTGTGCTTCTGGAGATACCTGATGGACGTTTCTCAGGGTATGTGGTGAATGCATAATTATAAAATACATAAGATAACCAAGAAAACAATTAAACTGGAAGTGTTTTCAAAATATAAAACACTCTAAATTTGTAATATAGTAATGTATGTGTTTTTTTGTCAACACATAACAAGATCTGGCCCTGGGTCTAATAACCACCATAATTTTGAATTGGTGAAGAGTCTAAATGGTATTTTGAGATGTCGGCCACAATTTACATGGTATAAAAATTTCTGTGATTCCGTGGCCGGGCATGGTGGCTCGCGCCTGTAGTCCCAGTACTTAGGAAGGCTGAGGAGGGTGGATCACCTGAGGTTAGGAGTCTGAGACCAGCCTGGCCAACATCGCGAAACCCTGTCTCTACTAAAAATACAAAAATTAGCTGGGCATGGTGGAAGACACCTGCAATCCCAGCTTCTTGGGAGGCTGAGGCGGAAGAATTGCTTGAATCTGGGAGGTGGATGTTGCAGTGAGCCGAGACTGTGCCATTGCACTCCAGCCCTGGTGACAGAGCGAGACCCCATCTCAAAAAAAAAAAAAAATTCTGTGATTCCTAATCACAGTGGCAGTCACGGGTATGGCTAAGACTGCTGTGGTTTGCCGCCAGCATTCAGGATGGAAGAGAATACTAACTTCCATTAGAACTTGAAGAAAAAGAAAAGTGTAATCTCTTTCCTAACCTGGTTCACCAATTCTCTGAAATCTACCCAAGGACCCTAGGTAAGCAGCCCTGCCTTGGCACAATAACACTGGTGTGTCGATGAGAAACGCCACCCCCTGACACCAGGCAGGTCTCTTCCTCCTGCCAGGGAACAGTGTGGGCTCATTTTGAGGCAGGCAAGCTATTTTCCCTCAGAAGAGGCAGCAGCAACATGAAAACTGCCCATCACTAGTCATGATGGTATTTTTTTCAAAACATAATCTACCCAGTTTCTTTGCTTACTTCTCTATATATCAGAAAAATAAAAAGCAAATGTTCAACTCCTCAGCACTGGCGTGGCTCACAGTTTTATTCTCTTGGCAGTGTCCAGCCTCTGTCATATTTCATCATTTTTTGTCTCATAATATACTTAAAAGTTCTAGAAAATGTTAAGATAAGATACAAAGACATACACACACATCCCCAAAACTGCTGGCCCATTA
Source organism: Macaca nemestrina (assembly GCF_043159975.1). Lineage (NCBI taxonomy): Eukaryota > Metazoa > Chordata > Mammalia > Primates > Cercopithecidae > Macaca > Macaca nemestrina. Next base: position 91,012,062 of record NC_092131.1, on the reverse strand, counting down.
ATGCTCAGGTGCTTTTCTAAGCTACACTCGGGCCCCGCACACAGGAACACCAGTGAGGGGATGACCAGTTCTTAGCAACAATCTTCGTGGGGGCCCAGGGCTTTGGAATATGAATAGTGTTCTTAATTCCTAATACGAATGGGATTAAGAGAACAGGAGTTGTAATTCCTTCACCCCTAAAACTCCTGACTATGAACATTCTTCTTTCGTTTTACAGCATCTAGCAAGTAGTAGTATTTTTCGTGTTAAAGGAGGCCAACATTGGTTTGAAGAATATTGTTGAGAATTTTGCATCAAAGTTCCCTCTGAAACAACTGCAGACACCTTAAGATGTCATGACATCACTGGTGTGACTGCTGATGAGAAAACTGGACCATTAGTGGTATCTTTCTGGATATACAGGATGGTCATGGTGCCTCAGGAAGACACACATCTAAACTGAACATGTCAAGAACCCTAATGGGAATTATATACGTTTCTTAATGGCATGGAGTATAAATGGTTAATATGCATTTATGATCCATCCTGACATGATCTGTTTCTATTGTGCTTCATCACAGGAATAAGCAATATGTGATGATATTTTCTTTTCTTTCTTGGCACATTAGCTAAAACTCTGTTGTTAGTTATTGGTTGCTTTACAGGTGACATTGTAATCTTTAACTCGTCACATTCTGCCATTATGTAAAATTATTCCAGGCCAGGCGCAGTGGCTCACACCTATAATCCCAGCACTCTGGGAGGCTGAGGCAGGGGATCACTTGGGGTCAGGAGTTCGTGACCAGCCTGGCCAACATGGTGGAACCCTGTCTCTACTAAAAATACAAAAATTAGCTGGGTGTGGTGGCGCACGCCTTAATCACAGCTACTCGGGAGGCTGAGACAGGAGAATCACTTGAACCTGGGTGGGTGGTGGAGGTTGCAGTGAGCTGATATCGAGCCACTGTACTCCCGCCTGGGTGACAAGAGCGAAACTCCACCTCAAAAAAAGAAAAAATTATTCCACCTCACATATAGTATAAAAACTGTATAATAGTATACAGTTATGCATCACTCAACAATGAGAATATGTTCTGAGAAATGCATCAGGCAGTCCTGTCATTGTGCAAGCATCATAGAATGCACAAACCTAGAAGGCATAGCCTACTACACACCTAGGCTCTGTGATGTAGCCTATTGCTCCTTTCCTCCTAGGCTACAAACCTGTATAGCACTGCCTTCTGTAGGCAACTATAACACAATGGTATTTTGTGTATCTAAACATTGAAAAGGTATAAAAATATGGTATAAAAGGTTAAAAACGGTACACTCTACGGGGCAGTTCCATTATAATCTTACAGGACCACCATCACATATGCAGCTGATACTGACTGAAACGTCATGATGAGGCGCATGACTGTACTTCCATTTCTCCCTTTCTGGCCTTTGTACAAATGTCATACCCTTTACTTTTACGTATATCAAAAACCCTAAACTAATGTATTAGTTTCCTATGGCAAATCTGTATTAGTTTCCTATTGCTGCTACTACAAACTTAGTGGCTTAAAACAACACAATTCTCTTATAGTTCTGGATGTCAGAAGTCCAAAATTAGTCTCACTGAGCTAAAGCCAAGGTGTCAATAGGGCTGGTTCCTACTGCGAGGCTGTGAGGTTTCCTTGCCTTTTCCAGCTTCTCATAGCTGTTGCACTCCTTGGCTCATAGCCCCTTCCTTGCATCACTCCGACTTCATGCTTCTATTGCAACATCTCTTATTACTCACCCTGATCTCCTGCCTCCTTCTTATTAAGGACTCTTGAGTACACTGGGCCACCCAGATAATCCAGGAAAATCTCCCCATCTCAAGATATTTAGCCACACCAGCAAAGTCCTTTTCACCATATAAAGTAACATTCGCAGGTTCTGGGGATAGGACATAAAGATCTACCACAATTATATTCTTACTGTTTTTCATAAAACACAGTTGTTTAAATGATCAATGATCTTTTGAACACTTTGAGTATAGCTAAATCTATCATATATTTGCCCATGAAATTACTACTTCCAGAGCTCTTCATTTCTTTGAGTAGATCCATATTTCCACCCAGTAGCATTTTCTGTGGAAGATTTCCTTTAATATTTCTTATAACGTGGGCCTCTTGGTGATACATTTTTTTTTTTCAGTTTTCAGAAAAACTGCATTTCACGTTTAATTTTGAAAGATATTTTTGCTGGGTATAGAATTGTAGGCTGACAGTCCTTTTTCTTTTAGTACTTTACAATGTTTCTCCGTTGTCCTTTCACTTATACTGTTTCTAATGAGAGGCATATTGTCAGTTTTACCTTTATCTGTATATAACTTGTTTTTTTTTCTCTGGCTCCTTGAAGATTTTCTCTTTTCACTGCTTTTAAACAATTTGATTATAGCAAGTATTTTTCTAGATTTCTTTATGTTTCTTGTGCTTGGGGATCCTTGAGCTTCTTGAATCTGTGGTCTTACAGTTTTCATCAAATTTGAAAAATTTTTGGCTAGTATTTCTTCAAATATTTTTCCTGTCCCCTGCCTCATCTCTTTTAGAGGTGTTAATTACATATTTATTAGGCCACTTTAAGCCTCACAGGTCGCAAAACTGTATTTTGTTTTCAGTTTGTGTCTCAGTTTGGATAGTTTTGATTGTTTTGTTTTCAGGTTCACCAATCTTCTCTTCTACAATTTTTAATTTGCCATCAATCACATTCAGGGTATCTTTCATTTAAGATATTGTAGTTTTCCCTCCAAGAAACTCCATTTTATCTTTTTTTTTTTTAGCTTCTTTCATTTTTTATTTATTTATTTATTATTATTATACTTTAAGTTGTAGGGTACATGTGCATAACGTGCAGGTTTGTTACATATGTATACTTGTGCCATGTTGGTGTGCTGCACCCATCAACTCAACAGCACCCATCAACTCGTCATTTACATCAGGTATAACTCCCAGTGCAATCCCTCCCCCCTCCCCCCTCCCCATGATAGGCCCCGGTGTGTGATATTCCCCTTCCCGAGTCCAAGTGATCTCATTGTTCAGTTCCCACCTATGAGTGAGAACATGCGGTGTTTGGTTTTCTGTTCTTGTGATAGTTTGCTAAGAATGATGGTTTCCAGCTGCATCCATGTCCCTACAAAGGACACAAACTCATCCTTTTTTATGGCTGCATAGTATTCCATGGTGTATATGTGCCACATTTTCTTAATCCAGTCTGTCACTGATGGACATTTGGGTTGATTCCAAGTCTTTGCTATTGTGAATAGTGCCGCAATAAACATACGTGTGCATGTGTCTTTAGAGCAGCATGATTTATAATCCATTGGGTATATACCCAGTAATGGGATGGCTGGGTCATATGGTACATCTAGTTCTAGATCCTTGAGGAATCGCCATACTGTTTTCCATAATGGTTGAACTAGTTTATATGCCCACCAACAGTGTAAAAGTGTTCCTATTTCTCCACATCCTCTCCAGCACCTGTTGTTTCCTGCCTTTTTAATGATCGCCATTCTAACTGGTGTGAGATGGTATCTCATTGTGGTTTTGATTTGCATTTCTCTGATGGCCAGTGATGATGAGCATTTTTTCATGTGTCTGTTGGCTGTATGAATGTCTTCTTTTGAGAAATGTCTGTTCATATCCTTTGCCCACTTTTTGATGGAGTTGTTTGTTTTTTTCTTGTAAATTTGTTTGAGTTCTTTGTAGGTTCTGGATATTAGCCCTTTGTCAGATGAGTAGATTGCAAAAATTTTCTCCCATTCTGTAAGTTGCCTGTTCACTCTGATGGTGGTTTCTTTTGCTGTGCAGAAGCTCTTTAGTTTAATTAGATCCCATTTGTCAACTTTGGCTTTTGCTGCCGTTGCTTTTGGTGTTTTAGACATGAAGTCTTTGCCCATGCCTATGTCCTGAATGGTACTACCTAGGTTTTCTTCTAGGATTTTTATGGTATTAGGTCTAACATTTAAGTCTCTAATCCATCTTGAATTAATTTTCGTATAAGGAGTAAGGAAAGGATCCAGTTTCAGCTTTCTACTTATGGCTAGCCAATTTTCCCAGCACCATTTATTAAATAGGGAATCCTTTCCCCATTTCTTGTTTCTCTCAGGTTTGTCAAAGATCAGATGGCTGTAGATGTGTGGTTTTATTTCTGAGGACTCTGTTCTGTTCCATTGGTCTATATGTCTGTTTTGGTACCAGTACCATGCTGTTTTGGTTACTGTAGCCTTGTAGTATAGTTTGAAGTCAGGTAGCGTGATGCCTCCATCTTTGTTCTTTTGACTTAGGATTGTCTTGGAGATGCGGGCTCTTTTTTGGTTCCATATGAACTTTAAAGCAGTTTTTTCCAATTCTGTGAAGAAACTCATTGGTAGCTTGATGGGGATGGCATTGAATCTATAAATAACTTTGGGCAGTATGGCCATTTTCACGATATTGATTCTTCCTATCCATGAGCATGGCATGTTCTTCCATTTGTTTGTGTCCTCTTTTATTTCACTGAGCAGTGGTTTGTAGTTATCTTTTTAAAATAGATATCTTCCATGTTTCTACTTAATATGTTTAATCTTCTGCTATCTCAACCTGACATATCATCATAATTCCTGTTCTAATGTCCTTGACACAGGTAATTATCTCACCTGTGTCATTACTAGGTTGATTTTGATTGATTTATTTTCCCCCTCATTATGGTGGATATATTTTCCTACTTCTTTGCGTGCCTGGAAGTTTTTTATTTGATGCTAGACATTGTGATTTTATTTTATTGAGTGATAAATAGTTTTGTACTTCTACAGATGTATCCAAGCTTTGTTCTAGGACTGGGTTAAATTACTTGGAAATAGTTTGATTCTTTGAGATGTTGGTTTTCAGCTTTATTATATGGGACCAGATCAGCATTTAGCGTGGGGCTAATTTTCCATGTTACTGAAGGAAAACTCTCTTGTGCCCTACTTGATGACTGTGTGAGCTCCAGAGAGTCTTCCCTCTAACTCTTTTAGATGGTTCTTTTCCTGGCCTTGGGTAGTTTTTCACACACCTCTGCTGACCACTAAACTGAACATTCATAGGGGACTCTGCAGATTTCCCGGTTCTCTCTGCAGCTCTTTCTCCAGTGGTCCTCTGCCTTGTGAACTCTAGCTGCCTTAGCTTCCCTGTACAACCAGCTCTGTTTCCTCAACTCAGGAGGACTCAGAGCTGCTCTTCTGCAGCTCTCCCTCCTTGTGCCACTGCCTGGAGACTGCCCAGGCCATAGGACAGGATAATTATAGGGCTCACCTTACTTATTTCACATCTCTCAAGGATCACAGGTGTTTGCTGCTTGGAAATCATTGTTTCATAAATTTTACCTGTGTTTTTTTATTTGTTTCATAAGGAAAATAAATCTGGCCCTTGTTACACCCTCTTGGCTGAAAGCAAAAGTTGGGATGAGAAATTTAAAAGCAACGTTAGGACTGTGATCATTTCATTACATGATATCCATTTCAGTCCGCAAGGGCATGAAAGAGAAATAATGGCTATAAAAGTCAATTATGGCACTAGATTAAAAGGCCTTTCTGATTGGCTCCGGTGGGTCTCTGGCTGCATGAACAATACAGGTTTTAAATGATGCTTAATTTTCCATATCTCCCAGGAGTTCAATATAGAGAAATGCTTATTCTGGAGATGTACAGATAAATTAGCTCTGTCCCCTCACAGATGGGAATTGGTGTTATCCAGAAAGGTAGTAACACAGATATCAGCTCTCCCTATTGGGCACCAACCTTATTGACAGACCCAGTTCCCTGTACTTGTCATGTATTAACTGACCAGAAGCCTGAGGATTTACTAATGAAGACTCTAAGGCATTGAGAGAGATGATCTCTAGGAACCAGCTGGCAAGTCACTCACTGCCAGACTCTTTGCACTACCTTGAATGGCTTCTTGTCCTTGGAAGAAGCCATGAAAATGGTTTATATGAACCCCTGCAAGAAAAATGACAAGGTCTTATGTGTTACGTTGGTGAACCAGAGGAAAAATGTGAAATCAGGCTTAGAGAGTAATACATTGCACAGGGAGGTCTCTAACGGTTTCTTCCTCAAATCTGAGCTATTCCACAAGTTCATCAACAGCTGAGGAAGCCACATAAGGAAGGCTTAACAAATCTGCTGTTAGGGTCATGTCTGGATCTCAGCACAACACATACTTAATGAGCACCTACTATGTGCCAGGTACTGCTCAAGGCAGTTGAGAAACACTGGTGAGCACAAGCAAAGATTGCTGCCCTGGAAGGGTTTATAATCTAGAAGAAGGAGATACAGGTATAGCTATAATCAAAAGGTGAGTTACAGAGTATATTAAAAGATGGTAAGTATCTGAAAGCAGGGCTTTCCTTTAATGAATTAGGAAATGTGAATGCTGCACAGGTGGACAGGGGAGGGTACTAGACTGTCATCTTAAAGAGGGTGGTCAGGGTAGGCCTCATTGAGAAGTTTATATTTAAAAACAAAACAAAAAACAAACAAACAAAAAAAAAACAGAATCAAAAAAGATGAGGGAATTAGTTATGCAGATAACTGGGAGAAGAGTGGCAGGGAGGAGGAAACAGCCAGCACGAAGCAAGTGTGTCCCTGCTCGGGTCCAAGAAGAACAGGAGAACCAGTACAGCTGGAACAGAGTAAGTGCAGGGGAGCATAGGGCAGGATGAGGCCCAGAAGGAAGAAGGGAGGGGGCACACGCCCACACCAACAAGGCAGCATTGCACGGAAGAATTGAGGGATAACAGCATATGTACGCTCTCCTGCCATACCCAACATCAACCACAGCACAGGCAAAACCTACACACAACCCTACAAAAGCAGGGAAGGTGCAGACTGTTGATAGAGCAGGGCCTGGAGCCCTGAAGTGTGGCACTGTCTTCACCTGGACTTGACTGATACATGTCCCAGGCCTAGGGCAGCATGCCCCAAGTCCTTGGTTCTCAAAGGGTTCACAGGGAAGCATCTGGTCTTCTGCATTTTCTTCCCCAAATGAGTATCAGTGTGTTGGAGAGAGTGAGTTCTAGATTTCTCTTCAAAGAATCAATACGTCAGTATGTTCAGTTCTTTGTCCTCCATTTTAAAGTTTAATTTCCTCATAGTTTCCGTAAACAACCTTTTCCACCAGTTTTAATCAGTAGTTCACACCTGTTCCCCTGGTCACCTGCTTTGACCTGAGTCACCCCTGGTCACCTGCTCTAACCTAAGTCACCTTTAGTTTTTAGTTCCCTGTTTCTAACCGTCTTTCCTGCCAAACTGCTCACCTCGCCACTCTGGCTCATACCCTTGCTCTCTTTAAAATAGCCAATCGGAATTAGCTTAGACTGTGCAGTCCAACCCTAGCCAAAAGGGGAATGACACAGCAGTAGGGGCTACCTGCGACAGGAATAAGAACCCCTTCCCCTCCCTTGCTCAGGTGTATTCTTGCCATTGCTCCATCCACGAGTGACACTTTCTATCTTTTGCTGAGAAAATTCTTTGAGCACTCGTTCTTCTTTTCGGCACTGAGGAACAAGCATTTGTTTCTAACAATCGTGACATTTTCTCCAGTGTGCAGTCACTGCTACCCCATAGTCAGATTCCTCTAAAGCAAGTGTCACTAGCCTTGCAAGCAGGACTATCACCACTGACCAGCTGAGGCTGGTGGCCATCAAGGGGACTGTCATTCCATCACTCCCCTAAGAAATCCTTTCTGCTAGTTATTGGAGAGGAAAACACACATTTATTATATTGCTGGTGAAACTCTCAAGGCAAAAGCAAGCAGGAAAACATATTTTGCAGTTCCTTGGGAGCTCAGGAATAAATGTTCAGCTTCAATGTAACAGGCACATGGGAAGATCTCACTTGATATGCATTTGGATTTTGAGCTTCTAGGGAGAAAGGAGTCACAAAGCTAAGCGAATCATTGCTCGTTGCCCTCTAATTGAATTCCTCTAATGAAAAGATTATTCGGAAGGAAAATAAAATACCACATCCCCTGCCTCCTCTCTTTGGGGTCTGTCTTTGAATGCCAGTAGCTTTCCTTTCCTTTCCTCCCTCAGTAACAGATATCCCTGGGCTTGCCTTCCAGCCCACCTCTTTCCAGCTGGGTGAGCCTGGCTTGCTTCCTAATCTCTCTTAGCTTCTATATTCTCATCTGTTAAAATGGGTTTAAAAGCCCTTGCCTTTGGGGTTGCAGTCGGGGTTGTGTGTGACAGTGCAAGGACAAAGTCCAGCCTGGGAGACTGTGAGACCCCAGTATAAGTGTCTCCCTCCCTCTGTCCCTCCTCATCCAATGGGGATGCAAGTGCTTGGCTCCTAGAAGGGAAAACAGCTCCAGCTCTCAGGCAGCAGGCAGTCTCTGCCCAGCCCCCACCCCACTTAATCCTGCCCTGTAAGGACCAGCTCAGCCTGGCCTGCCACATCTCACTGGTGGAGGACTCCAGAGTGGGCAGAGTGAGCACTCTGTCCCTTGGCTCAGCTGGGCACTATCCACTTCCCCACTCCCGGTGTCTGGGGCCCTTTTCTCTGCGTGACGTCCTCCCTGGTTATCCCATCCACACAATCTCATGCTGTCTCCACATCATCAAGGGACTCCCTGAAACCTGCTCTTTCCTGGTATCTCTGTAGCATCCATGCACTGTAGGGACTGAAGAGGCAGACAGGATGCCTCTTGGCAGGCACTGTGTATGTGCATGAGAGCCTTCATGCTGAAGCCACACAGTGGCTGATGGTGAGTTTGGACACTGCTGCAGGATGCTGGGGACAATCACATCCTAGGGCTCATCACATCTCCCCATGAAGGTGTCCTTCAACCCTGCGTCTTGGGGTGGGAGGTACAGGCATCCTGTGGGAGGTTGACATGGGTGACAGCTTCCCATTAGTCTCTGGAGGGGACCCTTGCAGGCATGCTCCCCCGGGGAATGGCAGGGCAGGATCAGCACTATGGTGTGGATAAACGTCCTTGGGGGAAAACAGCCAGCAGGAGGAAACAGCCTGGTTTTAAGGAGCTGCCCTTTTTTGCGACCCCAAAGATGGCAGGCAATGCCCCACCTGTAGGTTGTGCCCCAATTTCCTAAGCTAACTTATACTTAGACAGGAAGCACTCAAGAGGCAGCATCTGTCTCCAGGAGTTCTGGCTAATGGGCACTGGGACTGCATTCTGGAGGCAGCCTGCATGTACGTGTGTGCCTTGGTGCTGCTCCCAAGTGCTTGCTCCAAGAACCTGCCCAGCCATCCACACATCCTCCTTGGGACCAGGTGTGCTTCTGAATGCCAGTGCTGGGACAGCCCTTCCTCAGGCTGACCACCTGCTGCCTAGCTGCTGAGTTCCTCACACTCCTAGCTGGTTCCCCTATTTCTGTCCTCTCTCTCTATAGGATGGTGCAGGCTCTGCTCCCCTAGTCCTGTCACTGCCAGGGCCAGGTGGACCACAGGCTCCTGGCCTTCCCCTGTGGCCAGGGCCTTCCCTGTCTGCTACACAGATGGCCACAGGCATGGAGACTGCCCTGCCCTGGGTACCCACATGCCCCTCTTGGCACCCCCCACCCATAAAACCAGTCAAGCCACGGACCTTGGTGTTTGCATCATGGTGAAAAAGTGTGCACTCAGGGGTGAATGAGACTTGAGGTCAAATCCTCGCTCTACTACCTACCAACCAAGCCATTTTGAATGTTTGCTTACTTTGACTTGGTGTTGTCATCTGGAAACCATGGACAGGATCTCAGGAGCTATGGTGATGACTAATTGGGATCATACATGTTGGAAGCTTTAGTACCAAACACATAGGTAATGTTCAATAAGCGGTAACTATTTAATGGGGTTATTATCATATAATCAATTTTTTACTTGTTAAATTTTCCCAATTTGATATGCTCAAATGTTTAATAGTTTTAACCCTCTTGTTTATCCATGCAGGGTTTGAAGTCAGGTGACAGTGTCCTGCGTCTCTAGTGTCCTAAGTGTTCCATATTAAAATGTTAGGCTACCGGAGTCAGTGGTAACCCTGAAGCATTCCCCTGCAAAAGTGCCCGTGTGGGGGACTGTGTGTAGACATGTGCCTGCAATTGCATGTGTAGGTGTGTATGTGCGTATGGCTATATGGGGTGCACATGTGCAAATGCCTGTGAGGGTGTGTTTATGCATGTCTCTGTATGCGAACGTGTGTGTGCATATATATGTATATGTGCGCCGAACATGTGTGTGCATACATGTATACGTGCGCTTGTGTGTGTATGTGCATGTGCTGAGTGTGAATGCCCATGTCCTCCAGCAGAAGCCAGTACTGCTGCGGGAGGGCTGGACCCATGCTCTGTCCCGAGCCAGTCCTCCCAGGGCTGCTTACCTCCATGTTTCTGCAGAAGGTGGCATTGGTGCCAAACAGGATCTGGCACTGCTCGTTGGCACTGTAGTGCATGCCCGGCAGCTTGTGCGGGAGGCGTACCGTGTGCTGGCTTCTGGGGTCCGTGACTTGCAAGCAGGTGCTGACTTTTGACCTGAAACAGCCAAGAGGCAAGTTGACTTGCAAATGTGCAGCTGCCTAGGTTTTTGTTTTGTTTTGAGTTTTCAGTCACTGAGAAGGAGGCACCTCTACGTTCTTTATGGAAAAAGGACGCAAGCACTGGACACACGGACTGCGCTTTTTTGCTGTGCATTCCTTTTTCTACATGGCCAAATGTGAATCTTCGCTCTGAAGGCAATAAGAACCTGGAGACTCGGGAGGGGTGCAGGAATGACATCCATGAGGCTGATGGACTTTTATTGGGGAGTTTGAAAGCTTTCTTTGATGAAAATGATTTTGGAATAGATTATCATATCTTCTTAGACTATGGCTTTGAGAAAATACTATCATGAATAACGAACAAGTTAGACTTGTTTTACTTTAAATAAAATCAAAGTGCTTATTTCCAACTCTTCAGGTTCTCTTTGAGTGCTTGTGGGGCCTCGGTGTTTCACTTGATCCCGCTGTCCCTGAAAGCCACTGGCAATACCTGCCAAGGACTTCAGGATTTCAACAGGGGTAGGAGCATTAATTTACAATGACAGGTGCATCTCTAAAAGAGTGAACTGGGGGCCGGGTTCGGGGGCTCACGCCAATAATCCCAGCACTTTGGGAGGCTGAGGTGGGTGGATCACTTGCGGTCAGGAGTTCGAGACCAGCCTGGCCAATATGGGAAACTCCCATCTCTACTAAAAACACAAAAATTAGCCAGGCATGGTTGTAGTCCCACCTGTAGTCCCAGCTACTTGGAAGGCTGAAGCAGGAGAATTGCTTGAACTCAGGAGGCTGAGGTTGCAGTGAGCCAAGACTGCGCCACTGAACTCCAGCCTGGGTGAGAGAGTGAGACTCTGACTCATAAATAAATAAATGAATAAGTGAACTGGGGATTGCGAGGCTCTGGCTCTAAAGGAGGTTACTTACTACAATGCTTTTATTTCTCAATTTCTAAAGGCAGATGGTTTAAGGCAGAAAACCCAGTCACTTGCCAAGATTATTAAGGAAAAAGTTGCATGAACACGAGACACACAGACTGATCCTGGTTTACTTCTTCTGGGCTCAGACACACAATACTTCTCACCAGTGGGACCAGTGCTATGTACGTGAGCAAATAAAAACACCCCATCTTGGCCGGGTGCGGTAGCTCACACATATAATCCCAGCACTTTGGGAGGCCGAGGCAGGCAGATCACCTGGGATCAGGAGTTCAAGACCAGCCTGGCCAACATGGCAAAACCTCATCTCTACTAAAAATACAAAAATTAGCTGGGTGTGATGGCGCATGCCTATAATCCCAGCTACTGTGGAGGCTGAGGCAGGAGAATCGCTTGAACCCGGGAGGCAGAGGTTGTAGCGAGCCAAGATCGTGCCACTGCATTCCAGCCTGGGAGACAGAGTGAGACTCCATCTCAAAAAACAAACAAACAAACAAACAAATAAACCAACCAACAAAACAACCAACCCACTCCATCTTGTCACCATGACCCTTGTGGGTAAAGCGAAATAACATCGAGGGGCTTGCAGCATTTCTTAAGATCTGTGGTATCAAATACTCAGTGGGAAGTGGACTACATTAAAAGTAATGAGTGCATTTTTAAGCTGATTTGCCACTGAACAATATCCCCATCAACAGGGAACGTCATGAAAAAAGACCTGGGATGGCCCCTTTGCCACTACATCCTGAATTCACCGGGTACTTGAATGTGTTACTGGACTGAGAAGCTCCATCTGCAGGTGAGACTCGCCGACTCACTGCTGTCTCCCAGGGTGCCTGAATTAACATGGCTAAGTAGTTCAGTGACTAGTGTCTGCACAGTCACTCTGTAAATTCAACCCTGAGGTCTTGACACTAAGGGACCCGCCCCGTCCATGGGTATAAACTGTTTGACAAAGGTCGGAAACCAGATGGCCGATTCTTCCACAGAAATCTGAGAATGGAAGGGTGCAGACACCTTCTGGGAAGAAAGTAGCAGTGAGATAAACACAGCCCTCCCCTCCCCAGAGGTGAGGAAGGTCAGCAAACCCACCCCACAACCCCCAGCAAATTCACTCCCTCTAGGGAAGCGGCCTCCGTCTCCACACCAGGAAATGCTCCATTCTGCAGCAGCCCAGGGGCGCCCCAAGGTGGTGACCACTGCAGAGGAACCAAATGGTTTCTTTTCAAGACAGGGTAACTATGCTGATATTTCAATCGATTGGCAATTACGTAATGATCACCCGCTGTGCGCCCATCGCTGGAGCAGATGCGCACGCGGAAGATGTTCTTGCCATTATAGGACACTCTGTGCTGACTGCCTCTTGAGGCTAGATGCAAATCCCAAAAGAGAGTCGTTTCTCCACTTCACACTTGCTGAGACTCCAATACTTTTGTCTTTTGGAAGTACTTCTGATTGCATTCATCCTGTAGAATAATTCCAGGACTTACTTGAGGAAGTTTTCAAGGTCATCTCGGCTGCAGGAGGACCAAGAGAGGTCACTTGGGTTCCGGCCTTTCACCCACTCTCCCGACATGATGTGGGACCTGCCAGCGCAGGATGAGTGGTCATCATCGTGGTTCATGCCCAAGCTGTCCAAGAAGGAGAAGAAGAGAGGGATGCTTATGCTACAGGCTTCTCATTTCCAGTTCCAGGTGCAAGCGGACCATGCTAAGCTAAATCAACTGTTAAAAACAAAAACTGACATAAGGTGTAAGTGGTTCTCACAGAACAGACCCACAGTCATGTGTTTTCAGAGAAATAGAAGGCAAGGATTTGTTTATTTAGTGAATGAAGATAAACTGAGCAAATGACAGACACTAATAGCATTCACCAAATAACAATAAATCAACGAAGTATATTAACTCTGATAATTAACTGTGACATGATAATTCTTAAACTCTAAGCTTCTGATGGTTAGACTTGTTTTCTTACATTAAATATTCCAATGTTCATGGTTTAGGTGTTTCTGTTCCTTAGAGATAATTCATTGTGCTAAGAGGAATCACTGGGTACCATCCTAAATACTGACTTATAGAATGTTCTGAATCTAAGCCTTCAAACTCATTACAAAGTATGGCTTTTCTATCTTTCGCTTCTAACAAGATCACAGCTGTCACCTTCCCTATTCAGCAATACCTGAGAGATACCAGGATACCTGTCTCAACCTGGAGGGCTGATCACACTGTGCACTGAACAGTGATCTTAGCTTATACACTTGCCCTCACTGGGGTAAGCCAAGACATGCAGCACACAAGATCCAGTGGCCCACAGTTCACTGACCCAGAGTTCCTTATGACCCAACTTGTATAAGGATGACCATCTTTCAACAATCTCAGTACAACAACAACAAAAAAGAACACATACTTTCCTTCATTCAAAAATATTAGATACTTTCCAAGTGCCAGGTAACGGACCACAAGGAAAAGACCTCAAATCACTGCCAGCTTCGGAGAAGAGATAAACGCTGACAGAGATAATGATAAAAGAGGTTTCTAAATTCTGCTCTAGAGCCACATTTTCCTAGTTTGCTCATAGATGTCTGACCGTCTTCCGTCAACTCCCCTGCTTGGTGCTTCATGGTGGTGTTCTTCCCAAGAGAAACCCATCCTGTCTTCTCCTCTGCACGCCTGCAGGCCACCCCCACACCCTTTTGCCTACAGAGATGCTCCCCTGGCCAACTCCCAAGTGGAGTCGGATCAGCTAAAGTCACTCATGTCATTTGGAGGATCTGCTGCCTGGCGTTCATGTGTTCTGGAACTTTGGGCTAGCGGGTCCCTCTCTGATCACCCATATGTGACTGCCCCCATCAGTGGAGGGGCAGCATCCGTACCAATCTTCAATTTTATTTATTCTTAAACCTACTGATGCCAGTGATACTTGTTATTTCAATTCATACATGTGGTTACATGTTGGGTTAACCAACGAAATATGAGGACAAATACTAAGTTGTTGTTCTCATGAAAACAGATTTAGCCAGTAGCTAAGACAGACTGCCATCCAACTGGGTGTGGGCAAGACAACTGTGAAAGATGAGGAATAAATCACAAAAATCTGCTCCCAGGCTGCTTCACAAGTCTTTTATAATCCTTTCTATGTGTATACACACACACACACACACACACAAAAAAAAAAAAAAAACCACATATATTAAAGAAACTGGATTCAAACTCTCATTATAGGCATGCTTTGGGTGAGGAAGGTGTATTAGTCCATTTTCACACTGCTATAAAGATACTACCTGAGACTGGGCAGTTCATAAAGGAAAGAGGTTTAATTGACTTGCAGTTCTGCCAGGGAGACCTCAAAACTTACAATCATGGCAGAAGGTGAAGGGGAAGCAAGGACCTTCTTCACATGGCGGCAGGAGAGAGAAGCACAAACAGGGAAAATGCCAGATGCTTATAAACCCATGAGATCTTGTGAGAACTCCCTCACTATCACAAGAACAGCACAGAGGAAACCACCCTCACGACCCAATCACCTCCCACCTGGTCCCTCCCTCGACACATGGGATTATGCGGATTACAATTCAAAATGAGATTTGAGTGGGGACACAGCCAAACCATATCAGAAGGTGACATGGAAACCCAATTGGCAGATACCCTTCCTCAAAGAGGAGGCTTCCCCTCTGTATTACAAAATTGATGAAAAAAGCTAATGTTTTTATAGCTTAAGTTAAAACAAAATGTCTAAGGCACCTACGTATAATGTCTTGATTTATTTCTCCACTTGAATCAATTTTTTGCCTAATTGGTCAAGTGACCAACTATGGTCATGTCTGAAAAGGGAGTGTCTGCATCACCACCTAGGTATGGATGGCCACAGTTTCGCTTGGTCCAGGCCTCTGTCAACCTCAGACCCTCCTGACTGGAGGCCCACGGGCTCTTCCAACTCACCCTATTTTCTCAGGGCAGCAGTAACTGGTGCAAAGCAAGCATTTGATAAACACATTTATTGAATGAATTATCTGTTTAATAGTGAAGAAAGTGCCAAAAAATACTGGAGAACTCATATCCATGACAAGTGTGTTGATCGGGCATGGTGGCAGACTGCTTGGCAGAACGGCAAAAGCCACCTCTCGTTAGATTCAGTCTCGTCCTCCTGCCTCAGTGTCAGGTATCCATCCAATTAGGGTTAAAGGAAGACTGAAGAAATTATCAGACAAATCTGGCCAGTGAGAATAGTTTAACCATATTCTTTTTTTTTTTTTTTTTTTTGAGACGGAGTCTCGCTCTGTCGCCCAGGCTGGAGTGCAGTGGCACGATCTTGGATCACTACAACCTCTGCCTCCTGGGTTCAAGTGATTCTCCTGCCTCAGCCTCCTGAGTAGGCGGGACTAGAGGGACGCACCAGCACGCCCGGCTAATTTTTGTATTTTTAGTAGAGACAGGGTTTCACCATGTTGGCTAGGATGATCTCAATCTCTTGACCTCGTGATCCACCCGCCTTGGCCTCCCAAAGTGTTGGGATTACAGGCGTGAGCCACTGCTTAATGGTCACTTGGTTGAATAAAGTGAGTTCTATTTTTTCAACGCAATTACTCAGCTTTTTAATTCACTTTTGGATGAGCAACAGAACATTTACATACAAGTGCATGAGAAAGCAATCTCCATTCAGCTTTAAAAAATTCTGTTACAAATAAAAAAATTTTAAAAATATATTCATCCTTGGCACCAAAAAAATTATTTTTACTTTCACTGTCAGTATGAATTCTTTCTTTTTTTGAGGCTCATTTTCTTTAACTGTATTTTATGGTGGAAAAAGCACTTCACATGAGAGCTGCCTTCTGAAGTTCGTAAACTTACAATACAGTATTGTTGGCTACAATTGTAATGCTGTACAGCAGCTCTCTTGAGCTCCACTGAAACTCGATGCCCACTGATTAGCAGCTCCCCCTTCCTCCTCCCTCCAACCCCTGGCAATACAAGCCCACTCATTGATTCTATGAATTTGACTATTTTAGATGTCTTATATAAGTGGAATCCTGCAGTATTTTTCTTTCTGTGACTAGCTTATTTCATTTAGTATAAAATAACGGGTTAAGTTTTAAAATATATAAGAAACTCCTACAACTCAATAGCACAAAAACTAGCAACCCAGTTAAAAGTGAGCTCAAGAATTGAGAAGACATTTCTGTAAAGAAGACATACAAATGGCCAGCAGGTACAGAAAAGATGCTCAATGTCACCAATCATCAGAGAAACACAAATCAAAACCCCAATGAGATACCACCTTATACCTCTCACAATGTTTACTACGAAAATACAAAAAACATGACAGATGTCTGCGAGAACGTAGAGAAATTAAAACCCCTGCGTGGCATTGGTTAGAATGCAAAATTGTACAGATGCTATGAGAAAACAGTATGGGGGCTCCTCAAAAATTAAAAATAAAACTGCTGTATGATCCAACAATTCTATTTCAAAATATTTATGCAAAAGAATTGAAACCAGAATCTCCAAGAGACATCACTCCCATGTTCAGTTACAGCATTATTCACAATAGCCAAGATATGAACACAACCTAAATAGCCACTGATAGATGGATAAATAAAATGCAGTCTATGCATACAGCGAAATATTCAGTCTTAAAAAAGGAAATTCTGCAATATGCGACAACATGGATGAACCTTGCGGACATTATGTTAGGTGAAATCGGTTTTTAATTTTCTTCTACCTGGTAGCTTTCTCTTTCTCTATTTCATGTTAACTGTTGAAGGAACTGACTGGTTTTTCAAGTACACTTAGCAAAGGACATCAAAAGTCAACTATCTTAAATTTGACTTAGGGTTTGTCTTTCTTTAAATAAAACTGTTGAGAGAATTCTTAAATGAGTAGGTCTTCTGAAGGTTTTGATGGATTTCAATGAACTATGCCGAATGTACAGAGGTTACAGAAATAAAATGTCTCACGAAAAAAGTGGCTCCAGCTGCCATCTCATGGTGTATCCATTGCATGTGGACCAGGTCAAATTGCTATCTCCAGCCTTGGCAGGCATGGTCCTTATCAGCATTAACAATGTCTCTTCATAAGGGTCACAACTCACAGACCCTGGAATCCTAGTCTGAGTCACACAGACCATAGTCTCTACTTGGAACATGATCTTGCACTTGGAAGCAATGAGGCAAATGCAAGGCCTTCATTGTATCAATGACGTGAAACATTCAGAAATGTAAGCCTAAGAGAATGGAACGTTTTGCCTCTTTAAGGAACATGCATGGTTTCAGGAAGGCACAGGTTCTGGAACCATGAGCTGGGTTCCGGGGAAAATCATCTGGGAACCTACACAGAGGTTCCATTCGCCTGGGTCACTGCCCCTCAAATACCCTACTCAGAAAACCGGTTTCTCCTGGAACAGCCCCCAAGTAAAGAGGGTGTCATTAGCTGCAGCGTCAAACGTTACAAAATTTGCATATTCGCCAAACGGATACAGCATTATCTTACTTTGAGAAATATTCAAATCCCTTAAGAAAACAACTCTCCCTGTAGCCATTCTCTAAAACCTCTTTCCCTACCTTGACCTGGATCAGAGGCATCTCCCACCTCAGGTAATAAGAACTTTTCAAACCTAGGGCACAAGTCGATGGAGGATCAACACATGAATTAATTATTCTAACTGTGCACTTGGACAAGCTGCTCCCATCCTTCCTGGCTGGGATCTCCCGGGCAGCTACTAGAAGGGTTTTCCAAACATCGATGTTGCTCAGAAAACCACAATGGGAGGAGACCCAAGCTCTGGGAGGATGGTCTCACCATTTAAGGAAGAAAATTTCATGAGTTTTCTCAGTGGTCAACTTGGTTATCAAATGAAAGGGGCTCCTTCTTCCCACAAGACCTCTTCTCCTGGCCAGAGAACCTGGTGATTCAGGAGACACACACAATGGTTACGAAAGTGCTCAGAAAAGATGGCTGTGCTGTTGGCAACTCCATATTCCTCACAGGGATCTGGCCGACCGGAGCACACTGTGTCCTATGAGCATTTCACTCTGCCAGCCCAAGAGGACTTCCCCAAGGAATGTTCCAGACAGCAAAATCAGCCGAGTGGGATTCTTGAGTTTCTGGAGCTTGTCTCTAATATAGATCAAGCTTGATCTGCTCTAAAATGTTTAAATGCTAACTAAGTGGCTCATCACTTTACAGTTTGATTAACTAGCATTGGACTGGGAGGAGTCTTGATACTTGAGGTTGACATCAACTACTGTCTAGGCTATTTTTAGTTTAAATTAAAGATTACTTTGACTGAGAAACTCATGTTATTTTAAGTTTATGTCCCAGGGCATTTATTATTTCTGGCAACATTATATTTAACGAAAATGTGTGGTGTTAAGTACGCCCAGTAATTTTAACTTTCAGTGACTGTGGGGCTGAGGACACAGATGGGTCTTGTGTCTCACATGGCCCAGCTTTATCAGACGCAGTCATGGCTTCATGGCCTTGAGTTGATTTTATCTTAAAATAACATGCTGCTCTTTATTTGTTTTGGGAGACACAAAGCACACCATGTGGCGAGTTCTGAGAGGATTCCCACAGTGCTCGACCCCTCCTGGTTTCTGAATCTCACAGGAGATGAGCAGGTGTTCTAGACTTGGGACATCTGCCACTCTGGAAGTCTCAGCTTTACCTGGCTCTGAGCCTACCTGTCTCTCAGAAGCTTTGGGATTTTGATGTCAGGTGTAGGAGTCAGGTCCAGCCTCACCTCAAAGCAGTCTTGGCTGAGTTTGTGGAATGAACGCCTGGAGTGGGATGAAGAGCCTGGGCTCCCATGAACATAGCTTCTCCATGGAAGGCTGGCTCCAGCCCTACTTCCATAGCCCTGTGGGGACACTGCCTGGCAATTCCTATTCAGTAGATGTTTATTGACATTGCAGTAACTGGAATGGCCCATGGCAGTTTCTAAGAAATAGTGGACAGATGTGTATTCGTTATTGCTAATCAACATAACAATAATTAACAGGCCAGCTCTGCACTAGAGGGGAAATTCTCCAGTCAGTACCTCTTGCCAAGGACCAGATTGTGCCCCCAGTCTTGGGCTACTCCGAAACGCTAGCTACAGGATTAAATGCCACTAGGGGATAACATGCTGCACTCATTTATAGGTCAAAGAACAGCATCAGTTCCCATGATCATCAATAACCCCACTTATGGAGAACAAAACAAATAGGCAGCAATAGCAGCAAAAGCCTCTCACTGTGGAGAAGGTACTTGTGTTTTGTACAGAAAAATGAGCCCACCAGTTTTCAGGGATTCAGCAAAAAGGCAAACACCAGAGTAGATTGGGGGTCGCCATAGATTTAGCTATACTTCAAATGCACATAGTACCATGTAAGAGTCATCCCAAAACAGTACAAAATTCGGAATCACCAATGGGTAAATAATGACCAACACAGTGTTGGTGTTCAGTGTGTTTTTCTAGAATAGACACCATCATAGCAGGTAAATATGAATAATACTCATACAATATACACAGCCTCTCTAAGCTAACCGGAGTACTGAAATGACAAGCAAACACTCAATTCTTGAATTTACATACATGGGATTTTGACGTAGGTGCATGAGTCGGGTACAGCCTTCACTCAAAGCAGCCTTGCCTGGGTTTGTGTAGACGTATATATGTATATATAAGTGTAGATATATACCTCTCCTATATGCCTATATATAACTATATATAGGTATATATAATTATATATAGGTATATATACACCTATGTATAACTATATATAGGTATATATACACCTATGTATAACTATATAGCTATATATAACTATATATTATATATACCTATATAACTATAGTTATATATAGTTATATACATAGCTATAACTGTAACTATATATAACTATATATGTATGTATAAATATATATGTATATATCTATATATACTATGTAACTATATACCTATATATAGTTATACATAGGTGTATATATACCTATATATAGTTATACATCGGTGCATTTATACCTATGTATATAACAATATACCTATATATAACTATATACATACACCTATATATACACACACCTATATATAACTATATAGGTATATATATACCTATATAGTTATATATATACCTATATAGTTATATATATACCTATATAGTTATATATATACCTATATAGTTATATATAGGTATATTATATACATAGGTATACATATACCTATATATAACTCTATATATGCCTATATATATAACTATATATACCTATATATAACTATATAGGACAGGTATGTACCTACACTTATATATACGTACATATATACACACATACATCTCCATACATTTAGAAGATTCACATCAAGTGGGCTTTTAACTTTTAGCAAAAATTCAACTTATTGAAAGAGAGAAAGAGAGACAGAGAGAACGAAGCATGGGAGATTCTGTCCCTTATTCCAGCCAGCAAGCATGTGTTTGCTTGTGCACCCTGACATCCTGAGAGGGTATGTGATAAAGCCGTGTATCTACCCTTCTCTTGGGGTTTCTTGCTGTGAGCACCACGCCATGCTGAGGGTGACTCTGGTGTTTCATGATCCACATTTTTTAAATACAACATGGGTAGGAGGTGTGGAGTCTTAATATTTGAAGTCTAAATTTTATAATTTTATTTAATAGACAGGGTCTCACTCTATCACCCAAGCAGGAGTGCAGTGGCATGATCACAGCTCACTGCAGCCTCAAACTCCTGGCCTCAAGTGATCCTCCTGACTCAGCTTCCCAAGTAGCTGGGATTACAGGTGCATGCCACCATGCCTGGCTAGTGAAGTTTAAATTCTATCTGATGCTCTAAGAAATGGCTGCTGTTTCCAACAGTGGCAGGAAATCTGGGTATGAAAGATGTAGACAGACACAGTTGAATATGGTGCTTACTAGGAAATTTTCAAAGATCATTTGGACCACACTATTTTCACCTTTCACCTTACTTTAGACTCTCACTCTGTCAAGGTGCAGTGCCCTGGGCTGCTACCATTTTGTCTGAGCATTTCACTTATTTTACCACTGTCTTCACAGCCTCCAGTGAAACAGGGATAGGAGCAGCCATCATCTTCCCCATTCTTGCTGAGCACCTTTGAAGGCTGTAAGAGTAGAGTAATTTGCTCAAGTCATGCAGAAGAGCAGAATCTGCACTCCTGGCTGGCCTTCTTTCTCTGAAACTATCTTTCCCAGCCAAGTTAACAGTATTAGGCATCAGGCCCTAGCTGCTTAGTCTCCCATATTCAGCACACCTTCCTCCACCCATGCACTCCAGGGACAACGTGCATAGACAGTGGCCAGCTCCAAGTCCCAGCCAGCCTCCAATGTCCTGATGGTTTTGATGAGAAGGTGTGGGCAGCCAGGGAGGATGACACCAAATACCCTTTCCCATCTAGAAGCAGCCCTGGCTTTGCAGTCAGACCAACCTAGAAGAAAATGTCAGCTCTGCCACTTGAGAAAGAAACATCACACCTCTGAACCTTAGTTTTCCCATCTGTGATTAAACAGGGATAATACTGAACGTCATTCATTCATTCACCAAGTATTTGTTGAATGCCTTCTGCATGCCAGATACTGTTCTAGGCACTGGGAATACAGAGTTTACATTCTCTAAAGGAATGGGGGTCAGGGTCACATGGGAAAACAGTCACCAAAGTGCCTGGCAGTAGTAGGTACAGTAGAGAATGGCCTTGCTTCTTCTAAGCACATACATTCGCTTGACCAAAGCAAGTTGCAGCCCCCAAGCTGCAAACTCAGGTGCTCTCAGACAGCTGTGGTCTAAGGAGGGAAGTCATACTGTAAGGCAGGTGGGCCGGTGGAGAAATGAAAAGTTCCCACCCCACTCCAATGCCTTTGTATTCCATTATTCCTCTGCAATGAGCTAACAGAACAAAATCTCTGTTCTAGCAGATGTGTCTCAGAGGCCCACTGTTCTTAGTAAGTGGCTACACCCATCCAGGACTGCAGATGTCCTTAGGACACCTCTGAAGGACAATCACTGATGACCACTCATCTATACCATGTGTTGCTCTCCATAGGAAGGGGATGAAGATGGTGGCCTAGGGCAAAGCCTCCCATTCTTTTCGGCTCCCAACAGTAGATCTAGATTTGAATGCAACAGGCCACACTCCTCCTTGCTTCAGTGTGTGTGCAGTAGCCTGGACTCGGTAAAAGCTCAAGGGACATTGGACTATAGGGCTGAAGCTCCTGCCATCTCTGTGAAATACGGTTTTCCGGTCCTAATAGATTCCATGGGCTTGTCAGCTCCTGCCACTCTGATCATGCTCCCACATGACAAAGATAGTCCTTAGGGAGTGAGCTGGTCTCACTTTTCTCCACTCCATCAGCTCTTAGAGCACAGCTGGACACAGAACGGGGATCAATCAATGGCTTGACATGAAAGCAGCACATGAGCACCTAGGTCCATGTAATGCACCATCAGCACACAGGACAGAGGCTACCCACAGTGTGCATCCACCCCAATGCCTCATGTGCATGGCACGGCTTCATGATGGGATGGTCCCAATATGAACACACAATGACACAGGCTCCCAAATGAGTGACACCTGCTTGGGAGGCTCCCATTCTCCTTCGCACAAAGTCCTCACTGTTTAGAGCATCCAAAAATGCATCTAGAGCCAATGCAGGCAAACGGCCTCATGACTTGAATAGACTCTGAGTCAAAGATTTGAAATATTTCACAGAAAAGAAACCCATAAAGTTATGTTAGTTTCTGACCTGGGAAACCATTCTGTTGTGAGGGGGCTTGCTAAAGCTGATTGCAGTTAGAAATTCTGAAGATGTTTAGAATGATGTCACAACGATGGAATAAGAATATAGCCTCCCCAGGTGATTAGAGGACACAATGCTGATTCTGGTGAAAAGGCTGTAGGGTGTTAAGAAAACCTCTGCCCGGCATCAAGACAAATAGAGGGAGTAGAAGCAATGAACCAATTCTTTTTCCTTTCTCTCTTTAGTCTCTTTTTTTTTTTTCCAGAATGTCCTTGGGTATTTTGAGAACTTTATTCTTCCCTATGATTTTAGTTTGTCAGATTCTATAAAAAGTCATTCTAATTTGGGATTGCACTGAATACACTAATTTGGGGGGAAATGGCATCATTAGAAGCTTGAGTCTTGCCATCTTAGGACACAGAGCACCTCATCATTTTGCCAGGCCTTTTGTGAATGACCTTGGCCAATGTTTTTAGTGTGCATCACGAAGGTCTTACATTTCCTATTAGCATCCTTCCTGGGTATTTCATGTCTTTGGACAACGCTGTGAATAAGATCTGCTTTTTATTCTTTTGTAATTATTGCTTGTACATAGGAAAACTACAGATTGCTGCATGTTGGTCTTATGACGCAATACCATGATGAACATCTACCGGCTCCAAAGGCTTTTCAGATGATTCTTTTATAATATACAGACAATTCTCATTGTGCCTCATCCCCTTCTATATTTACACCTTATTTCTTGATTTATGAAATTGAACAGGACTTCTAAAATAACATTAAGTATCAGTTAAAACATGGGCACCTTTACCCTGTTCCCATATCGACTGGAAATACTACTAATGTTTGCACACTGAATACATTTGCTCCAGATTACTCATAGGTAGGTAAACTTGATGAGGTTAAGGAAGCTTTCTTTTAAATAATCATTTGTAAAGCCTTCCTTGCTGCTACAGTGCGATGGTCCAAGGAGAAAGAGATCATGGTTAAACACCTGACAATAATTATTACGGGGATGTTAAGCAAGGTTCCTAAACTCCTGGGCTTGTTTTCCTAGCTGAGAGATGAGGGGCATGAGCCAGGTGGCTATTAAAAGGTTTCCAATCTAGAAGGGAATAACTTCATGATTCTTGATCTAGGAGGCTGGGCACAATTTAAGGTATAGTTGTTATTCATTCTTTCAAGAGTAGATTGTGCACCGTCTTGCACCAGGCATTTTGCAGAGCACCAGGCTCATAGCAGTGAGTGACACACAGCCCCTGCGGGAAGCCCATGGCCTGGTGGGGATCAGAGAGAAGTCAGCAGGCTGTTGGTATGTAGCCTAGGCCAGTGCTGTTCAATAAAACTTTCTGCGATGATGGAGAAGCCTCTATGTGGGCCGTCTGATATCGTGGCCACAGGCCACATGTGGCTACTAAGAGTTTGAAATGTGCTAGTGTGACTGAGGAATTTTTACTTAAGAGAAATTTAAATAGGCACAAGTGACTAATTGCCAGCACCCAGACCACACAGGTGTAAGTGAGAACGTGACTGGCTAACTTGAGCTAGGAGCCCTGGATATCGTCTCATTGGATATCATCATAGTATATCTTTGCCCACAAATTACTTACAGATACTTGGAGAAATAACCCAATCCCGTAACACGGCTGGAGAACAATTAGTGGCCATGTGTCGACATCAGAAGCTGAAAGCATGGGCACTCAGAAAAGGGAGCCCTTTGCCTGTTATCAAGTGACTACTGACTCTTCATGTGAGCTTAATTTATACCCAGTTTACCCTCCAAAATGGTCGTGCTGATGCTGTCATCAGTGAAAACCCTCCAAATTCCAGGGCTGCTGTGGATTTCTTAGAAGTGAAGAATCAGAACCAAAAGTTCTTTGCACAGCATCCAAGTGAAGGAAAAACCACCAGCCTGCACTGTGTGCTTTGGAGAGTGATAGGATGCTGGAGTGCAAGTGTGACCTCAAGCAGCAAGTGGGACTCCCGAGGCACCTTCTTACGGATGGCACGCAGTGTAATTAAACCTGGGATCTCCTCAGTTTCTAATGAATTTAGTCAAAGAATGTGCCTTCATCTGCTAAAAAAGCGCATGGTGAAATTTAATGAGGCAGAGCAAGGGAGATAACTGTAATGCTAAGAGGTCTTGTGAGGCTCTACTTAGGTTTTTAAAGGACGATAATATATAGAGAAAATCTTTTACTTAGGAAGATAAATTCATGAAAGCACTGAGCTCTTCTGAAACTACCCATGGACATGACGAATGTCACAGGGCCTGAGCTGCTCTCCCTTCTGAGGCCTGCTCTGGCCCAGGACACAGAAATGCTCTTGGCCAAAAACCCAGATGATCTGTCAGAACGTGGCAAAGCCGTGTAAACCTTCCACTCTAAACATCGCAGGACGAACAAGGCGGGTACGTGTTGGCTTTCTGGGACTCCTGTTCCCCTTTCAAGTCTGCGGCGGGCCTCACTCAGGCCCCACTGCATCTGTTAGAGGCAGATGTGGGTACAAGGAGGACTCCGAGGATGCAGCTCATGGCTCCATTCACCTCTCCTGTGTACGGGGTGTACAGTGAATGATGGGAGGAACCACCTACTGGATTTTGGTTTCAGCGTGGCTCTAGTACGAGACCATGTGCATGGCTTATTAAGCTAGAACACAGCAGAGTTGAAGAGTACAAAGTGCTTCTCTTTAGAGAAATGTACTCCCAAGGTTCTGCCAAGGAAAGACTGCTGGAGCGGAGCGCTGTCAGTATCACGGAACTTTGTTGAAGGAAACAGGGTGATTTGGTGAGAATAAGAATATGCTTTCTGCTTCTGAGCCTAGAGAGTAATTCATCTAATGGTGCTGCAGACACAGGGCTGGGACAGGGCAGGAAATGGAAAGACGGCTAAAACTTCCCAAAGATGAAAACCCCAGGCTAACACAGTCTACCCTCCAGATGTCGAGGAGGAACTCGCTGCTAACAGCGCATAGCAAAAATTATGTGTAAGTGGAGAGCAATTCCTCAGTTTTAGGGAAACCTACAGTCACTCCAAGTCTTAAGTATCTGTTTCTTGAGGAGTGCTACAGAAGCAAGCACATCAAAAGGTCAAGAGCAAATCTCCCCATTCAATGCAACCTCTGGGGTCTGCACCACCCAAGCTCTGTGGATTGGGGGATGTGATTCTTTCCCTTCCCACCTCCAGTCCCCCAACAATGTCCTGCTCCCAGGCTACCTGTCTGCTCCTACCCTCTCGTTGATGTCCCTGATTCAGAGGAACCTCCCCTTGCCCCCCAGACACTTTGTATTTTAACATCATCTGCCTTAACACATTATCCAGAGGAGTGACTATAATGGCAGATGTGTTGGGCATTGTGGTGGCCAAAGGGGTGGTGGTAGGGGGCGGTGGTAAAAACGACGCTGGTATCACCACCGTGGGCTTTGTTCATCATATTCCCTTCAAGGCGGGGATTCATACACTCCTGGTCTGTGAAGGTTGCTACTCATTCAGGTCAGAGCCTCGGGAAGCCCAAGGCATTCAGAGGGCCTGAAAAGATACCCCACATTTCTTCCATTCATGCTCTTATCCATCTACCAGCACAACTTCCACTGCCCGTCACATGGCAGGCATGATGCTAAGCACTTGTGTGTGTATGGAACATGCACCTAAGGTACAGGCAAAGGTGGAGCCACCCCTCAACACAGATGCTAAATGGGATGCTGAGAGTGGGAACAATACTGACAGGGCAGAGAAAGGAAATATTCCACAAGGGGTACTCATGCCCAGCAAGTGGGGAGTACCTGGGAAAGAGAACTGTTCTCAATGTGACAGCCACTACTCATTACATATATTATCTCATGAATTCATTATTATTATTCCACTTCACAGATGAGGTAACTGAGGCCAGGAGAAGTTGGGAAGCTTGCCTGAGGTCAAATAGCTGGTAATTGCCCAAGCACAGTTTGAGCCCTGGCAGCCCATGCATTGAACCTTAATACATGGGACAGTCATTGAGGATGCAATTGCCCCCACACTCAAACGACAGCAAAGAACTGGTACCTGCTAACCTGTGTGGAAGTGGCCATGTGGAGGCTGGCAGCCCTCAGGTACTGTGAACTGCATGCTCAAAACCAGCAGGCAAATCCCTCTTGGGGTTAGAGGTGGAGAGCCAGGGGGCATCTGCTCATGGGGCACTGGGACTCTCCCGCAACACAGCGTGGATGTGGCTTTGAGGAGAACAGGTATTGAGAAGCAGCTAAAAACTTCCTGGACCAGCTTGAAGCAATGACACCTCTGTTCTCCGGGGCCACTCCTGGGGGCACTCAGTGTCCCAGGGCATTCAGGAGGGGTATTTGGGGTTGGTTCCCTTCTTCCTGGATACCTCCTAGTCTCTTATCATAAGTGCAGGTCCGAGACGTTACCTGTGCCTACCCTCTGACTTTCCCACATACACCCAAGGCTAGAAGAGGAAGCCAGATGTGGCTGGCACCATGAGATGTCATGTGGGCACGAAGTCCACATGGGCTTGGGAACGATGATGGGGGGCATGGGGTGGGGGTAGAGAACTTTGAAGTTCTTTGTGACATTCATCCATCCTCCCCTTTTAGTTACCTTAAACTTTTGTACATTAAAAACATATTGCCAGGAGACTGCTGCAGAATTTTGACTCCTTTTACAGTTGAGATCCAGGCCTTAAAGAGCTGCAGGCTTTGACACTTAAAGGGCCCTTGTAGCCCCTTCGTCTGAACCTATGCGGAAACTGAAGTCCAGAGAGAAGCAACTTGCCCACGGCCTCACAGTCAGCCGCAGAAAGTCCCCCAGCACGCAGGGACTCCTAAATGCTGGGCTGAAATAAGCCTTCCGGCCTACCTCAAAGGTTCTACCTTTGCATAGTCCAGCCACAGAAACTTGAAAAGAGACATCGAATTGGGAACCATTAAAAGTCCCTTCGCGGATTTCAAAATGAAATTTCGTTTGCTCTGGTAAACCTCACAGTCAGCTCTCAAAACAACATCTTTTAGAAGTGTTTATTCAGAGGAAATGCTCTAGGTCAATAGGTTTTCTATCAGCCCGTTTTTCTGCCCCAAAGAAACAAAAGAACAGCAAGTATTTTTGTTTTCCTTTTAAACTGCCTATATCCCTGAACTAGACAAGACTTTTTGAATTCCACCTAGACTTAGCAACTTGGGTTCCTTGGAGGCCGAGATTTAATAAGCTTTCCACTGACAATTTTGACTGGTAGATTTCTCAGGGAGGGTTTATCTCAGCCAATAGCAGGAGAAGGCCTGGCTGGTGGCACCCACTAATTTATTGAGTAGCTAAAATAAGTGCATGGTAGAAATTCAAAGGATATCAAGGGCTGTGAGATGAATATTGAGCCCATCCCCCATACCAGCTTCCTAGGTGCCTGCTGCCCCACTTACGGGCAGCCCTTGTCACCAGTTCTCCTACGGGGAGCCATTTTAATGGGCAGTAGAAACCAGCCCCCAGCACTTCCTATACCCTTCAAAGGCCAGTTGGAGGAGGGGATTAGCTGACCTGCAGGAGGGACTGCAGCTGAGAAAGCCTGCTGCCTCCAAAGTTCAAAGACCTCCCAGGGATGTCTGACGGGACAGATGCTCTGGGCAGCAGACAGTGCAAGGACAGACTGCTTCCTGCTCCTAATGGCCTTATCCCCTTCCTTCCTTCCTTCCTTAAGACCCATAAGCCAGGAGGGACTTTATGGCCTCATTATTTGGATGCTGCCTTTCCACCTGCCCAGGAGGCTGGGGTGGGAGCGGGGGTGGGAGCAAGGGCAGGAGTGCATCCTCTTCCATCCCACCTCGCAGGGCTATGAAATGCATGTCACAGGTCAGGGAGGCCTGAGGGAGCTGTCAATCAAGTGACACAAGCCCTGACCCCTGCATGCTCTTACAACATCCCTGTACCCCAGGGCCTTTGCTCATGCCCTTTGCCCCATCTGGATGCCACTCCCCTCTCGTGGGCCCAGCTTGCAGGTCCCATCCTTCCTGCAGCAGCCCCAGTCCTCGCCAGCAGAGAGCATCCCTCCTGCTGAGCTCCTGAGCACCCCAGTGGCCTTTCGATGTCTTTGGAGAACCCCCAAAAGCAAGACTGGTCATGCTTCTCTATACCTCAATGGCCCAGAACCTCCCGGCAGCCTGGCTCAGTGCTCACCACATGGAAGGGGCTGGTAAATGTTCATAAATGAATGGAACCAAGGACACAACAAAATAAAAACAGCTTCTCTGCTTCTAAGAAGATCCTGGTCACCTGCTCCATCCTGACTCACCTCTGGTCACCTGCTCTGTCTTGACTCATCCCAGTCACCTACTCTGACCTAAGTCACCTTTAGTTACCTGTTCCTAATTGTCTTTCCCGCCAAACTATTCACCCCACCACTCTGGCTCATACCCCTGTTCTCTTTAAAATAGCCAATCAGAATTAGCTTAGACTGTGTGGTCCCACCCTAGCCAACAGAAGAACGATACAGCAGTAAGAGCTACCTGCATCAGGAATAAGATCCCCCTTCCCTCCCTTATTCAGGTGTGCTCTCACCATTGTTCCATCTGCGAAGAGCACCCCTTCTGCAGACAGTAAATTTGCCTTGCTGAGAAAACTTTTTGTCTGAATGCTAATTTTTTCTTGAGGTAGCGAGGAACAAGCACTTCTAACAAAGGAACAAGCTATTTTTTTTCTCTTCTTTTTGCTTTCCTCTTTTTCCCCACTTCCTACTTAGCTTTTTAGAAATGCAATTACAGTCTTTTACCTCCTCTTTACCAGACACTCCCTACAGGGCAAGTTCATCTATATGCTTAGAAGCTCCAGAGCAGAACTCTCACCCACCAGGAGGTTGCCTTGAGAGAGAAGTCGATTTACAACCCAAAGTATTCCTGCTAGAGTTTTTGGACACCCTCACAAACTATTTCTGCCCATGAGGACTCCAAGTCAACCACCTGGTAGACAAGGCACCAAGCTAGCACACGGAGCCCCAACCTGCTGATTTACCTCCTCCCCTGTCTTTTAAAAGTGCTCACCTTCTGCTCCAAAAGGGAAACAATACCCCTAAGGCAGGAAGCCTATCCTTCCTCCCCTAAGCTAACTTTGGAATAAAAAGTCGCTTTCTTTATACCAGACCTCGCTCTTGTTCATTGGACTCTGCAAGTGGCAAGCTACTGAATCTATGTCTCAGTTACACCATAAGCATCCCACTGTGGCTATCACTCCTGGCTGCACGTGAGCATCACTTGGGAAACTTTTAACACACCAATATCTGGGGCCCACCTCAGACCAAGTAAACCAGGCTCTCTGGAGTATGGGCCAGGAATCTGAATTTTACAGGGACTCCCAGGTGAGTCTAGTGTACCACTGGAGCCAAATGTCACCGCTAGAAACAGGCTGTCGGAGAATAGCTCAGGCAGGACCAGAACCACAGCTTTCTCCTACTCTGAGCTGAGATCCACCTTCATGCATCTTCCAGGCACAGTCCCCCACCTGCCTTATTGGAAAACACAGTTCAAGCCCCCTCTTTACAATGTGACAGAGCTCTTGTTCCCATTTAAGCTTCTCTCCTTTTGCCCACAAAGTCCAGGGAGAAGTCCAAGCTGATACAATGGCAACAACTCGCACTAACTTCTTAGCTAGGCAATACAACATTCAGGACAATCATTTATTGGTTAAAGTCAACATTCTCACTGTTATTTCTGCTCAGATTCCCAATTTTGGGTGAGACAGGGGAGGGAAATAGTGTTGGCAGATTCTGGATACAACTAAAATACAAGGCCCCAATGTTTCATCTAGATAGTCTACCCTGACAGGGAATATTCTAAGGAACAGACAAAGTTCAGGAACTGTAATCACACTGCTGCTAGGTTACTAAATCCTAGTTTGTGCGACTCTGTCTCAAGTATCCTGGGTATTCCACAGACTCATTGTTTTTCTAACACCAAGGGCTCGTTTTTGAAATTTCCATGCAGTTTAGTCTTTGGGAGTATTGTTACTGGTATTTCATTTACTTTTTAAATATACTTTTGAGGCTCTTCTAAAGCAATACTTTTTTACCTTAAAAAAATATTCACTTCTCCTAGTATAAATTATAGCTTCTTGCAGTAATCATTACTGCTCAACTGGCATTCATTTCACAGGATAAAAATATATTCTTTTGGCTGTCTTAATGACTGTGTACACAACTTGTCCTCAAACCCTCTCTGGATTTTGGCTCAAAGCAACGTTCATGTTAAGAGGATGGAATGTGGTTTCAAGCAAGGCACTGAAAGGATTGCATAAACGATAATAGATACTTTTACTAGCGGCAACTTTGTAGTTGATAATGGGTCATTAAGACAGGAAAAGAGGCTCTTTCCACAAAATCTCATCTGAAATGGAAAAGGAAAAGGTGTTTCAGCCAAAAAGCCTCCCACTGTCAATAAAGAGTGGTTCCAGCAGGTCCCATGCCTCCCAGAATGTGCAGCCCTGGGCAGAAAGTATCAGGGAAAAAAAGAAGCACCCACCTTCCAGCATCTCCCAGTCCTGCCTGCCAACTCACCCTCCCCTCGTAGCCTACTGCAGCCCAGCTGTGATGGGATTCAATCTCACATTTGGAGTGGAACAAGAATCAGAAAAAGCAAGGGTACTCAGCTGTTCCAGTGCCTATGCCTTTTAAAAAAAAAAAAAAAAAAAAAAAAAAGTAACTCTGATATTGCCATTTATTTAAATGTCTGCTTTCAACTTGTGTTTATGGAAGAAATTAGTGCCAAATTTGGCAATCAATAGAGCAGAGACTAATTGATCTGGAACACCAGCTGCCCAAGGAACAGCCTTCTGTCCTTTTCCTTGGTTAACTGGCACAGCCAAAGGATTTTCCTTCTACTTCAGGTAGGAGGTCAGCATGATTTCACTGGACTGAGGCAGTAGAGGGCTCATGCATCTACAAACATCGTATGCCCCCCAGCCCCATTTTAAGGTCTTCAAGAGAATCCTAACTCTTTAGGAAAAGAAAGCCAACATTTCAACTCTTAATGCATAAAGGGAGCCTGAACAGCAGCTGACTTCTAGGTGAGGGAATGTGTTCCAGGGTGTGATGGAGACTCTGAACTCAGAGGTGAATTTATGTGGCTTGGTCATCTGTACTCTTTCTGGTCCCCTTTCGTCTCTTGGTTCTCAGTCCTAGGAGACCACCAGCTCATTCTTGGCCTTCCTCAGATCTCACCAGTGTCAACTTCAGCTTGGGGTGACGTCGTTGTCTGTGTGAACGGTGCCCCCGGAGAGTGCAATGGAGTCTGCCTGCTTATTGCTTGGCAAGATTCCACACGCCTTTCCTCTCTTCCACACCCTCCAGTCCCAAGACAGATTCATCATTCTCAATGTCACAGGCATGTAAACATTTATTTTTGGCAGCCAAGTCTTTTCTTTTTAGGACATAAGAAATTATGAAATGGATTAGCCCGGCAGCCGAAACAAGATAGGGGACCAACCCCTAGACCATGGCCTGCCCTGTGATCTGTCTTCCAGGCCCTGCTGCCCAGACCACAGGCGCAAACTCCCTCATGAGGTGGGTGCCACTGTGAAAGAATGAGGAAGGTCTGCATTTCTATGCTTCCAGAACCACCGGCCAGTGGCCAACCACTCTCCAATGGGAAAGGAGGCCTAATGATGGCAGTGAAGAAAGAAGAGTGGTTATTACTGATGGAGAGAAGGGACGATGAATGCACGGTGCTTCAAACAGTACACAGCATGGAGAAAGGGCTCTATCAGTGCTGCTCTAACAATGAGGAGGAAGATGACATTTACGACAACTGCTCACATTAAGGAGCATAGGTTCTCAAACTAGGCTACATGTTGGAGTCACCTTAGGAGTTTTAAAAAAAATACAGATGCCTAAATCCCACCTGTAGAAATCATGATTTAATTGGTATGAAGTGTGACTTGGACATCTGGATTTTTAAAAGATCCTCAAGGCATTTTATCTTTTCTCTGTACAGATATAGATTCACAGAAAGTTGAAAGGAAAAACACAGGTAGGTTCCATGCACCCTTCCCCCAGCCTCCCGCAATGGTAACATCTTGCATAAATACAGTATATCAAAATCAGGATTCTGACACTG
This sequence comes from Macaca nemestrina, assembly GCF_043159975.1. Taxonomy (NCBI): domain Eukaryota; kingdom Metazoa; phylum Chordata; class Mammalia; order Primates; family Cercopithecidae; genus Macaca; species Macaca nemestrina. The sequence goes on along the minus strand of NC_092131.1, from coordinate 90,978,813 downwards.
GGTACGATCCACAAAACTTGTTCTGATTAAACCACTTATACATGCATTCATTCATATGTGTAGAGCTCTATGCAATTATATCACATGTGTATCTTTGTGTAACCACCACAATCAAGAAACTTAACTGTACCATCACCACAAGACTACCCTTTTATGACCATGCCCACTCTCCTCCCCTATCCTTTAAACCCTGGCAACCACTAATCTGCTCTCCATCTCAATAATTGTTATTTCACAAATGTTATATAAATGGAACCATGCATTATGTATGCTTTGTAAACTAGCTTTTTAAAATTTGGTGTAATTTCCTTGAGGTCCATCCACATTGCTGTGTGTACCCATAAATTATTTTTATTGCTAGGTAGTATTGCAGGATATGACATACCACAGTTTAACTGCTCACCCATTGGAGCACATTTAGGTAGTTTCAAGTTTTGAGCCATTATGAAGAAAAGATTTGTTATGAATATTCATGTGCAAGTTTTTGCATGAAAATGACTTTCCAATTCTCTGGGATAAATGCATAACAGTGCAATTGCTGGGCCATGTGGTAAGTTTTAAAAGGAACTTTTCCAGAGTGGCTGTACCATTTTACATTTGCATTTGTAGTTTCTTGAAGTAGGAACTTATGATTATTCATTCGCAATCTTTCCTCTTTTCTAATGTATGCACTTAACAGCTATACATTTCCCTCTCAACACTGCTCTAGCTATATCCCACAAATTTTGATCAAATGTGTTTTCATTTTCATTCAGTTCTATGTATTTTTTATTTCCAATGAAATTTCTTCTCTGACTTATGGTTTATCCAGAAATGTGTTATTTAATTTTCAAGTGCTTAGAGATTTTTCTGTTGTCTTTTTGTTACTGATTTTCAGTTTGATTCCATTATAAGGTCAGAGAATATGCCTCACATGATCTCAATTCTGTTAAACTTGTCACAGTTTGCTTTGTGCCTCAGGATGTAGTCTATAATGCTGAATGCTCCACGACAGCTTGAAAAGAAGGTGTATTTTGCTGCTGTTAGATGGAGTGTTCTATAAATGTCCATTAGATCCTGCTGGTTGATGTTTGGTTCTATATCCTTGCTAATTTTCTGTCTAGTATTTTCATCAATTGATGAGAGGGAGGTTTTGAAAATAGCTTTTTAAAATTGTGGATTCATCTAGCTATAATTGTGGATTCATCTACTTTTTCTCTCGGGTTAGTTTTTGTTTCATGTATTTTGAATCCCTTTATTTTGGTATATATACATTAAACATTGTTGTATCTTTTATGGTGGGTTGACCTTTTTATCATTATACAATGTCCCTCTTTGCCCCGGTAATCTTTCCTCTGAAGTCTATTTTTTCTGACACTAATATAGCGATTCCTGTTTTTTTCCAAAATGAATGTTTGCATGATGTATTTTTTCCATTTTTAAAATTTTACTTTCAATCTACCTATGTCATTATGTTTGAAATGAGTTTCTTTCAGAGAGCACAGAGTTAGTTCATATTTTTAAATCCATTCTGCCAATGTTTGTCTTTTAGTTGGAGTATTTTTTAGATCACCGAAAGCAATTACTGACATGTTAGGGATTAAGTGTGCCATTTTATTATTTGTTTTGTTTCTTTTGTTTCTTTTTTTCTAGACATCCTGTGGGTTACTTGAACATCAATTAGAGTTTGATTTTGATTTATTCATGTTTTTAAAAACATCACTCTGTATAGTTTTCTTAGTAGTTCTTCTGGGTATTACCACATACACACATCACAGCCAACTGGTGTTGACATTTCACCACTCTGAGTTAAGTAGAGAAATGTTACATTTATTTAGATCCTTGTACCCTCCCCACAATGCACTGCCTTAAGTGTTCCATCTACATACACAAAATGTTATAACTTGTGCTTCAATGCTAGAATATGACTTAAAAACTTTATGAAGTGAAGAATACTCTATAATACGTAGTTCTACTTTTACCCATTCTGTTGTTCTTTCACTATTCTTCTGTTGTTCTTTTGCCCATTCTGGTTTGAAGGATATAGATTCTTCTGCTACCATTTTCTTTGGAGAGCTTATTCCAGTCATTCATTAAGGGTCTGTCTGCTAGCAACAAATTCTACTAAATTTCCTTTTTCTGAGAATGTCTGGATTTTCTCTTCATTCCTGAAGGACAGTTTTATTTGACATAGGATTGGAAATTGAGAATTATTTCAATACTTAAAAAAAATCTTGCGCCACTTCATTTTGGCCTCTCTAGTTTCAGATGAGAAACCTATTGTCATCCAAATTGCTGTTCCTTTATAGGCAATATATTGTTCCCGATTTTTTTTTCAATTTTTAATTCCTGTGGGTACATAGTAGCTGTATGTATTTATGGGGTACATGAGATATTTTGATACAGGCATGCAATGTGTAATAATCACATCAGGGCAAACGGGGTATTATCATCTCAAACAACCCAATTATACTTTTTCAGTTATTTAAAAATGTACATTTAAATTATAACTACAGCCCTGTTGTAACCAAATACTAGGTCTTATTCATTCTTTCTAACTATTTTTTGTACCGATTAACTATCTTCACTTCCCCACCAGCCTCCTATTACCCTTCTTAGCCTCTGGTAACCATCATCCTACTCTCTGTGAGTTCAATTGTTTTAATTTTTAACTCCAACAAAGAAGTAGAACATGTGAAGTTTGTCTTTCTGTGCCTCACTTATTTCACTTAATGTAATGACCTCCAGTTCCATCCATGTTGATACAAATGATAGGATCTCATTCTTTCTATGGCTAAATAGTACTCCACTGTGATAAGTACCATATATTTTTTTTATCCATTCCTCTGTTGGTGAACACTTCAGTTGCTTCTAAATCTTGGCTATTGTGAATAGTGCTACAATAAACATGGGAGTGCAGATATTTATTTAATATACTGACTTCCGTTCTTTTGGGTATATACCTAGCAGAGAGATTCCTGGATCACATCATAATTCTGTTTTTAGTTTATTGAGGAACCTCCAAACTGTTGGTACTAATTTACATTCCCTCCAGTGTATGACGGTTGCCAGCATTTGTTATTGCCTGTCTTTTGGATAAAAACCTTTTTAACTGGGGTGAGATGATATCTCATAGTAGTTTTGATCTACATTTCTCTGATGATCAATGATGAACACTTTTTCATATGCCTGTTCGCCATTTGTATGTCTTCTTTTGAAAAATGTCTATTCAGATCTTTTGCCCATTTTTAAATCAGATTATTAGATTTTTTCCTAAGAGTTGTTTGAGCTCCTTATGTATTCTGGTTATTAATCTCTTGTCAGATGGGTAGTTTGCAAATATTTTCTCCCATTCTGTGGGTTGTCTCTTCACTTTGCTGGTTGTTTCCTTTGTTGTGCAGAAGCTTTTTAACTTGATGTGATCCCATTTGTCTAATTTTCCTTTGGCTGCCTGTATCTGTGGGGTATTACTCAAGAAATCTTTGCCCAGACCACTGTCCTGGAGTATCTCCCCACTGTTTTATTTTATCAGTTTCATAGTTTGAGGTCATAGATTTAAGTCTTTAATCCATTTGATTTTTGTACATAGCAAGGGAAAGGGATCTAGTTTCAGTTTTCTGCATATGGATATCTAGTTTTCCCAGCCCCACTTATTGAGGAGACTGTCCTTTCCCCAATGTATATTCTTGGCACCTTCATAAAAAATGAGTTCACTGCAGATGTATGAATTTGTTTCTGGGTTCTCCATTCTGTTCCAATGCTCTGTGTATCTGTTTTAAATGCCAGTACCTATGCCATTTGGTTATTACAGTCTACAGTATAATTTGAAGTCAGGTAATGTGATTCCTCCAGTTTTGTTCTTTTTGCTCATGATAGCTTTTGCTATTTTGGGTCTTTTATGGTTCCATATAAATTCTAGGATTTTTTTTCTATCTCTATGAAGAATGTCATTGGTATTTTGATAGGGATTGCATTGAATCTGTAGATTGCTTTGGGTAGTATGAATGTTTTAACAGTATTTATTCTTACAATTCATGAACACTGAATATCTTTCCACTTTTTTGAGTCCCCTTCAATAGCTTGCATCAGTGTTTTATAGTTTTCATTACAGAGATCTTTCACTTCTCTGATTAATTCTTAGATATTTTGTTTGTAGCCATTATAAATGGGATTACCCAAGGCTTGCAGTAACCACTACCTGGATACTGTCTATGTTCTCTCAAAGTCCCAGGGTGCTACAATCAGCAGGTGGCAGAGCCAGCCAGACTTGTCCTTCCCTTCAGGGCAGCAAGTTCCCCTGGGCCCCAGGTGGATCCAGAGATGCTGTCCAAGAGCCAGGTACTGGAGTCAAAACCTCAGAAATCTACCTGGTGGCCCATTCTACTGCAGCTAAGCTGACATTCAAACCAGAGACAAAGTCCTTCCCTCTCCTCCCTCCCCTTTCACAGGCAGAGGAGCCTCTTCCTGTGGCCACCACCACCATGCAAGGCCCACGGGGAGTACTGCCAGGCTACTACCAGTGTTCACTTAAGGCTCAAGCACTCTTCAATCAGTTTGTGGTGAATGCTGCCAGACATCAGACTCACCATTTAGGGCAGCGGGCTCCCCTCTGGCCCAGAACAGGTCCAGAAATGCTGTCCAGAGCAAAGGCCTGAAACTGCAGACTCCAAGAGCCTACTTGGTGCTCCACCCCACTGTGGCTAAGCTCATACCTAAGGTGCAAGACAAAGTCCCTTTTACTTTTCCCTCTGCTTTTCTCAAGCAGAAGGAGTCTCTTACCATAGCCACCACAGATGGAAAAGTGCTGGGTCTCATCTGAAGCCACCACATCTCCGAGTCTAAGCCAAGGTCCATGGCATACTACCTGGGCATGCTGCTGATTATTCAGGACTGGCTAAGGGCTCTTTAGTCAGCAAGTTATGAATGATGCCAGGACTGGGTCCTTCCCTTCAAGGCAATGGGGTCCCTTCTGGCTAACTGTGTGTCTAGAATTGTCATCTGGGAGATGTGGCCTAAAATGGGGGCCTCATGACCCTGGCCGGTGCCCTATCTTACTGTGGCTGAGCTGGTATTCAAGATGCAAGACAATGTTCTCTTTACCCTTCCCTCTTCTCTCCTGAAGAGGAAGGAAGGAGCTATTTTTGTTGCTGCAAGCAGCATCGCCTGGGGTTGGGAGAGAGGTGGCACAAGCACTCCCTTAGCCACCTCAGCTAGTGTCTCATTAAGTTGCATGCCCCCTAAGTCCACTGGCTCCAAGTCCAACATAGCACCAAGACTTAACTAGCAGTTTCAGTACTTGTGGCCAAAACTGTCTTTGAAGTTTATTTAGAACCCCAGAGCACTTTAGCCCACGAAGGTGAGGCCTGCCAACACTCAAGTTTCAACCACTGGGATGGGTGATTCCCCTTCAAGCTAGGGCAGTCTAAATGCTCCCTCCATGGATGTCAGCTGAGTTCAGCCCAGTTTTGCTTTCCACTGTGCATTAGGCCATTTTTCACACTGCTATAAAGAAATACCCAAGTCTGGATAATTTGTAAAGGAAAGAGGTTTAACATGTGGACTCACAGGTGCACATGGCTAGGGAGACCTCAGGAAACTTACAATCATGGCCAAAGGCAAAGGGGAAGCAAGGACCTTTTTCACATGGTGGCAGGAGAGAGAAGAGCAAAGGGGGACGAGCCCCTTAAAAATGATCAGATCTCGTGAGCACTCACTCACTATCACAAGAACAGCATGGAGAAACCACCCACCAGGTCCTTCCCTCAAGACATGGGGATTATGGGATTACAATTTGAAATGAGATTTGGGTGGGGACACAGAGCCAAACCATATCACACTGTGACAGGGCAGCATTGAGTTCAATGCAAAGTCCCACACTCATTGTGCTATCCCTCTGCCAAGCACAGAGATTACCTACCTCTCTGTGCCACACTGTGACTGCTGCTGAAGGGTAGGGGAAGAGGTTGCATTGGCAATTCAAGATTGTCTTTCCTACCATCTTCAGTGCCTCCTTCAGTGATATGAAGTTAAAACTAGGTACTGTGAGTGCTCATCTGATTTTTGATTCTTATGAAGGCACTTCTTGTGTAGACAGCTGTTAAATATGGTGTTACTGTGGGGTGGTGGCAGGGGGTGACAATTGATGGAGGCTTCTGTTTTATTTGGCCGTCTTGCTCCTCCCTCTGGTCGCTGGTTGTTTTAAAGAGTTTTTCTTTAAGGAATTTAGTTTTGATGTGCCTCAGTGTGAATTTCTTAGGAGCTTATCCTGTTTGGGATTCACTCAGCTTCTTGAATCTGTGGGCTTATGTCTTTCACTTAATTGGGACGTTTTCAGACTTTATTTCTTCAAATATTTTTTCCAGTCCCACACTCTTTTGCCTTTGCTTCTGGGATTTTTGTGTTTTTTTTCCTTTTTGAGACAGAGTCTCGCTCTGTCATACCAGCTGGAGTGCGGTGGCACGATCTCGGCTCACTGCAACCTCCACCTCCTGGGACCAAGTGATTCTCCAGCCTCAGCCTCCTGAGTAGCTGGGATTACAGGCATGCACCACAAAACCCAACTGATTTTTCTATTTTTAGTAGAGATGGGGTTTTTCTATGTTGGCCAGATTGGTCTTGAACTCCTGACCTTAAGTAATCTGCCTGCCTTGGCCTCCCCTAAAGTGCTGGGATTACAGGTGTGAACCACTGCGTCTGGCTGCTTCTGGGATTCCTGATACAACTTTATATCTTCCACAGATCCCTTAGGCCCAGCTCATTTTTTCCAGTGTGTTTTCTCTGTTCATATTGAGTGAATTATATTCATCTAAGTTCACTGATTCTATTCTATCATTTCCATTCTACTAAATTCCATCCAATGATAATTTTGTTGTTGTTCCTATATTTTTTCAGTTCTATAATTTTCATTTAGATTTAGTTCCTCCGTAAAATTTCAATTTCTTTGTTGAAATTTTTTGTTTCAAAAAAATTTATAATTAATTGTTGGCAGCATTATTATGATTTATAATTGTTGTTAGACAATTCCAACATTTGTCACTGGTGCCAGTTGATTGATTTTTCTCAAATTGTGGCTTGCCTAGTCCTAGTATGACTAGTGATTTTCAACTACATCCTGAATACTTTGGTTATTATATTAGGAGTCTCTTGATCCTGTTTAAATATACTATTGTAGCAAGCCATCACACTGTTTAGGTTTGCCATGTAGGCCTGGCTTACTTTTTTGGGCTTTAATTCTAATGATAGTTTAGTTTTTAGAGGCCTTGCCATGTTATCCCAATCTGCTTTGTTTTAATGGTGTTGTTGAGGCTCCTCTTCAGTCGTTGCTGGTGATATCTGTGGGGGTGAAAGGCACTTCCCTGTGTTACAAGGTGTCACTGAGCCACTTCCTGTAGTGGGGTCAGGGAGAGAGAAGCTTCTGGGTGCAGGGACAGCAGGGAGACAAGGGGTTTTGCTGCTGCCGCTGCTGCTAGCAGATAGAGCTGCCCGCCAGTGTCCTGGTTGTGGAGCACAAGTTGAGTAGGCCTGGGGTTTGCTGCTGCTGCAGGTAGAGTAGCCAGCTCACTATGTCCTGTTTATGAAGGAGGTCTCAGGCTCCCCATGCGGTCTCTGTTGGGCTTTGTCTCCCCAGTCCATTGGCCAGGACGAGCAGGCTGTTCTTGAGTTTTATGTCTAAGACTGTGGACAGCTCCAGGTTGCAGGCCTCCACGTGCCCCAATCGGGATATGTGGGGAGAGGAAAAGAAAATCCAGAGAATTCACCGTGTTGTCGTTCTCAAGTCCTGGGGCCCCTGGCCAGTGAGCCTTCTTCTTTCTAGCTTTCATTATTTTATTGTTGTTGCTGAATAATCTCTAGGATATCTGGTTACATTTAGAGAAGGTTACCTTTATGTTTTTCTGAGGCTGTTAGTGTCCCCATTATACGGACGAGGACACTGGGGCACATGGAGGGTAAGTGATTTGTGGTAAAGCTGCCTTCAGGATTTTTTCTTTGGGGACCAGACCCTGGCTACACATTTTAGCAGAACCTCTGAGGCCCTGGGGCCCAGCGTAGGTTCTGTCTCTCCTCTGTGCCTCCTGACCAATGCTGCCACCTGGGAACTCCGCTCCTGCCTCTGGTCTGTCACCACCTTCCCTCCGTCCATCATGCTGCCGTGGCTATCACCAGATCAGACTTCCCATAGTCCCCTATCACAGCCCCTCTTCTTCTGGGGGCCCTGCCCAGAGCTCTGGGGCTTGTATGTGGCAGGAATGATAGGGCCCTGTCCCACTGTGGCCTGGGCTCACCACCTCTCCTCCTCCCAGCCCCATGTCTTTTGTTAATTACTCCTCTATTACATCAGGCTGATGCCTACTCCTCTGTCTCCAAATTCAGACATGCTCCTCAGTGACCATTCTATTTTCCTGGGCCAAGACCACCTGCCTCCTCCCCGAGGATGCCTAACATGGACAGTGCACATGAAAGCAATCTGAAAGCGCTGAAGTCTGTGGCTACAGACACAGTGGTCAGCAGTGTGGACACTGAGACCTTATTTCCTGGTTCAAATCCTGATTCCATCACTTATAAACTCTGGGACCATGACAAGTTGCTTAAGTTCCCTGTGCCTCAGCTTCCCTACCTATAGAATGGAGAGAATGACAGGAATTACCCCATGGTATAGTTGGGATGAATTAATAGACATAAAGCCCTGAGAATAAGCTCGTAGATCTACCACTGCTCAACAGGTTATACACGTTTTAAGTTTTGTCTTACTGCCTGTGAATCCACAGCGTGCACTGCTCAGATCCTGGTCTCTTTTGCCCCGCATGTTGACCCCACGTCACATAATCAAGAACACGAGGGTCTAAAGTGAGATCAGAGATCACTTCAAACCTCTTCAAACTCCAAAAATCCCCACTTCAACCCCTAAGCCAGAAGGCAGCATCTTTGTGCAAACTCGCCAATGTGAGAAAATCAACACTTCCCATTGCTTCTGAAGAACTCCAATGTTAAGAACACTCTTCAACTAAGTTGCAACCTCTTTTCCTGTAACTTGGAGCACACCAGTTCAGCTCTGCCATCTGGGGCTGCGCAGAGACCCCTCATGCCCTGGTATCCTCCAGAGTATCCCCTGCACACCTCATCCACATAAAGACACTCAGTTCTTCCAGCTGTTTCCTTCATCATCCCCTTCCCTTGCATATGATCGTGCTTCTGGCTCCTGAAGTCCTTCTTAAAACAGACTTCCCATGCTGAACACAAGCCTCTTGGTGCCACTTAACCCCTGAAGGGCATGGCAGGACTAACACTGCCTTCTTCATTACCAAAGATGAGGCTGGTGTTAATAAAGCACAAGAACACACTGGTTTTGTGAGTGTGCAGCTAACAATTACTCCACACCTACGGGATGGTCAGTTCGTTTCATCTCTTATGCCAGCCCTAATCAACTGGCAGTGGCTGCCTAAAGTTAGGAAGGCCTATGAGTTGCAATTCAGTGGAGAAGGGAAGGTCCTGGGATCAATGAGTAATGTCAATGAAGTATGAGAAGGAAGTAAGGACAGATATGCTTGCTGGCAGTGATACTGTCATTAAGTTGCATTTCTCCTCCATCTTGTACATTAGTTGATCTGAGACTTAACTGATATTAAATGCCATCTGGAAAGCTGTAAGGCATATGGCGAGTACATGGACTTAAACACTGACAAAGGGCCTGAAGCCTGGCTCTGTCATTTACCAGTGGCGTGTCCTGGGCCTCATCTTCCTCTCTATAAAATGCAAATACCACTACTATTATAGGATGGGGCAAAAATGAAATGCAATCATTCATTGCTGCATTTGGCCACTTTTCAAGGTGACCAACAACTTCATGGACTCTGAATTGCTGCATACTCTTTTCCTTCCCATCTTGGTGCCATCTCAATGTCTGATGAGCATACTACCTATCTCCACAGCCAAGTCATGACTAAAGCAGTCACACAAGCAGTGATTCCAGTGCCCTCGGGCAGGCAGGAAGCAACTTTCACAGGCAGACTTCCCTCTACTAATACGCATGCATTGGAGTAAGGTTATCCATCTGTTACAAACTCCTTTAACTGCAGCAGTATCCAGCTCACAGTTCTCCATATTTCCCCCATCAGGAGGGCTGAGAGTTTTGCAGAAACCTGAGCAAAATTTTCCATCCTCTATCTTTGCACAATCCTTGGATGACTTCTAGGATTGTCTCTTTTATTTCTGAGAGCTCACAAATTATGTCTGATGAGCCATTCGGGAATGTTTCCTATAAGCAATATTAATATCATAAGTTGAAATGTATGCCATTTGTCTCATTTCCCTTTTGCAAGATGGCATTTGCCTATCTCTGGCATTCCTTCCCTTTCTTCATTGCTCTTTTCCGCAATTATCAATGTGGTCTGGCACTCCCATTTGCAAATAAGTTCTTTTAATCTGGACCAAGAGAGCCAGACTCATGTGAAGCAACTATTGACCTCTCATCACCTCCTCCATCACCCAGGACCTCAGCCCCCACTGGTACAAGGTGCACTGTACATCCCTGGTGTGTGAGGTGAGACTTGCTGGGTCATTGAGATGGTGATGAGCATGCCCATGACAAAGTCAGAGCAGGCACTATCTGTCAGCGTGCCCATTGTGTTCAAAAGGGGGCATCTTTACAACCCTTTGCAAATCCCTAAGGTTGAAAGCATGATTGCTTTAGGGTACTCTTTGACTTTCTTTCCCTTTGGTAACCAGCCCTCTTGGCTTTCCTTCCTGAGCCACCTTTTACAAGGAAATGAGTTTTACAGTCACTTTGTAGGAGTTGCTATAAACACGAGGACCACTGAAGACTAAGGCCAGGCAGGTACCAGGCTCAACCCGTAAGAGGTGAACCAGCTTCTCTGGACACATGATTCATGTTGAAGCAAGAAGTGATCTGGTTCCTGGACTTTAGGGTTCATGCTAAACCCCCAGATTCCAGAAGTTTCCAACCAGCATTTGAAGGCTGCTCTGGTCTTCTAGGCCATGGGTAATAATATAACAAATGTGGAAAGAGAAAATGACGATTTTCATACCTGACCCAAGACACCCCAACAGGCTGACCTGCCAACTCCGTATTTCACCAAAAGGGCAGCCACGGGACGAGCTCTTCACACACAGTCCCCGGAAGTGAGGGTGGGAAGAAGACACCCTCTAGGACCCTCACAGTCGCTCACACCTCGGCCTCTGCCCCCAAACTGAAAATAAAAACTGAAAGGGAGACCAAAAAAGGGCAAGAGAGCAAAGTCAGCATTTCACAGACAGGGACCTGTAGTCTGCCTTTTTGGCAAGTCAAAGGGCACCAATAACCAGGCGGGGTGGTGTGAGCCTGTAGTCCAAGCAACTTAGGAGGCTAAGGTGGGAGGAGCACTTGAGCTCAGGAGTATGAGGCTGCAGTGAGTTGCAATCACACCACTGCACTCCAGTCTAGGTGACAGAGCGAGGCCCTCTTTTTTGTGTGTTTGAGGTGGAGTTTCGCTCTTGTTGCCCAAGCTGGAATGCAATGGCATGATCTTGGCTCACTGCAACCTCCACCTCCCGGGTTTAAGCGATTCTCCTACCTCAGTCTCCCGACTAGCTGGGTTACAGGCATGCACCACCATGCCCAGCTGATTTTGTATTTTTTAGTAGAGACTGGGTTTCTCCATGTTGGTCAGGCTGGTCTCGAACTCCTGACCTCAGGTGATCTGCCCACTTCAGCCTCCCAAAATGCTAGGATTACAGGCATGAGCTATCACTCCCCACCACGAGGCCCTGTCTCTTAAAAAAAACGAGAACGTACACACAAAACCGGCCGCTTCAGGAATTTTTAGGGAGTGTCTAACATTCTTCTTCAGTGTTTCCAATAGTTTTGCGGCTTCCTTCCATCTTCTATGTGGAAAACCCCCATTTCACGGGAAACCCCAATTCAAGTTGACCAGCATGTTTCAATACAAGTTTGTAAACATCCAAGAGTTTGATATGCTCAAGTTTAGCCAAAAATGTACCAGGTTTTATAAAGTGCCAAGTCAAATGTTTGGACTAGAGTGAGGTCTTTTTGACAGGTAGGATCAGTGGTGGCTGTACAAGGCACACCTGCTAAGAAACCTGGTCTCCAGGTGGTAGAGGAGGCTGAATGGAAACCTAGCGTCAAATTCCAAAGACAGTCGACAACCCCTGGGAGCCTTCTACCATTGCACAGCCAGCAAATAAAGCATGGCCAAAGAGCAGGGACCAGAGAAGAGATTCCAAAGCCAGGGTATGAAAGCTATCCCGAAAACACCCCTGCAGAACCAAGATGGAAAAAAAGTATTTTGCTTTAACCCACCAAGTTATATACACCTGCAGCTGCAATACTGAGCACTGGACTGAGGAATGAGGTAAACCAAAAGGTCCACCCCTTGGATGCCTTAGCTATTTGTCTCAAACTATCATGTTGTACACGAGTCCCATGGCAGGCCTGAGCCCTGCATTTCCAACCAACAGGCTCCCAGGTGATGCGGCTGCTGCTGGTCCGAGACTACACTGTGAAGTGCAAGGCCCGAGATGAAGTCCTAGGGTGCTTCTCCGCTGTTGTGCAGCACCAAATGTGGGGCTTCTTCACTCTGCCAGATTCTGAACTGGGCATGGGATGTAGGAGTTCTAGACGAAAACTGTTAAATCAGAAAGGATGGCTCAACTGGGGGACGGTATATGGAGGGGGGCTTTGTGAGCTTGTCCTGCTGAGTAATCCAAATGTGGACCAAGTAGCTGGCAGGAAGTTGGCTGCCTTTTTCTTTATAACTCTCTTCCTGCTGCTGGGAGTAGTTTCTGACATCCCTGGGTGATCACAGAGCATGTGTCACAAAGCTGCACAGGCCCTTTATTAATTCAGATGCTCCCCCAATGCAGAGCCACCAACACAGCCAACTATAGGCTCACTAGGTGTCATTTACCAAAGCAGCACATGCTCCTGTATGGAAGGAATAACAGGAGCATGTGCTCCTGTTGAAGGCTCCCCTGACCAGAAACCAACCCATGCACACCTTTGGGTCGTCAGCAGGCATCTTGTCACTTGTCTTCAGTGTCTGAAGCTGCCTCATGGTAGGCGTCCTTCTGGATCTGCTATGGCCGTGGTAGGGGGATACTATGATCAAGTTTGACTTCTAAAAACTACCACTGTGTGGATGCCCTGTCTTTCTCTTTAGCAATCCACCTGGATGTAATCTGGGAAAGCCATGGCCAAGGTGCAGGCACAAGTTCTGGCCCCGACATGATACACCACAGCATCACAGGGCCCAGCTTCTCCCAGTGGTTGCCTGCCTCACTTCCCTACATCAGCATCAGCAGGGGCCTTGAAAACCCTAAGACTCTTCCCCACCTCAGTTCAACACTGACCAACCTGCCTTCCTTTCATTCTCTCTTGGCTGCTGATACCAATCACAAGTGAGAAGCATGAGTCACTGAGGTTTACTTAGCACAGGTCCTCTCAACACTGTAGAAGTGAGGCTCTGCTTAACAAGAGGATGCCCTACTCATGCTTCCAGCGACTTGCTAAGAAAATGATAACCTCCCTCATTCTATATTCATCTACTGCTGTATATTTTTTTCCAAGAAAGGCCATTCCCAGATCCTCATGCCGGCCCCTGGAAACTACTGTCTGTGCTCTGCTCTGATGTCAGGAACAAAGTGCATGATTCCATGGCTCTCTCAGATCCCCCGAGCCCTTCTGCTGGCCCTCTCTGTCTGCCACTGCCATTTGGCAAAACCACCACCTTTGCGCAAAGTGAGAGCAAGCCATCTGTGACCTCAAACAGATGGAGATGAGAAGGGCCCTTTCCCAGAATGTGCCATTGACTGGGCTGAATCCCCAAAGGCATACAGGTTTCTTCCAGAGGCCACAGGTTGGGCCTGTCCACTACAGGAGAGGTCAGTTCCAGAATGAGAAGAGAATGGTTGACCGGAGCAAGGGCACAGGGATGGCACGGGGAACCCCAGGAGGGGCAGGTCTGGAGAAGTCAGGTATTTGGTTTCAAGTTGTCCACTGGCAGTGGGCAGTAGGTGCACAAGGGTTCCAGGCAGGAAACCAAACACCTGGAAGAATGGGGACACTCCTTCTACAGAGAAAGCTGCATCAGATCACACCCCTGCCACCTGAGTACTAAGGCAACCCTAGCTGTGTAAGCCAAAGGTGTCTTTCCAAGTAAAGGTTAAGTGAGTCCAGTTACCAAGACAGCCACCTGGACAGGGCTCAGCGCTGGCCCTGGTTCTGTTCACGTGTGGAAAGGGCACTGTGCTGTGGCCTGAGCTTCAGGTCCGAGACTCCACTCAGCCACATAGCGCCGTGGGAAGGGAGGTGGCTCACCATCTGCAAAATGACGACTCTGGACATCCCTTCCAGCTCCAAGAACCACTCAGCTGAGGCTGCCAGAAGCTCTGGCACAAGAAAACTACATCGCAGCTAACTGCTGGAAGAGTCTAGAAGTTCTGAGGCGATTTCAGAATCTGGTTCTTTAGCCAAACTCAACTTTCCTCCTGCCTCCTCAAACACCATCTTGGATGTCATTATTTTAGGCAAGGGAATCTACCCGATAATTAAATGCAAAGGATTCCTGGGGCAGAGACAAACACCAGCACAGCGTGTATAACCTGCCTTATTACAGTAACACAACTCTGGGGGCAGAGGAAGTCTCTCCACGGGGACTTCCTGTCATGATGCTGACATCCAGCCAACAGCTGGATGCTGCTCAAAATACAGGACATGCTGCTCAAAATACAGGTGGGACTGCATGTGCCTGCTTGCTGACAGGCTTTTAAGGCCTGTCTGAGTTTCCCTCCCTCCCAGCCAGGCATCAGGCCTGGCCTGGTGGGATTTGGGAAGGCTGTGGCCGAGGTCCTCTTTGGAACAGAGGCTCTGGGTTTTCCAGACAACTGGAAGAAATGTCGTCGCCTCGCATACGACTCCACATCAATGATGAGACTCCAAAGGAAAGCAATGCAGTTTCTCTGTAACCTGTGAATGCAGGACCATGAGGAATTACTGCTGATGGCAGTAGAGCCATTCAGACAGAGCCCACAGTCACAAATGCTCCTTGCTGCTCTGGTCGCTGCAGCAGCACCTCCCATCCACGATTCTCTGCTGGGGAGAGGCCAGAAGGAAATTCTGCTTTTATTTGTGTGAGAGAAAGGGAGCGGGGAGGAAGCGAGAAATCAGGCAAAGCTGAGTGGGGCAGAGCAACAGCTGTCCCATGGGTCCTCCACAGTCACAAGCTCATTCTATCACGGCCAAGGCACCAGGAGGTTCATGGCTTGTCAAAATGAAGAACCCTACAAATCTCACCAGCAAAACACCCTGATATGACTTACACATTGCAAGCCTCATGTAACCTATAAATATACATACCTTCTATATACCCATAAAAATAAAAAATCAGTAAAATATAAATACACAAATAAAAGGAAATAAGACCTGCATATTTTGAACAACTCTGGAATTTGGGTAAGGACTGCCATGCCCAGTGGATGCTCACACACTGACTTTGATGCAGGAGCCAAGGGCAGAGGAAACTGTATTCAGGAATCACTCCAAGCTCCCCAGAGGGAAACCTGAGAGCCCTTAAATGCTGCAAGCGCCACCAATTACCCTTCAGCAGAGAAGGGAAGACTGCCTGAGGCTGTGAGAGCTAAGTGGGAACTGGGGATGAGGCCCAGGCAGGAACCTGCTGGGAAACCTGTCTAGAGCCTGTCCAAGGCTTCAGCCCTTCCTGGGGGAAGGCGCCCCCTTTTCTGTTCCTCCAGGAAGGCCAACCCCTATGTGAACACAACCACAACTGCCCTAATTCCAACTAGAACAAAAGCATGCTCCCTCTCCCTCCAGGATTTCCAAACAGTTATGACATTCCCAGAAACCCTCTCTCCGCGTACCTTCCTTTCAACGCTGGCCCATCTGATGTCTGTGCTGGGTGCAGCACTGTGTCGGGTGCTGCACCTACTGGGTGCAGCACTAAGGCCAAACATTTGAGGCAGGAGCAGCCACCACCCATGGCCATCTGCTG
The DNA here is from genome assembly GCF_043159975.1 of Macaca nemestrina. Classification (NCBI taxonomy): domain Eukaryota; kingdom Metazoa; phylum Chordata; class Mammalia; order Primates; family Cercopithecidae; genus Macaca; species Macaca nemestrina. Next base: position 90,962,815 of record NC_092131.1, on the reverse strand, counting down.
GTGGGCTACCTGCCTGCCTAGATCTGTCCTGTGTCCATTCTGTGTCCCCACAGCACTGTGCCGGCTGGCTTCTTCTTAATACAAATCACAGACAAGCATTTCCATGCTTCACACATCTGGATAATGGCTTGCTTTCCTTCCTGTTCTGGGACTGAGACAATTTCTTTTCATTTGAACCATGTCAACTCCAGTTATGAGAGCATTTCCCTCGCATGGCTCTCTCCCCGCCTTCCCTCCTCCCCATCACAGCCCAGACATGCGTCCACCCACTGCCCACGGACCACACTTCTCAGGGATCAGATTCCTTCACATTCTGAGCTGCAGGCCAGGCAAGCACGTCCTTAGCCAATGTGGCATCCTTCCCGACGTCCACTGTCCCAAACTCACCTTGGCACAGCATCACATCTGGCTGGAAGCATCCAAAGTAATGAAAATTAGAGGAGACCGAGTTTCACCTGTAGCTGGTGGCATCCCCACCTGCCCTCTGTCCTTGCAGGGCCCACCTATCCCTCTACCTGCTTTCCTGCCTCATCTGGGTCCAGGCTTCTGCCCGGCCCATTCTTCCAGGGGCTTCACCACAGGTCACTTTACGCTTTGTGCCATGCCCTCCTTGAGGTCTCCTGGGAGCTGATGGAGTAGAGACAGGACTAAGCCTGTCTATGGTAGCAACATTCAGAATGGCCGGGTCCCGAGTGCTCACTCGGAAGTGGCGAGGCGCATGGAACTCAGGGTGACCGAGAGAGAGAGGTGAAGCGGGCAGGTTATTTTTAGCATGGCCGGGCTCAGCACTGAAGGATACCCCGTGTTGGCTCCCCAGCACTGGGGCCTTGGAGGCATCGGGTAAAGAGACGGTGGCAGGAACGCGGGTGAGGCCAGAAAGAGGAACAACGAGACCCCTCCAATGTTGCGTCTTCCGCGGTTCTCCACCTGGGATGTGAGGAATCTCTTGGAGAGCCTTCCTGAGCTTCCTCCCCCAGAGCGAGCGCATCAATCAATGGTGGGTGAGGCTGGGCCACTGCATTTCTAGACACCCAGTGCTCCTCCTGTGCATCACTGCCAGGCATCATCTACGCCAAGTTCCCAGCTTTTGTCAAGACAGTGTTTTCCAGAGGCCACAGGCTTGGCCTCTCCACTACAGGAGAGGTCAATTCTAGAATGGAAAGAGAATGGCTTTGACCGAAGCAAGGGCACAGGGATGCCAGGGGAAACCCAAGGAGGGGCAGTTCTGGAGAAGCTCCTCCCCAAGGAGAGTCTGCAGGAGGCTGAGCACATGCGTGGCGCTGGTGCCACTTGGGCTGGAGACCTTCCACGGTTTGGGCTGGCTCCCAAGGTCAGGCATTTATTGAACCCTGATCTGGCTCAGGCTTATCTAACAGACACTCCTCAATTCAACAAAGGCAGAGGTTTATTTTCCACAATGAGAAAGCTTTTTATTTTTCTATATAAAGATATATCCTTTTTGTTTTTCTGAGCAGGTGGTGGATGGTGCACAAAGCAGACTCCCTCCCTTCTATTGTCACCCCACCTAGAAGGTCCTGTCTCTAGACATCTCCCAGGAGCTTGCTGCCTTACCTGATTGAGATGCAGGCAGGCACAGGGTCCTGGGCTTACCTAGGCCCAGAACGACCAGTGGACACTTGGTTCTGTGCCCGCCTGCCTGCAGCTGCACTAGAACCAGCTCCTCCTGCCAGGCATCTCCCCTGGACCTAGCTGCAGCATACCAGACCCACTTCCCTCGAAACACAAGGCACTCTCAGCAGCCTTCATAGAGCTATGCACTTTCTTTTATACTGGAGCTTCCAAGTCACAGCCAACAATAGATGCTACAACTCCAACAGCTGCATTACACCCAGTCACTTTAAAGTCACACTAAAGTTACTGCCAACTCCCTCCTTGATCTGGGTTTTGTTTTTGCTTTTTCTCATGGGCAGTCAGCACAGAGCTGAGCTTCTACCCGTCATCAGGGGTCAGTCCTTCCCATGATCAACCAGAGTTAAGCCTGAAAAGCAGGGGCCTGAGAGAAACAAATGCTTACTTCTGGCTTTTCCTCCTTCTCTTTAAAACCAAACTGTGATTGGCATATTGGATGCTGACATCCAGGACAAGGCACCCTGTCCTGGTTTCTTGAAGGAGAAAACCTGGGGCGTGTCATCCCAGCTGGGCTGTTTCTCTCAAGGAACTGCCCCCTTTCCATGGATCCTGTCTTAACAAGGATCAGCCGGTAAAAGATGCCTGTTGTAGCTATCTTCCCATGTGCGGGGGCTGCTGTTTTCTAATGATCACCGCGGGATGGAGAAAGGCAAAAGGAGACCCCGGCTAAATACAGTCACTTTAAGGTGCATTTCTCAAGTTAACGCTATGGAAAGGGACACAGCTGTCTTCCTCACACTTAACACGGCCAAGATTTCTAATTACTAGCTGAACCCAAAGGTAGCACACAGCTGCCCATCAGAACAGCCTTTCATGGGCAAGAAGGCAACCAAGGGCATGCGTTTGCATTTAGGAACCTCCAGGCTGTTGTCAGCATGACTGCTGCTCAGCTTGGACTCTGCCTCCAGGCAGCAGCAAGGGGGGCCCTTCCACAGCTTCTCACACAGCACCTGCACCAGGACTTGCCATCCCCCAGCTCCTGTCCACAGCAGAGCTGGGGAAGTCTTCTGCAGCCCGCTCCTTTGTCAGGGCAGAGAATCAGAAAGCTGTTACTCGAATGAATCCACAGCTTCAGCTCAGCGGTTACAAGGAAGTTAATGATGATATATGAGAGGCAGGATCCTTGAGAAGGCCCCAGGCAGGGAGCTTTTAAAGTCTCAGATTCATTTATGTATTAATATGTAAATGGAGCCTGTTCCATGCTTCTGGAAAACCACAAAACTACTGATCATTTTCATTGGCATCACTTTCATTCTAATAGTCTCAGACTTATGTTAATTAAATAACTGGCCCATTGTTTGGTCTCAAAAAAAAAAAGAAGCTGTCAATCTCATCTACGGTACTCAAGTGTCCTAGGGAACCTCTCTCCATGATATGGTCATTGTCCTTGGTCAGCCAGCAGCAGCTATACACATGGACATTTACTTCCCTTAAACTGAGAGTACCTTGGTTTTTGACTCTACAAGTTCTCTTCTTTATTATTTATTTCATGTAATTTATATCCTTATTTTAATGGGCCTATTGCAGTATGTATAATCATATAAGTGATCCCAAATCATATTAAGTAGTAACTACAAATTTAAAGAAGCAATACTAGTTTCCTAACCTGTAAAGTAAAAGCTACATAATAGCTACCTCATAGGACTGACTCAATGGCATGATAAACACACAGCATCTCACACAGTACCCTGCACATAGTAGGTGTTCAATACATGAGAGATCTGATCCGAGTTAAACATCACTAGTATGTTATTAATTCATGGCCAAAGCAGCATTATTGATATTACCATGGCAAGAACTTTAAATTTAATTATAATTTAGGACCTATTTGATTGCAAATTGGATTAGAGCCAGTTTATTGTACCAAATAAATTATGTTTGAACTATTTAAAATAAAACCATGCACACAAAGAGACGCTAGAAAGAGAAGAGGGAGGAAAATATAATTCCAGGATGTAGATGAGTTAATTGCTGAAAACGAGCCCTAAATCTAGCTTTGTGTTTTCTGACAGCCAACGCAGAAACAAAATCATGTTAATCTGTGCAACTCATTGTTTGATAAGTGGAACAGGTAGCTCATACAGAAGCGGAATCTTTTTCCTGACAATCAGATTTTAGGGTAGCTGCTCACACCAATCGCGCTACGAAGCACGTTAGGTGACAAACAGAAGAGCTGCACCTTTGCGTGCTATGTGCAAAGGCACACACGCAGACACCTTCCCTCCAGAAATGTTTCACTTTACCACATTCCATGCTAAGGGACCAGTGGGTGAGCCACCTGGAGACTTTTTTCACATAAGCTAAGGAGTATGGAGTTTAATGGATCCACTGTATTCCAAAATATAGAACAGTTTTCACGTTTTGCGTCTGTGAAACAGCCTGGCCGGTGACTTCGCTGAGCGTACAGGTTGGTCTTGGCCTTTTCCAGCAGCCCATATAGCCTGGAACCAGAGCCCAGTAACCAGAGGGGCCTGCGGATGGGGAGGACATGGCTTCATCCTCGGGGATCTGCTTCCCAACACTTGTGACTAATCAAAGTTGACAGACTTCCCTGGGAAACCTGTAATTACCCGAAGAGGGGGAGGGCCAAATGCTAGCAAGATTTATTGGCTTTGATTAACAATAAGGTGTTTGTTTTTGTCGGTAATTAGAGTTGAATAGCAAGCTATAAAGAGTCCTCCAAGAAATTCTAAACAGTCTATAGCTAAAGGGTACTAAAGTGTGTTTGAATCTAACCATTCATCTTTGCAGACCTCCGGTGCAGGGAGGCCAGTGTTTGATCCGGCACACTCGAACAGGTCATCAGGGAGAAAATGGCCCTCTGTATTTTTAATGTCTGATGAGAAAAGACCTCCACGCAGCATGTGTGTACCCACACATATGTGCAAATGGCACTTAGCATGTGCCATGCTGCTGGATGCTGGCGTGGGACATTGCAGTTCACGTAACTATAGCTCAACTCACCTTATTTAAATTGACTATTCAAAGGCCCATAACAGCTCGGGTGTTGGTAAGTACTCTGATATCCCTGCATCCTCATAATGATTAGGTAATTGATTCTTAGGTACTATGGCATGCTGGTGGGGTCAGTCCCTTGATGGTGGGAAGATGTTTGCCAAACTCATTCTGATTTATGGCTTTTTTCCCCAGCAGATCACTCTTGGATACAGGATTTTAAGAACTCAGATACAAATAATTAATTGCAAATTAATGCAGTTGAACTTCATTTAAAATGCAGTTGACTAATATAAATGCAGTTGAACTTCATTTAAAAAACAGTATGGGCAAAGAATTGTCAACAGTATTTTTAAAAATAGTGTCAAGATGAGACAACTGTGTACTCAGAGACAACTTGTCATCTTGCTTCACCAGGTCCTGGGTCAATAACATGGGATTTCCTCCCTACCCCAGGAAATGCGCATAACATTATTTCCACTCTCTGTACCTACTCACATTATGACACACAATAGGTAGGGAAAGGCCAACTACCAAACCCCTCTACAGGAATGGAAACAATTAAGATGGCACTAGATAAACCAAAACAACAACAAAAACATGCAGCCAAAAAAATGGATGAGTCCATGTCCTTTGCAGGGACATGGATGAAGCTGGAAACAATCATTCTCAGCAAACTAACACAGGAACAGAAAACCAAACACCGCATGTTCTCACTCATAAGTGGGGGTTGAACACTGAGAACACATGGACACAGGGAGGGGAACATCAGACACTGGGGCCTGTTGTGGGGGTGGGGGACTAGGGGAGGGATAGCATTAGGAGATATACCTAATGTAGGTGATGGGTTGATGGGTGCAGCAAACCACCATGGCACATGTATACCTATGGAACAAACCTGCACGTTCTGCACATGTATCCCAGAACTTAAAATATAATTTAAAAAGAAAAAAAAAACAAAACAGCAAAAACAAAACAAAAAGGTCATAAAATCAATTCAGTGGATGTGGACCAGCATTGTAAAAAGTGAACAGAATATAAACTCACTAAAAGTCATCACTCATAAACAAACAAAAAGTAAAGCCACAGATCTGGCAAATGCTTGAGAAAAACAATTGCTTTTATACTCCTTCTTACACATTGACTTTACTCCCATAAAAACTAGAGTTAACAGTTGAGACCCCAGGCATCTTACTGTGTAGGTCATTAGGAAACCTTTACAGTAAGTTTCCCCCAAGAACTAGATTTCCATTTAATTATGTTCTATTCAATCCAATATAAACCTTTCCACTGTTCTGCATGCTCTGGCCTCCTCAATTTAATTTTCTTTTAAGTTCTTAAGCAGTCATACCACAATCTTTCCTTCAGAGAAACATAAAACAGACACCTACTCTAGGAAAAAGAATAACCCTCAGGTCACAGTTTTAGCATTATCTGGCTTTCTGCCACTTGAGGCTTCCTGCAGGTGATCACAACCTGGGGCCAGCCACTCAACAACCCCTCCAGGAGGTTGCCTCAGACTCCCCCTAAGGCAAGCTCTAAGGTTCTATGGTTACTTCATCCTAAAGAGAAGAATCGCAGCATGCAAAGACTCTCATCCACAGCTGTTAATTCTTCAAAACTAAGACACTAAATTCTACATTCAGAAAGTTGGACTTTAGAATTGGCAGAAAAGGAAATGGAAAGTCAATAGTATAAAGATCCATCCCATTATGTGAATAATAGACTTGGAGTGAATCAAAGATCATGCTCATCCCGGAAAGAAGTACAACTAAATAAGGACATCCTGAGAAGAACCTCTTCTCTCTACTCTGTTGGCTTTAAGAATAGATGTGCACATGAAATTAACATTTCAACTCTCCAAGCCAATCAGTGCAATAATCTCGTGGGGTCCCTGAGGGTTGGGACCCTAGTGTACTGACCTGGGTCCTTTATTGCAGAAGCAGCAAAGGCATAGAGCAGCACTGTTTTAGAACTTACAGAATTCAAGTGAAAAATCTGTATTCAAAAAAGGATTGAAAGAAAACAGGACGACACAGAGTCTGATACTTACTTGTGGCCCAGCTCATGGGCGATGGTAAAGGCCAAATTGAGACCATTGTCTTCGGCAAGCACACACTTCCTCTTAGCACTGCACACACCTCCTAAGTAAGCAATTCCTGCAGCAGAGACACAAAACACATCCTCTTCAGAACGCGGGAGGCCCTGGTCTCGCCAGGCAAGTCCGCACGGTCAACAGCACACACGGTCAACGTCACACACAATCGAGGCAGGCACACTGGGACAATGCTGACTATGAGTCTCAGCCCATATGGGAAGGGTTTGTGTATGATGCTTTTGTGTTCACCCAACAAAAACAATAACCACCACAAGCATCCATCAGGCATCTAATACGCGTCAGGGGGTGTGCTGAGTCATGTACTCATAGCACCTAACTTAATCCTCATGACCCGGGATGAGGGAAACTGAGGTTTGGAAAGGAAAGGTAACTCTCCCAAGGTCACCTGGATGGGCACCCAGTGCTGGGATCCTACACCAGATCTGTCTAACTTCAGTGCCCAGGGCTGGGACCAAGTGAGGCCAGCCAGGCAAGGCACCCAGGGTATAAGATTTAAGAGGCCCTGGCTCTCAGGCAATGCCCCTGCACCCACACACCCTGAGAGGGAGGAAGCACCTCCTCACACTGCACATCCCGGGCGTGAGCTGGGTTCTGTGCTGGGTCTCATGGACAGCAAGCCCCGGAAGGCTGTGCAGAATGTTCTGAAAATGCTTCAGGAGCCCTTGAGAGAGGAAGACCCAGAGAAAGTGGAGCCAGCGCTGGGAGAGCCAGGGCCTTGAAGTCCTCAGTGAGGACTAGCCCGTGAGCCAAATGTGTGTCTCCACACACATGTGCTTGCCCCAAGGACTTCACTCTAAGACAGGAAACCCGAACCATACACACCAGGAGAAATGCAATGCAGGGCAGTGGAGGCTTCGTCCCAAGGATGGGCGGTGTTGGTGGTACTGCAGGCCAGCCACTGCAGGAGAGGCAGGCGTTTTCCAGGGGAGGAAGGCGGCTCTGGCAAAGGGACGTGGGGGAGGACACGGGGCCCTTGGATGCCAGCTCCTCTGGGGAATGCTGGGAGGGTGGCCACAGCAGGGGTGGGGAGGGCAAGCCCATGCTGGCCACACTTCTGGGGACTGACCCTCCAGGGCTCCCCACCACAGCACTCCCTGCACCCAGGAAAGACATGTCTCACCCCGCAGGGACTGCAGGGCTTCTCAACAGGGCCTGCTAGGAAACCTGACATCTGCCCTCCCATGGGCGTTTAACCCTGAGGACAGTTCCTCGATATGCCCCTGTGTGATACACAAGCGGATGGTGGAATGGGGTGGCTGTGGGAGCTCAGTACTCCCCTGGCTGTGCCGTCACATTGGGCGTGGTGGGCAGCGGCTCTGCTGGCATAGCACCATGGAGTGGATGGAGGCTAAACACAGCTGGACTCTGCCCATCAGCCCCATGCCCTGGATGGGCTGTGACTACCCAAGGAAGGAGCACCTGCTCTCCACCATGGGCTGTCCCTCTGTCGAGCTGCACACTGCTCCATTCTGAGGGCTCCTTCCATGAACTTGCCTGAGATGTCTCAGGAGGGAAGGAGTTGGCAGAGGGCAGGGGAGAATGGGACAGGGGAACCATTTCATTAAAAACGAGCCCTCCTCCCTGCTCCCAAAGAGCTAAACCAGCATCCTCTTCGCTGATGTCCAAATCAAACTGCTGCGGAGCTCAGCCACACACAGGGTGGCCCCTCTGATGTGGTGTGGCTCTGTGTTCCCACCCAAATCTCATCTCGATTTGTAATCCCCATGTGCCAGGGAGGGACCTGCTGGGAAGTGATTGGATCATGGGAACAGTTTCCCCCACGCTGTTCTTGGGATAGTGAGTTAGTTCTCATGAGAGATGATGGTTTTAGGAGTGTTTGGCAGTTATTTCCCCGCCCCCTCCGCTGCACTGTGAAGAAGGTGCCTGCTTCCCTTTCCCCTTCAGCCATGATTGTAAGTTTCCTGAGGCCTCCCCAGCTATGTAGAACTGACAGTCAATTAAATCTCTTTCCTTTATAAACTACCCAGTCTCAGGTAGTATCTTTATAGCAGCGTGAAAAAGGACTAATACATCCTCCTTCCTCGTCCTCTCCACGAGGCACAGAGGAAGCTCACATGGCCTGGCTCCACAGAGGTGTGGCTCCAGGGCTCATGTTCCACACACTGGGCCCAGGTACCTCACTGTGGGTCTATTTTTATTTGGAAACATGCAGTGTGCTTAGTTAAAAATAAATAAAAGACAAATTAAATGTTATTTTGCCTCAAGATGCTTTTGTGGCCACGTGGATGTCACAACTCAGCAATGCAGACTATTGAAAAGAGCAACACGACAACCAGAAAGGATGCAATGTGGTTTCTCAGTACCTTCAAGGTCATTATTCTGGTTTTGTTTAAAAATGTTTTGTGGGTTGCTTTTACAAGTCTACCAGTGAGTAGGTGGAATGCTGCTACATAGCCTTGATAGTATGTGCACGTGGCCCACGTGGGTGCATGCACACGCTCAGACACACACCCAGCAGTGCCCACCCAGCCCTGGCTGCAGCTTCTCTGGGTCAACGAATCAATTAGAAACAATCAGATCTGCACACCCTGGAGAAGTTGCCTGGTGAGGGGGAAGGGAGACACAGTGAGGCCAGATGTGCTGAGCTTGCTGTCCTGAGTGTGCCTGCCATGGGCTCTGATACAGAACTGGCAGACCTCACATGCCACACAAACACTTCCCCCTGGCCTCAGCCACACTCAGCATTCGGAGGAGGCAGCCCTGACTTTCCACTCTAATTAGGTAACGTGCAATGCTAGAGGAACAGTGAAGCAAGGAGCCTTCCAATAATTGCATTTTAATTTTTCCAAGGTGCAGATGATTTTTTTTTTAACTAGAAAACAAAGAATCAGTTTATTTACAAGAAATGCTATTGCACAAAGGTGGATTAAGGTCTAATGCTTTTAATGATTTATTCCAATCGTGACCAGCCTGGTCATAAAACTGAGCAAGGAAAAACACATAAAAGAAACAGCTCCTGACAACAGAGCACAAGAGCTGTGTGTTTATGAGATGAGGTGGAAATGCTTAGAATGCACAAAACAAAGTCTGGAGAAAATCCCAGGTTGTTGTAAAATAAGAGCTACGGGGGGAATAAACGGTAATTAAGTCATCCAGCTTCAGCAGAAAACAAAGCCCACCACTATTCCATGTTACTAAAAAGAAACTGCAGTCTAGGGAAGGCAGAGCCCTGGAGACTCAGAGATACCCCCACCATCTCAGGCTGCAGAAGGCACCAAGCTAGAAAAACCCACCAAATCCCCATGCTGGTGCTTGTCAAGAAATGAGGAAAAACCAGTTTTCTCTGTATTGATTTATTAAAAACTGAGGTCTGTGACACTACCGTTTCGCAGTCAGTACACTGCTAACTTCAGTGCTGATGCTGTGGAACCTTCCAAGGTAACCAGAATTCCCTTAACGCTGAGGTGAGGCTTTTAGACCCTGCAGTGGTGCTTTCACCGGCTTTCACATCCAGCATTCTATGATTTAAAATTCTCCACAGATCACAGAACTTATTTAAAAATTTTTAAAAACATCAATTCCACATGTTTGCATAGTTTCTTGTAACAAAAGGGAGGCAGAAAGGCAACTGGAATTTATTAGTTGTGCCTCTAAATGGGCAAGACTGCTCTGAACACTCAACCCTCCCTTGCTTGGCAAGTATGACTGGTCCCATTTTATAGATGGGGAAACAGAGGCTCTACTACACCCCTGACAACAAGTGTGTGCTTGTGTCCTAAATGGTGGCTCACTCCAACTCTACTACACCCCTGACAACAAACACACTCTTAAAAAAATCTGAAACACAGATGGTAAAAATGAAGGGGTGTGAGTCAGGCACAGTGGCTCACACCTGTAATCCCAGCACTTTGGGAGGCTGAGCTGGGAAGATCGCCTGAGGTCAGGAGTTTGAGACCAGCCTGGTCAACAAGGTGAAACCCCGTCTCTACTAAAAATACAAAACTGGTGGGGAGTGGTGGTGACACCTGTAATCCCAGCACTTCGGGAGGCCGAGGTGGGCAGATTGCAAGGTCAGGAGATCGAGACCATCCTGGCTAACATGGTGAAATCCCGTCTCTACTAAAAATACAAAAAATTAGCTGGGTGTGGTGGCAGGTGCCTGTACTCCCAGCTACTCGGGAGACTGAGGCAGGAGAATGGCATGAACCCGGGAGGTGGAGCTTGCAGTGAGCCGAGATCGCACCACTGCACTCCAGCCTGAGTGACAGAGCAAGACTCTTTCTAAAACAAAACAAAAACAAGACCAAAAAAACCCACCCAAATTAGCCAGGCATGGTGGCAGGTCCCTATGGTCCCAGCTACCCCAGAGGCTGAGGCAGGAGAATCACTTGAACACGGGAGGTAGAGGTCGCAGTGAGCTGAGATCCATCACTGCACTCCAGCCTGCGTGACACAGCAAGATTCCGTCTCAAAAAAATAAAAAAGAGGGGGTGTAATGAGTTCTTCTGAAACCTGGGGCAGCTCATTTAATTTATCCAGAGAAGAGGCTCCCATCCACTAGCTCTGTGACCCATCTTCCCAGCCATGCCAGCGCAACACAGGTGCTCATCTGTCTTCTTTCTCTTCCTTTTCTCAGTAGAAGCATAATTTTATAGAGAAAACTGGGTGAAGATGATTAATCAGTTTCTTTTTCAGTAGAAAACTACATGATATAAGCTCATAACTCTTTATCTCAGGGCTGACCACTCAATCCTCTCTAGATTTAAGGAATAAACAACAAACAACTGTCTAAACTCTGATTGATGCAGTAAGTTGTTGCATATAAGCCATCTGCAGCTGGTGGCCTTGCTGCCCATTAGTCCAACCTTACAGGGTCTGCCTTTGAGAGACATGGCTCCATTTTTCCCACCAACTGCTCAACTACCAAACACTGTCACGGTTATTGCTGGAACATCAAACTGTCAGTCACAAGAGAGCAACTGGCATCTGCCCATACACCAACCATAGTCATGGATACTGAATTGCAGATTCACGCTCACTGACAAGTCCTTGTTTCTTGCAAACCTAAGTGGATATGGGTGTGATCTGAACGGGTGAACAGCACTTAGGAGCAAATGTCTTAGAGTCTAGGATGTGACAAAGGAAAACTAACTACAAAGGAATAATAAAGTTGGACCCCTACTTCACACCACATTTAAAATATAAGTCAAAATGAATTAAAGAGCTAAATGTGAGTGCTAAAACTATAAAACTCTTAGAAGAAAACTAAGATGGAAATCTTCCTGACCTTGGTGTAGACAAAGCCTTCTTAGCTATAACATCAAAAACACAAGTGGGGGTGGGAAAATCCTAACCTCTTGCAACAGGAGAGTGGCTGAGGGGGAAGGGGCTGGGATTGAGGTGGGGAGTCACCTTCATTTCCACTGCCAGCCCAAGCAATGAATATGCTGGCACATTCTCCGAGGAAGCTTTCCCGACTTTCCCCTTAGCAATTGTGGTTTTCTGTGGACTGGGAGTCATCCAGCAGTTATGACCTTGCAGGCTAACTCAGTGTGTTGGTTTGTGTGTTATAATGCCATGTGAGCTGTTGCTTCGTGATGGGGTTTCTTGGTTATGGGTCAGAATCAGGAAAGGCTACTTGTGGGCCTTGCTCCCTAGGGTTAAGGAGACCACAGCTTAGGACACAGATGTCCTTGGCTTCGGTTTCTCAGGCATCTCCAGGATCCTGGACTTTGGGAGGAGATGCCGTCTCTGGTAAGAGAATCACACGAGTTCCCACAGATGACTCGAGGGTCCTGGGCTGGAGGAGTCACTCCTATGAGATAACATTTTCATGTGTTCTGCGAGTTAAGGGTAAGTGGAGGAATAAACTGGCCCTTGGATTTACAAGTTAGAATCAAAAAGTTTATGCCAACAGTTTGCTCTAGAAACCAAAACACGCCGGGAGAGGGGAAGGAAGGAGAAATGCATAAGTGGTGATGTTCAAAAGGCCACAACCAACTTGAGCCAAGTGCGTGGAGATATCATGCAGACTACCCACCCAGACTACCCAGAGAAGATGACGCTCATGTCAGCAGGACCTGTCACATGGGAGGGGTTCTCCAGGGAGCAATGTAACATTTGTCAAATCACAGTGTGCCTCTCTTCGGAGAACCCCACAGAGTCTCAGGGGCTTCTGAAACAGGCCCTGATGCCCACCAGAAATGGTCCCAGGCAGGTTCACCTCAGGACATCATAGGATCCTTGAAAATCTCTTATCTTGACAAACGCTTTGTCAAGTGTTTCCTGATGGCCTGTATGTGACAGGCCTCGTGCCGGGCAGAGTCGAAGCTGAGCAGGCGCAGGCCTAGGAGAAGCAGCCTCCGGGCCACTGCAGCAAGAAGACAAAGCAGCCTGTAGAAAGATGAGCAGGGATGTTCCAAGCCAAGCACCAGGGCCTGAAGGGTGGGTGATCGATCGGGTCTCTGAAAGACAGCTGCGCCAGTGACCCAGCCCAGATCTGGCCTCTCCAGAGGGCAAACAAGTGGAAACTGGAGAGGAAGCTCCACACTGAGCCGTGCACTTACTGATCCCTGTTCCTCCCTCTGGGTCACCTGTCACAGCTGAGAGCCCCTCACCGAGCCACACCCTCATTCTGACTACTCTCTGAGCAAACTTTCCCGGACCACGGGTGGCTCCCTGTGTGGGGAGCACCTGCAGGCAGCACCGTGAATGCAGCAGGTGATGAGTGTCTTTGAGCTGCCTTTCAGGAGACCTCTGGACTTCTGTGGGTACTCCCTGGCCACCAGAGAAGAACCCTGTCTTCTAGCATTTAGCATTCAGGAAACACAACCCCCGACCAGCCTGCTGGATGGCTGTACCTCAGCGGCACTGCACCGTCGCCTGTGTGCAGGTTCCGGTGTGTGCACACGTGAGTGTACGACTGTAGACACGGGCATGGCCAGGACACCCTTCCCCTAACTGGAAGCATGAGGCTGATGCCCACACTCACTCCTACAGCAATGGACCCTAGTGAATTTTGAAAGCTATAACACACTCACATTCTCTATCAACTGCACTGCTTGGTACTTACTTTGGTCAATAATTTTAAAATGAACTTGGCTTAGTCCCACTTCAATGACAGCTTTTAGCCTCCTCTATCTTCTCTCACTGTAAATGTTTCCCCTTTGCTGGTGGGTTAGAATGCCCTCCCTCTCCCTAGGGAAAGCTGGGGTTTTAGGTGGGGGTGAGGCTGAGAAGAAGTGTGATATGTTTTGGCTAAAAATAATCTCCTCCATGTGGGGAATGGGACAACTAAGTCTTCCATGGGGTCAGATATCCCCCAAGGGAATCTGGGAATGAATCGAATCTCCCTTCGGAGTTTCAAATGCAACCTGGAAGGAGGGGCACATTCCTGACTCAGCCTTCCCAAGGCAGCTGTCTGAGGTGTGTGCCTAGAATCATAATCTTTCTCAACATTTCTGTTTGAATCACATTTATTAGAGTAGCCACAGGCAGGGCCATGAGTGAGGGCTGCTAAACTGAGATGACAGCCAGAGCCAGGAAGAAGGCAGAGTAGGGGCTGGTAAGAGCAACCACATGCATTTTAATCATGCTCACTGTTATGAGCTAAACTGTGTCCCCTTGAAATTCAGAGGTTGAAGCCCTAATCTTCAATGTCCCTGTATTTGCAGACAGGGCCTTCAGGGAGGTAATGAAGGTTAAATGAGGTCAGCAAGGTGGGGCCCTGATCCAACAGGCCTGGTGTCCTTATAAAAAGAAGAAGAGACACTAGAGGTATTTCTCCCTCCCTTTCTCTTTCCCTCTCTCCAAGTGAGCACAAGAGGGCAGGTGAGGACACAGTGAGAAGGCAGCTGCCGACAAGCCAGGAAAGAGATTCCTTATCCCAAACCAGTCCTACTGGCACTGCAGAGTTCCAGCTTCCAGACCCGTGAGGAATAACTGTCTGCTGTGTAAGCTGCCCAGTCTGCAGTATTCTGTAAGAGGAGCTCTAAACAGGCTAATACACCCAGAGCGCACCCCGGGTCCCCACAGAAGTACCCTGGGTCCCCTTGCTCACACAGGTAACCGACAAGCGTGGTGACCACCAGAACTCACCATGCTCATTTGCCACACAGCACTGCAGCCACCTAACGCGCCATGGGCTTGGCCTCGATGTTCACAACGTGGTTTAATAACAAGGAACCGACCTGGAAAGCTGTAGGAGCGTCAGGTTGAACTAGTTACAAAAATGCTTGGTAGAGAAGAACGAAAAATATGGTGGAGTGGGGGTGTTCTGTATTTAAAATCATATAACACCTTAGCCAGCTGCATCTGTAGGCAGAGAAGTGCCATCTCTCAGTCATTTAACAATGGGGTGCCTTGCAAGTTACAGCCAGGGATGTCCATCAGGAGACACTAAGGCACCGGGAAGGGAGGTGAGAGAATCACAACATGCGTGTGAGTGATGTGGACCCATTGCTCACATCATCAGCTATTTCTATTTGCAGGAGACTCCCCAGAAATCCCCAGGCCTTATGAGATGTTCTAAAAACACTCAAACACAGCCTTGGAGGGAGGAGCCAGTTTTAAAAGACTCTTATAAAAGTAACATACTGCTCGGTCTGAAGAATCAGAGGCTAAAATCATCTCTTCAAGTCCCCAGAAAATCCCAAAGAACTCCAGGGGAAGGTGGTGATGGGCCAGAGAGCTCTGGAAGCTTCCAGGTCTGTTGCGAGCCACACCTGGCACAGAGTAGGCTCTTCCAGGTCTGTCGGGAACCCACGAGCCTCCCCTGGCACACAGTAGGCTCACAAAAAAGGAGCACTGCTGCTGGTTCTGCTTAGCAAATCTCAAGGCAAACCAAGCGGCAACAGGCATTCTGGATGTGCAGAACCAAATGCAGCAAGCCAGAAACATGTGCTGCTTTTTCTTTTTACCTTGACTCATTCAAAAATCACAAATGCACAAGGCCAGAAGACAGAAGGTGCTCATCACTACAAAAGCCCAGGAAGTGGGTACCAGTGCAGAGGGAAGGGGCTGTGGCTGGGACGGGGACCACCTACAGGGCTGATAGACTCTACTGCTTGACCAGGATGCTGGCCACAAGGATATCTGCCTTATAATAACTCATTTAGAGATAAAAAAGTCAGGTCAGGGTTACCCCAGAGGGACTAGTGACCAGAAGGGGCATGAAGAGGACCTGCCCGGTGGCTGATATCGTCTTGTTTCTAGATCCAGGTCATCACTAACCATTACACAAAGCTCATCAGTTTACAAATATTCATTGAACAGTACACTTAGATATACTATCCATAGGTAAATTATGCCTCAATTATAATTTAAAAGATAACAAAGGGATACACACATGCATGTGAAATAGAAGGAGAAGATGGCCTTGGTTTAAGAATCTGGGAAGAGTCAAGGTCACTGGACAATTTAGATAAGGGTATGTCTTTGGTATATCCAAGGGTCATGGGTTGATGAAGCCTCAGTGGTATGTATTAGTCAAAGTCTGCTTTCACCTGCAACACCAGGCTTTACCTGTATTACTCTTATTTCTCGGACCATATGAGCCATTTCTAATTTACCTTTACTGCCTTGCAAGGACTTTTCCAATGGTACATTCTTGAGGCTTGCCTGAAACAACCTTGAAAAACAGCTTCACTCCCTCTCATAGCTGTACTTCTGAAGGATGAATAAAATGCAAGGCCATGCATGGAAATATTTGCCAAGTTAGCAAAAAAAAAAAAAAAAAAGGAAGAAACAAAGAAAGAAAAGCATTCTCAAAACAAGTAACCGCATTTCTTGCTAAATGCTTAGCCCAGCAAAGCCCATTCTTTGGGGGATGAAATGTAGACTTTTAGTGAAACCTTGGGACAAGGGTACGCACTTCCAGACTGCACGTTGTTCTAGACACCTCTCGGGGCCCTGCTCGTGGGCTGTGCACAAAGGTCAGCCCAGGCCTCAGAGCAGCTCTGGGCACCAGCTCCCGAACACCAGCTTCTGAGTTCAAGTCCATAAATCACGCCCTGGCAGGGCACCACAGCTACTCCAAAAAAGAAGTAACCCAAACATGGGAAGCCAGCCATCATTTGGGTGTTGACTCAACAGTCATGAACTAAAGTCAAACTACCATGACAAGCCCTCCCTTCTGATGGCCCAGGGGAAGCCCTAGGACAATCCCTGCCTTCACTGATAGGATGCAAAAATGACGGCATTCCATTTTATTAAAAAAAAAAAAAAAAAGCCCCTTAGAAAAGAATGTTGATGAGAGCCACACCACGAAGTCAAGTGGACACTAAGATTACAAAGAGGAAACAGCTGACTCATGGCAGAATCAGTGGCAGGCAAGGAAGATGGCCAGCCTCAGAATTATCGCCAGCGTGGCAGAAAGTGGATGGTACAAAGTCTCAGGCCCCATCTTCAGGGTGAAGTTATGTCCCTGCTCCATGCTTATGCAGGCAGCTCATTACCTGTAGGCTACATTGGGTTTCAGAATCATCTCAGACTACGGAAATAGCATGCATGTCAGTGTCTGTCTTTAAAATGTCAAAGGCCAAGAAAAACAAATGTTCTTTACCTTTTAAGCGATTTCATACATTTCCAGGTTGCTTCTATGCCTCTGTGGTGGTCCGCACCCTGTGTCCTCAGAGCCAGGGGCTCCTGTTTGAGCTCTGCTACGGCATTCCCCTGAGGCTGGTCAGCCTGGCTGTCCGATACTGCCCCCAGTCTCAGTCCACACCAATGGGACTCGCCACCCCAAACTGAGCCTTCAAGTTTTGTTCAAAAGCTTGCAGTCCTAGTCAACCTCTCTCTTCCCTTCTCCCACCCAATCTTAGTAATCATCAAGTCCTGCCATTTCCTGCTACTCACAGACTCTGGGATTTCTTTCTTTCTCACTGGTCCCAAGCCCAGGCCTTTGTCATCACCTTAAGCATTATTAGGAAATCTCTGTAGGCATCAGCTTACTTGCCTCTCCCCACTCCAGTTAGTCCTAAAACGTCTGGACTCGAGTGCCTCCTCTCCACTGATTCTCCCCTGATCCTGCCCAGAAACACCCCTCCAGGTGCCCAGGTGCCCAGGGCCCATCGCAATTCCTCTGCTGCAGCATGAGCCAGTCAGGTCCTATGAACAAATCTTATGCTAGGCCTCTCTAGGCCAGCTTTCATAACAATTCAACTTACACAGCACAGTGTGGCTTAAACACATCATCAATAAGTTCTGCAAATGAATGAATGCATAGCAGCCCTGCCAACCTCATCTTCATAAAACACCATCCTCTGCTGCTTAAGAAGTGGGCTAGAGGCCAGGTGCAGTGGCTTATGCCTGTAATCCCAGCACTTTGGGAGGCCGAGGTGGGCAAGTCACAAGGTCAGGAGATCGAGACCATCCTGGCTAACAACATGGTGAAACTCCATCTCTACTAAAAATACAAAAGAAAATTAGCCAGGCATGGTGGCGGGCGCCTGTAGTCCCAGCTCACGGGAGGCTGAGGCAGGAGAACGGTGTGAACCCGGGAGGTGGAGCTTGCAGTGAGCAAAGATGGTGCCACTGTACTCCAGCCTGGGTGACAGAGACAGGCTCCATCTAAATAAAGAAAGAAAGAAGAGGGCTGGAACAGGGAGGAGTAAGTAATAAGGCGGCAGCTGCTAAACACTAACATTTGTCAGACACTTACTATGTGTGTAGCAGGCCCTGTGCTAAAGATTCCCACGTGTGATCTCATTTTATCCACACCACCACTTGGTGAGGTACATACTGTTATTATCCTTGCAGTACTACTGATGAGGAAACTAAGACTCTGAGAAGTCAACAACTCATCCGAGGTCAAATAGCGAATGAGGGGTGGAGCTGGGATTCAATCTCAGGTCTTTGGGGCCAGAGGTCCTGCCCTAAAGCACTGCATCAGACGCTGCAAGCTGGCAGCCACAGAAGGATTTCAACTGCAGGAATGTTTTATTTGGCCCATTTAGGATTTAAATGAAAATTTTAATCAGTCACCAACAATTAAAAAATAGAAGAGCCAGTCGGGCGCAGTGGCTCATGCCTGTAATCCCAGCACCATGGGAGGCCAAAGCAGGTGGATTACTTGAGGTCAGGAGTTTGAGACCAGCCCTGCCAACATGGTGAAACCCCATCTCTACTAAAAATACAAAAATTGGTTGGGCGCAGTGGCTCACGCCTGTAATCCCAGTACTTTGGGTGGCAGAGATGGGCGGATCACAAGGTCAGGAGATTGAGACCATCCTGGCTAACACAGTGAAACCCTGTCTCTACTAAAAATACAAAAAATTAGCCGGGTGTGGTGGTGGGTGCCGGTAGTCCCAGCTACTTGGGAGGCTGAGGCAGGAGAATGGCGTGAACCTGGGAGGGGGAATTTGCAGTGAGCCGAGATTGCGCTACTGCACTCCAGCCTGGGTGATAGTGAGACTCCGTCTCAAATAAATAAATTAATTAATTAATTTAAAAAGATACAAAAATTAGCGGGGTATGGTAGCCTGTGCCTGTAATCCCAGCTACCTGGGAAACTGGAGAATTGGTTGAACCCAGGAGGTGGAGGTTGCAGTGATTCGAGACTGTGCCACTTCACTCCAGCCTGGGCAACAGGACGAGACAACTTCATCTCAAAAAAAAAAAAAAAAGTTAGAAGAGCTTACATAAAATGCAAATTGCCTGACTTCTAAAAATATTGAATAAATGGAGAATGACAGACTGTTCAATAAATGGCACTGGGACCACAAGTGTCCACAGGGAGATGAATGAATTAAACTCTCAACCTCATGCCAGACACAGAAACAAACTCTAAATGGATGAAATACACAAGCATGGAAACAACTTTGAATCTGTCAGAAGAAAATGTAGTGGGATGTCTTTATGCTCCCAGAGTAGTAAAGATTTTTTAAAAGAAGAAACAGGAAGTGAAAATCATAACAAAAAAGATTGAGCTATTTAGCTAAATCCACATTGAAAACTTCTATGTGATAAAAGGTACCATAAACAAAGTTAAAGACGAAGACAAGACACAATGAAGATATTTTCAATTCCTAAAACCAAAGATTTAAAAAGATATCCAACCTACCTGGGCAGAGAACTGAGAAATAAAATCACAAGAAGACATCAATTCACACCCGGCATGTGGACAAAACATAAAAAATTCTGGCAATAATCGGCAAGGTTATCAGGATTAAAGACTCCCAGATGCTATTAAAGAGAATATAAATTGGTATATTGGCCATTTTAGGAAGTAATTTGACCCACTGAGAAAGGCTGAAAGGTGTGCAGAAGTCAGGAAGTGGTTATATCCTGGGAAGTGGCAGTTCACCATCCAGGCTGCACTTGCGCACTTCCGTGCTGTTGTGCCCACCCACCTGTCCCTGCTGAGAGGAATCTCAGTAGCCTCTGATGTGTATGCACACGTATGTACACATGCATGTGCATGTACCACCACCTCACGAAGGGATGCTATTATCATCCTCATTGACACATGGGGACACCGAGGCACCACGAAGGTAAGCAAATCCCCCAGGGTCATGCTGCAACCAAGTAGGAGAACCCGCTGAACCCAGCCAGTCTGGCTGCAGATCCCCTGTAACGGCAGCAAAGGTAAAGAGTACTCTGCCCCAGGGACTGTACGGCAAGCCTGGGAGACAGACTCATAGTCAGGCCCGTTCATAATGCATTCCAGGGAAGAGAGGAGAAGCCTGCCAACTACGATTCAAAGTCCAGGGAGTTTCCTATTAAAACACAAACTAACAAGGCTCGCACACTGATGTCTTTAACCCTTGAGACTGCAAAAGTTAACATGTATGCGTGTATTTCTTGCAAGAAGCTTTATAGCTTTCATCAAATTTCCAAAGGGATCCACAACCTCAAAAAGGTTAAAAACACTAAACATAGAAATCCCAGAATGTAATCAAAGACATTCCCTAGGAAAAACGTCCTCTCTGATGAGCCAAGTCAGACCCAAATATCCCAGGAAAATTATCCTCCAGCCCTTGGGAGTTACCCAAGCATTCCTCAGAAGGTGATAACCAACAATGCTTTGTAGGATGTGCTTTTCGTTGCCAGATCTCAACTAACTGACACATAGAAAACATGAGGAAGGGTCTGACATTATTCACCAACAATGTCACTTGTAAAAGAGCAGCCAAATTGACTCTTTGTTATGCCTGGGGCTGGGGTGGGGTGAGGTGGGAAGCAGCCAAGGTAATGCATAGGGTGACATGTACATTTTTGTCAATTAGGTACATACATTTAATTTAGAAAGCACCCTGAGTTAAGCATCCAATTTAAATTAGCCTGTAATTGTAAAGCATGTAAAAATGAAAGGAAAAAATGAAAGGAAACTATACCCATAGTCAACATATATATGATTTACAAAGGTATGATCTTGAGTGTGTATATATAAAATACAAATTTTAAAAAGAAACCACTCTATTCTGTTTGGACAAGGTCACTACCTGTTCCCTGATCCCAGTTGCAGGGTTTTATTGTATCTTGGTATGTTTAACTGGTTGCATGAATTGAACATACATGGAGATGGACTTGACGCAGCAGACTATATGCTGACAATTGTAACAAGCTGTCTTTGTTTTCTGCAAATAGTATTTCTAAAAACTGGATTTGTTTTGGGTTGATAAGAGGAAAAACATGATATAACAGCCATTTGTTGATTGTGTCCTCCATTGGATGGATACTGACAAATCACCATGATTGCTCAGAAAATCAATGTGAACATCCACTCTGTCAGAGTCTAAGACCAAAGAAGCATTTACTGCTTCCTCCCCATCCACAGTATATCACCACACATACCCTGGGAACACCCCATGCCAGTGCCTACCAGCATGGGAACAGAACAGAGCTGTGTTATTTTCCTAAATCATTCTCAATCTTGGTCTAACATAAACAACCCACCAAACAAACACAACTTGGAGACAAGGCAGGAGAATCATTTTAAAATGGGATCCAAGATCTGAGACGCAAAGCAACAGCCTGCCCAGATCCTTCTATTTATCCTATCCCTTCCAAGACTGGTCCATGCCAGCATAACCTTTGAGCATCAAACATCAGAAGGTCTGTATGCCTCAGCCCTGTAAAGGGGCAGGTTTCTCCTTCACCCTCTCCTGCACCTGGGAGCAAATGCACTACCTGTAGAGAAGGGCCGGCCCCGCCCCAGCTGGGACTCCTGGGGGTCAGATAGATGTGCTGAGCCCCTATGTCAAAGTTATTAAATGTTTTAGTTTTGTTCCATTGTAGCTCTTTTTTTCCCTTTTTCGATGATTTTACAAAAGAAAGCAAGCTGCTTAGAAGGCCCTGAAAGTGAGGAGGGGCAAGAAAGATGACTAGTTATGGAGGGTGAGGGTTGCTTTTGTTTTGTTAGTTTTTTGCCAAAAAAGCCTGGATAGAGTGATCTCAGTTATCTGGTGCTCTCCTAAATGGAACCCCAGCGTACCTCCCATATGGAAGAGTCCCTGAATTTCCCCCCACCCCACCTTCTCCCCCTTCAGCCATGTTGATGACAGAGAAGATAGGAACTTAGAACCCATTTCTCATTGGAGAGGAAAACTTGTCATCCGGCTTTGCGAAGAAGGTTCTACCTTATGCTCATCGCACATTATCTTTGCTATGCGCTAAGATACCATATTTAAAATGCCAAAAAAAGGAACAAAAGAAAGAAATGTAAAATACCTGAATGAGCTTGTATTATAACATTAATATTATTGGGAGTATCTGCTTTCCAGGCGGATGTGATTCACTCATTATTCTAGTCCTGCTGTAGTCCTTTGTAATTTGTAGTAATTATGTAATTGTGGTAATTATGCTTTTTTTAATTAAAAAAGTATAAAAATAAAAAACTTGAAAAGGCAAAAAAATTGTTTTAAAGGACTAAAATGGGATCCATCCTCCAAGACTCTCTTCTGGAGGAGAATGGGACTGCACATGCACTTTTATTGGCCACATCTTAATGGTATTGCTGACCCGGCCATGCTCTACTCTTCCCGGCACTAGAAATCACAGAATGTTCTAGTTTCACATGCTCAGCCCACCATCCACGTAGGAGGCTGAAATCATTTCTTAATGGCACCTGTATTATGTTCCTTAGCTATTCATCCCAATTCCAAATACGCTCAAGCAATATGGCAGATTTCCTCTGAGATGGTCCTCGATTATCACTGTGAGAACAACGACACCATGAAGGAGTGAAGCTTTGCTGTTGCACTGTCCCATGACAAGTTCATTACTGCCCTGCAGAGACAATTCTCTTTTAGGAGGAAAGAACTGCCCATTCTGCTCTATTGTCCCATAGATCTTTTACACCTCCATTTGGCATCGTGAAATAAAGACTAATTCCAACCCTCTCAATACAGAATCTCCCATCCAAAAGCATAACAACCCAAGAATGTGGACTGCTATTTCCTGACCCCTGCACTGTGCCCGGCAGGCTCCGGCTACAATCAAATGCAGCCCTCGTGCCTGCGTCTAGAATGCAGTGGCAATACTAAATCAGACGGGCTGGTAAGGCCAGCAATTAAACCAGAAGTTGGTGAAGCAAACTTCCCAAAGTGAAGCAAGATGCTGATGTGGAAGATCAGCTGCTCGTGAGACGAGGTGACGATTTTCCTGAACTCTTTGTTAGATTTCATGTCTGGATCTCGTCTGGAACATCTACCAAATGGATTAGGGCCCAAATGTCTGGCATTCTTCTGATAACTCCAGTCCTGTAACTGTCCCACTGTCATAGCAGAAGGAACCTCACTGCTAGCCTTGATTTCAGTATGACTGATTCTCCTTCACTGTCTGAGTTTGTGCACTACAGACAACTCCACGTGGAGTCTTTGCACGGCCAACAGAGAACTTGATAGCCCCTGAGATACCTGCCCTGGTCACTGCTGCCCTTGGGTAACAAGCTGGCCTTCTGGCTGACAGTCAGGGAAGTCTCAGGCTGGCCTGATCTAAGTGACTCAGTCAGCAGACCCTGAGTGTCCTTCTTGGTCCTTCCCCAGGAGTAAGGATGATCCACAAGACCCCTGGGCTGCTCTGCAGGTAAGGGCAAATGGGCCTCTGCAAAGGAAGCTGCTAGTGCATTTCCCTTCTCCTGCTTGAAGACACAGGTATCAAAACATCCTGCTGCTGGCAGGATGGCCAGCGACCTCCAAGACTCCATTTGCCTGAGGATGAATAACTCAGATTCAGAATTTGGGTGTTGCTGACTCTCCCCAGGAGAACCAAGACTGTGCTCACAAGAGCAGAGCTGACTCGGGAGTCACTGTTCCTAACATATCCTCAGCTCCCTTGGCCATTCTTGGGAATGTAAGCCACAGGGAGATTTATCTTTGTGTCAGCAGATTGTGAGCGGGGTGAGAAGGGCAGGCTCTGGACTGGGGTCTGCATTTGAGTCCCTCTCTGCCACTTCCCACCTGGGTGACTATGGCAATGGTTTAATCTCCCCCAAGCCTTGTGCCCCCTTTTGTAAGACAAAATTAACACCTACCTCATGGAATTGAGGATTAAATGAATAATGAGAGAGAAGTACTATTCAGAGTAAACCCTGAACAAATACTATGTAACACCACAATTAGTTTGACCAACTCCAAATTTTTTCTTAAAGTTTAACGAAAGGTATTTACCAAGCCAAAACTCTGTGCCAAAAGGCACAGGGCAATTCCACAATGATTGGCTGTTTAGTTGCCAGTGTAGAGGCAGTGAACCTCTAAATGCTTTTATCAAGATGACATCTGGAAAGCTGAAGAGAGAACAGCAAACAGCTGGGGGCTGGGAAAACACCACCTTCACCAGCACCAGATGCCACTCTCTTTATCTGCACTGGGGGCCAGGACAAGGTTGGCCACAAGAAGATGTCAGCAAATTACAACATCTGGAACTGCACTGTGCCTACTTACCTTTGCTCTCCTTGCCTGACCTGGATTTTGCACTGACTCCCTTTAAAGACAAGCTCATGGAATGCTTTTTCCCAATGCTGACACCTGTCCTGACAGTCTGCTGTCTACCAAGCTACCGGGATGCTTTATCCAGAGGCCTATGGCGCCCACCTTGGTTAGGTCCTGACGTTCCAGGCCCACCCAACAACTCACCCCTGCTCATCAAGGGGAAAGAGAACTCTTTATAAAACTTTTTCAGATTTTGAGATAGGTGAATTTGTAATAATTAAATAACAATATTTTACTAAGATTAGATTCGAAACACACATTGAATGCCCTTCTTGGAAACAGCACATGTTCTTCTGTTTTCTGAGGTCAGGGTGCCTTCCTGCTTTAGATTTCCTATGCATTTAATCAAACACAAGTCTAAAAATAATAAAATTAGTTTCCTGAGGCCGAAAATGCCGTCTTCAAGAGGAAGAGCTGATATTAAATCTATAATTAGACAATAGGGACATGGGACATGGATTTGTGTTTCAGCAACATCTTTCTGATAGGGAAAAAGAAACAGGATGCTTCATGTTCCACAATATAAAATACCTGTGTTTCCCACCAAAATGTCATCTGGGACAAGGTAGGGAAGGAATACTGTTTTTAATAAGTGGTACTAGTACAACTGGATATCCACATGCAAGAAAACGAATTTAGACCCCTACTTCACATCACATACAAAAATTAACTCAGAGTGGATCACAGACCTAAATGTAAGGGCTGAAAATATAAAACTCTTAGAAACACTTTGGGAGGCCAAGGCAGGCGTATCACCTGAGGTCAGGAATTCAAGACCAGCCTGGCCAACATGGGAAAACCCCGTCTCTACTAAAAATACAAAAAAATTAGCTGGGCGTGGTGGTGGGTGCCTATATTCCCAGCTACTCAGGAGGCTGAGGCAGGAGAATTGCTTGAACCTGGGAGGCGGAGGCTGCAGTGAGGCGAGATCATGCCATTGCACTCCAGCCTGGGCGACAGAGCAAGACTGTGTCTCAAAAACAAATAAAAAACAAAAACTCTTAGAAAAAAAAACATAAAAGCAAATCTTTGTAATCCTGGGTTAGGCAATGATTTTGTAGCTATGACACCAAAAGTATAAGGGATAGGAAATGACTACCTCAAGGTTAAAATTTTTTGTGCTTCAAAAGATACCATCAAGAAAGAGAAAAGGTTCCCACAGTGGGAGATATTTGCCAATCATCTATCTGATAAGTGACTTTTACCTAGAATACATGAAGAATCCTTAAAAGTCTATACCGTATATTTTGAAACAGCTAAAAGAGAAGAAGGAAAAAAGGAGTGACTGAATGACTGACTGATTAATGGGATCCCACTGTGGAGTGCTGGAGTGCAGTGGTGCAACCAGGGCTCGCTGCAGCCTCAATCTCCTGGGCTCAGGTCATCCTCCCACCTCAGCCTCCCAAGTGGCTGGGACTACAGGTGCAGACCACCATGCCCAGATAATTTTCTGTAGAGACAGTGTTTCACCATGTTGCCCAGGCTAGTCTCAAACTCCTGGGCTCAAGTGATCTGCCCACCTCAGCCTCCGCAGGCATGAGCCACTGCACTTGGCCAAACAGAGGATTTTAAATGTTCTCATCACAGGAAATTATAAATATTTGAGATGACAGATATGCTAACTAGCCTGATTTGATCATTCCACAATGTAACATGTACTGAAACACACTGTACCCCATAAATATATACAATTATGATTTGTCTTTTAAAAATAAAACTCTTGGAAAGAATCCAACACCACCTCTCAGCAAAAAAAAAATTCTTCCAACTCAATAAAAAACAAACACAATTTTTGAATGGGCAAATGATCTAAATAGACATTTTTCCAAAGCAGAAATACATGTGGCCAATAAGCATAGGAAAATATGTTCAACATCAGCCATTAGAAAAAGGCAAATCAAAACCACAATAAGATAGCACTTCACACCCACCAGAATGACTATAATCAAAAAGATGGGTGTTGGCAAGAATGCAGAGAAAAGGGAATCTTCCTACATTGCTGATAGGAATGTAAAATGATGTAGACACTCCCCATAGGAAAAGAGTTTGGCAGCTTCTCAAAATATTCAACCTAGAATTACCATCTGATTTGAGCAATTATATTCCTGGTCATATATACGAAAGAATGGAAAACGTGTCCTCATAAAAACTCATACATGAATGTTTATGGAAACATTGTTCATAATATCAAAAAAATGGAAAGAACTCAAATATGCATCACTGAAAGATAAGCAAGGAAACATGTATATGTACATCTAAACATGTATACGCAATGGAATATGACTTAGCAAAAGGAATGAAGTTCTGATACATGCCAAAACAAGTATGATGTTCTGATATATGTTAAAGCATAGATGACCCCTGAAAGCATTATGCCAAAAACGAAAAGAGCCAGACACAAAAGGCCACATACTGTATGATTCTGTTTAGATGAAATGTCCAGAACAGGCAAATCCACAGTAGCTTAGTGGGTAACTAGTGCTTGGGGATAAGGGTGTTGATAGGAAATGTGGAAAGACTTCTAATGAGTACAGTGTTTATTTCTGGGGTGACAAAAATGTTCCTAAATCAAATTACGGTGATGTTTGTGTAATTCTATAAATATACTAAAAACCACGGAAGTACATAGCTTAGGCAGACTTTATGGTATGCAAATTGTACTTCATAAAAGCAGTTTTAAAGATGTTATAAAGCACACAAGGTCAAAATTTTCTTAAAAGCAATGTATTTTTCCCACGTATAAGAGTATAACATAGTAGATATTCTCAAGAACACTGAAGAACTTAAAACAGGAAAATCGCCACCACTCATAACCCCATCCCTATATGAGAGAACGTTATTGTCCTCAGGGCTTTTTCTATCTCAAACCCAGTGTTTGATCCCAGTTTGAGGCAAACTGCCTCCCAGAGCATCCAGAAACCCTGGAATTACATCTTCTAGTTGGGCTCACTCAAAGTCTTCACATGGACAAGGAGAATTTATGGCAACTTCAAGGAGAAAGCACAGCAGCTTCACGCTCAGGAGATGGCAAAGGAAAGAATAATTCTGACTGTTCTGGGTAAAAGTAAAAGGCCCATTCATCTGACCTGGGAATGCTGGAAACCTGGAAGCATTCGGAAGTCCCAAATGCTCCCTTGATGCAAAAAGATACAAACCATTCATTCCTCTAGTTCCTTTTCTCCCTTTAATCCTTTCTACCTTCCACTGAGCATTCTTTATAACAAGTTTTAAAATAATATATGCCAAAACTGCCACAAGCACTTTACATCTGTTACCCCACCACAATTTTATGAGGCAAGTACAATTGTATTATTCCCATTTTGCAGAGTAGGAAAATGAGACCTCACATCCTAGGCTCGTGTCTACTCCTAATGCATCATCATGGTACCTTCCAATGCATGAAGTCTCATCACCAATTCATCCACTCATTTATTTATTGAACAAGAAGCATGAATCTGAAAGTCTGGCCTTAGACACTCTTCATAATGGACAGCAGACATGTCGATGTCAGGCGTCCCTATCAGCACACTCCCCAGCAAGGGTCAGACTAACGCTCGAAAAATCAGAAACATTCAGTAGTCTGAGATTTCACCAGTGCCTCCTGTGTCTTTTTTGTTCAACTGAAATAAATCCATCCTAAGTGCGGTGGCAGCGGAAGTATATGCTTTTCTTGTCTTTGCCCTCTTTCTTCCTTTCCCCCCAAACCATTCACTGTGAAAATACTCAAACATAGAAAAGTAGAAATAACACTAACATGATCGGCTCTATTCCCTCCACTTAGATGCAACAACTGATAACATTTTCTCCCATCTGCTCTACCTCACTATTTTTTATTAGGATATAATTCACACACCATTAAGTTCACCCCTCTGAAGTATATGATTCAGTGGTTTTAGTACATTCACAAAGTTGTATAACCATCATCATGACCTAATTTTAGAAGATTTTCATCACTCTTATAGTTAGGGTGATAAAAGATGTGAGATCACACCCCACTTCCTCCTCCCCAAGCCCCTGGCACCCATTAATCTACTTTCTGTCTCTGTGCACTTGCCTCTTCTGGACACTTCACCTAAACAGAATCATACAATATGTGGCCTTTTGTAACTGACTTCTTTCACTTAGCATAACGTTTTCAAGGGTCATCCACGTCACAGCATGTAATGTTAGTACTTCTTATTGCCAAATAACATTCCATTGCATAGATATTCCACAACTGATGCATCCACTCATCAACTGATGGACACTTGGGTAGTTTCTACATTAGGACTATTATGCATAATGCTACTGCAATTATTCATGTACAAGTTTTTGCATGGACATATGTTTCCAATTCTCTTGGGTACCTACTTAGGAGTGAAATAGCTGGCCATAAAATAACTCTATGTTTAATTTCTTGAGGAACTGTGAATATGCTTCTTGATTTCCAATTTAACACCACCAGTTTGATGGGCAAACACTTTTTTTTTTTAAGCAGTGAGACCTACAAGATGCTCACAAATCTTCTCAATTAAATAACACAATTAGCTTCCTGATATACACAAAAATATGCTGGAAGTGTTTAATGCCCACCAAAGCTATGCCAATAAACTTTAGTCTTTTTTTTTTTTTTTTTTAAACAACAGTGACACAATTTGTCTCGCTGCTTGTAGACTCTTGAGTCCTGCATAGCATATGTGTGTATGTTTTTTTTTTTTTTTTTTTTTTTTTTGAGACGGAGTCTCACTCTGCTGCCCAGGCTAGAGTGCAGTGGCCGGATCTCAGCTCACTGCAAGCTCCGCCTCCCGGGTTTACGCCATTCTCCTGCCTCAGCCTCCCGAGTAGCTGGGACTACAGGCGCCCGCCACGTCGCCCAGCTAGTTTTTTGTATTTTTTTTTAGTAGAGACGGGGTTTCACCGTGTTAGCCAGGATGGTCTCAATCTCCCGACGTCGTGATCCGCCCGTCTCGGCCTCCCAAAGTGCTGGGATTACAGGCTTGAGCCACCACGCCCGGCCCGTGTGTATGTTTTAAGGAGACAAAAGATTTTGCTACAGTAGTGGACAGCTCACATAGTCATATAAGGTAGTAATCTGTACTATTTGTACAAACTATACGCAAATAAAGTCATTCTGAATGGTCAGTCATTGGGAAATTTTATTCTATAATATCTATAGTTCTTTTGGAGTAACAAACTCTGCCCTGAGATAACAGAGGTTCTAATATACTTCCACCTCCCTTTAATTACAATACATGAGTGCTCCCTTACTCTAAAATCAGCCATACACCAAGTTAGTCATGACTACCTGCTGAAGCCTCGGCACGTGTGCAAACCCCCATGTCATTCTCATGGGATCGCAAGTCCTTCCTGAAGGCTGTTTCTGGAAATGGATGAAGAATGCCTCTGGGGCAGGTTTACCAGGTGGTCTGAGAGCAGTTGGGAAATTGTCCAGAATTCCACTTACTTCCAAGAACTTCGGCTCCTCTTAACAGGGCCTGAAATAAGGCCACTTGTTGACTTCTGCCTGTGCTCAGGGTTGGCCCGGCCTTGCATACTCCTTCTGCTCTTGGGCTGACACCTCTGCCAGAGGCCCCCCTGGGGTCTCTGAGAAGCCGTGCAGGCATCACCTGAGGGCCTCGAGGCCATCACCACACAGGGGCACGCAGTCTGTGATCCACTCATCCAGGTGGATTTGTGCAAACCGTTTTATTAAACTAAGTCATGCCTTAGCCTTAAGAGTGCTTTGATGGCAGTTTGATCTCACCACTGCAAGAGCGGGATCAACTGCAACCCAGCAATTTGCAATGTGACTATTTCCTTGTAGCTACTGAAGATTCATCCACACAGAACAAGGTGGACGGTGGTACAGACACTGAAATAGATCCCAGAAAGGAAGCAGAGTGCCAGGTAACCACCGAGGAGGTGCCGCTTCATGCAGACAGTTCTATGCCTTAAGTCCTGGCATCCGGCTGTGGATGTCTCTTAATACCATGCTGGCGGGCAGACGAGATGCTCCTGCCAGCCCACTTAGATCAAAGGGGCCACAGCACGTCTGAACAGAAAGACATGATAAAAATAAGTGTGGCTTTGTTCTACCACATCTTCTGAAAACCCCGGCAGCCCTGCCTGGGAGCAGGCAGATCTGACCGGCTCAGTGCTGCACTGGGAGAACACAGAACCTGGGCAACGTGTGCACCTGGGCGGCCTCCATGTCCTCCCCACACCAAGCACACAGGCTTGGGACCAGGTCCTCTGGCCCAGTCCATCCTAGCACACAAACATCTACCATCCAACATCCCTGGAGGACTGGACTTCTCCACCTGAAAAGTTTGGAAATACTGGGGGCAGGGGTTGTTACACGACTGAGGGGCCACGCCTGGACAGAGGCCAAAATGGCCAATGCTCTGCAGTATGGCAGACACTCCTGCACAACGAGAAACTGTTCCACCCATGTTGCCAACATGGCTGCCATTAAGAAATGGTCTTTTCAGGGTAAGAGTCACAAACTCGAATGCTATGGACCAGGCAGGAAGCCTAAGGGGGAGGCAGGCACCCTTCCAATGGTCTTTTGAATTGTGTTTTTGACATGGACACACTTTGCTGGCATTCGAATCACAAAGGGGTGTTTCCTGGGATTTAATTCGACGAAGAAAGATATTCTTTCACATTTCTTCCCTTGAAACACTCAGCACTCTATTTTCCATTTTCTCACTTTTGATAAAGATGCAGGTATAGGAACATTTCAGTTTTTCTCTTAACTGCACCACAAGGAAAGTAATAGCATAATGTGAGGATGAGAGGCACCTGTCACTTAGCATCACAGAAGGGGGACAAGAGGGCATGGTGGGGACTAAGGCAAACTGGAAACTGTCTAAAGGGGACAGCCACTCCTTAGCTCCAGCTGACTGCTGCCATATGGGGATGTGGGCCTGGAGGTGCCAGATCTTTCCAAAGCCACCAAAGAGTCAGTTATCTCCTTTTTTAGGAAAAAGCATTGACTCTATTTTTTAGTGTAAGAAAACGAGTAACAAAATATTAAACAAAACATGTTTGAGACCAGATGCAGCTCCTGAGTAACTAGTTTGCTACTTCTGCACAAAGTATATAATCATGTTTCAAAGTGCTCTCTCTCCCTACACTGGCCCTGAGCTCATCTCATGGGGGCAGAAGCTAGATGTTGCCTTCCCGGGAAGCCAGGAGCAGGGCAAAGAAGGCAGGGACCCACTCTAAGAGGAGATGAACAAGAACCATGGTGACTCTTGTCCTGGTTGCCCACATATGTGGGTGTACTAGTCAGGGTTCTCTTAGAGGGATAGAACTTTATATATATACACACATACACACACACACGTGTGTATATATACATGCATGTATGTATATATGTATATGTGTATATATATACACACATATACACATATGTATATGTGTATATATATACACACACACGTGTGTATATGTGTGTATATGTGTGTACATATATACCGGTGTGTGTGTATATATATACATATATATGTGGAATTTATTAAGTATTAACTTATACGCTCACAAGGTCCCACAATAGGCTTTCTGCAAGCTGAGGAGCAAGGAGAAGCAGTCCGAGTCCCAAGCTGAAGAACTTGGAGTCTGAAGTTGGAGGGCAGGAAGCATCCAGCATGGGAGAAAGATGTAGGCTGAGAGGCTAGGTCCATCTCTCTCTTTCATGTTTTTCTTATTGCTTTATATTTGCTGGAAGCTGATTAGATTGTGCCCACCAGATTAAGGGTGGATCTGCCTTCCCCAGCCCCCTGACCCAAACGTTAATCTCTTTTGCCAACACCCACACAAACACACCCAGGATTAATATTCTGTATCCTTCAATCCAGTCAAGTTGACACTCAGTATTAACCATCACGGTGGGAATGTCCACACTGCCCACTGCCTTTGGAGTGTACTTGGTGATTACACAGCAGAGACATAGCAAATGTAATTGTCTAAGTGCAGTGAGTACAGGGGGTGGGGGGCACGGATATACCAGCGAGGGAGAGGTAACAGGATAGGGAGGCTTTGGTGGGCGGTAACCTCCTCCTTCGCAGCTAGCCTTTGTGATTTTTGCAGCAGATGTTTACAAGGGCAAAAGAATTGAGAAACAGACAAGGTTACTACATCATAAATTACTCAGTCATCACAAGATTTCAAAGAGGAAAAAAAAAAAAAAAAACCTCAAAAGGGATTTGATTTGAGAGTGAAAACGCTTGCCATTGTGCAGAGGCAAAATATTCTCCTTTATTATAAGGTCCTCGTTCTTCACCCCCAGTGCAAAGGCGAGGAAGGTCACTGTTTTCCCCAGTACTCTCTCTGATCTGCTGGAACCTTCTCCTAGGATTACATCTCCCAAGCAGCCTTACACGGACACAGAACACTCTTTGTCCTGCACTGACTGCACCAGGCACTGACATTCTAGAAAGGGGACTCCCTCCACTTCCAAAGAGAGCCTTCGGGGCCAACCCCAAGGCTCCCAACAGTCCTACTCTTTGTCAAAACAGGGCCACCCACAGATTTTAAGGGTAGAAGCAGCAAAGGAAGCTGTGAGGCTGGTCAGGCAACTTCAAGAACCCCAGAGACTTAACCACCAGCATTCCATCTGGACCCAGGAGCACCCAGAAGTAATAAGCCCTTGGATGTGGCATGGATCTTCAAGGCTGCCTTGCTCATCACAGCCTTGCTAGAACCAAGTCCTCCCTTTTACTCACCACCAATTTCACAGCCATGGGGAACTTGCCTTTGTAGGCTGAATTCCACAAGAAATATACTTCCCTCCAGTTGCAGCAAAACATGCAGCTGCTATTGCTCCAAGGTTGGAAACATACTTTACCATCTTGGCAAAAGCCTTCTGAGGGACACAGCAACGATTTTACAAAAGGGCTAAAAGATCCGTTTTTTTTGTTTTTGTTTTTGTTTTTTAAGAGTTTGAGAAGAACATACAAATCATTCCTCTGTCATGTCAAAAATGTACATGGTTTTATTAAAATAACTGAGTGCCGGCACATGGCTCAAACTAGGACCCAAGAGGGGACAAAAGGGACTTGGGGGAGCTTCCCCGATAGTTCAGAAAGAAACCCCAGCAGCAGCCATTCATTCAGTCCTTACAGCAGTCATGGCCTCTGTGCCCTTTCAGTCCTTACAGCAGTCATGGCCTGTGTTCTGGGTGCCACTCCAGGGTGATGTCAACCCAGCCAGAGAGGTTCCAAGACAGTGGAGGACCTGGGTTCTTGGAGTTCCCAGGGAGGCCACAGACTGCCCAGCAGTCATGACATGAGTTATGCCTCCAAAGATAAGCAGGAGTCAGCAAGGGGAAAAAGGAGGCTTGGTCCTTCAGGCCTGAACCCCCAAATCTCCAAGCACATAATCAGATGTGGTTTTGAGGGACCATAATACAATGAGAAGCACAACTGTATACATCTACATCCAGACCACAAAGTGAAGAGAAGCTTTTCAATGAAACTGAACTCGTGATATGGACACATGCAGAGGTCAAGACAAGACACCCAGTGGAAATGGGATTCTGGAGGAATCCTGTAACGCTCTCACTGTACTTGCACATCTGGGCTTGATATGCCTGGAAAGGAAAGTGCAGGGTCTTTCAGCAAACGTGGGTGGAGGTGGACCATAAAAGACCTCAGAGGATGATCTCAGTTGGGATTTTACCTTGTGGACGTAGAGAAACCAATGGTGAGTTTTATACAGGGGAGTGACGGGATTAAATTTAAACAGAAAATAAGTGATAATTCATTGGTTGGTTTGATCTAATACAGTATCTGGTACATAGTTGGTAACAATAGCTATTAGATTGAGTCCTACACAATTGCTAATAGCCAACGGTTCTGATCTACAAAAATGATAATTTCTTGTGAGTCAGCCTAATATTTGTGATGTGATGCAATTAAGTGACAAACAGATGATGTCCATCATTTCAAAAGACACTAAAATAAAGATACTGGGCAGAATAAGAAAAGCAGGGGCTGTTCCCACCTGGCCGTGTCCTGGCTCTCCTCCCTCCCACCACGATGAACCCCTACCCACGGCCTCAGGCCCCACCTCTGAGCACTGATGAACCCCAAGTGCCCCCTCAGTCAGATCTCGCTGTTCAAATCCAGATCTGTGTTTCAACCATCTCCTTAACACTTCCACCTGGATTTCTCACAGGCTAAAGTCAAACCTCAGACTTGGGCCCAGCTCCAAATCAAAGCGGTTTCACTTCAGCCCAAATAACCACTGTCTATTCTGCTGGGAGCAAAACTGAGATCCTCTGTCTTTACCACCCACCATGCATGAAACACCTGAAATCCTCACTACCCCCTTCAATCCTCCCCATTCCACCTCCAATTCATCACTAAGTCATGTCAATATGGAGATCTCAGATTCACCCACTTTTCTTCATCTCTCCTAAATGACTGTGCACTTGGCTGCAAGTAATAGAAAAAAATGGTTTAAGTCAGAGAGGAGACACCATTGCTCAACACAGAAGTCTGGAGAGGCAGGCGACCCTGGATTGATTAGGTAGCCCAGTGATGGCATAGGGCTGGATGGGCAGATCTGTGGCCCTCCTGGCCTTTCCCTCATGGTCCCAAAACAGCTGCAGAAGCCCTAAGCACTATCCTCACACAGCAGCTTCCCGCAGGCCTTTGCTTAGATTTCCCTGGGCTAAGTGGGATTGCACAGCCACTGCTGCAAGGGAGACCAGGTAAGTGATTACCCAGGCAAAGGAATGGACTGTTGTGACTGGCTTCATCACCTGAGGGTGGGCACACAGCCCAGCAACGTAAAAGAGAGGGACATGGGCCGGGCGCGGTGGCTCAAGCCTGTAATCCCAGCACTTTGGGAGGCCGAGACAGGCGGATCACAAGGTCAGGAGATCGAGGCCATCCTGGCTAACCCAGTGAAACCCCATCTCTACTAAAAACTACAAAAAAAACTAGCCGGGCATGGTGGCGGGCACCTGTAGTCCCAGCTACTCGGGAGGCTGAGGCAGGAGAATGGCGTGAACCCGGGAGGCGGAGCTTCCAGTGAGCTGAGATCCGGCCACTGCACTCCAGTCTGGGCGACAGAGCGAGACTCTGTCTCAAAAAAAAAAAAAAAAAAAAAAAAAAAAAAAAAAAAAAAACAGAGGGACATGGCTGCTAAGTCCACAACTAGCAATACCTTCCACACCCACTGTTATCTCAGAACAACTGCTTTCATTCCTAACCTTGCTGCCACTGAAGTAAACATGGCCACGTCATTCTGCCCATAGCACTTTGATGATGAACCGCTACACTCAGATAAAATCCACGATTCCTTACAGAGTCCTCAAGGCCTTGCAGATACTGCCCTGCCTTATTTCTCACCACTTGGCCTCCTTCGTGTTCCTCAAATGCTCCAAACTCTTTCTTGCTTCAAGGTTTTCAGAAGGGGCCATCTCCTGACCTACATGCTCTTTCCTGAAATCTTTACATGGCTGACTCCTTCTCACAGTTCAGATCCTACTCTTGATGTTACCATCTCCGAAAGGCCTCAGAAGAGTCTACTCTGACACCATCCAGTGCCGTGACCTCTGCATTCAAGAAACCTGGCCCAGTTTATCACTGTATCTATTTGTATGACCAGTTATTTCATGCCTGTCACTTTGATTAGACTGAAGGCAGGAATCTCATCTGCTTTGCATATCACTATAACACTGGTACCATACTCAAAGCCTGACAGGTACAGATGCTCATGAACACTGCTGAATTCATTATTGATCAATTAGTGCATTAATGAACTAATTGAAAGAGGGACTGGACCGACGGGAAAAGGAAAACTCAAGGGTGAGAATGAGCAGGTACATTTAGGGGAGGCTGAGGACACAGACCCAGCCCAAGTGGACATGTGAGAGACCATGAGAGTGCTGAACAGACACAGGCAGGTGAGGGCATGAAATGTCAAATGCCACATTTGGCATGCTCTTGGAGAACTCTTATTCTCCAACCCTCGTGTTTCCATGCTGAGTGAGCTCTGCCACAGCAATGCTCTGCCTGGCAAGGGCAGGTGCCTTGTTTGTCCATTGGTCTGGGGGAAGGAGCTGGCCCGCTCACTAGCCCCCCAACCCCAGCTCTCCCTGCCTACCTGTGGGAGGATGGGGCCCTGTGGTGGGCTCACCACCCACAGTGGCACCTCCCCCTATGAGGGGGCCATTGCCCTGCGGCCCTGTCTGTGACAGTTGCGGAAGAGAAGTTGGATAGTGCTTCCGTTAAATTTCAGGGAGCAAATTGGATCATTCTTCGGTGAAATATTCAGTGACATTTGGGCCTCCTTCTCCAATCAGTTTTTTTTTTTTTCATTTTATTGTTATTAAGCACTACATAACACATTGATCCAATCAGTTTCCTTGGCAGTCATGCTCACAGACACTGTGACTACCACTGGCTCCAAGCTTGGGAGCGGAAGATGGTTCTTATGAAGACCCCAACAGAGTAGCTCACCATTCACACTGCAGGTGCTGAGAAGCCGATGCAGCTTGAAGTCCTGCACAACCCAACAGCTTAAAAATAGGACACAAAGATGGTTTCAGGCTATGAATCACTCTCCCTCCTAGGTAGCTCTCCCCACCCACTCCCCACACTGACAGAAGTGACCATCGACTGAGCTCCCAGGCCTGTTATCTTGTATCCTGCCCTGCAACTTTGACATGAAACATGAGTGTTGCTGATGCCTTCCCTTGCAAATTCTTGCCTTACAAATCTCTGCTGATGTCTTGGTCCATGGGACAATTACTCTTACTTCAGTGGCTTCTGTTCTATGATGTCCGGTGGTTCTGCGTATTGACCTGGATGCTCACTTCACATTCAGGAAGGCTTCTCTCTGGATTGAGCTAAACAGGACCCAGTCTCCTGGCTGCAGTCCAAACAATCCACCCTCTGTTGACCTCAAAGAATCATATGATGTACCAGAGGCAACCACTCAAAGGTCACATGATCCGTTGAAGATGCCGACATCCCTCCCCCTACAACAAAACACCCACAGAGCCTCAGGAGAACTAACTGCAAAGTTCCCTCTCCCTGACTAAATGCAAACATCTTCCTTTGAAGTGTAGACAGGAGAATGCACGGGCAACTCTCTTGCGATGGCGAAGTATTGAGCTCCAGTAAGCAGGTGGACACAGAGCCAAGATGAAAGGCCACAGCACCTTCCCCGACCAGCAGGAAATTGCCCCACCGCCACCTGAGATGATCAGTGCGGGGAAAGCCTGCCTGCGTTGGCCTCCCTCACAGCTGAGGATGCATCCACAGCACGTCAACTAGCTCCAACTCACTCTGCCCCCACCACCAACTACCCAGCCCATGTTGAAGTCCTAGAAGCTTCCTGGCCAAGCTGCATGAGCATAACCAACACTGGGCACTTAAATGTAACCAGGAGCATATTAACTGAGATGACAACTCAGAGTAAGTGGTTTTCTCTGTTACTTTCTCCACAGTTTGGGCTTGGAGAGGAGCACAAACACATCACGAATGACACCCACGGTGCACCAAAGCCCCCCTTGCAGACACCTATCTTTGTGGTACCCTCAAAGAGAGCTCCACATTCTACAGAGCCCATCAGATGAGCGTCCAGGGCTGAGGGCAGGCTAGACAGTAACAGATTCTTGTGTATAACTCTCTCCAGATGCTGGCTGGTACAGGGTTGGAGAAGTCATCCATGCCATAGACACACCAAATCTCACAGCAGGGAGGGATCTGAGGCCAGCAATGATGCAAGGAGACCAAGGGGTGGAGGAAATGGGGTTAGACTGGGATGGTCTGCAAATTGCAGTGGCATGATGGCCAAAAAATTCCTGAAAAGTCTAATTGTCCTGAGGCATCTTCATAACAGCCACCTTAGTCCTGACCACTGGGTTGAGATGGGAGTGACTGGTATTTAACTTTTTTTTTCAGGTTCAATCATTCAGCAAAAGCTTAGGAAGTACTGCATTTTGAATGAAAGTGTTTATTGTTTAAATGAAGGCACCAAATATAGTGGGTGACGACAATACTTTGAAGAAAGATAATTATAAAAATGAATTTA
Source organism: Macaca nemestrina (assembly GCF_043159975.1). Classification (NCBI taxonomy): domain Eukaryota; kingdom Metazoa; phylum Chordata; class Mammalia; order Primates; family Cercopithecidae; genus Macaca; species Macaca nemestrina. Next base: position 90,924,166 of record NC_092131.1, on the reverse strand, counting down.
AACACACATGCACCTAGCTACGGAAACATATCTTAGCAGGAGAAGCAAAGTCCACTGTTGACATCAAACACCTCCTGACACAGGTGTCGGGAATGCCTGGGGACCCAATTAGGAGGCCATCACTCTGTCTCCCAGCAGCCAGGGGACAAGAACAGCCTACAGGAGAGGAGACAGAGGGATTAGCAATAAAGCAAGGTATGTCTTGGAAGGCAGCCACCCTTTCCACCCAGTGCTGAGAACTCTGTTGGCACCAAAAGGAATTGTGAAGTTGGCAACCCCATCAGAACACAGAGAGAGAACCTGTACATCCTGGGAGGGAGATAATCCAAAGCAGTCTTTAAAATAAATACTTCCATCGGGGATTTTAAGTACTTTGTATCTAGCAATGGTGTGCCTCATTATTTTCAGGACTGTGTTATGTTATGGCCTACGCTGCTTCAAATTCTGAACTCATGCCATTTGTCAAAGACAATAAAACACCAAAGGCACAACTACTTATCAGATAATCCAGTGAAAATTTTAATTCAGGCTTCAGTGTAATTCCTCTTGGCAATGACCCCTACAACTAACTCTCTGGCTAATTCTCATTTCATTAAAGACAATTCCCAGTGTGCATAAGCTTCTTATCTCATAAACCAGCCACTGAAACTCCACGGGCGATAATTGCCTTCCTACAGAAACAACCAGCACCTCTCATTTGCTGGCCTGACAGGGACCATGAATGGGGAAGAAAAGAATCCTGACCAGTTACTGATTGTGATCTGTTTCCTTCTCCACTGACCGCCTGTAATCAAATCATTTTTCTAAGTGTTACAGAGCTGGTCTGACTTGGGATAAAAACACCTTCACCCAAGCTGATGTCACACAATGTGTGATTTCCTGGTGTGTCCAAGGTTTCTCAGGGCAGGAGGGAGTCTGGAATCACCTACTTGGCTGGTCAGGGGCCGGTTTTTCTTGAACTCACTCAGTCTTGTCCAAAATGGTCTCGATGGTCTGTGGCCTCCTTCTGAGCTTTGGGTATGTATTTTCTGGCCTCAGATTCACCCCTGACTGTATTAGGTAATCTTACAGTCATCCCCAGGAGAAGAAAATGATGTGTAGTAATTCTTCATCCTTTTTCTTCCTTTTGAGCCCAATTTGGGCTGAGCACAAACAGAATAAATCTTGGCATCATTCTTAGTCTCCACATCTAATTCCTGAACCTTCATTTTACTTGTGAATTATACTTACTCTAGAACTTAATACAGTAACAAAAATGAATCAAGGTGACCTTGCCCCCACTTGAATTGTCTTAGGGTCAAGACCTGGGTCAAGACCTGTTTTCCCTCAGCTGAAGTAATAAAGAAATTTACACTCACAATATGATAGGCAGAAAAATCGGGTTGGGCTGGGGATACCTGGCCAGAGGCAGCTTTAGATTTCATTACAAGCCTCAGAAAGAACTTTCCTCACCAGAGCCAGATTAACCCCGGCTAGCAGCAGAAGTCAAACCACCTGGGCAGGACACCGACACCTGCAGCATGGAGTCAGGGTGGGAGGTGGGCTCCCCCCTGCCAGCACCTTCCCAACTCCTCTCCTTCCCCTCAAGGCAGAGATGAGGTTCAAGTCCCGGGTATGGACCCAACATCCCTGGGCTCTGAAAGCCTGACCGAGATGAAAATAGTACCAGACACGGAATGAACACTTGGTGTTCCCAGACTAACATCAAGTCATGCAGAGAGGTGACACATTCTCCCAGTAAATCCACTTTCTTTTAACGTGAAACACACTTGGGGGACGTGGACACCCAATCCGCTATTCCCTCCCCTCCTTTTGAGGGCAACAAAGGTCTCACCTTGGGCAGCCACAAAGGGCTCCGTTGGGAAGTGCAGGACACCAAGTCACCAGAACTGAAGCCTTCCTCTCTGTGTCAGTGGATAAGTTATGTGACCCCACTGAGCCTGTTTCCCAAATAGCAGGAGTGACTTGGCCATTTGGCCCATGCAGGACAGCCTGCCCAGGCCCTCCTCTCACTGCCTCCTCACAGTTCTTCGCACCGACACCATGGAATTTGCATCTTCAGGTCTCAGTTGGAGGCGGCGCAGATCGATTCCACTGCAGCGGGTCTCACAGGCAGAAACCATCTCACACTCCACCCCAGAGGAGGAATGCTATGAATCTCCAAGGTCCACTGCCCAATTTCAGTTTTTAAAGGGAGAGTATTGAGGGATTCAATAAACATGGTTTGAATCTGAGGTTCCTCTACCTACTGCACAGATGAAAAAGGGTGTTAAACGGTACAGAAGAAGGCCGGGCGCGGTGGCTCACACCTGTAATCCTAGTACTTTGGGAGGCCAAGGATGGTGGATCACCTGAGGTCAGGAGTTCCAGACTAGTCTGGCCAACATGGTGAAACCCTGTTTCTACTAAAAAGACAAAAAATTAGCCAGGCATGGGGATGGATGCCTGTAATCCCAGGTACTCAGGAGGCTGAGGCAGGAGAATCGCTTGAACCCGGGAGGCAGAGGTTACAGTAAGCCAAGATCGCGCTACGGCACTCCAGCCTGGGCAACAAGAGTGAAACTCCATCTCAAAAAAAAAAAAAAAAAAGAACTCACTGGAAAGTGATATGTCACCCTTTTTTAAGATGGTGAACTGGAGTCATAAATGGAACTGGAAATTCCCTAGCAGTGTGTCCTGAGTCCTTTATCTCTCCAAACACCGTTACACGGTAGATGGGCAAGTTTTATTAGCTCAAAAAATATGTTTAAATGTTTTAATTAATGAAATCAGTTGTATTAATAAAATTCATTGCATCTCTCATGTGCAGTCGATGGAAACACAGTGGGGGCATGAAGATACTGGGTCTGTATTCCCACTACACAGGCAAAGGACAGAGAAATATGCAATGTCCAGTAATAACTGAGAACTAAATGGAGAGGCTGCTTCTGTCTCTCTGAGGAGACGCTCTTGAACAGAAACCTAAAGGCGGAAAGAGAGTGAGCTATGGAGATGTCAGGGGGAGAGCATGCCGGGCCCAGGAAGAATGGGTGCCAGGCTGGAGATGGAGGCAAGCTTGGCGAGGGAAGGAGGAGGCTGAGGCAGATGTGGCTGCCAGGGATGAGCAGGGGAGTGAGCACTAGGAAGGGAGGTGGGGAGGAGAACCCCGGGCCACATGTCCTGGGTGCCCCACTGGTCTGTCAATTCTATCTTAAGTGTCTTCAGAAGCCATTAGAAGATTTTGAGCAGGGAACCCACATGATCTGGTTTATGGTTTAAAAGTAACCCTCTGCCTGTCATGTAAGAAAAAACTGTTGAAGAGGAAGCTCCATGGCAGGGAGGACACCCAGCAGGCGAGGGCAGCACAGGCCTGGACCATGGGGGGAATGGCCGGTGTGTTCAAAGAGGTCTGATCGAGATTCTATTTTAAAGGTAGAGTGGGCAGGCATTGCAGATGGATTAGAAGTGTGTATCGGGCACCTTCAGAAACAAAGACAGTACAACAGCCAGTCGACTACTAGAGAGAGCTAATAAAACTCACAGCCACCGTTTTCCATGAGGCAGACAGGCGCTGTGCCAAATGCTTTATGTTCATTCCACATTTGATCCCCAGGACACCGCCTGGCATGTGGTAGTCCAGTCCTGATGCCACCAATAAGAAAGATGAAGGACACGGGCCCACAGTCATGTACTGGGAAGGAGCAGAGCCAGCTGCCTCTACAAGCCCCTTCTTGCACTCTGTGACCTGTCTCCTTGGCCCCATCCATAATCCCTGCTTTTCCAATTCCCTCTGACTTTCCCACACAGGGTGTGCAAAGCAGCTGGGTTTGGGGGAAAACGACTCCTTGGTCCAACACAGTTGACTGCCTTATTGTTTCCTCTTCCAGGATGAAAACCTCCTGGGGTTTCCACTTTATCTCAACACTTATGTTTACCTTGGCATTCGCAGCTCTGTGGCAGAGAAACGCTGCAACCAGCCCGTAAGGCAGCCCCAGGGACTCCCTGATCGCTCCTCTGACTGCTGCCTCTCCGGGAAATCTTCCATTTAATCAGCAGCTGAGCCAGGGTGGAAAGGAAGGGGCCATCCCAGCTTCTCCCAAGGCGCCCCCTCCACAGCCTATGCACAGCTGTTTTGTCCTGTTTGATTTTGTAACCACGGGGTACAGGAGACAATAGAAAATATCTGGAATATTGTGCAACCAAACAAGAGAAAGGCAGTAGGAACATGAGGAAAGAAGCATGAATAAGCTGAATTGGCTTAAAAAGAAAAAACAAGGTATTATGTTCACGGAATAAAACCCCGGAATGCCACTGGAAGAGGGAAGAATGCTGGGCCATGCCTCCTGCTGCAGCAATTCGAGAACAAGAAGGCAGATGCGGGCCCACGATGAGACAGGATGCAGGAGGTGCTCAGGGGGAGAACTGGACAGGAGAAATAGCCTTCATCAAAAGCCGCTTCTATCAGCAGTGGTGTGACCAGGATTGAATGTGCTAGAAAAGCCATGCGTTGTGCTTGTTCTGGGAAGAAAGTCAGTAGGGCTGGTGGCGGGTGAGGGCCTGTGCAGTGCTAGCCCCCTGGTTACTCACACAGGTGCTGGGCACCTGGCTTTCCTGAGCATGCAAAGTTCCTCCCCAAACTGACCTCCCCTACAACCCCACACCATGCACACACATACAGCCAGCAGAGTTAAGCCCTCCCATCTCTGGTGTTGTCCATGCCCTCCTGTCTCAGGTGCTGCCCAGCAAGACTCAGATCAGTGGTTCTCAAAATTAAGCATGTGTCAGAATCTCCAGAAGGCTTGCTAAAGCACAGATGCTTGGCATCACCTCAGAGATTCTGACCCAGAAGGACCCCGAGGAAGCTGAGAATGTGCATTTCCCATACCTTCCCAGGTTTTGCTGATGCTGTGGTCTGGGATTACCCTTTGAGAACCATTTGCTTCGGGCAGCTCTCTTCCCAAACATCACCACAGAGGACTTCTAGGGCCCTCTCTGACATCAAAAGGCGCCAGGGGGCACTGAAACAAGAACAACAAAGCCAATGCTGACGGAGCATTTATTATGAGTTCTGGGCCCTTTACCTACACTACCTCATTCTATTACCTTCAATCTACAGATCAGGAAATGGAAACACGAGGACAAGTAATTGCCCAGGCTGTACTCTAGGTAGTAAACCTGGGATTTGAACCAGGCAGAGGCCAGGCTCAAAACCACAAGTCCTTCTGCCTCTCTTACATACCAACATCAAGTTTATGGAAAAATCTGATGAGATGGCTGAACATTTGGGGCAAATCCGATTCCTTGCATGACAGTCAGTACCCTAATGATCACAGATACCCACAGTCCCCAGTGATTGACTCAATTACCGTCTCTAATGTGGGTCAGATGCCAGAGTTGCACTGACTCAGAGCAAGAGAACACAGGAAGTAACTCGGAAATTTCCATCATCACTGCTTTTTGTAAAAAAGTAAATGTTTACGATATTTGCACAAGTAATCATGAAATGACAGTAAACATCGAGGAAGTTGCCCCGTATTCATGTCACCCATGACATTAAAAAAAACCAAAAACCAACAAATCCCAACAAGAAAAGATCCCTAGCCACAATAATGCAAAGCAGGGCTTCTCAGAGTGTGGGCCTCACACCAGCACCAGCACCATCCACAGCCCTCCCTCAGGCCCACCAAACGCCAACCTCTGGGGTGAGGTCCAGCCAGCTATGGTTAAAGGAGTACTCCAACTGATCCAGAGGCATGCAAATCTACAAAGCCCTCTTGCTAACACTGAACAGCTAACACGGACCCTCTTTAAATATTTACAAAAAATATATATATATACAGTAGTAGCTGACTCCTGTAATCCCAGCAGCTTGGGAGGTTGAGATAGGAGGATTACTAGAGACCAGGAGGTTGACACCAGCCTGGGAAACACAGTAAGACCTTGCTTCTACATAAAATAAAAACATTAGCTGGGCATGGTGGTGTGTGCCTCTTGTCCCAGCTACTCAGGAGGCTCAGGTGGGAGGACTGCTTGAGCCCAGGAGGTTAAGGCTGCTGTAAGCTATGATTGTACCACTGCAATCCAGTCTGGGCAACAGAGTGAGACTCCTGACTCTAAAGAAAAAGAAAGAAATACCAACTACTTGTTCCATGCTCCCTCTCCTCTTCCCCCCAAACAGAGCCAGGAATGAGTCTGTCACAGGAGGGAACTCTACAGCTGAATCCCATGGTTCCCAGCTTCAGTTCCCCTCTCATCTCTGCACAACATGAGATCAGTTCACTTGGAGTCGCTCCCATGATCCTCAGACTCAAATCTGAAGCTGCAAGCCAGATTCCTCAGGCCCCCACTACCTGCCCCTGCATCATCTTACCCTCTCAGCAGAAGCCTAACTGGGATGTCAGGCCAGCCAGGTTCCTCCCAGCTCCACCATCAGGTTACTATGCAGCTCGGTGTGGAGCCCAGCCTCAGCGCCTTCATCTGTGAACCGGCGCCTACAGGAGGCGACTCCATGTAAGGGCTGAGGTCAGAGTACAGCACCAGGCAAGCAGGAGGCTCTCCCTCAGTAAGCCTCAGACCCCTGGGCTTCTGTTCTTTGCTTTAACTGCTTTTTGGGGTCTCATCTCCCTGCCTTTGCCTACATTAGGACTCACCCCTGGGAAGCCCCAGCCCTGCCCTGGCTGAGAAGCTCTGTCCTGGCACACGACTATAGGAAGAGGGTGGCTGGGCATGATGTCCTGGGGCAGGCTGAGCAGACACAAGGACAAGATTCACAGAGCAGGCATTGTGCTGGAGGGGCTCGATGGGCAAGCCTCACAGCAGTCCCGTGGGGAAGACACTGCGGTCTCAACACACAAATAGGGAAAGGAGGAATACTGAGGGTTTGTTTTTTGTTTTTGTTTTTGCTTTTGTTTTTTGAGACAGAGTCTTGCTCTGTCACCCAGGCTGGAGTGCAGTGGTGCAATCTCGGCTCAGTGCAACCTCCACCTCCCAGGTTCAAGTAATTCTCCTGTCTCTACCTCCCAAGTAGCTGGAATTATAGGCACATGCCACCACACCTGGCAAATTTTTATACTTTTAGTAGAGACAGGGTTTCACAGCATTGGCCAGGCTGGTCTCAAACTCCTGACCTCAGGTGAGCCACCTGCCTCAGTCTCCCAAAGTGCTGGGATCATAGGTGTGAGCCACCGTGCCTGGCCAACACTAAGTCTAAGTGATTTGCCCAAGGTCAAGGAAATGGCAGAAGGAAGACTCAAATCCAGGTCTGATCAGGAGCCCCGCAAAAAAGCAGCAAAGACAGAGTGGGCCCAGGGGTACCCAGCTTGCTCCCACTGTGGGACAGCCACCCACCCTGACTGTCCACTGTAGGGACCCTTCCTTTGCTCACAGAAATTAATACTGTTAACATAGGCAACCTCAACACTTCTAAAGACCCTGGCCTGCAAACAGGTTGCAAATGAGTGTCATGTACAAATGTCACCTTCTCAGCAAAGCCTTTGGCCACTCCAGGTAAAATTTCAGGTCCCAGCCCCTCCACTTCCTACCCCTCTTATCTGCTTTCCATGTTCCCTTTATCACAGGCCTCCATCCACACTCTAGAGTGTACTTACTGACTTCACATGAGTTGCATCCCCTCCACTAAAATATCACCCCACAAGAGCAAGGGCCTTTGGTGCCTTGAGTGTCCCCAGGGCTGGAGCAGGGCCTGGCATACAGTAGACACTCTTAATAGAGTTTTGCTGAGTATGAATGATGGAAAAGCAGAATGTTGGTGAGGACAAAGATCCATCCTGAAAACAGAACCTGTGACGGACGCAGCAAAGGAGAAAACACAGGGTAAAAGCAACAACGGGAATTTAATACCTGCCAAGAACAAAATGAATGGGCAAAGGTCTGGCAGACGAGACCAGAGTTAAGCCCTCAGGCTTTGCTGTGAGTCAGTCTGATCCCAGCTCTGTCACTCACGAGTGGCATAATTTCAGACAAGAAATGTATTCTTTTAGGGCCTCAGTGTCCCCATCTGCTCACAGGAATGATACCTCACTTAAAATGCTATTGAAAAGCGAGAAAGGCCGGGTGTGGTGGCTCACACCTGTAATCCTAGCACTTTGGGAGGCCAAGAAAGACAGAATACTTGAGGTCAGGAGTTCAAGACCAGTCTGGCCAACCTGAAACAGGTGAAACCCTGTTTCTACTAAAAATATAAAAGTAAGCCAGGTGTGGTGGCATGTGCCTGTAACCCCAGGTACTAAGGAGACTGAGGTGGGAGAATCACTTGAACCCAGGAGATGGAGCTTGCAGTGAGCCAAGATCATGCCACTGCACTCCAGCCTGGGCAACAGAGCGAGATTCTGTCTCAAAAAAAATAAAAAAAGAAAGAAAAGAAAAAAATAAATGTGAGAAAGAAAAGATTGTAACCCAACTGTCTGGGATCAGAGCCTAGCTTTGCTGCTTACAAGCTGTGTGCCTTCGGGCAAGAGATCTCCCTCTCTGCACCTCAGTTTTCTCATATGCAAAATGGAAAGAACAGCAGCACCTTCCACATAGTGTTGTGCAGATGAAATGGCCCAAGACCACGAAGTTCTCAACAAATGGTAGCCGTTCTCAGTCTCCCTTTCATCACTCCTGCAGGTGCGGGATAAGGAGCGGCACTGCTCGTGGTCTTTCCTAACTATCAATAATGACTGGTGCAGGGATACTGCAGTCGACCCTGCTGAAAGCAACACTCTTCAGCTTTCCAAGGCTAAGGGAAAAGAAGGTGTAGATCTCGGCACCATTCCCAGGCCTGTGAGACGCTGGACTGTGTGGACGCCCCTGAGCAGGGGGATCGGCAAGAAAAGGTTACCCTTTGTGGAAGCAATGAGAAGGGAGGTCTCTCTGCAGTGTTGCAGGAGGAAGTGCTGGAGATGGGCCATGCTTTGACATCTAATGAGCCACCAGGTTCCCCTAGCTGCCTGGTGCTACTGGAGCATGGTCCAGGGCACTTCAGAGAGAAGGGAGATGGTGTGGCCAGGAGGAAGGTGGACTTGGACACATGCCAATCCTATGCAGTTGATTTGACAAAGAAGTCAGGTGGTGGGAATTCCATCAGGGCCTTACAACCCCTGAAGACGAGGGATGGTGAGCCCTCTGGGGAAAGATGTACCCCCCCACCACCCCGCCCCACCTTCAGGATCACCCTCCACCCTCAGTCAGTAAAGGAGGAGGTGGTCGCCAGGTGAAAACCTTTACCGGATGTCCTGCAACCAGATGTCTGTCTCTCCCTCAGTCACAGCAAAGCCAGTGTGTGCCCAACCCCAATGATCTAGGCTGTGCAGCAGATCAGTGAGCCTGCTCCATGTGTACCGGGATCAGTGTGGGGGTCCAGTCATCACTGCCCTCATTCCTGTATTCAGCTGCTGCTCAGGAGGGGCCCTGGGCTCCACCTCAAGCCCAAGGCTGGCTCTGGGCCCTTAATGGAGACTGGGAAGCTGCTGGTCAGCACCCAGACTGCCACCAGAGACCAGAGCTGCAGGCACCTTTCCAGTCCCCAGGCCTAAGTGACTCCTGTTCTCAGGGAGCAGCAATCTCTCTGCTGCTGCTTCCTCCTCAGTCCCAGATGCCTTCAGCAATGTCAGGAACATATTCCAAGACCACAGCAAAGGCTGAGGGGTAGCAACATATGCCAATGTGGCCGAAGGATTATTTTGAGCTGAAGGCAACGGAGAAGAAGCAGGTACAAGAAAGCTTTCTGTCCTCCCACTCTCTGCCAAAGAGCAAGACATGAATTTGTAAAGGTGCTTCCCTCACTCCTCTACCAGGAAGAACAGAAGTTAATCATTGGAGACAACTCCAGACCCTCTTCAGTCCAGAGGGCACCCGAGGAATCTACATGACAAACTCTAGTAATGAGCCTTCATCTTCCATCAGTTCCCCCACAGCTGACCTTCCCACAATCTGCCACCCAGAACTCAGTCCTTTTGTTTCATCTTGTCACCTCTAAGAATGTATTGTTCTTTGTCAAGATGCAGTATAAGCCCAAGTTCTAACCACCCCTCTGTGTTCCTCATTGCTGAGAGATCCCAGCTCATACTCAACTTCTGTTTGCTTTTCTCTTGTTAATCTGGCTTTTCTTTTTTGAGACAGAGACTCGTTCTGTCGCCCAGGCTGGAGTGCAGTGGCAGGATCTCAGCTCACGGTAACCTCTGCCTCCCGGGTTCAAGCGATTCTCCTGCCTCAACCTCCTGAGTAGCTGGGATTACAGGCACCCGCCACCAAGCCCAGCTAATTTTTGTATTTGTAGTAGAGACAGGATTTTATCGTGTTGTCAGGCTGGTCTTGAACTCCTGACCTCGTGATCTACCCGCCTTGCTCTCCCAAAGTGCTGGGATTACAGGAGTGAGCCACTGTACCTGGCCTAATCTAGCTTTTTTTTTTTTTGAGACGGAGTCTCACGCTGTCCCCCAGACTGGAGTACGGCAGCGTGATCTCAGCTCACTACAAGCTCCACCTCCCAGGTTCATACCATTCTCCCGCCTCAGCCTCCTGAGTAGCTGGGACTACAGGTGCCCGCCACCACGCCCGGCTAAATTTTTGTATTTTTTTTTAGTAGAAACAGGGCTTCACTGCGTTAGCCCGGATGGTCTCGATCTCCTGACCTTGTGATGTGCCCGCCTCGGCCTCCCAAAGTGCTGGGATTACAGACGTGAGCCACTGCGCCCGGCCACCTCTATCTAGTTTTAAAACATTTTCATCACCTCAAAAGAAAACCTTATACCCATTTAGCAGATCAGCCGTTCCCAATTCCATTCTCCACCCCTCAGTCCCAGCTCCTGGCAATCACTATTCTGCGTTTTTTTTTTTAAGATGGAGTTTCGCTCTTGTTGTCCAGGCTGGAGTGCAATGGCACAATCTCGGCTCACTGCAACCTCCGCCTCCTGGATTCAAGTGATTCTCCTGCCTCAGCCTCCCAAGTAGCTGGGATTATAGGCATGTGCCACCATGCCCAGCTAATTTTGTATTTTTAGTAGAGATGGGGTTTTACCATGTTGGTCAGGCTGGTCTTGAACTCCTGACCTCAAGTTGTCCACCTGCCTCAGCTTCCCAAAGTGCTGGGATTACAGGCGTGAGCCACTGCGCCCCGCCACATCAGTCTAATTTTCAGGGTCCCAGCCAATGAACCTAATATGGGTGGAGGAAAAAGTTAAATATTCTTCCCCTACAAGTCCAAGACTACTTTTTAATTCTTCACTCAAGATTCTGGTTCTATCCCTCATTCCACCACACCCTGGCAAGTCACCTGCCAAAGTTGTTCTTTAAGCCTGAACATAGAGATAGTGCCAAAGTCCTCTTAGTCCCCACAGGGATGGAAGTCTTCAACGCTTTGAGACCTCAAAGTATCTCAAGGGCAGGATCTTGCAGATACACACACTAGCACTTCTGATCACTGCAGTAATTTCTTTAGCAAACAGAGCCTCAAATCTCAGTATCTCAACACACTTTGCTTCTCACTCGTGTAACATCCAATGTTTCAGGGACCACTGCTGTCAGTTCTGTGGACAACCTTAGCCAGTCGGCCAATGGAGAAAGAGCCCCCAGGTGCCATTCATGGAAGCTGGACCAGGCCTAGAAATAGCTCGTATCACTTCCACTCCCATTCCACCAGGCAGAGGGCAGTCACTTGGCCCTCAGCTCTTTCCTTACCTTGACTCAGCTCACCTAACCATGACTCAGGCCTTTCCTAACCATGATTCAGTTCTTGTCTAACCATGACTCAGCCCTTTTCTATACATTAGTCAAGCTTAGTCCCACCACAACAGCACTTGTTAGAAATTTCTAATCCAAGTCGTCTATGCCAGTAATTCCGAAGGTTGCTTAAACTGAAGTCCTAAATAGTAGCCAGGCCCAGATTCGGTCTCTGGTAGAGCAGACCAACAGATCGCCCTGATGTAACCTTCTTTCCCATTCCTGAAGCACTTCAGCTGCACATCTGTAGAAATTGAGGTTAAAAATTCAGAGCCAACTTAAGATTTCACAAGGGAGGGTTAAGGTTCTTCAAATTAATGAACTCACAAAGACCACAGGAGCCTGGTGGACTGCCTGAAATATGCAAGCTACAAACAAACATTCTCCCTCAAATTGCAGTTCTGACTCCAGAGGGTCACTTGCATCCTGCCCTTGTGGTTAATTCCAAGCACCGCAATGGCTTCGGCATGACTGACCTTGCTCTTTACACCATGAGTCCAGCGGCTGAGCAGTCACTGGGAAAATGAACTCTTGGCTCAACTCTAAAGCGGTGATTTTAATGCCAGATGCAAATGAGGACTGTCCGTTGTCCAAAAATATCAGTGGTAACTTCAGTAAGTCTCAGTGCCCGCATGGTCCAATCTGGCCCTGGAGTCTAAGCCAAAGAAGCATAGCCTAGCAACCAAAAAAGAAACTTGCAAAGGCACCCTAATCTCTACTTGCATGTCCTTAAGAACATTTAAAAGGGCTCTAGTGACACTTCTTAAAATGCCCCCTCCTCTCTCCATCCTCTCCCACTTACTTCAGCCTCTCCCATCCTGGGTGGTACCTCTCCTCCCAGTCCTGCACACACCACCCTCAAATCCTGCACTATTTGTGTCTCATCACTCCAGGGGAGAAAGCAGGAGGAGCCCCTTTGCTGGGAATTGTCCTTCTCCTATCCTGATCATTTTTCCTGGACAAAATCTCAAAGAAGTGCTAGCAAATAAAATTCACAACACTACTCCCTCTGTCATCTTACTTCTTTAAAAAAATTATGGAAAGTATACATAACATAAATGTACCATCTTACCTATTTTTAAGTGTACAGCTCTGTGGCATTAAGTACATTCACATTGTTGTGCAACCATCACCACTGTCCATCTACAGAACTTTTCATCTTCCTCAACTAAAAACACTCTGCCCATTAAACACAAATTCCCCATTACCCCATTCCTCAGCTCCTGGCAACTGCCATCCTACTTTCTGTCTCCATGAAGCTGACTACTTTAGGTGCCTCAAGTGAGTGGCATCGTTCAGTATTCGTCCTTTTGTGACTGGCTTATTTCATTCAGCATAATGTCCTCAAGGTTCACCCATGTTATAGCATGTGCCAGTATTTCCTTCCCTTTGAAAGCTGAGTAATATTCCATTGTGTAGATATACCACATTTTTGTTTACCCACTCACCCCTCTATCAACACCTGGGATGTTTCTACATCCTGGCTATTATAAATAGTGCTGCTATGAACATGGATATACAAATATCTGAGTCCCTGCTTTCAATTATTTTGGGTGTGTATCAATAAGTAGAGTTCCTGAATCATATTTTTTAATTGTTTGAGAAACTACCGTACTGTTTTCCATAGCAGATGCACCATTTTGCATCCTTACCAGCAGTGCACAAGGGTTCCCATCTCTCTACATTCTCGCCAACATTTGTTATTTCTAGTTTTGAAAGTGGTCATCCTGGCTGGGTACCGTGGCTCACGCCAGTAATCCCAGTACTTTGGGAGGCCAAGGAGGGTGGATCACCTGAGGTCAGGAGTTCCAGACCAGCATGGCCAACATGGTGAAACCCTATCTCTACTAAAAATACAAAAAATTAGCCAGGCGTAATGGCAAACGCCTGTAATCCCAGCTACTTGGGAGGCTGAGGCAGGAGAACTGCTTGAACCCGGGAGGCAGAGGTTGTAGTAAGCTGAGAACACACCATTGCACTCTAGCCTGGGTGACAGAGCAAGACTCCGTCTAAAAAAAAAAAAGAAAGAAAGAAAAGAAAAGAAATGAAACGGAAGTGGTCATCCTAATGAGTGTGATTAGTCATCCCCTTTAACCCTCACAATGACCCTAGATACTATTATCCCCATTTTCCAGATGAGAAAACAGAGCAGGGGATATTAGGTAAGCGTATCAGTCTATTCTCACGCTGCTAATAAAGACATACCAGAGTCTGGGTATAAAGGAAAAGAGGTTTAATGGACTCACAGTTCCACATTGCTGGGGAGGCCTCACAATCATGGCATGAGGCAAAGAGGAGTAAAGTCATCTCTTACATGGTGGCAGGCCAGAGAGAGCTTCTGCAGGGGAACTCCTCTTTATAAAACCATTAGATCTCATGAGACTTATTCACTATCACCAGAACAGCACACGAAAGAACTGCCCCCATAATTCAATTACCTCCCACCAGGTCCCTCCCATGACACGTGGGAATTATTGGAGCTAGTTGAGATTTGGGTGGGGACAGGCCAAACCATATCAGTAAGTCACTCAAGGACAGTGGTGGACAAGCAAGATTTGAATGCAGGTTTAACTGCAGAGCCAATCTCGTCCACCACTGTCCTTGAGTGACTTACTGATACGATTTGGCTGTATCCCCACCCAAATCTCATCTAGCTCCAATAATGCCCACGTGTCATGGGAGGGACCTGGTGGGAGGTAATTGAATTATGGGGGCAGTTCTTTCGTGTGCTGTTCTGGTGATAGTAAATCTCAAGAGATCTGATGGTTTTATAAAGACGAGTCATGCTTGTCCCCGCTTCTCATGGGTGGCATCTGGTGATGGACTCAGCCTTCATCATGGAGATGAAGGGCCCCTGCAGGTGGTAAACAGGACCTTGAGGGCCACTGTACAGGAGACTGTGGTGGGAGCCCTTCCCTGGTTCTCAGCCTGCGATTTCCTTGGCTTGTTCCAACCAGAGCAGGGGCCTTGTTCCAGCGGCACTGGCTGCAGATGGTACCTGTTCTCCTTGCCTCTCCTGCAGATGGTACCTGTTCTCCTTGCCTCTCCTGCACCTCTGAGTGCAGGCTGTTTATGAACAGGCAGCACACAGGCTCTAAGAGCTTTTAAGGACTCACAGTTACAGAGGAGGCATCAAATCAAGGCCTAGTTTCCATTTACGATTCTATTCCCCCTCCTGTTTTCGGGGAGGGTTTTGTTGGTTTCTAACAAACCTAATAAAGGGTCAGGCTGACTCAGAATTGCACGACTGGACTAAGAGCCCCACCGTAAGGCAATGAGGCATGGCACTGCATTCCAAGCCCGTCATGAGGCGCTCCTTGGCCATGAGGAACAGAAACACCGAGAGAACAAGAGAAACTCCTTCTGCTGTTGTCATATTGAAGCTGTGAAAGAATGACAGGGCAGTGGGCTTTGGACTGACACCAATATCACCAATATCTTGTGCACGTTTGCACCTGCCAACCTGGAAGGGAGGTCTGTTTCGGAATCCCCTTGCAGGCAGGGGCCTGGGAAGGTACTCACCAGCCACCTCAAGGAAGGACACTCTTACAGGACACTTACTTTCCCAGCCAGAACGATGAAGGGGACTCTGGGCCTGCATTTGAAAGGTCATGGCTGGAAACCCTGCAAGGGGAGCTGCTTTGCTTGCTCAGCCCTCTTGCTTTCCAGCCCAAAAGGCAATCAGGCACAGCCCTGCGTTTTGTTGGTCTCTGTCTAGTTCCAAAGTAAATGTTGGTTCTACATCTCCAAAGGGCTGGTAGAAGCCCATCCCATGCAAAAACATACCTACATATTTTCACCATTTTCTAATGTATTTCAGCCATTATGTAACCTTAGACACAACCCTGGCAGGAAGAACAAGAAAAGTTGAACTTGGTCCCCTGGGGCAACTGGTTTCAGTATGGACTTCCAGCCAAGTCTCAAACACAAACCTCCCGCAGTGGGATCTTATTTTGTTGTTCCCAGGGCAGACAGATCTTCTCGGGAGGATCTAACAAGCACTGGTAGAGAACTTACAGATTTTGCAGGTATAGATGGAGCCTCGCCAGGCCTTAAGGTATGGGAAGTGCACACACTGCACACTTCCATGTGTGTGCATGCCCCCCAGGCATGCATGAGCGTAAAGGTACATGTATACGTGTGTACATATGTGTCTGGTATTTGTGTGTAGGTACAGACACATGCATCTTACGTGTTTATTCACCTCAGTCACTATCTTTAAGCGGTGCACAGAGCAACCACACAGAGGTCAAGGCAGGAACGTTCTCAGGATCACCGGTCCTTGTCCTCTTCTGTTCTCTTAGGCATAACATCTCCTACACACAGTCTTTTGCAGATCCTCTCCAACAATCAGACACAACCTAACTGGCATTCTGCAGGAAATACTCTACTGACACTTAAAGCTAAACCTGTGAGAAGGGGAACTAGTTTCTTAAAGCCTACACTTTTTTGTTTTCCAGGCAACTCAATCAGCCAAGGAATCCAAGCTGAATTTGTGGGACACAAAGCCTTAAAATGAATAGCATGCGACTTTCCTAAGTCTTTTAAGCAGATGGTCTATTTTTTAATAGTATGATGAAAGTGAACCTTGCCAAAAATTTCTGCACTCTTGATGGCTAGATGTAAGCATATTTGATTCCCAAAATTGAAACCTTTCATAAAACCTCTCAAAAAGCAAATAATATGGTCAAAAGCATAATTATAAATACCAAGGTAGCCTCTGACTAACAGATGAATTTGCTAAAGACCGCAAGTTGTCTAATTTGGGACAACAAATATGTAATTAAGCCTTCCCCTTTGTAACCTTCTCAGAGTAGACACCAAAGACATAGCGCGGATAAGCCCAGAATAGGACCCAAAAGTGAGATGGGTCCTAGATAAGGAGAAAGCCACTTCAGAACTTACTCATTTGAAGGAGTCATTTGCCCTCAGAAGCAATGCCTGGAGACTACACTTTTTTTTTTTTTAATTATATTTTATCCATTCTATAGCCATGTTTCATCATAGCTTTAATTTTACATTTTGCTATAGGCTAGTGATATTAATTTTTCAGAAGCTTATTTGCCATCCATGTATCTGTAAAGTATCTGCTCAAGTGGTTTGCCTTTTTATTTATTGATTTATTTTATTTATTTATTTATTTATTTTGAGACAGTGTCTCTCTCTCTCTCTCTCTCTCTCTCTCTGTTGCCCAGGCTGGAGTGCAGTGGCACGATCTCGGCTCACTGCAACCTCCACTTCCCGGGTTCAAGTGATTCTCCTGTCTCAGCCCCCCGAGTAGCTTGGATTACAGGCATCCACCACCACGCCCAGCTAATTTTTTGTTTTTTGTAGAGACAGGGTTTTGCCATGTTGGCCGGGCTGGTCTTGAACTCCTGACCTCAAGTGATGCACCCACCTCGGCCTCCCAAAGTGCCGGGATTACAGGCATGAGCCACGACACTTGGCCTGGAGACTCTACTTCTAACACAGAATCTTAAAGCACAATTGAAATTTGCCTTCTGTCAGCTTACGATGAATAACAATACAGTGGAACAAGCAAATAGGAGAGCCCCAAGAAGCAAAGAAACCCAAGAGGTAGTCTAGCCAGTAAAACTTTATTTGTATCTCAAACATGACTTGCCAGCCTCACCCAGCAAAACTTTTAACACCTCTTTGAAAATTGAAAACCACCCTCACAGAATGAAGACGTAACACCACCACAATAACAAAGAAAATGTTGGCTCACTTGTGACGGAAATTCCCCAGAGGGTTTTACGCACCAACCAGCAAGGATGCCAGGGCTAAGTGAAGGGTTACAGGGTGACTGATGCAGAAGGGAGGAAGTACAGTCAGATGGGTCCATTTTCGTATGTTTGTTTTCATGCACAAAAAGAGGCATTTCTTTCTTACCTAATTGATAACATCACAGGGTTCACAGCTTCTCTTCCTCTTTGACACATTCAGTTAATAAAAACTCAACAGGTCCAGCACACAACACCATCCATTACCCACACCCACTCCCCCTCACCTCTTGCCAGTTCCCCAGCTCCTCTTGGTTTTGTGGCCTCTTGGTGGGCTGGCCTGACACAGATTTCCAAAACCGATGCTTTGTTCCCAAACACCACTGTCCTGGCCAGCAATATCCCCCACCCTCACTTCCTCCACCCACACGCTCTTCCTCACACTAGAAGGGCAGTGGGCAAATCTACCAAGCTCCCCTCAGGCCACCCAAACCTATCAGAGACTGTGGTACCAGTGCCAAGGGTGACTCGAGGAGGGGGTCCTTCCCCCCAAGTTCAGGGAAAGCCATGGGTCTCTCAAGCCACAGCCGCTGGGCCCCAGCGCACAGACCAGACTCCAAGCTCCCCTACAGCATCAACCCGGCCTTCAGCCTGCAACGGAGGAACATCTCCACTTCCTCCTGTAGGATCGCCCCTCCCCTTCACTGGACGAGGAAAAGGGAGGCCATTTCATTAATTAAAAAATATTAGGAGACCAAGCAAGGGGAAAAAAGAAGACTAGCTTGATTTACACTGGCACAAAACCCACCATAGCTCAATTTGGAGGCACAGGTAGGAGAAAACCAAAGTTCCACATCCACTGAGCATCACTCAGATGCCCGCCTGCCCAGCCAGGCTTGGAGAGAAGCGGCTGCTGTCTTCAGCCACTGCCAGAGAGAGGCCCAGAGGGCATGCATCTGGAAGAGAAACGCAAAGGGCAGGCACGACCTCCCGAGGTCTCACCTCCGCCACGTCCCTGTCTTGTCACCTCCCTCTTCTCACCCAGGACAGCACCTATGTCACAACAGCGGCTGGAAAGCAGACAGCTCCAGATGAAGAATTCAACAGAGGAAAGGAGCACATCCCACAAAGAGAAGGTCTGACATGCGCAGAGTGGGGGCCACTCAGTGAGGGGATGGTGGCTTGTTCCAGATCCTCCTGCCTTACAGTGACTTCCTCCAAGGTGGAGATCAGCAGAATTCCAAAGGGGTCATCCTTGCTCTCCTTCCCATTCCAACGAAGCCTAAGAAGCCCATGTCAGTGCCAGGAGGGAGGGAAGGCGGAAGGGTCCTTCTGGTGTGACCCTTTTTTTTTTTTTTTTTTTTTTTTGAGACAGAGTCTCACTCTGTTGCTCAAGCTGGAGTGCAGTGGTGTGATCCCGGCTCACTGCAACCTCCACCTCCCAGGTTCTAGTGATTCTCCTGTCACAGCCTCCTGAGTAGCTGGCATTACAGGTGCCCGCCACCATGCCTAACTAAATTTTGTATTTTTAGTAGAGATGGAGTTTCACCATGTTATTCAGGCTGGTCTCAAACTCTTGACCTCAGGTGATCTGCTCACCTTGGTCTCCCAAAGTGCTGGGATTACAGGCATAAGCCACCACCCCTGGACCCGGTGTGACTTTTTAAAAGCATGCCCATTCATCTGCTCACTCAAGTCCACCCAGTACAGAGGAGTGTGATGAGGCCTCTGCACTGCAGGGCTCAGGAGAATCAGGGCTTTGGAAACGCCAACTTTGCCTACATCACTAGCACCCCTGTGAAGCCTAGAGATACTAAACCTTGTGTTTCATCTTCACCAAAAGATATGAAGGGTCCAGTGGACACTGGTCATCTTGGGCTGTCTGGCATCCATTCTCCCGCCTGGCTAAAGCACAGTGATCCCCTTCGGGAACCTTTACCTTCAACATGCATTCTTCATGGGAGGTGCTGTTGCCTCCCCTATGGAAGCCCAAAGGCCAGAATCTCCCTCACTCCAGTACACGTGGGGTGGGGAGGGGCAGACCACAGGACCCTGGGCTGTTTTGGGGAGATGGAGGTCACTCCCCAGCCATGGTGGCACATGGACCAGACAGGCTTTGCCACTAACTTCTATGTGATGTCAGTGGCCTCCCCACTTCCGGAGCTCCCCCAGGTGCTGCCTGTGTTCCAAGCCAGTCTCCTAGCCTGGTGGCAGCCCCCTTCTGATAGGTGCCCTTGGCTCATTCCTCACAATCAGGAATGCAGACTGGGCAATGGAGACAAATGGGCTGATGCAGAGAAGAGTATTTTTCATGGAAGCCCCAAACCCTCACCGCGCCTCAGAGTTTATTGCAGTGCTTCATTCAAACTGAGCTCTGAAATCTATTTTAAACTATTTTAAAAACACTCATTAAAACACTTAACAAGAACAGGTTACCCTTGGGGGACTCCTGACGGTGGGGTTAGGCCATCAGGAACCTTCTGGAGGGCTGATGACATTCTTCACCTCAATATGTGTTGTGGTTTCAAGAGTAGAGGCATAGGACTGCACAACTAGGTGGATGTACTGGATGCCACTGATTGTACACTTAAAAATGCTTTCTGGTGGCAAATGTTATGTATATTTTACTGCAGTATAAAAAAGCACGATTTAAAACAGAATTCAAGATACTGCTTTAAAATGATTTCAAGAAATACCAGATTAAGCCAAAAAAGAAGAGTATAGGCATAAATTAAAAATTCATCAAGTTTTGCCCTCTTTACATATATGTGAGCTGCACCCTAATTCAAACAACAAAAAAACGCTGTTATATACCAAATTACACTACGCTGGCAACCCAAAGCTTTCCTAGTTATCTCGAGGTACCAGACAGCTCCTTTTCTACAGAACTCAAGACACAGCATCTCAAGCTCAAGCTGGATCCCGAAGTTTCAAGGCAGCTGTTGAAAATCTCTTAGCGTTGGCAAGCATGCATCTATGTGACTCAGATGATTTTTCCATTCTGTGCAATCAAAACAAAATATGAAAAATCAACTGGATATTGGGATGAGAAAATCATAGACATGGAATACAGATAAACGGGTGCCAGCAGTTAGGGAAGCGGAGGGTGGCAGGGGGTGGCTCTCAAGAGGCAGTCCGAGGGGGCATCTCAGCAGCCATGGAACCTTCTGTTCCTGATTGTCATGGTGGATGGACAAAGCTGCCCATGTAATAAGACGTCACAGAACTTTATACGAAAGCATACCAAAAGATGAGTGCATGCAGAAACCAGTAAAACCTGATTAAGAGCTGTAGTCTAGATCACTCTATCAGGTCCATCTATTTCCTGGTTCTGAGAGTGCACTGCAGTTACGTCAGATGTTGCCACTGGACAAAGCTGGGTGATAGGTACAATAGACCTCTCTGTACTCTTTTGGCAATTATCGTGACTGTATAATTATTCAAAATAAAAACATTTTAAAGTCCATAAATAAATTGGATGCTGAGATCAATATACGACTGCCATAACCCCAGTTTTTATATTTTTCTGTTCATCAAATTATCCCATTGTTCTGACTGGTTTAATCATCTGTACAAGCAAAATATGACACATTAAAATAAATGTATACTAATAAAACACCATATAAGTTTAATTTTTTTAAAAAAGAAAAAAGGCACCTCCTCCTTTGGAGAAGCTGAAAATCACTAACGTATTAGAAAGAACACGCAGTGGGGATCAGGAAATGGACTGGTTCTGCCCTCAGCTAACCAGCTGTCACATGAAGAACAATGACTCCACCCGGTCCTGACCATTAAAGGACTTTCTTGTTAAGGAAGTGAGACGTATGCACCTGGGAGGGGATACGAGGACATAAGATGCTCCCTAGTAACATGTGGCAAAGTATCAAATGAATAGTGCTATGGATTGACTTGTGTCCCCACAAAATTCTTATGTAGAAACCGTAACTCCCAATGTGACTATAGGTAGACAGAGGACCTTTACAAAGCCAATTAAGGCTGGCCGGGCACGGTGGCTCACGCCTGTAATCCCAGCACTCTGGGAGGCCGAGGCGGATGGATCATGAGATCAGGAGATCGACACCATCCTGGCAAACACAGTGAAACCCCGTCTCTACTAAAATTACAAAAAAATTAGTTGGGCATGGTGGCAGGCACCTGTAGTCCCACCTACTTGGGAGGCTGAGGCAGGAGAATTGCTTGAACCCAGGAGGCAGAGGTTGCAGTGAGCCAAGATCGTGCCACTGCACTACAGCCTGGACAACAGAGCAAGACTATCTCAACAACAACAACAAAAGCTAATTAAGGTTATATGAGGTCACAGAGGTGGGGCTCTAGGCCAGTATGACTGGTGTCCTTGCAAGGAGGAGAGACAACAGGCAGGTGCACACACAGAGGAAAGGCCACAAGAGGACACAGGAGAAGGCAGCTAGCTACAGCCAAGGGGAGAGGCCTCAGGAGAGGCCAAATCTGCCGACACCTGGATCTAGGACTTCTAGCCTCCAGATCTGTGAGACAACACATTTCTGTTGTTGAAGCCACTCAGTTTGTGTGGCATTTTGTTATGGCAGCCCAAGCAAACCAATAAAAAGTAGTATGGTGATGTGGCTTAGGAAAGGAGAAGATGCTTGATTTGAAGCAGCTGCCTGCTCTTCACCAGGGGCCTGAACACAGGATATAATCACAATTAATGGCATATTCCCATCAAAAGAGAAAACTTTTATATATTCAAAAGAAACTGAAAGCTAGTTGTAAATCCTATGGAAGAAAACCACACCATTGGATATATGGTTTTAACGAACACTGGAATTGGAATCCCTTCACCTGTATGCATGCATTCATTCATTCATTCAGTTCTTCTTCATTTAATCAACCAACCAACAGGAGTGACCAAGCCTCTCAATCCAGTGCCAGGTGCTGAAGGACACACAGCCTGGAGGCCAGAGCTGGGCTCTGTGTTGCTCAGGGGCTTCCAGGGGAGAAGTACAGGCAAGGGCTACACGATTGAGAGATTGTGTCTCCATGGGGCAAGCCAGGAAGCAGGAGGAGCATGGAGCAGAGGCGCCCTGGACAGGGGTACTGTGGCCATGCCTGACCCATGAACCCCGGGAAAGAGCAGCCACTCCTAGAAACAGCACATGCCTGGCAGCCCTGTTGACAGACAGAGGTCAGTCCGCATAAGCCTCCATGGCCCCAACCTGACCTGGGCCTGTGTCAGCCAGCCCTCCAGGGAAGCATACTTCACATGGCCTTTGGCTAGCAATTCCCTCATGGAGACAGCCCCCAAATAACAAAGCAGGAGGAGTTGGCTGGTTGCTTCTTGACACCTTGCTCTCAGATCTGTTTAGAGGACCGATTAAGTGTAATATATTAAAAATCATTTTGTAAACTCTGAAATGTGACATGAATGGTAGCTATCATTAGATTTTGAAGAGTCTTGTGAGTCACCTAATCCAAAATGATCATTTGATGGATTAAGAAACCGGAGTGGAGACACACCCAAAGCCACCCAGCTGGCACGTGGCAGAGCCAGAACAAAGGCTTGGGATTACTCACTGCCGAGGCTCCACAAGAAGCTCTGGTTTTCAACATGTGAATTTCATAACATTATATATTTTTCACACCTATACTGTTTTCTTCGATTTTACAATTCTAAACATACATGATTCACAATTTTGATTCTGGCAATGCAATACTATATTTCGACCTCCTGACGAACAAAGGTTTGTGTTATGGCAGGCAAAACTGGAAACACCCTGGGCATTGTGCCTGTATTAACCAAACACTGTGTTCCTACACTCAAGAATGGTTTCCATTTGAAATCCATGAGAAGTCAAGAGCAAACCAGACATAACTGAGGACAGGAGACAAAGGAAAATGGCAGGTGAAGGGGAAGGTGAGGGAGGGAAAGTTAGAGTGGGAGGGGAAGGTAGAGGGGGAGGGGAGGGTAGAGGGGGCGGAGAAGGTAAAGGGGGAGGGGAGGGGAAGGGGAAAGTAGAGGGGGAGGGGAAGGTGGGGGGAGGGGAAGGTGAGAGAGGGAAAGGGAGAGGAGGAAGGGAAGGGGAAGAAGGAAAGGAGGTTTTCTCAGCACTGTATGCCATTTTCAGTGCTGTCTTTAGTCACTAAAAAGCGAGGAGCCTGGCACCAAGGTAAAGGGTAAAGCTCAATAAAGGTCATTTGCATGCATGAGAACAAACTGCTAAGCTTCCATCTCATGACCACAGCTGTGTAACTTGGTAGGCTGCTTCTCCTGCCTGGGTGACCAAAATGCTCAGAGCCAAATGCAACCCCAACTGCAGACCCCTTCGAACAGCCTGGTGGCTCTTCCCCTTGGTGTCACTCTTCATAGCTTCTTCATCTAATGCCTTCTGCCATAAATAACTTAAAAACATTTCAGGAAAATAGCAAAAGGAAAGTCAAAGACCAGCTTACAAGAAGGAAGGCAACAGAATGTGCAGTGCTTGTTTGAGGACAGCTCCTCCACTGTGATCAAGAAGTCTCCAGATTCTCCCAGGGTGTATCAGCCCCTTAGATTATTATTTCAACTCTAAACTTACCAACAGTGTCACACGGTTCATCTTTGTGTACACAGAAATCTGTCCTAAAAAAAAAAAAAAAAAAAGAAAGCCATTATCAGGTATATGCAGTATCCCCAAGACTGGAAGAAGAAAACACTGTCAATTAACCTCAAGTAGTCATCCTGCAATGTTATTGTTCCAGTGGTCACAGGCCACAGTGAATGATAACAAACAGCAGCGTTTGGCAACAGTAACCCATCCACATTTCCCAGGGGTAGGTCCACTTACCCCACATGAGAATCTTCTTTTACAGATGAACTATTCTATACATAACAGTTGCTGGAAGGACTCCTTTCAGCAGCTGAAAATGTTTTGGAAGATGTTTGCCAAGTCACTGATCAGAGACAATTCTCAGACAATAGCATCCAACTGCAGTGGCTTCCCCAAGCTACTCTACTTGGGCAGCAACTGGTTTTTGATGCTGTAATGACCATGCATCACTTTAACGAGAAGACAACAAAAAGTCATCTCTAAAAACTGTATTCCTCTACTATGCAGCCATAAAAAGGAATGAGGTCATATTCTTTGCAGAGACATGGATGGAGCTGGAGGCCATTATCCTCAGCAAACTAACGCAGGAACAGAAAAGCAAACACTACATGTTCTCACTTGTAAGTGGGAGCTGAATGATGAGAACACATGGACACATGGTTGTACACACACACCAGGGTCAGCCGGGTGAAGGGGGCTCAGGGAGAGGGAGAGCATGAGGAAGAATAGCTAAAGGATGCCAGGCTTAATACCTAGGTGATGGGTTGATCTGTGCTGCAAACCACCACGGCTCATGTTTACCTATGTAAAGAACCTGCACATCCTGCACATGTAACCCAGAACTTAAAAGTTGAAGGATTAAAAAACTGTATTCCTTAAAGCTCCCCAGGATCCCCTGGGTGGGTGGGCATCTGTGGACCAGTGAGACAGCAAAGATGCTTGAAACCTGGTCCAGCTCTGGTTCTGCAGGTACAAGGGGTTCATCTGGCTTCCTGTGGGGAAGTCAGGGGTCTGGGCTCTTCTTTCCTAATGCTGGAGCATTCCTATGGTTCTTTATAAGTTCCATGGTCAGGGGTCGACCACGGAGGGTTGGCTGGGGCAGGACTCAGCCTGAGAGCCCTGTGAGGAGCCACAACCTGGCCCAGACATGGCCCCTCCCAGGCCCCACACCCATCTTCTCTCAGGGCCCAAAGAACGCTTGAGATCCACACATTTCATAACCTCACTCCAAAACCAAGGGAACTTTCAGGGAAATGGAGGATTATCATAAAGAGATGAAAAGGCCTAGTGACTCGATTTTTCCATCAGACTCCATTTTAGAAGATGAAGGAATAGGCGACAGAAGCAACACCGGCAGAGGGGAAACCAAATAAAATTAGGGGCATAGATGTTCTCACTGGCCCAATACCTGTCTAGCCCCAGCCCAATATTCAGCACCCTTCCCAATTCTGGTGTTTTGAGTGGCACACGCGTGCACACGCACACACACACACATTCATACAAAGACCAGGCTGGCCCAGGACCTTGCTCCAGGGTTTCTCAGAGTTGTGAACAGTATATGTTTAAAGCTTTGCCCCATTGCCTCAGCTGGGCAAAGCGAGAAAGGGACCCGGGCCTCAGTCTGACAGAAGAGAAATGAAGCTGCTGGCCAAGGCCAAGGCAGGCGCCATTTTGCAGAGAGCCAGCCCTCTGGCTGAGGAGGACTCCACCTCCTCGCGTTCTACGATCTAATGGCCGCCCTGAGGGGAAACAGGCAGTCTCGAATGACAGACTCCGAGGCACCACCCACTGCTTCACCTGAGGAAGAGGTGTGTTCAGCTCAGGGAGGGAGAGCTACACTCAGAGGCCTGTCTTGAAAAGGTCAGCTGAGTCTGAATCTCTATCCTTCCCATTCAAGGTCCTTTCTCAGAAGAGAAGCAGCAAGCCACCTGCCTGCAGGGGCGGCTTTATCTCCAGGGAACCTGGCTTTGTTCCATTCATTATCAGGGGCATCCACTTTTTATGTCATCCCACTGCCAACTCATGTCAAACCGCCAAGCAGGGACTGTAGCGTTCACTTCAGGAATGAAAAAAGTGAGGGCTAGACTCGGCTCCCAGTCCTGACATCCATTGAAACTCCAAGGTGCATTCCTCGAGGCTGACGTGGATCTGCATGACAGGGCTGGCTTTGTGGGTGTCTGACCCATGCCCTGGGCTAACGCTCTGCTGTCGCGGGGTCCCATGTTTTCATTTTGCAGGGGGCACCACAAGTTACACAGGTCGTCCTGTGCATAACTCACAGCCAGGCATACAGTTGGGACTCAATAAATTATTTCATTAATTGACTGACGTTTCCAGATCCTTTCAAGGGGTCCTGCAAGCTACCCAGCAGCCATGGCCTCACCAGCATTGGAAGCCTGGGAGCATAACACCAAGTTCCACGGATACTTACTGGGACCTCACCACGAGCAAAGCCTGGCAAGAGGGTCCCTTGGCAGAAGGTGAAGGGAAGGGTGTCCCAAGGAGTTAGATGGTATTACGCTGGAGGGGAAGGTCTGGCCAGAGGGATCCTGGTGGTACAGCTTTGGGCCAGCTGTGTCTGCTGTGGCGCCTTTCAGGCACTCTCACCCGGAGCACAGGCCCAGGCTCAAGGAGGAGTTCTTGACTCCAGGGAGGAGTTCTCTGAGTTCTCGGCTTTCTGGGTCAGATGTGGAGCCCAAGGTGAAGCCCTCCTAGGTGCTGAGGCCCCCTGAGCCCTGGCGTCTGTGTGGGCTCCGTGTGGCCCCAGGCCCAGTCCATTCAGGGGTCCTTTCTAGTCCCAGCCACAGCTGCAGAAAACCCAGCTTCCACCGCTTCTGGCTCAGCAGCTCCTGCTGGACATGACGTCATCCTCACATTCTCCACAGCAGCCACTTAGCCACCTGTTTGTCAGGCAATGTCTGGGAGAATACACGGTTCGGCTTGGTTACAGCCCGGAAGGTGAAAAAAGAACCTTAAACGGGAGGAAACCCTCACATTGGCCAGTCCTAGCTCAGGACCTGGAAGCTGTCCCCTGAGCACAGCCAGGCCTGTGCAGCCTCAGCTCGGGTTACAGTGGGAGGAAAGGACAGCTTCTCCAGGGCGGCAGCTGCCTCGCACCCAATCTCCTTGTGAAAACATCAGCCCATTATTATCTCAACCTAGGGAATTGCAGCTCTTTACCTCTAGTCATTAAACAAGGATTCCTGGCCAACTCAGCTTCCTGCCCGACTCCAGAGCTGCCTCCCCCGTCCTTGAAGGAGATCCTCAATTTAACATCTGCGAGGACCCAGAAGACAGGACGTGCACTGATCTGTTCAGTCGAGCAGCTCCACGGCAGCAGGTGAGAGGGACTGTGATTGCTCACGTAGCTTCAAGGCGTCAGCCCAAAATGCAGAAGAAAGCTCAAGCTCCCGGGCTGGCAACAGGTAACAGCTATGCAAGAGGCCAATCACATTCCTCATCCAGAGCCCAGCAGCCTGCAGCTGACGAAACCTTGTTTTCTCTGTCCCTGGATGAAGACACTGCCCATGCCCCCAGCATCCTCACCCAGAACCACTCCCATGCAATTAGGATCCCTCTCCAATGTGTTTAGTTAGAACAGAACTTTTTACTCTGAATTTTTTTTATTGTGCTACATGAACATAAAATTTACTATCTTAACCATTGAGTGTAAAGCTCAGTAATGTTAATTAAATTCACACTGTCACGCAACCATCACCACTATCCACCTCCAAAACTTTTCTGTCATCCCACACTGAAACTCTGCACCCATGAAATAACTCCCCATTCTCCCTTCTCCCCAGCCTCTGGCAACCACCATTCTTTGTCTCTATGAATCCGACTACTGTAAGTACCTCACGTAAGTGGAATCATGCAGTATTTGTCCTTGAGGTTCATCCATGTCGTAGCATGTGTCACAATCTCCTTCCTTTTTAAGGCTGAGTAATATTCCCTTGTGTATATATAGCATATTTGTTTACCCATTCATCCATCGATGGACATATAGGTCACTCCCACCTTTTGGCTGTCATGAATAATGTTGCTATGAACATGAGTGTTCAAATATCAGAGTCTCTGCTTTCAATTATTTTGAATTTCAGTTCTTTTGGGTTCAGAAGTGGGATCATATGATAACTCTAGTTTTGAGTTTTTGAGGAACCATCATCTGGTTTTCTATTGTGGCTGTACCGTTTTACATTCCCACCAATGGTGCACAGAAGAGTTCCAATTTCTCCACATTCTTGCAACACTTGTTATTTTCCATTGTTCTGTGTATTAGTCCATTTTCACACCACTGATAAAGACATACCCAAGAATGGGCAATTTACAAAAGAAAGAGGTTTAATGGGCTTACAGTTCACGTGGCTGGGGAGGCCTCACAATCATGGTGGAAGGTGAAAGGCACATCTCACATGGCAGCAGACGGGAAGAGAGCTTATGTAGGGAAACACCCCCTTATACAATCAGATCTTGTGAGACTTCTTCACGATCCCGAGAACAGCACAAGAAAGACCTGCCCCCATGATGCAATTACCTCCTACCAGGTCCCTCCCACAATATGTGGGAATTCAAGATGAGATTTGGGTGGGGACACAGCAAAACTGTATCATTTTGTTTTACAGTAGCCACTGTAAAAAGTGCGAGGTGTAGAAAAGAACATTTTTACACAAAATATTTCCTCTGTGGTAAGTGAGAAGGGCGAAAAATGAAAAGAAAGTCTAACTCACAGCATCTTTGCACTGAGGGTGCGTCATGACTGCCGAGGTCTCTTTGTAAAAGGGCTAATACAGATGTCTTGTCAACAGTCATCTTGGTGACATTTATTGCCTCTAAAAAAATGCCATTCATCCCCAAATGCAGACTACTTACAAGTGCTTTCTCTGCTCAATGAAAGGAAATAGCAGGAAAGAGAAAACGTCTTCCGATATAGAGAAAATTATCATAAGCTACTAATTTTTTTTAACAAAACACCAGAAATTATAGATTTTCTATAGTATTTATAAAATCTATTTTCAAAGTAGAAACCTTGGGAGTTCAGCTGCATATTCCACAGATGATGTTGTTTAGAGTTCCTCTCTAGGAAAGTCTTTCAGACCAAATATAATTACCATTTGGAAAATCAGCTCCATTTACTTATGATCATGCACAGACACGGTTCCCAAGGACTCCTGCTTGCTCCCCAAATCGAATCCACTCTCAAATCATGGTACCCTTAACCTGAATGCTATGACACCTGGGGTATTCTACAGAAAGTCTCACAGTCCCCAAATGCCATTGCAGAGTGCCTCGAGCAACAGCAGCCTCTGGCCAGTGAGTGTGGGCAGCCACTGCTCTTGGGGAAGGCGCCCAGTGCTCACTGGAGTGGGCAAGTCCAGGTCAAAAGCATGAACCAGGTCATGTTCATCCCTTGGTCCCTGATGCCTGCTACTGCATTAGCCATGATACAGACAATCAGAATTATTAAACAGACTTTTTCTAAAATGTCTCTTCAATAATTCTGATTATCTATGATAGAACTTATATATGGATTATATATTTAATCATATCCTGTAGAAGCAGCAAGTGTTCTCCTTAGGGATTGGCACACTACAAAGCACACTGTTAAATGTGTAACGAAGCATACTGAGGGCTGGCAATCGACGAACCATCCACTGGAGTGAGCAGGCATCTATTTGGTAATGGGTGGTGGCCTTGTGTCTATTGTAGGAATTTTTTTTTTTTTTTTTTTGGAGACAGAGCTTTGCTCTTGTCACCCAGGCTGGAGTGCAATGGCATGATCTCAGCTCACTGTAACCTCTGCCTCCTGGGTTCAAGCAATTCTCCTGCCTCAGCCTCCCAAGTAGCTGGGCAAGTGTGCACCACCAAGCTCAGCTAATTTTTGTATTTTTAGTAGATATGGGGTTTTTTAATGTTGGCCAAGCTGGTCTCAGACTCCTGACCTCAGGTGATCTGCCTGCCTCAGCCTCCCAAAGTGCTGGAATTACAGGCGTGAGCCACCGCGCCTGGCCTATTCTGGGATTTTTGAAAGGAACGAAAACTGTATTGTCCGGTGTCTGGGGCTGGGGTCACAGAACTTCCCCAGATGACTGAGACATCATGGGCTTCAGAGTTTGTAGCACATGGCCTAAGAAATGCAACCAAAAGCCTTTCTTGACTCAAAACCAAATGTTAAGTGAGATTTAACTCTTTGTGGAGGGCCAGGCATGGTGGCTCACACCTGTAATCCTAGTACTTTGGGAGGTCGAGGCGGGCAGATCACCTGAGGTCAGGCATTCCAGACCAGCCTGGCCAACATGGTGAAACCCCCTCTCTAATAAAAATACAAAAATTAGCCAGGTGTGGTGGCACACGTCTGTAATCCCAGCTACTCAGGAGGCTGAGGCAGGAGAATCGCTTGCACCCAGGAGGCAGAGGTTGCAGTGAGCCAAGATTGCATCACACTGCACTCGAGCCTGGGCAACAGAGGAGACTCTGTCTCAAAAAACAAAAAACAAAACAAAAAAACCTTTTTGTGGAGAAACGAACTGCCCCCAAGCTAAAGATATGATAAAATTCTCCCTTCCACAACTTTACGTCCAAATTCACAGAGGAAAAGCAAGCATGCAGTTTGGAAAGTAGTTTCTTTAAATTAAAAAAAGTCGTTAAAATTCAAAGTTGACATATTCTTAGCAACTCTAATAAAAAGCTGGTATTTTTAATCTAATGGATTAAGTTATTAAGGAATATTTCTGTGTTTCTTGTAAAGGGAGAGTTTTGGTATGAACATGTAACACATTTTGTTTACATTATTAAAGTAAAGCAACCAAAGAAAAATCAGTGTTCCTCAAAGAGGGTTGAAACATAAGAAAAAAATGATATAGCCACATCGACATCAACAACACACAATAGTTGTATCCCCCAAAAAGAAATGGTCCAAGTCCTGACCCTCAGTACCTGTGAATGTGACCCTTCGTGGACAAAGGGTCACTGCAGGTGGAATCAAGGTAAGATGCGGTCACACTGGAGTAAGGTGAGCCCAAATCCTATGACTGTCATCTTTATAGCAAGAGGGAAGTCTGGACAGAGAGACACGCAGGGAGAACACCATGTGACAATGGAGGAGGGACAAAGAGGGACACAGCTACATGCCCTGGCATCGTACTTCCCTCAAAGGTAGATACCACCGTTAACCCCCACTTACTAATGAGGAAACCAAAGCCCAGACAGGTGGCCCAAGGTCTGATTTCCAAGCCTGAATCCTTAATAACATGCCTATTTCCTCTCTGAAGGGAAACATCTCTTTCCTTTCGCATGTCAGCTACAGGCCAAATCCTGTCTTACCTGGTCACAAACACAGCAGCATCCACCAGGGGCGGGTCGTCCTTCCCGCCGGGAACCTGGTTATTGCCAAGGTACCGTGCTCCTCCATACTCCTCGTTCTGCCAGTGACAGAAGCTCTCCAGGGACCGCTCACCATGGTGCCCAATGGACAACTTAGCCTAAAAGAAATCGGGACAGTTAGAGACACAAACGCCTGGGAGGCCAGAGTTTACATCCAGACTATGGCAAGGATGTAAAGGTGGAGGCAGTCACTCACTGAGACATCATTTGATGACTCACTGCCCTCGAAGAAAAGCCTAATGCCAGTGGGTATATGGCATAGATCCAGAGAGACCATCAGGGGCCTTATATAGGTGCAAATGAAGACTATGTTGTTTTTTAATAAAGCATCTTATTTTCTGCAAACAGAACAGTATCCCAAACCACACAATGCTCCCTCAGTCTCATGGTGATGGCTTGACTTGGAGGTAACATCAGCGTGTGGGAAGGCGTGCCATTGAAAGACCAGAAAAGAATGCTGCTGTGAACCCAAACTGGGGTCGAAGCTCTAATGTAGTTTCAGAAGGGAAGCCACGATGCCAGAGACCTCGTCATCAAGCTTTTGCACATGTACTAGAGACTCCATACGAGACCCTCCGGGAGTGGAGGGGGATGCATGTGGGCTCACTGCTTAGGGTTCCTTGAGATTCTCAGCAGCCCACCCTCACACCATGCTTCCAGTACTGATGCCGGCTTTCCTCTCACACTGGCAAAGCCACAGAGGGTGACGGACACCAGCAACTCCCTGGAGCCCTGCTTAGCATTCAACAGCAATTGGGAAGCTCCAGGCCAGCCACATTTTCTGCATGCTTGAAAGGTGCCTGTGGGACTTACGGGACGTTGTCGTAGGAGGACAAGCTTGGTCACTTGAATGTTAATTTTAATCCCCAGGCTCTGGTGCTGAAACATATTGTATACCTATCAAGACAGAAAAAAGAAATAAAGATATAAAGATAAAAAATTTTAAAAATACAGTAGTATCCTGAATGGGAACTTGGGACACAGAAAAGAGATTATGTAAAAATAAGGAAATAGAAATAAAGCATAGACTTTAGTTTATAACACTGCATCAGTACTGGTGCATTAATTACAACAAACATGCCATTCTAATATGAGAGGCTCATAATGGGGAAACTATGTATGGCAGTTCTCTGTACTAACTGATCAATTTTTCTGTACATCTTAAATTATTCTAAAATACAAATTCCATTCATAAAAAAATTTAAAAATCAACATTAAAAATATAGGTTGTATTCTTCCAGTACTAAAAAAAAACTAAAGAATAATTACGTGAAATTCAAATGTCAGTGTCCATACATAAAGTCTTATTGGAACGAAAAATACATATGTGAGAAACATAACCCAGATTTTATTTAAAAAGTTGTCCAGGAAAGCCAAAAATGTCCTTAAAAATGGATTTGCCAAAAGAAAAATGTAGATAAGAGAAACCTCTAGAATCATACACATGTGTGCAAACATACATATACAGTATGCTTATGTGTATGTATAAAGCTAAGCTGGAAATAGTTGGTTAAAAAACACACACACACACACATAGGAAAGGTGGTTTTGAAAAAAAGAAAGGCCAGAAGGCTGAAAACTTCCATTCCGGGCTTTCGTGCCTGGGGCTTAAGGGGACCTTCATGAAGGGGCTGGGGGAGACAGATGCCTGCTGCTGAACGCCAGCCTGTGTCACTGCTAACCCTTGCCACATCCCACCAAGGCGGGCATCTCCACCACTCTCAGCTGGGAAACAGGGAAATCAGTTCATTGAGGTAAAGCCACCTGTGTGAGACCCACAGCCAGTCACAATGGTTTGATTCAAACTCAGCCCTGTCCAGCCAAAGGTCTACATTCCTTCTTTATTTCCTCAAGTCCCATTGTAACCAAAGTTTGTTACTGAAATAAACTGCAGTAACAGAAAAGGACCTATCTTTCTTAATTTTGCATATCTTGTTGCAGAACTTAATCGTAAGGACCTCAACATCAAGCAGTCACAGGAAAGCGATTCAAGAGGAAGAGAAGGGAAACCTGGAATAAGGCGAAGGAGTCAAAGTTGACGTGGATGGAAGAAGCCCACTGCAGCTGACAAGCCCCAGGTCATTATGACTCTGCCGAGTTCCTTTTCCGCAACGCGGAGAAAGCAGGATTGCAAGAGGTACGTGAATAGCGTACTAAAGGCGGTGGCGGTTGGAAGGTGTGGAGGGAACAAGAATGAGAATCTTTTGAATATTCTACTTGGTTTTTACCTATAGACATAACCCAGGAGGGAGAATTTTCTAGCAGGAACATTAAAACTTTCTCCAGCTGGTGCTGTGTTCACGCTATCAATACATCAGCAGCAGCAGCAAGCGACGAGCTCGGTAGACAGCATCGCCAGGGTCAACTCAGGCCAAGTGGAGCCGCTCAACACGGCCGCACCCAGCCCACAAGTGCTAGAAGCCAGGCACGCAGTGTTTGAGCATCTCCGTGAAAAAGGAATCAGCTGTGTCACTGCTTGAATTTTACTCTTTGAAAACCATTACAGTTAAAAAAAAAAAAAAAAAAAAAAAAAAAAAAAAAAAAACCAAACCTATCTTTGTGTGACGTAATATTCCTTCACACAAGGAAAAATAGAACACATCCAGTTGTTCTGTTCTCACTTTTGTTATTTTCAAAATCTCCTTTCCTCAAGAACTAGCTGTCATTTTCTTAATATTGGACCATCCACAAGCCAGTTCTGAAGTCATGCATTCATTACCTATCTCCAAGCCTGGGAGAGGAAGGGGGAGGCACCTAACTTGTTCCTGTTTTGATAGTTCCAGAACCATCCAATGGCTGTAATTCAAATCTTCCCTAAAATATTCAGCATCAGAATTGGGTCTAAACTGGTAAATTTCAGCTCAAAACATGAAAATTAGGAAGAATGAAAACCTGAAGTTATGAGGGAGAAAATTCAAGTTGCACAGTGTTCATTGAGATTGCACAGCACAATCTAAACACTGCCTGTCACGTCAACCCCAGTCAAAACCAAAAACATTAAGGAATACTACAGATTTAAAGAAGTAACATGAGAAAGCAATCCTCAGTGATATTCTGATATGCCACAAAAGGAAAGACTGCAAGGAACAGTGCAAGTTTCAGGAAGAACAAAACTGTAGCAACAAGCTCCCCTGTCAAAATCACCCATCTTCTCCTTGGCGGGCTGATGACAGTTCAGAGCCACGTGCACTCCATACACCATTAGCCCAAAGCTCAGTCACCTCCCTTAGAACAAATGCCACTAAAAAGATGGGAGATGGAAGGGGGATGCGAAAGTTTCGTGCTCCAGGGGCCGCGGGGGAGGCAAAAATGGGAAGGTGTTTAATGGGTACAGAGTTTCAGTTTTGCAAGATAAAAAAGCTGTAGAGATTGATTGCACAACAATGTGAACATAAGAATACTGAGCCACACAGTTAAAAATGGCTAAGACGGTAAATTTCATGTTAACTGCATTTTACTACAATTAAAAGTACAAAGTTAACTCATTAAAAAAATAAAGCTTCATGCTCTAAATAATGTTCTTTAGCAAGCCTTGTAAGAAGACATTTCCTCTTGACATGTAACTAGGGCACTGACATCCAAGAGAGCAGGTACCAAAGCCTGAGCACAGCTCAAGCACTTTGTCACCTGCCAGGTGCTGACCACAGGCTCTGACAAAGCTCAGAGCACAGGGCAAGGCGCACATTCAGAATCTCCCTTGAGGTCCTGTGCCAAGCCAGACGAGCCAGAAGAAAATCCAATGACAGCCACAAAACACAAGGCACAAGCCTCAAAGACATGTAACAAAGTCTCTGCTTTTCTTTTCCCATGGAAACTCATGCTCAGGAGAAGTCTTCGAGGCAAGGGCTACATGATGTTTAGGGAGACACCTGGTTGGGGCGGGAACAGCACAGCCAAGCGTCTGGAAATTCTGTCTCCGGCGTCCAGCTCTGGCTGCGTCCCAGCAAGTGTTCAGCCCTGGCTGTGTTTGTCACATTTCCTTGGCAGCCTAGGGGCCTAGCAGGGTGGACCTGCTGCCAGCAGCACACTACGGCTTCTCTGGCTAGGCAATGTGGGGACACAGTAAGGGAGGGGCAGACAGGGACCATAGAAGGAGGCACAAGGAGAGGAGCTGCTCACCACACCAGGCTGGGCTTCACAAGGGCACCACCTGCCTGTATAATCCAAGGTCTCCCTAGAGCCACAACAGGGACTTGTGGGTGACACTCTTAGGTTGCATACACCGCTATTAAGACCCCCAAACAGGAGAAAGCTATGCTCTGTAGCACAGTGTCTGAGTGGGGTCCCCAAAGCAGCAGCACCGACGTTACCTGGGCACTTGTTGGAAACGCACATTCTGGAGTCCACCCCAGCCCCCACTGAATCAGAGACCCTGGGGTTGGGCAGGCCATCTGTGTTGAACAATGCCCCTTCCCCACCCTGCTCCAGGGCCTCCACCCTCACTGGAGTGTGGGAACCAGAGTGCTCTAGCACGATGCTAGTCTTGCTGGTCACCAGAGAGAGGCTTGTTGTCTCTTTCACATGGTAATTTAGTAAAATTGATGTCATTTTCCCTCGAAACAGAACTTGCCTGGAACAGCTCAGGTTTTTCATTCCATTCCACGGTCGTTAAGGAAGCTAAGAACAACCAAAGCTCTGTCAAGCGGCCCCATTTTCCAATTTGGCTGCCCACACCCACGGTTTCTGGTATCAGCACCACCTGTTTCCGTCTGCAATTTGTTCTTTAAAATATTCCTGCTCCTGTGTCACCGCCATCCCAACCAAAGGAGAATCACGTGACATACACAGGAAGCACCACAGCACATCCGGAAAACCCACAACAGTGGGACCAGAGCACCGCTCTGCAGCTTGGGTCAGCTCGGGCGCCCGGCTCGATGGAGGCTTCACCCTCCACACCTACCTGCACAGGTGAGGGGTTTGCCAGGGACACAGAGCCAGGAGCCGAACTCCATTCCCCCAGGTAAGAGGCAGGCAGAAGCATATTTTAAAACACTAACCAGAGCACATCACTCTTCTGCTTAAGCCCATGCAGCAGCTTCCCACTGCCTGGAACAAAGCTGCTTTCCACACCCTGGTGTCCCCGCCTGCAAGGTCGGCCTGTCCGCTTCTCACTGTGCCCCCACCACCCCCCCATCACACACAAGCAACCAGCTATTTCTGTGCTTCTCCAATGCCAGCCTGACCACCACTGGCTGGCTGCTTATGTTGGCTTAACACCTTCCTCTCTAAGACCACCTCACTCCTCTCAGAGAGATGACCCTGAAACCTCTGTCACTGCTGTCACCTGGTTCTCTGCATAGCACTCACCATGCTCTGGTTTTCCTTCTCACTAATGTGCATGTTGAATGCTGCCTGTCATTCCTACTACATGAGCTCTGTGAGGATGAGACCTCTAGTGGTCCCTACTCTATCCCAGGAGAGGACACAAGGGTCCTTAGCATACACTAAGTGTGTCAATTGTTTTTATATTGCTGGTGAAACAAATATAACATAAAATTTACCATCTCAACCATTTTTAAGTGTACAACCATGTACTTAACTGTAGTGTTAATTACATTCATGTTGTTGTACAATTAACCTCCAGAATGCTTTTCATCCTCCAACACTGAAGCTCTATACTCAAGAAACACTAACTCCCTGTCCCCGTAACCCCACCCTCATTCTATGACTTGGATACTGCAGTTACCTCATGTAAGCAGAATCATTTAGCCCTTGTGTTTTTGTGACTGGCTTATGTCACTTGGCATAATGTCCTCAGTATTCATCCATGTTGTGGCATGTGTGGGAATTTCCTTCTTTTTTAAGGCTGGATGATACTCCATTGTATGGACACTCCACATTTGGTTTATGTGCTCATCTGCCAATGAACACCTTGGCTGTTGCCATCTTTCGGCCATTGTGAATAATGCTGCTGTGAACACGGGTGTACAGACATCTCTTCCAGGCTCTGCTTTCATTTCTTTTTTTTATCTTCATGGTAGGTCTAAATGAATATATCTTTATTTATAATGTCGACATTTATTTTAGATTCAGTGGTATGTGTGCAGATTGGTTACATGAGTACACTGCGTGATGCTGAAGTTTGGGAATCACCCCATTACCCAGGTACTGAGCATAGTACCCATAGGTAGTTCCTCAGCCCTTGCCCCACTCCCTGTCTCCCTTCTCTAGTCGTCCCCAGGGTCTGTTGCCATCTTTTAAAAAATTTTATTTCTAACTTTTGTGGGTATGTCGTAGGTGTACACATTTATGGGGTACATGAAATATTTTGATACAGGCATACAATGCATAATTATCACATCAGGGTAAATGGAATACTCATTTATCCTTTGTCTTACAGACAATCCATTTACACTTTTAGTTATTTTAAAATGTGCAATTATTGACTATAGTCACCCTGTTGTGCTATCAAATACATTTTATCCATTTTTCTATTTTATTGTTGCCATCTTTATATCCACATGTACCCAGTGTTTAGCTCCCATTTATGAGTGAGAATATGCAGCATGTGGTTTTCTGATCCCACACTAATTCACTTAGGATAATGGCCTTTAGCTGTATCCATGTTGCTGCAAAGGATATGAGTTTGTTCTTTTTTATGGCTGTGTAGTATTCTATGGTGTATATTACCACATTTTCTTTATCTAGTTTACCATCGATGGGCATTTAGGTTGATTCCATGTCTTTGCTATTGTGAATAGTGCCATAATGAACATATGCATGCATGTGTTTTTATGGTAGAATGATTTATATGCCTTTGGGTATATACTCAGTAATGGGATTGCTGGGTCAAATGGTAGTTCTGTCTTGAGTTCTCTGAGAAATCTCCAAACTGTTTTGCACAGTGACTTAACTAATTTACCTTCTCACCAACAGTGTACAAGCATTTTTCTCTGTGCCTTGCCAGCATCTGTTATTTTTCTGACTTTTTAATAATGACCATTCTCACTGGTGTGAGATGATATCTTGTAGTACTGATTTGCATTGCTCTGACAATTGGTGATGTGGAGCATCTTTTCATATGTTTGTTGGCCATGTGTATGTCTTCTTTTGAGAAGTGTCAGTTCATGTTTTTTGCACACTTTTTAATGGGGTTGCTTTTGCACTGTTCAAATTCCTTATAGATTCTGGATGTCAGACTTTTGTCAGATAGTTTGCAAATATTTTCTCCCAACCTGTAGGTTGTATTCTTATTGAACTACCAACATCATTTTCACAGAATTAGAAAAAAACTATTCTAAACTTCATATAGAACCAGAAAAGGAGCAGAACAGCCAAAGCATCCTAAGGAAAAAGAATAAAGCCAGAAGCATCACATTACCTGATTTCAAACTATACTAGAAGGTTACAGTAACCAAAAAACATGGCACTTGTACAAAAACAGACACATAGACCAATGGAACAGAAAAGGAACCCAGAAATAATGCCACATACCTACAACCATCTAATCTTTGACAAAGTTAACAAAAATAAGCAATCGGGAAAAGACTCCCCACTCAATAAATGGTGCTGGGATAGCTAGCTAGTTATATACAGAAGAATGAAACTGGACCCCTATTTTTCGTCATATGCAAAAGTTAACTCAAGATGGATTAAAGATTAAATGCGAGTCCTCAAACTATAACAACCTTAGAAGAAAACATAGGAAATACCCTTCTGGACAGCGGCCTTGGTAAAGAATTCATGACTAAGTCCTAAAAGCAATTGTAACAAAAACAAAAATTGACAAGTGAGATCTATTAAACTAAAGAGCTTCTGCGCAGCTAAAGAAACTATCCATTCATTTCTTTATGTACCCAGGAGTGGAGGTGTTGTGTCATATGTTATATGAGTAAGCTTCTTTCATACTCTAGACTTTGTGGTAACTAGACACATTGCTGGGATTTTGATTGATTGACTGATTTTTAATTTTTACTTTTTAGGGGCCAAACAGAAACTACTGCTGTATTCATTGAGTTAAACTGTTCCCAGGAGGTGAGCTCTAGAGAATGGCAGGGACCCTCTTCCCACCATTGAAACCTCAGTGGATGGAGACTCACTCTGCCAGCCCTAGCAGCCCCAGAGCAGTCCTGTTCCCTGGATTCCCTTCAGGGCTCTGAATCCTGGAGGAGGGACAGCAGGCAGTCAGGAAATGTTCTCGGGACAGAGAAGCAGCAGCAGGAATCTAGCCTGAGAGGTCAAGCCTGCATGACCAGCCCTCACTCAATCTTTCCTGCTGCCTGGCTTCCCAAGTTCCCTCCAGACTTTCCCCAAACTCTGAGCTTGGAGACTCAGTCCTCATTTGGATGCTGGATGCCTCCCTCTATACCTCCAAAACTGGGATTCCTTTTCTACTTCAGCCAGCCCAGATCCAGCTCCTGTTGCTTGTAATCAAAATCCCCAACCAATACAAGAAGGGCCAAATGCATTGCTCTAGGGTTTACAAGACTCCTTTCTTCCTTGTTCAAAAATGAGACCACTTTGCATGATGCCAGTTTTCTTTGGTACCTCTTCCACGCTTCATAAGCCCTTAAAAATGGCCAAGGTGGATCTGCTCTGACTGCAGCCATTTCTTCTGTGACTCTGGAGCTATTTCTTCAATAGTTGTGGATAAGAAGCCATTGGTAGCTGCCAGGTATTCTTTCTTGGTGCTGTTTTTCTTTTCAACCATGCATGTTCTATCTTCTCCATCTTATACCACCCTTGGTAAAAGACAAGACCTAGAGGAGATGTCGCATAGTTCAGTAGCCTACCTCAGGGGCTGTGTAGGAAGGGTAAACGTATTATTACATTTATGCATAAACACTTTCAAACAGAGTTTAATACACCATATCCGTGGGATGTGCTTGGAATACAAAAGGCTTTCCAGAAGCAAATTTGCCAAGGAATTAAAAAAGTAAAGCCAGTGTTTGTTTCCACTGAATCCTTTGCAAAGGATGTTGGTATACGGCATCAGTCATTCATTTATGCATTCACTGGCTACACAAATATTTCTGGATCATCTCCTGCATAAGTACCAGGCACTGAGTAAATGTTGATGGTATAGACATAGTCCCACCTTGATGAGCTTACAGATACTGCAAAGGGAGGCAATATGTAGGATGTTTTTAAAAATTGTGGTAAAATATGCATAACATAAAATTTTACCATTTTAAACATTTTTAAGCTTACACTTAAGTGGCATTAAATATATTCCCATTGTTATACACCATCACTACTACCCATCCCCAAAACATTCTTCATCTTATAAAGCTGAAACTCTGTACCCATTAGACAACTCTCCATTCTCTCCTCCCCCTCAGCCATCTGGCAAGCACTATTCTACTTTCTGTCTCTGTGAATTCACTACTCTACGTAAGTGGAATCATAGTATTTTTTCTTTTGTGACTGGCTTATTTCATGTAGCATAATGTCTTCAAGGCTCATCCATGTTATAGTATGTGTCATAATTGTTTTCCTTTTTAAGGCTGAATAATATTCCATTATACCTATATACTATATTTATTTACCTACTCATCCATCTGTGGACACTTTGGGTTGCTTCCACCATATAGTTATGGTGAATAATGCTGCCATGCACATTGGTGTATAAATATCTGTTCTTGTCCCTGCTTTGGAGTAAACATTTTTGGGTGTTTACTCAAAAGTGAAATTGCTGGATCATATGGTAATTCTGTTTTGTTGAGGAATCGTACCATTTTCTATATATTTCCACTAATAATGTAAAAAATTTCCCATTTTTCCACATCGCTGTCAACACTTCTTCTCTTCTGCTTTGTTTTGCTGTTTTATGTTTTTGTTTTGTTTTATCATAGCCATGGGAATGGATGTGAAGTGGTACTTTATTGTAGCTTTAATTTCTATTTCCCTAATGATTGATGCTAAGTATCTTTTCATGTACTTACTGGTCATTTGTACATCTTCTTTGTAAAAATGTCTACTCAAGTCCTTTGCCATTTTTTAAATTAAATTGCTTTTTTTTTCCTTCCTGGGTTTTAGAAGCTTTCTGTATATGCTGGATATTATAAAATATTTGATCTGCAAATATTTCCTCCTATTCTGTGGGTTGCCATTTTACTCTGTGAATAGTACCCTTTGAAGCACAAGAGTTTTTATTTTGATGAATTCCAATTTGTCTATTTTTCCTTTTGCTGCCTGTGCTTTTGGTGTTGTATCCAAGAAATCACTGCCAAATCAAATCTCACAAAACCTTTCCCATTTTTTCTTCTAAGAGTTTTACCTCTTCTGTTTAGGACTTTAATCCATTTTGAGTTAATTTTTGCGTATGTTTGATAAGGATCTAACTTTGTTCTTTTGCATATAGATATCCAGTTTTCCCAGCACCAAATCTTGAAAAGACTGTCACTTCTATATTGAAGGTCTTGGCATCCTTATCAAAAATTATTTGACCATCTACATAAGTGTTAATTGCTGAGCTATACTTCATTTTAGTGGTCTTTGGGTTTGTCTTTATGTCAGTAAAGTGTTTTGATTATTATAGCTTTTGAGTAAATTCTGAAATGAGGACGTGAGTTTTACTTTGTTCTTTTCTTGAAGATGATTTTGGTTATTCAATGTCCTTTGAGATTTCATATGAATTTCAGAATGGATTTCTCTATCTCTGCAAAAAAGTCATTGGGATCTTGATAGAAATTGCACTGAATCTGTAAACTGCTTTGGATAGCATTGATATCTTAACAATAAGTCTTCCACTCCATGAACATGATGGCTTTCTATTTATGTCTTCTTTAATTTCCTTCATTGATGTTTTACAGCTTTCCAAGTACAACTCTTTCCCTCATATGGTTAAATCCTAAGTATTTTACTCTTTTTGATGCTACTGAAGACAGAACTGTTTTCTTAATTTCCTTTTCAGATTATTGTTAGCATATAGAAATGCAGCTGATTTTTGTAGTTGGTTTAGTACATGGCTACTTTGCAGAGAATTTATTAGCATTCTCTCTGTCTCTCTCTGTGTATATGTGTAAGATTTAGGGTTTTCTACATATAATAAATATATCATCTGTGAACAGAGATCATTTTACTACTTCTTTTCTTATTTGGATGCCTTTAATTTCTTTTTCTCGTCTAACTGCTCTAGCTAGAACTTCCAGTATTATGTTGAATAGAAGTAGCAAAAGCAGGCACTCTTGCCTTGTTCCAGATTTTAGAGAAAAAGTTTTCAGTCTTTCACCACTGAGTGTAATATTAGCTGTGAGTATATTATATATGACCTTTATAATGTTGAGGTAGTTTCCTTCTATTCCTAGTCTATTGAGTGCTTTTATTATAAAAGGCTGCTGAATTTTGTCAAATTATTTTCCTGTATAAATTGGGATGATCATTCTTCATTTTGTTAATGGAATATATCACTTTTTTTAATTGGTTTGCCTATGTTGAGCCATCCTTGCATTCCAGGAATAAATCCCACTTGATAATGATATATAATCATTTTAATATGCTATTGAATTTTGTTTCCTAGTATTTTATTCAAGACTTTTACATCAATGAATATATGGACTATTGTTTTCTTATTTATAAGGGGCTGTAGTTTTGTTTCTTTTCTTTGGCTTTGTTATCAGGGAATGCCAGTCTCACAGAATGAGTTAGGAAGCGTTCTCTCCTCTTCAGCTTTTTTGGAAGAATTTCAGGAGGACTAGTGTTAGCTCTTCTTTAAATGTTTGGTATGGTTTACCAGTGAAGTCATAAAGTCCAGGGTTATTCTTTATTATGAGGTTTTTGATTACTGATTCAATTACCTTACTAATTATGACTCTTCAAATTTCCTATTTCTTTGTGATTAAGTGTTGGTAGATTTTGTGTGTCTAGGAATTTGTCCACTTCATCTAGGTTACCCATTTGTTAACATGCAATAGTCCATAGTACTCTCTTATAATCCTTATTATTTCTGTAGAATGGGTAGTAATGTCCCTGTTTTCATTTCTGTTATTAGTAATTTGAGGCTTTTTAAATCAGTCGATCTAGCTAAGGTTTGTCAATATTCTTAATCTTTTCGAAGAACTAACTCTTGGTTTCATTGGCTGTATTGTTTTTCTGTCCTTTTCTCTCTGCTTTAATCCATAGCTAAATCCAAAGCTAAATTCAAAGCTAGCAGAAGGAACAAAATAGCTTGTTCTTCTTCTAGTTCCTTAAGTTGTAAAGTTAGATTGAGATTTTTCTTCTTTTTAAATGTAAGTGTTTACCGCTATACATGCTATACATTTCCCCCTAAGCAGTGCTTTGTCCTTGTCCCATAAGTTTTGACATGTGTTTTTGTTTTCATTTATCTCTAAGTATTTTCTAATGTCGCCTGTGATTTCTTATTTGACTCTTTGGTTATTTAATAGTACGTGGTTTAATTTCTACAAATCTGTGAATTTTCCAGTTTTCCTTCTGTTACTGATTTCTAACTTCACCCCATTGTTGTCAGTGATGGTACTTTGTATAATATCAATCTTTTCAATCTGTTGAGACTTAATTTGTGACCTAACACATGGTCTATCCTGCAGAACGTCCCATGTTCCCTTGAGGGAAAAAAAGTCTTCTATTGTTGTTGGGTAGAGTGTTCTGTGTATGTCTGCTAGTCCAGTTGATTTATTGTGTTAAGTCTTCTCTTTCCTTTTCTTCTGTCTGGTTGTTCTATCTACTAATGAGAGTGGGGATTGAAATCTCCAACTATTATTGTATAACTGTGTATTTCTCTCAATTCTATCCATTTCATTTCACATATTTTGATGATCTATTATCAGATGTGTAAATATTTATAACTGTTCTATCTTCTTGCTATATTGGACCTTTCATTAACACATAACATCCCCTTTGTCTCTTGTAAGCTTTTTGATTTAAAGTGTCTTTTGTCTGATGTTAGTATAGCTACTCCTGCCCTCTTTTGGTTACAATTAGCATGGAATTTCTTTTTCTATCCTTTCACTTTCAACCTCTGTGTCTCATCTAAAGTAAGTCTCTTGTAGACCACATATAGTTGGATCTACATTTTTAAAAAATTCATTCTGCCATCAATTTCTGTCTTTGATTGAAGTTTAATTAATTTACATTTCAAGTAATTACTTATAAGGAGGGACTTACTTCTGCATTTTGTTATTTGTTTCCTATATGGCTTGTAATAGCTTTGGTTCCTCATTTCCTGCATTACTGACTTCTTTTGTGTTTAGCTGATTTGATTTTCTTTCTTTTATATATATATGTGTGTGTGTATATGTGTGTATATGTATATATGTATATATGTGTGTATATATATACACACACACACACACGTAGTGAAACTTAATTCCCTTTTCATTTTCCTTTGTGTATATTCTCTACTTATTTTCT
This sequence comes from Macaca nemestrina, assembly GCF_043159975.1. Taxonomy (NCBI): domain Eukaryota; kingdom Metazoa; phylum Chordata; class Mammalia; order Primates; family Cercopithecidae; genus Macaca; species Macaca nemestrina. The sequence continues at coordinate 90,879,486 of NC_092131.1, read as the reverse complement.
TTGGGGTTACTATGGAGATTATATTTAATTAGGATTAAAGTTATAACACTCTAATCTGACTTTACACCAGCTTAACTTCAATGGCATTAAAAACCTCTGCAGCAGAATGGTTTGTTTTTTTTTTTAAAGCAAATAAATATGGAATTGTAAATTCAGATAAGGACTACCCAGTAAAGAGCAGACTTTTATGATGAGGAAAACAGGGTGGGCCTCATCAGAGGGATCAGCAAAAAGGGTCCCTCTGAGGGGACATTTGCACAGAGTCCTAAAAGGCAGAGGAACTCATTCTGCAAGACACATAAGCAGAGCATTCCTGAGAAAGACAGTAAGTCAAGTTCGGGCTGCGTGGTGAAAGTCAGTGTTGAGATGGCAAAAAGAATGGCAAAGCAGATGGGCCCTGGCCACACAGGCTGAAGGGCCACATGAAAGGCAGGCGGTGGGGGGCCTTCCCCGTCCAAGGCAGGGAGAAGCCACAGAGGGGCTCAATGCTGCCTAGTGGCAAAGTTCCAATTCTGTCGGAAGAGGACCTTGCTGGTTATTCTGTAGCAAGGATTCAAGGAGGAAAAAAATGGAAGTGAGGAGCCTGGCAAGGAAGCTCCAGCAGCTGTCAAGGCCAGAAATAATGGCAGTCAGTCCAGGGTGGAGATGGAAAGAAAGGATGGGTTCCAGACATGCTTGTCACCTTCAACAAGGTAACATGGGGTTCCTCAGTCCTGGGCTGGAGTCCCTGCCCTATTGTGTATTCACAGGCTCTGCATCCTGGCTGTGTCACGTCCCAAGCCTCCATTTCCTTCTCTGTAAAATGGGAATGACAAAATCCACCAAGTATGAGAAGGCAGTAACATGGAGGCACTTATCTGCTATCTGGGACAGCTGGTGCATCATAAGCATTCACATCTTCCCTTGGGGCCAGTGGTTGATGCTAATCGAATATATCAAAACCGTGAGATGCTATGAAAACCTGGAGCCAACACCTGATGCCAAATTCTCCCAGTTTTGCCCATGTTATCAGCTCTCTGAGGCACTGTTAGCCCCCAGTCTGCCTTGGGGATAGGGTCCTGTCTGAGTTCTACCTTGGCAGTCAGGTCAGCATACATGGGAGAGCCAAGTCTCTGACCATAGAGACCTAAGTGGGAGGGTGGGAGGGAGTGGGTGCCCGGCCATCAGCACGAATCATGCTATTTCCCACAACTCGGAGAGAAATGTGTTGGAATGAAGGTGGCAACCAACTCTAGCAGGTTTCCTTCCAAATCTGGAGGGGTTAAGGAGACAGGGCCACTCCCATCCCACAGCCCCACAGAAAACATGCTCTGGAGGGAAGCAGATGGGCTCGCTGGCATCACGTTCTGCTCTCTGTTCCAGGGGGCTTGTCTAATGACAGGCCTTCTGGCCCAGCCACAATCCTTTCCCTTCCTCCCAGCTTAAAGGTTGTCTCACTTGCTAACAGAAAGCCCTTTTCTAAAACAGCCACAGGCAGGAGAGTTCTTTGGATTTCCTAAACCAGGATTTGAAGAATTGAGAAAGGGAGGTGCTGGTGGAGGTGGTCTTGTTTAAACAAGGTGTCACGTCTAAACGGAACTTGTTTTTCAATTTACTGAATGGTGGTCCAGGGCTAGAGCGGCAAGAAAGGGCTGCTGTGGTGTGAGCCCACTTGGGCTCGGGGGCTGATGACTCTGCTTCCATTTGCCTTCTGGCTTGGATCAAAAGGGCCCGGAAACCCCAAGTATAGATGACAGAAGGGCTCAGAGTCATCACACTCAGCCCTTCTCACAGCGGGATCGCCTTTATTAGGCAGGCCTCCTCAGGAAACATCTCAATCCAAACTTCACATGTTGGCCCCAGGTCTGCCCTCAGCCCCGGGCTCTTGAGCCTCTAGCGTCTTAGTACAAGCCCCTGAAGAGGGGTGAAGGGTGTTCAATCAAAGGCAAGAAACAGAGCCCTTCAGTCTTTACGGCCCATGAGGGGTGCGGGTGGGAAGGCCTGTCTCCATGTACCAACCCCATTCCCTTCCCACTCCCTGCCTGGGATCAAACCACCACCCCTGCCTGGATGATAAATTATGAAAGCAAATATCAAAGTAGAAGTTCTGCCTTATTACTACCTTAGCTGTTGTAATGAATGTTTATTCCTTGCACTTGTGCCCTGGATAATTTTTAAAAAGAGAAAGAAAAAATAATCTGCAGATGAAAGCATCTGGTACAGAGCCAAGCCCCTCCAGCCCTCATCTCAGGCATGCTCCGGGCAGACTGGAGCAATGCAGCCCATCATTAACCGGCCACCGGGGAGACCTGGGTTTGTGCACATGAGGAACATGGAACTATTTCTCAGAAATGAGCACCATCCAAAGTTAACACGGAACTATTTCTCACAGCTGAGCAACATCAAAAGTTAACCTAAGCAATTCCATTTCCAGGTGTATGCCCGAAAGAATTGAAGGCAGGGACTTGAACAGAGATTTGCACACCCATGTTCATAGCAGCATTATTCACAATAGCAAAAGGCAGAAACAACCCAGGCATACACTGATGGATGAATGGATAAGAAAAATGTGGTGCACGTACGTGCAATGGGATACTACTCATCCTGAAAAACGAAAGCCATCCTGACACACGCCACAACGTGGATGAACTTTGTGGACATTATGCTGAGTGAAATAAGCCATTTGTTCACAAGAGGATAAATACTGCATGATTCCACTTATATGAGGTATCTAGAGTCATTAGATTCATACAGACAGAAAGTAGAATGGAGGTTGGCAGGGGCTTGGGGAGATAGTGTTTAATGGGTAGGAAGTTTCTGTTTTGGGGATAGTGAAAAAGTCCTGGAGGTGGATGGTGGTGGTGGTTGCACAACAAGGTGAATGTGCTTTAGGCCACTAAGCTGGTACACATAAAAATGGTTCAGATGGTGAATTCTGTATTACATATACATTTACCACAATAAAAAAATAGAAAAAGAAATTTGCCAAATTTTTTTTTTAAGTTAATGGAACTTCCAGAGTTGATGACTTTGAAGGAGGAGTGGGAGCAGTATGGCACCCTCACGTGCCCACCGAGGCCACGTCGGAAAGCAGATCCCTGGCCCAGGGTCCCGGGGGCCTCCTTGGCAAGTGTGCCTTGCAGAAGAGCCTGGCATGTGAGGAAACGTGTGGGTTCGGTGGCTCAACATGAGGCCTCTACTCTCTGAGTGCTGCCAAAGCAGCCTCCCTCCAGAGCACAGCAGGGGTGAGGGGTGTGGAGGAGACAGAGGGAATTTCCTACAGATAGAGACACGTCCCGAAAGCAGTCCTGGAAAGTCTTCAACAAAACGGAGGACAAAGTACCAGAGATTTGTCCTCCTGACAAGCAGGATTGCTGTGGGGGTCCCCACACCCACTGGGCCCAGAATTGGAGTCCTCAATATTGATTTCCCTGTGCGGCTGGTTAGGGGAAAGAAAGGCTTGACATGGTTGTCATAGCTCTGCCGGTGACTTCCCGTGTGACTCTGGCAATGTCCCTGAGTCTCCCCACTACGGGGCCTCCTTCAGTCTCTGGGAAACAAGCTGTGGGATCCCATCCCCACAAGGGGAGAATCCTTTGTCCAGGCCACCACATGGTATCCTGGTATCCTTTGTCCAGGCCACCACCTGCCACCAGGCCTCCCAGACACCATAGCCCCAGCTACACAACTACCAGAGCTGAGATCCCAGCGGCGATGGTGCATTGGAGGGTTCATCCAGCTTTTGTGTTCTTTCCCATTCACAGCCCTGCCCCAATCCACCTCTAAAACCCCAGCCATCCCTCTCAGCAACATAACATCCACACATGGGCAAAGAGCCGCCTGCAGACCCTGTCCAGCTATGAGGACCACCGCCCTCCGCTATCCTCCCAGCACTCTGAGCCCCTCCCTTACGCTTCATGTCAGGGCCAACTTCCTCCCCAGCACTTACCCCTGAGCTCCAGAGCTCATCACACCAAGCAAACAAGGGTGCCTATGGCCTGGGCAGCCCAGGCTCTGTACCTTCCCTAGACCTCAAGACCTTGGTTGCAGCTGGCCCAAAGGCCCTGCAGATTCCAGGGATAGATGTGTCATCTCCCTACCCCACAACACAACCCATGGCTGCTGTGTCCCCACTGAAAACTCAGGCCCTGGGTCATTCCCCACTGCACCCATGTCGTTTAACCTTGCCCTGTCCTCTCGCGTCACTCCCTTCCATAAGCAGCCCGACCATTTGTGGCCAGGCACCACGTACTCACTGTGGCCAGAGCTAAATCCCTGACCTGCTGATAAGAAGCAAGCTGAGAGAGGTTCTTCTCTGTTATGAGTGGCTGGGCAGGAGTCTAGCCCAGGCCTGAGGCTAAACCTCACACTCGGAACCTTCATATCCCTTTCCCTCTACAAAGTTCCCCTTAACCCAGATTCCACCTGACTAGGCTTCCCTCTCCTCTACTGTAGCCAAGATCAGCAACTTGGCTGTTTCTACAGCTGAGTTGTAGCTGTTTCTACTTCTCACTTCCCATTCACTTTTCAGTTTGTTCTCATTAAGCATCTAACAACAACACTCCCTAATGCCATTCCATCTGGCATTGTTAACCAGTCTCCTCCTGCACCTGTCACCCCTTCTTCAGGACAACCTCCTCCCAGGTCGCTGCCCCATCCCCCCAGGGCTGGTGCTCCATGGGCTGTCTTTGGACAGCTTCTCTACTCACTGATACATTTCAGCCAGGCAATGCTGCTCACTCTCCTACTTCAGCTGTCAGCTGTAGGCTAAAAAGCCCGTGTCCCTCTTTCCCACCAAGACCTCTGTCCTGATGTCCACCTTGAATTCAGTTTGTCCAGAATGGAAACTCTTTGCTGTGGCCCCAAACTCATTCCTCCTCCTTTTCTCAGCCAATGGCTCCACCGCCAACCCAGAGGCCCAGCTTGAAGCCTGGGTGTAGAAGCCTGGATTTCTCTTGCCTCCTCTTCCTGCCTCTCTAACCCCCACATCCTGCCAGTCACCAATTCCTGCAGCTCCTTCCTCTTACGCCAGCCCCTCCTCCATTCCCACTCCAACCTCTCCCACACTTGCTCCAGCCCCAATGCTCCACGACACTGCTTCCCATTCCAATCCACCCTGCACGCAGCTGCTAGGCTGTTCTTCCTAACATCAACCTCAGCACATTGCTCCCCTTCCCTTCAGTGGTCTCACTTCTCAGGGTAGAGCCCCTGCTCCTCAAGATGCCTGGCCCTCCCTCCCTCACCCAGCCCTATCCACATCTCCCACACCCTTATGGCTCCCCGCTCCCACCATGTCAAATGACTTAGTCCTTAAAAACACCTGGGAAAATGAATGGATGGGTAAAGCTAAGATGCCCTTGAAGGTTCTTCAGGGTCTAACATTTGAGGAGCGCGGCCTCACCACCCACCCATCCCCATCTAAAGGTTTCCCTCCATCCCCATTTGACAAATCAGACATAGACAGACGTGGGCATCCTGACTCCTTCCTTGGTTCCCTCAACTAGACAACTTCTCTCCCCACTTCTCACCATACAGTAAGCTCTGTTTTCCAGAGAAGTCAGAATTTGTTCCTCCTGCTAGACTATGGACTCCTTGGAGCAGGGTCTGGGATTCACATGACCTCAAATGCCCCTTGGACTGGGTCTGATGCATCGCAAAGCTTTTGGGAAGCCTTCTGGTAACAAGTGGCCCCGTCACTGAGCAGATCTGGGCACTTAACACCACACCAGTGTGGAGTCGAGGGCAGGCGCTCTCCCATTGGGATGTCCCCCAGTTACTTGCCCTCCTCAATGCCTGGAATCACCAGGCTATGTTCCCCTATCCCCTAACCCAGTGTCTTCCTCACTTGAGGAGATGAGGACACAGCACCCGCTTCCAGATCTCTCATCAAGGAGAAAACAGAGCCCCCCACGTCAGGACCCCAGCTCCGGACTCACCATGTTCATGACGGTCAGGATGAACCTCTGGGCGGCCTCGGCCCCGTGGTACTGCACCATGTCGGCGTCGGCCACCACCAGGGTCTCCACCGTGTGCTCGCTGGTGAGCTGGATGGCGTTCCTCCGCTCCCGCCAGTCCCGCGAAGGCCTGCCCCGCCTCGGCTTCTTCTTTTCTAGAAAATGATGGAGACATTTGTGCAGTCCTTGGCTTACCGACTTCCAAAACCATGCTGCGAACAGGCCTTCTGTCAAGCCTGCCCGAGAGAGTGGTCCGTCTCGACAGGCCTAGAGGGGCCCAGCACCCAGCAACCTCCACCGTCACATGGGTGCCCCGAGTTCACTCATGTGGGGTGGAGCTGAACCAACAAAAGGGTAAGAGCTATGAGGCCAGATGAGGGGTCCACACCCAACTGCCACCACAGCCGGGGAGGCCAATGGGGCTGAGGGGCACAGAAGAGAAAACCCACTCCTTCAGAGGAGCATGGAGAGCTATGCAAGTATGCAAAGAGAAGGAGGCCTGGACCAAGCGGGCAGGGGTCTGAAAGGCCACACCCAGGGTGGATAACTGGACCAAGGAAGCTGGGCGGAGGGGACAGGATACTCCCCTGGGGGCAGGAATCCCAATAACTCTTCTCAGACTCAGGAATCAGGAGCCATAAATGTTGGTAGACATAAAAAACTATGCTTTTTTAAAAAATACATAATCAGAAGAAAAGTCATATGACCTACATCCAGGCTAAAATGTAAATCTTCTCTTTCCTCACAATAGGGAAGGATTAGTAGTAAATGTGTGAGTAATTCTCCACTGATTCTTTAGATAATCTATATCCCTGTAAAATCTTACTCTGATAAACAGCTATTGTTATTAAAGAGCCCACACCGACAGGTCCAAAGCTGCCATAGTCTTTGTACACAGAAACACCTCTGACCAACACAACAGATTAATATGAACAGCACGCATTTTCAGAATCCGAATATAAACAGGAAGGCTTTTCTTTCATTTGATAGTTATTTCCACGTTAGCACTAGCCTATATGGACACATCTCTGCTACACACAGTCTACATATGCACCAACCGGCTTCATAAAGCGACCCAAATCTTTCCAGGACCACAAGTGGATATAGTAGGCCCTCTTTATCTGTAGCAGCTATGTTCCAAGACCTCCAGTGGATCCCTGAAACCACAGACAGTACCCAACCCTACATCTACTAGACTATGTTATGTCCTGTGCATACATACTTACGATAACGTGTCGTTTATAAATTAGGCATAGTAAGAGATTTACAATAACTAATAGAATTATAACAATACACTGTAATAAAAGTTATGTGAATGAGGTCTCTCTCTCAACATATCTTATTGTACTGTACTCACCTATTTTTAATCCCTGGTTGACCATGAGTAAATGAAACTATGGAAAGTGAAACCACAGATAAGAGGTAACTACTGTATTATTAAATAATCTGAGATATGGGTCATAATTTACAAACAAAAATGTGCTATACAACACAATTACAATCACAAAAAAGGGCAAAAAATAGAAATATACAACTATAGATAAAGCCAGCAACAGTAAAAAGGTACACAGCCATTAAAATCATACTATGAGGATGGCTCAGAGATCTAGAGAGAAGCGGATATAAATCTGCATACACAGTTAGATCACGATTTTGCAAAAATCTTACATACAAGTATCTTCAGGCCCCAAAGGAAAATAAATACTAAAACATCTAGGAAGAACCAAAATATGAATAGTGATATGCGATCTTCATTTTCCTATTTTCCTCTGTATTTTCCAAATTTATATAATATGCAGGTATTACTGTATTTTAAAGAAATATCATTGAATTTGAGAAAAACACAAGCATCACTTTTAAACTCTAAATGATAAAACAGAAGCCCTCGAAGGAGAAAAGTATGTCATCTGATTTATCACAAAACTGCAAAACGAAATCTTCTCAGCCTGCAGGATGGGCCTCCTCCCTCAGAGCCAGGCCCATCTCCTCTCAAGCCTTCTGGGCCTCAGTGATGGAATAAGAGAAGAAAGTATCCATTCTAAGACAAAATCAAGGTCCTAGGTAGCTCTACCTTTGCACATTGGCAGAATGAAAGAGGCCACTGGTGGAAAATCTACTGACCTACACCCACACTCACCAGCCAGGTTATCTCTGACCTGACCAGCCTGGAATTTGTGAAGAGCCACTTTGTTTCCATTTTAAAGCTGCAGAGGTGATGGGCCACCCAAGCAGGACCTCTGTTGTAACCAACACACCCTCGTTCTCCCAGGCGATCAGTTATGAGCCAAATGGCAGCCGTGGCCCTTCTCAAAGTCAGTGTTGATAACCCGTTTCTCTGAGTCACCATCTGCAGATGCTCCCCATGTTGGCTGTTCAGTACTTGTTTTCACACCTTGTCATATATTTTTAAGCTCCAGTACACAAATAACTGCATTCCTAGCATGGCCCAAAGGACACATTAGGAATACTTCTCTAGGAGCCAGTTAGCATCAACATGTAAGAGCTGAGAGCTCTCTAAGAAAGTAGCCCATCACTCCCAGACCAGATGGACAGGTTGTTCCTGGACACTTAACATTTCAAAATCCTGCACTGCACTGGGTACAGTGGTTCATGCCTGTAATCCCAGCACTCTGGAAGGCCAAGGAGGGCAGATCACTTGAGGTCAGGAGTTCAAGACCAGTCTAGCCAACCTGGTGAAACCCCGTCTCTACTAAAATTACAAAAATTAGCCAGGCATGGTGGTGCATGCCTGTAATCCCAGCCACTCGGGAGGCTGAGGCAGGATAATTGCTTGAACCTGGGCAGCAGAGGTTGCAGTGAGCCGAGACCACACCACTGCACTCCAGCCCGGCTACCAGAGTAAGACTCCCTCCTAAAAAAAAAAAATCCTGTACTGGGTATGTGTCTTTCAAGTTTACAAAGAAAAACTAATAAGACCTGTGCTCCCTAGGCCTTGGAGAGTTAACCTAACAGGGTGCCGTAAAGAGTGACACACTCTGAGTTAACACATGCCCAGAAGGTGCGCTGTGGTTTTCACAAGCTTCCACTAATGACTGTCATTTGTTCCTTTCCTTTACCCCATTCCCTGGCACACAGGTGGTGGGAAATAAATGCTCACCAAACAAATGCATGCAGTGGGTACAGGGGTGAATAATGACACTTGCTGAACAGCCCATGTTGCAGGGCAGGGCTTGCCATAAAATGAGTGTTGAAATCTGCTGACAAGACACCGGGGACTTGCATTCCTTTCCAATGCACGTGTCCTTCCTGGGGTGCTGGCAAGTAAGAACAGGAGCACTGAGGGGTGGGAAGCTAGAGGGCACCTTAGCCTTCTCCTCCCTCACTGATCTCAACCACTCCCACAGCAGAGACCCACAGCCATCATTTCTGATGATCATTCCTTTTCCTACAGGGAGAAAAGAACCCTAATAAACTTTTACCTTTAATTCTCTAAACTGCAAAACTATGCTTGATAATGTTGCACAGATGCCAATATTCACAGATGATAGCATCTTCAAAAGTAAGAAGAAAAACACTAATTTCAGAATAACACACGTGCTGGATTCTGACCTCACCAGAGAGGTCAAAGTGCAGGTGGGTGGGCATGTGGTCAGCTGGGGAGTGTTCCAAGCTCTGCTCACGACCAGCTGTCTCCAGCTGCTGTGGGAATGAAGGGTGGCTCTCGCCCTGCTGATGAGGACATCGCAGTCATGTCAGGCCTCAAGCCTTCTCCTGTTGTCACAGACACCAGGAATCATTCTTGAAGTCAAGCCCAGCAGTTTCTTTCGCCAGCACCTTGTTGGAGTTGGTACTGACTTGGAAGATTTTCAGTCTCTGGCTTCTTATTATTTTTTCTTACATCTACACTCCCTTTGCCTCAGTTATCCATTAGAAAAGAAAATTTTATGTATTTATGTAAGATACCTCAAATCCTTCTGGAACAAGATAAAGAGAAAAAGACAGAAATGTACTTTTAGAATCTTCAAATTATAATTTACTCTTCAAGTTTGGGGACTGCTAAAAATGTTGAGCAAATATATAAACTGTCATTGTAGTTACTAGTTCTCCACTTTGAAAACTAATAAAAAAAAAAAAGTGTCTCAACTGTGAATTATCAAAGCTCTGTATGGAACAGATACTCCTTCAGTTTAGAAAGGATACAGTATCCAGGTATTTATTAGGGAAAAACAATAGGTAGATCAAAAAACATTTGGCCTAAAAATTCAAAACCACAACCCCTCTCAGAATTCCTTTACTTCCTGCTATGCAAGAAGAATCCTTGCATCTCAAATCCTACCAATGCCATTTCCAAGGAAGACCTGGGGAATGGATGAGTTGTATAGGCAAGGAGTAGCCTGCTCTTGCCACAGACCTCTGAAATCCTAGCTGCAGGAGATCCCACGACCCACATGAATGCTTGAGCTGGCAGGGAGAGCTGCTGAGAGAGGTGGCAGGGGCAGGACTCCAGCCTGTGTGGAGCCCAGAAGGTTTTGTGTGGGAACAGGTACAGTGGAACATGGCCAGGGATGCCCATCCCCCAAGTCTCACCAGGATCTTCTGGTAGCCTTAGCCTTTGGGTGACTGCTGGACCTGCACAGACCAGGGTGATCTTGACCATAGGGTGAGGACAGTCTGATCTGAGCACCACCCCCAATGTGCCAGCCTCTCCTAGGGTCCCAGCATGGTCACACCAGCTTCCAGCACTGCCTTCGATACCCAAACAGGGTGCTTCCCAGGGGGGCCCCATCATAGCTCCTTCATGGGCAGACTGCATCTAACCACTGGAGACCTCCAGCAGACCAGCCTCCACTGATGTGAAAAGCCTACAAGCAGCCTGCCCCACCGCTTTGTCAGCAAACATTCACCCACAGATCCCTCCCACTGCTTTGCTGGCACACACATATAGGCAGACTTCACCTCCCCTCCCCCAAAAACACAAATGTGCATGTGCCCCCTGCTGCCATACCACTGATGGCAGAGCACATCCCACCGCCCTACCCACCTCCACTGGGACTCCACTGCTGCTGAGGCACAGGCAGTCTGACATGCCACTATGGCTGCTGGTACACATGAGCAAGCACAGATCCCACTTCCACTGCTCCTATGAAGTGCTGTGGCCAGCACTCCACATCGAAGTGTTGGGCCAGCAGACCAGGAACACCTCAGCCTCTCCAGTGCAACAGGTTACTAACTGCAGAGGACCAGGAAACAAAGTTGGGAAACTCATACCAGCATCCCAGAGTTAAAGCACAGAGCCCATAGGTGCTGAGCTGAGCCTTAGCCCTCTGAAATCTTCCAGAATAGAAGCCAGTCAGCTAAGCTCACCTTATACCACAATCAAATGCTGAAAGGCATCAAAAAAACCCATCCAAAGGACAGCAACTTCAAAGAGTGAAGGAACATCAGCCCACGCAGACAGGAAAAATACAGTATAAACACACTGGCAACTCAAAAAGCCAGAGTGTCTTACCTCCAAATGACCACACTAGTTGGTTCTTAATGGTTCTTAACCAGGCTGAAATGACAGACACAGAATTCAGAATATGGATAGCAATAAAGATCATTGAGATTCAGGAGAAAGTTGAAACCCAATCTAAGGAATACAAAATGATACAGGAGCTAAAAGATGAAACAGCCATTGTAAGAAAGATCTGATGGACTTTGGGAGGCCGAGGCGGGCGGATCACGAAGTCAAGAGATTGAGACCATCCTGGCCAACATGGTGAAACCCCATCTCTACTAAAATACAAAAATTAGCTGGGCATGGTGGCACACGCCTGTAGTCCCAGCTACTCGGGAGGCTGAGGTGGGAGAATCACTTGAACCCAGAAGGCAGAGGTAGTGGTGAGCCAAGATCACACCACCACACTCCAGCCTGGTGACAGAGCAAGACTCTGTCTTAAAAAAAAAAAAAAAGATCTGATGGAGCTGAAAATCTCACTACAAGAATTTCATAATGCAGTCGCAAGTATGAACAGCAGAATACACCGAGTTGAGGAAAGAATCACAGAGTTCGAAGACAGGTTCTCTGAATTAACTCAGTCAGACAAACTAAAGAAAAAAAGAATGAATAAAACCTCAAGAAATATGGAATTATGTAAAGAGACCAAATTGATGAGCCGTTGGCATCCCTGAAAGAGAAGGAGAGAAAGCAAGCAACAGGGAAAACATATTTGAGGATATCATCCATGAAAATTTCTCCAACCTCAGTAGAGAGAACAACATTCAAATTCATGAAATACAGAGAACCCCTGAAAGATACTATACAAGATGATCATCCCCAAGACACACAGTCATCAGATTCTCCAAGGTTGACATAAAATAAAAAATATTAAAGGCAACGAGGGAGAAGAGGTAGGTTGCCTACAAAGGGAACCCCATCAGGCTAACTGCAGACCTTTCAGCAGAAATTCTATAAGCCAGGAGAAATTACGGGCCTGTACTCCAATCAAGAATTTGATATCCAGCCAAATTAAGCTTCATAAGTGAAAGAGAAATAAGATCCTTTTCAGAAAAGCAAATGCTAAGGGATTTTAATACCACCAAACCTGCCTTACAAGATGTCCTTAAGAGACTGTTAAATACGGAAAGGAATGACTGTTAATGGCCACCACAAAAACACACTTAAGTAGACAAACCATTGACACTATAAAGCAACTACACAGTCAAGTCTATATAATAACTAGCTAGCAACATGACAGGATGAAATCTGTATATATCAAATATTCACTTTCAATGTGAACTAAAGGCCCCAATCAAAAGCCACAAAGTGACAAGTTGGATAAAGAAGCAAGACACAACGGTATGCTGTCTTCAAGAGACCCATCTTACATGCAATGACACCCATAGGCTAAGAGTAAAGGGATGGAGAAACATCTACCTAGTAAATGGAAAACAAAACAAAACAAAAAAGTAAGAATTGCTATTCTAATTTCAGACAAAACAGGCTTTGAGCCAACAATAATTTTTTTAAAAGACAAAGAAGGGCATCACATAATGGTAAAGGGTTCAATTCAACAAGAACACTTAACTATTCCAAACATATATGCACCCAACACAGAAGCAGATTCATAAAACAAGTTCTCAGAGACCTACAAAGAGACACAGATAACTACATAGTAAGAGCTGGAGACTTCAAAACCATACTGACAGTATTACATAGATCATCAAGGCAGAAAACTAATAAAGATATTCAGGACATGAACTTAACACTTGACCAAATGGATCTAACAGACAACTACAGAACTCTTCACCCAAAACCAACAGAACATACATTCTTCTCATCTGCACATGCCACATACTCTAAAATCTACCACACAATCAGCCATAAGACAATTCTCAGCACATTCAAAAAAACCCAAAACTATACCAGTCACACTCTCAGAAAAGTGCAACAAAAATAGAAATCAATACTAAGAAGATCACTCAAAACCATACAATTACATGGAAATTAAACAAGCTGCACCTGAATGACTTCTGCATAAACAATGAAATTAAGGCAGAAATCAATGAATTTTTTTGAAACTAATAAGAACAAAGATATAACATATCAAAATCTCTGAGAAATAGTTAAAGCAGAAGATGAAGGTTTAAATGCCAAATGCTGTCACCAAAAAAGTTAGAAAGATATGAAATTAATGATCTGACATCACACCTTGAGGAACTAGAAAAACAAGAGCAAACCAACCTCAACCCCAGCAGAAGACAAGAAACAACCAAAATCACAGCTGAACTGAATGAAATTGAGACATGAAAATACTGTACAAAAGATAAAAAAAAAAAACAGAACTTTGTTCTTCGAAAGAGTAAATAAGATTGGTAGACCTCTAGCTAGACCAATAAAGAAAAAGAGAGAGAAGATCCAAATAAAAATGACAAAGGGGGACATTACCACTAACCCCACAGAAATACAAAAAACGTTTAAAGACTACTATGAACACCTCTATGCACACAAACTAGAAAACCTGGAAGAAACTGATGAATTCCTGGAAACATCCATCCTCCCAAGATTGAACCAGGAAGAAACTGTATCCCTGAAAAGACCAATAACAAGTTCCAAAATTGAATCAGTAATAAAAAGCCTACCAATCAGAAAAAGCCCAGACAGATTCATAGCCAGATTCTACCAGATGTATAAAGAAGAGCTGGTACCATTCCTACCGAAAGCATTATGAAATATGAAGGAGGAAGGACTCCTCCCTAACTCATTCTATATGGTCAGCATCGTTATGATGCCAAAACCTTGCAGACACACACACATACACACACACTCTCTCTCTCTCTCAAGGCCAATGTCCTTGATGAACACAGACGCAAAAATCTTCAACAAAATACTAGCAAACTGAATCCAGCAGCACATCAAAACCTAATTCATCATGATCAACCAGGCTTTATTCCTGGTTGCATAATAAATTCCTGGTTGCATAAATAATTCGTGGGATGCAAGGTTGGTTCAACATATGCAAATCAGTAATTGTGATTCATCATATAAACAGAAATAAAACCCAATGCCATATGATCATCTCAATAGATACAGGAAAAGACTTTTGATAAAATTCAACATCCCTTTATGTTAAAAACCCCCCACAAACTAGGTATTGAAGGAGCATACCTCAAAATAGTAAGAGACATCTATGACAAACCCACCACCCATCATACTCAATGGGCAAAAGCTGAAAGCATTCCCCTTGAGAACGGTAACAAGACAAGGATGCCTACTCTCATGACTCCTATTCAACACAGTACTGGAAGTCCTAGCCAGAGCATTCAGGCAAGAGAAAGAAAGAAACAGAAGGTCTCATATAGGAAGAGAGTAAAGTCCAACCATCTCTGCTTGCAGACATTATGATTTTACAACTAGAAAATCCAATAGTCTCTGCCCCCAAAAGCTCCTAGATCTGATAAACAACTTCAGCAAAGTTTCAGGATACATAATCAATGCACAAAAACCAGTAGCATTTCTATATACCAACAACATCCAAGATGTGTGCCAAATCAATGTAGTCCCACTAACAATAACAACAACAAAAAATAAAATACCCAGGAATAAGGCTAACCAAGGACACGCAAAATCTCTACAGTGGGAACTACAAAACCCTTTTCAAAGAAATCAGAGATGACACAAACAAATGGAAAATCATTCCATGGTCTTGGATAGAAAGAAACAATATTGTTAAAATACCCATACTGTCCAAAGCAATTTATAGATTCAATGTTATTCCTATCAAACTACCAAAGAGATTCTTCACAGGATTAGAAAAAACTATTCTAAAATTCATATGGAACCAGAAAAGAGCTTGAATAGCTAAAGCAATTCTAAGCAAAAAAGAACAATGCAGGAGGCATGACATTACCAGAGTTTATATACTACCAGGCTAGAGTAACCAAAACAGCATGGTACAAAAACAGACACATAGACCAATGGAACAGAATAGAAAGCCCAGAAATAAAGCTGCACACCTACAACTACCTGATCTCTGAAAAAGACAACAAAAACAAGCATTAGGGAAAGGACTTCCTGTTCAATAAATGGTGCTGAAATAACTAATTATATGTAGAAGATTGAAACTGGACCCCTTCCTTTCACAATATACAAAAATTAACTCGGGATGGATCAAATGCTTAAATGTAAAACCTAAAACTATAAAAACCCTGGAAGAAAACCTAGGAAATACCATTCTATACGTAGGCCCTCCTTACCAAAGACTTTGTGAGAAAGATGCCAAAAGAAATTGCAACAAAACCAAAAATTGACAAATGGGGCCTAATTAAACTAAAGAGCTCTTGCACAGCAAAAGAACCTATCAACAGTATAAACACAAAACCCACAGACTGGGAGGAAATATTTGCAAACTATGTATCTGACAAATGTCTGATATACAGAATCGATAAGGAATGCAAGTTAACAAGCACAAAACAATCCCATTAAAAAGTGGGCAAAGGACAAGAACAGATACTTTTCAAAAGAAGACATACACGTGGCCAACAAGCATATGAAAAATTGTTTAACATCGCTAGTCATCAGAGAAATGCAAATCAAAACAACAATGAGATACCATCTCATACCAGTTAGAATGGCTATGATTAAAAAATCAAAAACTAACAGATGCTGGCAAGGTTGTAGAGAAAAGGAAATGCTTATACACTGCTGGTGGGAATGTAAATTAGTGTCAGCTACTACGAAAATAAGTTTGGAAATTTCTCAAAGAATGTTAACACAGAACTACCATTCAACCCATTATTGAGTATATACCCAAAGGAATATAAATCATTCTAACAGGAAGACCCATGCACATGTACGTTCATCACAGCACTATTCACGATGGCAAAAACATGGAATCAATCTAGATGTCCATCAGTCGTAGACTAGTAAGCAAAATGTGGTACATATACACCAGGAAATACTATGCAGCCATAAAAAAGAATGAGATCATGTCCTCTGCAGCAACATGGATGCAGCTAAAGACCATCATCCTAAGTGAACTAGCAACAGAACAGAAAACCAAACACTGCATGTTCTCATTTATAAGTGAGAGTTAAACACTGAGTACACATGGCCACAAAGAAGGGAGCTACCTATCAGGTACTATGCTTATTTACCTAGGTGATGAAATAATAAGTACACCAAACCCTCACGATGTGATTTATCTGTGTCACAAACCTGCACATGTACCCCTGAAACTAAAATAAAAGTTAAAAAAGAAAATAAAATAAAAATATACCAACAAAAAGTCAACATGGTAGCTCTTGTGATAAAAATTATAAGAGATACTAACCCGATGTGCACAGAGCTGCCCACCAAGCACTGAGTCAGGACTACATCCCATTCTATAGATATGCAGACTGAGGCAAAAGGAGATTTGTTAACTATCGTGCCCAACACCACTAACCTAGTTGACTGGGATTCCGGCCCAGGCATCCTTATCACCATCCGTTCTGCCCTGAAATTTGGTTCTGAGTTTCCTAAAACCAGAGGGGGGAAAAAAAGAAACATGCCGGATTGTAGGTTTGTCATTCTCTTCCAGTAGGAGGAAGGATGCCATTCCTTAGGGATAGATAATATTTTCCAAACACCAAATTCCCAAATAAAAATACCAAGGAAGACTCCACAGAGGGACCATCCGGTGATACAATAGGCAGTATTGTCGACATCATTTTATGGCAAATGCGATCATGAATTTTGTTTAATTATATCCTATAGGAACCTTCAATAATGCCAAAGGGCCTACAATTAAAATACTCATCAAAGGGAATTCCAGAAAGTGTTCAATCCGTGTGTTCCAACTTGGTAGCCTCAGGGGTCCCTTGGTCCAGGGAGAGCTATTATCACACCCAGAAGAGGGGCCAAGAAAAAGGGGGAAGGATGGGAGTGGGGGGAACAAAACTCCAAGAAAGGTCAATGACAGAGGTGGCCCAAGTTGGCAGGAAGAGGTGAGGTGGTGACTTCCGTTTCCTGAATCGGAATGGCACTGGTCAGCAGATGGTCTTGTTTTTCCCTGGGTGGCATG